>NC_054595.1:6972745-8172745 GCF_004785595.1 Juglans microcarpa x Juglans regia
AGTTTAATTTGTTTGAGAACTTGGTTTGTACTTGCACATTGATCTTATGTGCAAGATTGCAATACTTTTTGTCAAAACACTTTGGAAGCAAACGGCCGGCTGGGAATTAATAATTAATGGGAGCTGCTGCTCTACTCCCCACTCCCCAGAATGACTCTAGAGCGACCGTTAGTGTAAAAAAAATAATAATAATAATATTAAAAAAAGAATAATATTAAATACAGTAATGGAATGTATATGTATTGTACAGTCGTTTTAGAAAAAAAATAAGATCTGTTATTGAAAAATTAATTTCTTTTCATGTAGATCTCATATTTATTTATTTTTTTTAAAATAATTATATAATACTTTTACACTCACGACTATAATTATTATTTTTTATTAAAAAAATATAATTTTATATTGGTGACAAAATGATCATTTTCCATAATTAGTTGTGTGTATAATATGGGTGCGCATGCTTGGCTCACAGGGTACAACTTCCAAATGGTTGGTCTTTTCCGTTTCTTCAATCAATCATTCAAAGCAGCGACCATGTTGTGGCCACGTCATTTTACTGCCGTCCATATATATATCATACATAATCTGTTCCGTCTTTATAGGCAATAAATATTCTCATCTACCAGAGTCTGAACAGAAGCTTGTCACGAGCTCATCTAACTTCTTGCATGCATACTTACTAAATTTGCATAAAAAAACAAAACCAGTCATTTCTTCCCTAAGACCACGTGTGTCTATGTATGGAAAAAAAATAGTCTGCCGCTCCCATTTGAACAGTTTCATTTGACGCTTGCATAATTTTTATTTTTTTTATTTAATAATTAAGGAAGTAATTTTAAATATATTGATATATTTTTTTATTTTTTTAAAATATTTAAATATATTAAAAAAATTTAAAAAAATGATAAAAAAAATCTAAAAAATAAAAGAAAGATAACTTTGAGCAGGCTACTCGACTCGTCTATATATATATATATATATATATATATATATGTATATATGTATATATGTATGTATATATATTCTTTACGTAGATCTCAAATTTAATGTCTATTTTTTTGAAAGAGAATGCACAAAACTTACATAAAAATAATATTTACAGTTCTAGAATATACAAACTAAACGCGCTCTTTTAGAGAAAAATGGTTAGAAATGAAACTCACACAAATTTTTTTTGGTAGACTTCATTTTTTTAAAAAATAATACATAACGTATATATCTTAAAATTGTATCTAACATTATTTATATAAAGAAATGAGATAGAGAATAGAACACAAGATTTTTTATTTTTTTTTTAATTATTTGCATATTGATCAGATCCTTCGTATTCATAGCTTACAATTGGTATACGTACGGACATATTATGCAACTCCACCTCACCGGTTCATAATAAATGAAATAGTGAAAAAGTCATAATTCGTACAATTTTGGATTGGAAGATTTTTATATTTCCCAATAAATTATTACCCCCAATTTAACCATCACTTTCTTTTAGTGTAATTCAAACCCTAATTAAAGTTTCGACTTTCGACATCAATATCATCGATTAATGAAGTAATTAGTCGATCGTGTCTCTATATATATACTACTCTTTCTCATGTTCATTTATTTTTTCTTTAAAGCTTTAATAAAAATTAGTAACTTAATTAAATATATAATTTATTATAGTTTTAAATAAAAAGTACTAATGATTTATTAGATGAATTATTCTTCTTTTGACATAGTGGATTAATCATATATGCGGCTTCATGAAAGCAAGGCTTTTGCTTAAAAAGTTATATATATATATATATATATATATATATATATATATAAATGTTATTTTTATGCATTTATATATGTTTATAGGGGTGAAAAACCAACCCCTTTATTCGGTTTTGTGCAAAAACCGAAACTGACTAAAATTGTTATTTTGGGGAAGAAAATCGGCCGAAAACCGACCGTGTAAGGGGTAAAACCGACCAGTTTGGTTGTCGGCCGGTTCACGGTCGGTTTGACGGTTTGTTGGCAACATCCATTGACTCCTAGAGCTTGAATTACAGAACTAGATTGGCATAAAAATCTAAAAAAGATGACTATACCAATCAAGACAATAACAAGTTTGGAGTAACATAACTTATCAATACTAAACTACTAAACAACAAAATCAAGAAATAGAAATAACACTAGACAAAAAATTTTTTGAAAAGGCTTGTGGGTCCGTGGCTGTGGGATGCGTCGTTTATCGAAGAGACATGGATGTAATGGAGGCTGGGCCGATATCACTATCCATGTCGATGTCGCTACCGCTATCAATGCCCCTTGAGAGTGGAGAGCTGCGGAAGCGGGAGACGATGAAGTGAGGGGGAGGGCTCTGATGAAAAGAGAAGAAGAGGGCACGCCGTTTGGAATAAGCCCTAGGAATAAACGACGTTGTTACCCTTTAGTTTTTTTAAAAAACTCAAGAAGCAAAACGATGTCCTTCCAGAATAGCATATATATATAAGTAAATAGGGTAGTTGACGTCGGCCGGTTCAATAATTTTTTCCTAGTTCAAACCAGAACCAAACCGACCGACGTCGATTTTGTTAAATTTTCACTACTGTCCGACCGATTCCCTATTAGTTTCAATCAGTTCTAAGCTTCGACGGCCAGTCTGGATCGGTCACGATTGGTTTGCCAGTTTCTTGTACAGCCATATATGTTTATGCAGATTGACTTGTAATTAAATTGGTATGTATACGCCCTTTGTTAGAGATATGAATCGGTGGAATTGTGGGTTCTAATTACTCTCATAGATGTCTTCTTTTTTGTAAAAATAAAAACGATGGACTGAGATCTCATGGCCTGAATATAATCATTAAGGGATCGATGATGTTAGTTACATGTTTCGAAAGGATACAGTGTGCTATAAACACGTTCTTTTGGAGAGAATTTTGGCAATAGAACGTACAATGATGACAATGACAAAGAGGACAAACCAATTAACTCTCTCCGCTTTCAAGGACACAACAAATAGCAATGAACGAGGGCATAGACAATACAGCTTAGAGCATTCCCATCGCATTCTTCTTAAGATTTTTTATAATTTAGCTAAAAATCCCATTTTTTAAAATTTTTTCTTAAATTTTATTTATCTTTCAAAAATCACATACATCTCATTCCCTATCATTTTTCTATTTTATTAAAATAAGAAAAAAATATATTCATCATCTATTTTCTCATCATGAGCCATCTCATGATGTGATACTAGATGATAAGTTTACAAGTGAAATATAATAAATAATCTTCAATCATTTAATTCCACATAATAGAATAATGAGGGGTGATGAGAATTAGGATAATGAGTAGCATTACTCTTAAAATAATATTTCTCTATTTTTTCTTTATTACTTTTTTCTCTCACTTCTATTTACAAACTTAACTACTCAATATCTTTTCTTATGTTTTGAACTATTACTCTAGTGAACATTTTAAACAAAAAATTAAATTATTTTTTTGGAGGTATGATAATATTTTTAAAATTAATTTTTTTTTATATTTTAGTAATTATTTAAATTATTTTTAAAATTATTATTTAAGACTTTAATAAATATGCGTATGAGAGAAAGTATAGATGATTGAAAGAAGAATTTATTTTATTTATTAGAATAAAATATTGATAAAAGATGATTTAAGAGATAAATAGTGATTCCTTCTACCGAGAGACTTGCCCACAATACATAGCCTGCATGATCCAACAAATCTCAATGAGTTGCCTCTTGTCAATGCTATTTTTCTATTGTGTTATAAAGTTCACTTAAAATTAAGTATAGTTGGTAAATTTACAATTAATTAACATTTATCTAATTTATATATACAACATTCTGATAAAAAATTATTAGATAATCCGAGAATACGAATGGCATGAAATTTAAAATCTATCGCAATATGTCATGACATTAAAATTACTTATATAAACATTCATTTTTAAGACAGATTTTGTTTGGTTCTTAAATTCATTTCAACTCATCTTAATTCATCATTATAACATTTTCAAATTCTAATATAAAATATAATAAGTAATTCAACTTTTTCAAATTCTAAAATAATAATAATATTAAAAAATAATATTCTAACAATATTTTAGATTTCTTTTTAAAATTTAAAAAAAACTTACATTTTACTTGTAAACCTATCATTTAATGCCACATCATGGAATGATAGGAGAATGATGAGAGTTGAGATGATGAATAAATTTTTTCTTTTATAATGGGTCCTTCTAGAATATCAATATTACGTCACTATAAGAACGTTGGTGTTTTCCAAAATTTATTTACGACAAATTACCACTATAAACATAAATATATATATGTATATATATATATATATATATATATATATTTATAGGATCTTGATGCAACCATGCACCGAGAGTAATTCTGAGGATCCTTATTGAAAAATGTAAATATATTTTTTTATTTTATTTTTTAAATATATTTAAATGAAAAATGCTCGGAATCCTGTTGGGAGTTCCAGCTCCAATTTTTTTTTTTTTTTACTTAATTTTTAAGAAAGTGTTGTTTAATAATATTGTGAATTTTTTTACTTGTACCCTTTTTAAATTTCTTTAAAAATTTAAAAAAATTCACAAATTTATTTAAAAACATTTTCTTAACAATTAAAGAAAAAAATATAAAAATAAAATAAAATAATGATCGGTAGCAGCTTTTCTCGTGCTTTTCCATAAATATATATACCTTTTGTCACTGCAAAATGTTGTTCATTTGCTACGACCGATCGATCATATTTTGCCTCAAAAAATTAATTTTTACAGGAAAATAAAAACAAAAAATAAAACTATTTCAGTCGCCTCAAATACACGTAACAGTAAAAAAATTCTTCTCATAAATCACTATTATCACTCTACACTCCATATACTCTATAAAAGACATATACATACCTTATGAAAATATTTCTATACCCTATGAAAAATATTTTCATACTCTATAAAAAAATATTCTATATCTTATAAAAATAATTATAAATGTGAGATGTGAAAATAAATAGTAATTAATGAATAATAAATTCGTAACAGTAAACGATGGAAAACATAACAGAACGTGAAGTCACAAGGTAAACGACAACAAATACATCATTAAAATTTCCACATGCATTAATTAATATTATCATGAGTTTACGACAGCATATCAAATCATAATTAAAACAGTGGTTTTCATAACCTAATCTTTAGAAGGTAAGCACGTGAAATCATATATATAATAAGCATCGACGTGATTCGAAACGTCCCTTTTTTTAAATCTTGTCCTTCATTTTTCAGATAACCAAACACGATTCTGCAAAGGCATCTAATTCATGAACATGGTTTTGATCATCTGTCTTCAGGAGCTCTAAGTACTCCTCATAAAGCTTCTCTAGAGACTTGTCTCCTGTAGCTAAATTAGAGTACTGGCACTGGTCAAAATCTAAGCCATTCATGACAGCAGTACCATGATGATCTTCATCTTGATCACCACCATCATTAAGAAGGCCAAATACCCCATTAATATTTTCACCATTTTTGGTATCACATGACCAAGGAATATCTTCCACCTTTGAACCAAAGCCAGAACATGATGATGATCCTTCTTTAATATTTTCTTGCCTTGAAGTCTCAGTAGTAGTACTAGTATTAAATATTGTAGTAGTACTGCGTTCGAAGCTTTGAATCATAGGTATCATCGAAAAAGAAGTAAACCGTACTGGTTTTGGGAGATGAACCTTTGGCTTCTGTGTCTCTACATCATTTGAGATGCTCTTGATGCACTTCTTGTTCTTGACGACCACCTGCTTCCTGACGTTGTTGTTGCTTTTGTTGTTGTTGTTTTTGTTCTTCTTGCTGCTGATCTTTGAATGATCTTGGAGTACTGGCTCTTCTTCTATGATCAACTTTTTGTGGGTGTTGGGATCTGTTCCTTGAGCTCTGAGCTTTTTACGGAGATGGGTGTTCCAATAATTCTTAATCTCATTGTCAGTACGGCCAGGAAGCCTGCCAGCGATGAGGGACCATCGATTGCCAAGAAGGGAATGTAAGCGGATAATGAGGTCATCCTCTTCAGGGGTGATATTCCCTCTCTTTATATTTGGTCTTAGGTAGTTCATCCATCTAAGTCTGCAGCTCTTTCCACACCTCAGGAGCCCTTGAAAAAAATACACATATTAATTTTTCAGAACATGATGATCTAATTTAGCTTTTTTAGAGCAATATTGAGAAAACCTGACTATGAATAACAGATAGAAAGAAGAAAAACAAAGAAATATATATCATCAAGCTGGTTAATACTCATCATGTTATGAAGTTGGATTATATATATACATATATAAGAGGAATATATAATTAAGACAGAATTTCATGACATCAATTATATATATATAAATATATTACCAGCCTTTTTGGGCAAAGATCTCCAATGACCTTCACCATGAGCTTCAATATACTTGGTAAGCAATATGTCTTCTCTAGGAGTCCATGGACCTCTATGCAATCCAACCTTTGAACAACATGGAGCCCTTCCCATGATCTCTCTCTCTCTCTCTCTCTCTCTCTCTCTCTCTCTCTCTCTCTCTCTCTCTCTCTCTCTCTCTCTCTGTAATAATATCCCTGCAGTCGTCGTCGACTGCAACTCAAATCATGGGAGTGATCGAGGAAGATATATAGTACTGCATGTGATATATATTTGCACGGGGGCCGGGGTCAAGGAAGCTGCAATTAAACAGAGTGGAGGGATGCTCGATCTATATATCTGGAGGGCACGAAGACTTCAAATCCTAATTGCTTGCCCACTTAGGTTTTAAGTTAAAATTATAACTTTCAGATATTGACGATCGGTAGTTTTGCACAATATTAGAATATCGAGTTTAGTACGTGCATGCATGCATATGGCCAACAACCCTTCTTCCCTATCCGCCCTTCTCCTGCATGGATTCCACATGTCCACGTAATTTAACTAGTAGGGATGCATGCTTATGTTCAACAATGAGTACGGGTTCTCAGCTTTTTGGTAGTTCCATCTCTACGACTTTTCATCTGAGTATTAAGCAAAAGTCAAAGTGCATAAAATTCATTGAATTAATCAAATCATGATCGATTGATCGAAGTGCCAAGCTTTTCAGCTTGAGACTTTATAAATAGCACAAGGAAAGGAAAATTTCTCTATATGGGGAGATGGTAATTTATATTAATGTTATAAATTAAATTCATCAATACTCAATATTGCAATTTAAACATAAATAGAATTGAGCATTTCTATTCATCATCCATACAACACGTATTTAGTAAGGAAAAAAATTAAAAAATTAAAAAAAAATCATACGTGGTGTGTAATATAGAAATGATGAGTAAAACCTTTCAATAGAATTAGCCAATTATGAGATATGTATTGAGAGTAGATGAACTGATAAAAATCGGGTCAGGTTGCAGCAAGACGTACGAAGTATGATGATTTTCCCATGAATTTCATTTGGTTAAAAAATATAAGCATTATCTATAAATGTAAATAATAAATTATATTTACAGTTCTATGGTGTGTAATTAAGTTTCACACACTCCTATTAAAAAATAGTAGATAAATGTAGAACTCACATAAAAAAATTATTTTTTTAATAGTGAATACTATTTTTTTTAAATAAGTGCGCAAGACTCTGCACATCATGATAAAATTGTATCTAGCATTACTCTATATATATAAAGTCAAAACTTAAAAGAAAATAGGCATTTCACAAAAATCATAACAACAAAAAAGTTTATATAATGTTTTAATTAAAAGTTTTATCTAATTTTTAATTTAAAATCTTCACAAGCTTTTTAGGGAATATTAATGACTACAAATAAAAAAATACTTTATTTATCTTCTCCTATGTTTTAAATCATGTGTTTAAAAGTAAATATTATTTTTCAAATAAATCTCCCTAAGAATTAAAATTTTCTCTATCAAAATATTATATCAAATAAAATTAAATGGGAATTAAATAATGTACCTAAAATACTAAATTTTAGTAAGAATGGTCAAAAGTTTCCTTGTAGCCCTGTTTGGATACGTAGTTGGTCTCACTTCATCCCATCTAATCTTATCTCATCTTATCTCAACATCCAAACACTACTCAAATATAAATACTTTTCAATTTTTCTTTCGTACTTTTTTATCTACTCATTACTAATCATTATAACTTTTTCAAATTTTCATATAAATACGCACAAAAAAATTTAATTTTTTCAAATCTTAAAACAAAAATAACATTAAAAAAATTATATTGTAACAAAATTTTAACTTTATCATATTTTTATTCAACTTTTTCTCTATTTTCCCAAAATCTAATTAAAATATTAATAAAACTATTTTATTACTATTTACAAATAATCTCATTTATACTATTCACAGATTTCTTATTATCATCGCATCTAACTATACAAACAGGTTTTAACTTTGTACTTTGTAAAGCCTTGGGGTGCCAAATACTCCTATCCAAACGAGGCTTAGCAGACGTGTACTACAATCAAGTACACACATTATTACCTTCAACCAAACATTCCTTGATCTCTCGAGGAAAATATTATTCTTATTCTCTTGGCCTGTATAAATGAATTTGAGAAACTAATTTCAAGCATGAATAATTTATATGCGTAATTGGCAAAACTTTTTTTTTTTTAATTATCTTGTCATCTATATATTTATATATATATAGGAAAATTCTATACATCACACTACCATCCCACTTTCATCCCATTATACAGGATGTGGCACATTTATCACTATTACATGATCTTTTATTATATGATTCTTTATCATCCAGTGATGATAAATATGTCACATCTTATATAGTGAGATGAAAATGAGATGATGGTGTAGTATATGTCACATCTTATATGTACGTGTCACACACATGTACACACGGCCAGTAGTACTGCAAACCCCAATCCAATATCTTTGAACTTTGTTATAAACAATCAAATGGAGTATTCTAATCGGAATTGGAGTACTTTACATGCAATTTCCTTATTACTCTATAAAACAAAACCCCCATTATTTACAGAATGAGTCAGAAGTTACCTTAGATACGAATCAGTGAAAGGTATGCTCAAGTTTTGTGGTGGGTGTTGGATAAGTACAAATCAATACAATCGATGCCCTATTATTCTGACCAAACATACATATATTTCCTTTATGCATTATTTGATCTATCTAATAGCTCTTTGAATTCCAATAGAAATGAACACCCTACGACACATCATTTTTTGTGACATTCAAACTGTCACAAAATATCTTAAAACCGCCACCAAAATCTTTTGTGACGAAAACTTCGTTCCACCATGTTAAAAAAAAAA
This sequence comes from Juglans microcarpa x Juglans regia, assembly GCF_004785595.1. Classification (NCBI taxonomy): domain Eukaryota; kingdom Viridiplantae; phylum Streptophyta; class Magnoliopsida; order Fagales; family Juglandaceae; genus Juglans; species Juglans microcarpa x Juglans regia. The sequence continues at coordinate 6,982,086 of NC_054595.1, forward strand.
AAAAAAAAAAAAAAAAAAAGTCATCCCGAAACTATTACCCTCGCCGAGATTTTTATTTTTATTCTATTCTTAGTTAATATATAATAGGGATACTAAATTAATTCTAATCAATTGCGTAATGAAGTAATATATGGCATTTGTACATACTACTAAGATAATTATTCACCGTCGAATAGGGATATCGGTTCTATAAATATTATTTTTTTTAAGTAATGGCATCTTTTTTTTTATTTTTGAATTTATTTTGTGCTCCTTTATTGACTAGACCCACGAAACCTACTAGTCTACCACTTGCATGGTTAATTGGGTTGATGTCTCATAAATCAGTCCAACGTATATTGAAGCCTAATATAAAAATAAATTAAAATATTATTAGAATATTATTTTTAATATTATTATTGTTTTGAAATTTGAAAAAGTTATATTATTTATTATATTTTGTGTGGGAATAATGAAATGAGATGAGTTGAAGTGAATTTTGAATTCAAACCACCCTTGATCGTTTTCCATAAAACATCAAATTGTATTTTCTACATGTGCATAACATATTTGAAAAGTTTGAATTTTGAATTTTTAAAAGATATGACTAAAAGTTTGAATTATATGAGTAAAAGTTTGAATTCTAAATTTTTGAAAGATGATTATCTTTTATGTGCATGTTTTGTTTGAAAATTTTAAAAAATGACTGATACTCTTTTTTACATATGTAAAAGATAAATAATTTTATTTGAAAATTATGAAAAGTGAATAATGTTATTTTTGTCATATGAAAAAAGTAAAATATTAGATTTGAAAATTTTAAAAAATAAATAATGTTATTAGTGTAGACAAGTACATCATTAGTCACATAACATGCTAATGTGGCGGAATGGGATTGGAGGGCTGGTTATGGCTGGAGACGTCTGGTCCCAGGTTTTCTCTTATATATTTCCAAGCCAGTGTCTCTTTCTTCGTATCTGTCAGATATTTTTCTTTTTTTTTTTTTTTTGCCAATCTCTCCGGCAATTCATTACGTAACTTTATGTTTTTATCAAATCATGGAGCCTTAATGACCAAAACTGCTGCAAAAGAACAATGGATATTAGGTTTGAAAATTTTAAAAAGTGAATGATGTTACTGGTATAGGCAAGTGCATAATTAGTCACATAACATGCTAACGTGGCAGAATGGGATTGGAGGGCTGGTTATGGCCGGAGACGTCTGGTCCCAGGTTTTCTCTTATATATTTCCAAGTAGTCAGTGTCTCTTTCTTCCATCTGTCAGATTTTTTTTTTTTTTTTTTTTGCCAATCTCTCCGGCAATTCATTGGCTATCCTTTTATTATTATTATTATTTTTTCCCACCTGCAGAACTAAGCTTTATGTCATATGCTAACCTAACTTTCTGTTTTTATCAAATCATGGAGCCTTAATAAGGACCAAAACTGCTGCATTTTATTAGCAAAAGAACAATGGCCAAAACAATCACTTTACATTAACGGAATCTCATTTGATTTTTCACGTTAACATTGCAAGTACTGCACATATCTTTTAACTTAACCGCCAGAGAACAATATTTACAATTCAATCCAGGCTCAGTAGCGGCTACATTGATAGGGTATTCCACCTTAGAAACTTCTCTGCAACACAATCTGCCTTCTCCTACAAAATCTACATCAAATGGAATACAAATAAGATTAGTTCACCTTGTTGCTGGACACTGTTCAAACCACAAGACATGCCAACATGTCCTGTAAAATCAAAGGTCTCATCTGTTGTCGGCACAATCATGGCAAATTATATTCAATTCCAGTAATAGCCAGTTAAACATTTTTTGTTCAGACACAGAGATGAGCCAAGGACAGGATTCCTCTATCTATACTTCCCTATCAGGACCCTTGGGGAAGTTGGATCCTATCTGTTCAGAGATGAAATGTACTACCTTAAAACTTATTACAGCAAACAGCAATATCTGATTGAAACCCATCTATCAATAATCAAGTTGAAAATCTTACACGACCAAAACTATCTTGCAATCCACGGAGCTCCATTTGATTGCCCAGAAGTTTCTGTGAACAGAAAAACCAGTGTAACTACAACCCATGTCAACCCCAACAGCTACAAGTCGCCAGTTTGGATCCCGGATCCAAACTTATTTCAACTCATCTTATCTAATCATTACAACTTTTTCAAATTCCAATATAAAATATAATAAAAAATTCAACTTTTTCAAATCTCAAAATAATAATAATATTAAAAAATAATATTTTAACAATATTTAATTCAACTTTCAACTTTCATCTCAACTCAGTTCAACATCCAAACGCAGCCTATATATTCCAAATATACTTTTTGGCTCTTCCTGGCAATTAAACAGAATGACCCGAAAAACCAAATGTTAAACATCCTCTAATTCCTGGCACACAACTCAGCGATAAGCCAAGGAACATCAAGAACATTCTCATAGGGCATTAATTTAGGAACTCCAGACCATCCCCAGCAAAACTTATAATGCTGAGCCTTTTCCACCCAAACACAACAAATCCAATTTTTGAGGGTACTAAGAATTACCCCTAGTTAAAAGATACAGAATAGCTTCCATAAATAAGAGTCGAATCTCAACAAAAGGAAATTCAATTAAGTGTCATACCATTGCTGGTTTTTCCTGAACTCTGTAAGAACTGGGTAAATATTCTCAAAAGCTGTATATGTCTCTTCTCTCACCTTAAGAATTCAAAATGAAACAATGCTTATTAGGTGACCAACCATAATAGCATACAAAATCAGGAAGGACAACAAAATAAGTCTATTGTCATCACCTTAGCTCCTGTTAAAACAATTTTTCCCGACACGAAGATCAGCAGCACAATCTTTGGTTGTTTCATCCGATAGATCAAACCTGGGAATAGCTCTGGTTCATACTGGCCATCACAATCAAAATACAGTCAGTATGGGAATCACCATTCTCTAAATTTTAAGTTGTTCAAAATACAGTTGAAATTTTGCTAAAGAAAAACATCTACATAAAACATTTATTTCAAGAAGATTTCAAGAAGATCCCACAATAAGGTAGGTGTGCGCAACCCACACTCCAATCATTTATTTCGAGAAGATCCCACAATAAGGTAGGCGTGCACAACCCACACTACAATGGTCAGGAAGGAGAAGACTCCAATGACTATCTTTTCAATGAGTACATTCCAAAGATTTATAATTTAAACATAAATACCCAACTTTTTTTTTTTTTTGGATGAATGGTTCCAACACAAATACCCAATAATGACCCGGACATTTCAGCAGAAAGAACACAGGCGGACACACTGTCATCACTTACACTTGAGAAGGCACCATGGGAATAAGCAAGTCCTTCAAGCCTTATTGGGAATTTAACATCACAAGAACCAACTATGTTCTGAATCTTGAAATCCTACAACAGTGAAAATCATTAGTGTCAAACAAGAGTAAAGCTTTGTTGCCTAATGAGCTGCATATGAAGTATCTATCATTTTTATATGAATATAAATGTGCGTGTGTGTGCACGCGCGTGTGCATGTGAGAGAGAGAGAGAGAAGTTACAGAAAAATTAACACCTTGAACTTAGCTGGAAAACCAAGCTTCTGAATAATTCTAGCATACTGAAAACCAGAGATACCATGTAAGATCGAGAAAAAAAAAACAACAAAAGATGTTTTAATGTTAAAAAGCAGTATTGGTGGCTCCATAAGATCAAGAAAATTTTCAGGTTTATGGCGATGACATTATGAGAAGGAAGTCCATTTTCCTCTCTACTAAGACCAAGATGCAATTGGAGATACTGGTTGGAACTGTCTACCTGTTACGGGTATGGGCATGCATAATTCACCATCAAGTTCTGTTAATATGTGAAAGAATTTAGGTGGTAATTCAAAGAGCCTAGATATCTGAAAAAGATGGCTGAACTAAAAATTTCAAAGCCAAGCAAGGTACAGGGTGCTGGCCAGTCTTCCATATGTTCTAAACATATATCTGAAAAAACCTTGTGTATGCAGCTTGATGCAATTTTAAAGGCATCAATTACCTTCCGTGCTGCCAACTTTGACTGGTGTTCACTCTTAGCTCCAGTACAAACCTAAACATCATGGTGGCATGCCAGTACTAACAACAATTAACAACTTTTTATAAAAACCAACTGAAGAAACCAATTATATATTTCTTTTTAAAAGTAGAAAATGCAAATTTCCGAGTTCGAACAAAAGAACATAAGCTAAGATAGCACATTCATTTAATTATAAGAATAGAACCTCATCCTTGCACCATAATTTTTATCTCATTGTAAATTCCAATTAAATGGCATACAGAGTTCCATCCAACATTATTACTCTGGTACAAATTGATAAGGAAAATGCCTTTCATGATCAAGTTTTACTTATCAAAAAAAAAAAAAAAGGTATATACCAAAGTTTTGAATTCCATTTTGGTGACCGTTTTGGTTGAGGTAATGGAATGAAATATTTCAGTATCGGTACATTTTAGTATACCGTTTCTAGATGGTCCTTATATGGACAATTATATATATAATGATAAAATAACTACCCCTTTACAATTTTTCTACAACCTTCTAATAAAATAATATTTTTTCAAAATATTTATTTTAATTTTGATTTTGATTTGATGTATTTGAAATTAAAAAAAATATTATTTTATGATAAGTTGTAAATAAATTGTAGTTAGATTGTAAGGCTATCATCTCCCTAAATAATGTTATATATATATATAATTTTATATATAAAAACTATATTCCAAAATACTAAAAAAATTAACAAATTAAATTCTTCAATAATACTTCTTAATCCAAGTCTTAAAAACATACATTTCAGGAAAAACAAAAATGATACGATTGTTCACTAAGACGATCTGTGCTTAATATGCATGTAGGACTCAGGAGAGAAATTAGGGATTAGATTCATTAAAAAAATTGGGGATAATTAGCCTTCATGAAAGCCTGTGTGTGTAGGTGAAAAAGAAATCAGAAATTATAAGTGTCCCTCGTGCTTGCCATCATCGTAGCCTGCTAGCTTCTGTGAGTAGGTGAAAAAGAAAAGGAAAAAATGTCAAGTGCGTCCCTGATGTTTCAAGAAATTTAGCAAAATGCCGCTAACATTCATTCCGAACCAAAATGCATATTCCGGCCGAAATACCAGAATTAGGCTGGAATTGACCGAAATATCCTGAAATGACCAGAATTTGACCCAGAATGGAACACCTACCTAAACTCTACCGGCTACTGTTCCGGCATGGAAAATTCCAGCCATTCCGGCCAGGTACAGAACAAAATTAAAAGCGTTGGTATATACAGCTATTGCTATTTTAAGCCGATCAATTCATAAAACCAGATTCTAAATGGTCGCAGCTCCAGCTGAATCTCATGAAATCAAGCTAGAAGATTGTGGCAACCAAAGGAAGCTATAATATCCTATTTAAGTTGCGCCAGCTTTTTTTTTATAGATTCCTTACTTTGGAACCTAGCACTTGACTTATGCAAGTCACTGCCATCCTTTGTGCCATAAACACCACCCCCAATATATACTCAATTCATCCTTCAACAAAGTAGCATTGTGGCTTTTTGCATTGATGTTAAGGAATGTAAAGATATTTTTTTATAGGTAAAAATAAAGGAATGTAAAGAGATTTAGAAGGAATTTCAATCCAAATGCTAGAATTTGGTTTGTGGGGGAGAAGTAGATGGACAGATTCGAATCCAAGGTGGAAGTATTTCATCAAGAGTTTTTTGTGTGCCAGTTGTGATTTCGGGGCCTCACATAAAGTTTATATTGCCCCAAAGTTTTATGAATGCAGGATGCTCATTAAATAATACAAAAGTGGCTAGGTTTGGATACAAAAAACGTTTCATCTCATCTCATCTAATCATTACAACTTTCACAAATTCTCACACAAAATACAATAAACAACTCAAAACTTTTTCAAATTCCAAAAAAATAATAATATTAAAAAATAATATTCTAACAATATTTTATTCAACTTTCATCTCACTGTCGAAACCTCCCAATGCTCCCATATTCATTTCTACAACTCCAGGCATAGAGATATTGATAGTACACAGAGCTAATGGTATGTCAAACTAATAGATAGCAGCTCCTAGACACCTTAAAAGGATCTCTTTAGTTCATCTTAGAGAATGGGTTTAAGAATTCTATTTTCGTCTCACTGTAGGTCAGTCATCTGTTCGTCTAAAAGGATCCCTTTGGCTCATCAAGGAAGCATACTTGTCAAATGTCATGAACAGAGCTAGCAAGAGAACGATATAGAACTAACACCGCACAAGGAAAGAGTAACAACTAAAACGAACCCAGATGGCAATTTAACGTATTAAAAAACAGTGAATGATATAAAGTCTTGAAGTTGTAATTTGAAAATGAGTACTATATGCTTTGCTTACCATCTTTCCAGAAGCAAAAATTAACGCTGTGGTTTTTGGTTCCCTTATCCTCATTATGACAGCAGCAAACCGCTGCAAGAGCATAACAAAAAAAAATTTTAAAACCTTTTTTTGATCAGTGATAACAAAACAAAATTTTAAAACTTGCAATGCTTCAGGAAACTCATAATTCATTCCCTGCTCCCCCTTGGTTGGGGGAAAAAAGAATCTGCAAAGTAATTTAACAACTCAACCTAAGTGATCAAACAAATGATTAGAGACACAGAGAGCTATGGCTGCAATCACATACCTTAGGATTGTATTCAGCATTACGAGCTTGTAATGCAATCAACTTAAGTTCCAATTTGCAGTCCAAATTGACTGTTGACACAATGTTCCTGAAAAGTAAACACCACCTTAATAATCTATAATGAAATAGTCAAAGCAGCACTGTCTCATGTAGTATTCCAGATATTGTGAGGCATTGAATAGGCACATGCTGATTTCCATATGAAGTGCATCTAGGTAGATTTGAACTATGTTAGTGATAACAAGGAACCCAGTTGCGACTAATCCTTTTGGGAGTCTGGCATGGATGCGGTTAACATCCCCAGATTGTGATAAATGGTACAAAAACTAAACTATTAACAGCATGTAATGTAGAGGAACTAACCACAACATGAGGAGAATTCTAATAAGCCCTACATTTGCACTAGGTGGAAGTAAAATACATAGTGAATAAAGAGACCCTAAGTTTGACAAGTCCTTTTGGACTATCATGAGACGTGGATAACGCATGTTTGTAGCCAACATCCGAATTATAATGCTAAGGCATAGATCTTAGCTTATCAAAACCTCAGTACTACCTCATGCGAGTATGTGTAAGTGGGTATGTCTTACATGGCTACAGGATCATCTTAAACATACTCCATCTTAAGCAGTCATACATGATACATCACCAAATAACTCTGATAAAAATACATAGAGGTATGTGGACTCCATTTTCTTTTGTTAAGTAATGAGATTTATCATTAAAAGCACAAAAGGTACAATCCCAAGTACGCCCTGTAAAAGCTGTCCAGAGTAGAGTTTTAAGATTAAAAAAAAAGTCTTTAGCTCCTCCATTGTCGTTTGTGGATTCAAAACTACAAGTGATTACACCTTTAAGAAAAAAAGATTCAAATAAATCTGAACTACTGTATTGCAGCAAACCCAGATTTCGTGGACTATGAAGACATGGCATTGTTGTCTTGAACGTCAGACAATGTTCATAGTGGATAGAATTAGAATACATTTAATTATCACAACAATCTGAACAATGACTAACATATCCTCACTTTGTTACACAAGATGCCAATCATAATGACATATAGAATACATTTCTGGTGTACAAGTGACCATCATAAAACCTATGAGCCCCACAGCACCATATAGACAACATCATCCTCTTCGTGGTCTTCCAACACTTGACCTATGCCTGGGTTTTATGTTCTCGTGATTACAAGTGAAGCTTAGCCAACTAACCAAACAGGGTAGTCCATATGACCAAAGAATGCATAAAAAATAGGGACTCACTGAAGGGTAGGGACGATCCCAGAAGGATGCTTCTTGAGATCTATGGGTTGGCTCCCTTCCAAGTCTCCTTGATCCGCCATTCGTTATAGATTTCTTTGCTCTATAAAACCACCAAAACAAATTACAAATTGATCACAACCAAAACCCATTTCCAAACCTACAAACAGTTACATGATAGCAATACATACATCAAAAAAGATTTCTATACAATCATCCATACATAAAACAATACTATAAATGAGAGTTTTTCATCTTCATATCAGCTTGGTAAAAGCCATAACATCTTTTCTGATCCACATAATTTTTCCTTAAAAAATTCAAAAGCTTTGTTCAAGCGTACGAAATATGGTATGAGGTGATACAGATTTTTAAATCACGTTGGGGGGGGGGGGGGGGTGACATGGTAGTCTAAAGAAAAAGGGTTCAAGTGGGTATTCATTCTGGGTAATCAACATTTAATTTAATAAGTAAAAAGAATAAAATCTTTAATTAGATGTTATATCATGTCATGAGAGTGAGAAAATCGAAGTAAAGAATCCAGGATTGCCAGTAAGAAGCAGACAACCCAGAACCACCAGACCTTCTTCACCAAAAAGAGAGAATCAGAAAGATTGGACCTTCATTGAAATGGAACTAAACTTGGTTTGGCTTCATCAAATTTGTACAAATGGATTCAAGAATCACAGTCTGTTTTTTTTATATATATAAGAATCACAGATCTATAGAGGAACCATGTTTAACAAGGTAAAAATTTATCATATTAAAAGTGGGTGTTACTCCAGTACACAAGAAGCATACAAGAGATCCACTTAAGGAGCTGATCAATTGAGGAAAACAGAATAGGAGCAGGAAGAATTTTAAAAGATGGTGACATAGTGTTTTTTAGAGGCTTCATACGAGACTTGTACTTGAGAGATAAGAAAGGTGCTCGTTCCAATAGAGATAGGGGTGAGAGGTTGTAGAATGATCTGGGAGTTTTTTGGTGCATTATTCATCAGTTGGCTAAGCTCAGTCTTTGTCCTAGTCAAACAATATATGCATAGGAAAATATTTCTAATTTTTTAACAAAAAAAACTAGAGTATTTTATAAAATGGAAAATTTTCAGAAACAATAAACGATTTGATCAAATATGATAAAAGTGAAAACAGAGGAGGCCTCAGAGATCTTGGTGTATAAGAAGCATCACATGTGGATCATTTCCAATCAAGAGTAGCAAATATGATTTCTCACATCACCGGCCTCATACTTAATCATTCTATCATTCATCTTAAATTTAAAACTCAGTGAGAATATCAACAACTTTTTCCAGAAAAAAAATCGACATATCACAACCAAAAAAGAGGAAAAAAAATACAGAAACAATAGGATAGAGTGTTGTAGTAGCTGCTTATGAAATATATCATGCATTAAAATCAGATAAATTCACCACCTTCCAAATAATGTTCACAAATCAAAGTATATTTAAACAAACAAAAAAACATGGGAGAGAGGAAGAGATGGAAAAAGAATAAGAAAGAATGTATCTGCCTTGTCACCATGAGAAGTCCTACAAACAAGAGAAAGGATAGTCGGAGCTAAAGGCAGAATTACGTGTTTTGTAACAAATAAACGTAAGAAGGAATCTTCTACATCAATATAGCCTAATGATAGATCCCATGACTCATAGTTCTGATGATCACAGAATTGCAATATTAGGCATATCACCCATTTTTAAATAAACCAAAAGCAGACAAGCAGGTAAAAGAGAAAAAACCCAGTTATCAAAATCAAAAAAGAAAAAAAAGGAAACAATAGTAAATGGTGTTGTCAGAAGTAGCTGCTTATGATATCATGTGTTACAGATTAGTGGAATCCGTCTGATTCTTTTCATCATCCAACATCAGACATACACCTCCACCTTCCAAATAATCTTTACAAACCGAAGTATATTCAAATAAAAAGAGAGAGAATTTATCTGCCACCGAGAATTCATATGAACGGGAGAAAGGATAATCGGAGCTAAAGGCAGAATTACATGTTTTGTAACAAATACACGTGAGAAGAAAAATTATACTTAAATATAGCCGAACAATAGATTCTATGACTCATAGTTCTGATGACCACAGAGTTGCAATATTAGACGTACCACCTATCTTCATAAATAAACCACAAAAAGGAAACAACAGGAAATGGTGTTCTCAGACGTAGCTACTTGAGATTTCATGTATTAAAAATCAGTAGGAATCCATCTCATTCTTTTCATCATCCAACATGATATATTCACCTCCGCCTTCCAAATAATATTGACAGACCAAAGTATATTCAAATCAACAAAAGAACACAAGAGTGAGGAAGAGACGGTAGAAGAATAAGAAAGAGCATGTATCTGCCTTGTCACCATGAGATCCTATGAAGGGAGAAAGGATAGTCAGAGCCAAAGGCAGAATTACATGTTTTGGAACAAATACACGTAAGAAGAAAAATTCTGCTTCAATATAGCCTAACGATAGATTCTATGATTCATAGTTCTGATGATCACAGAATTGCAATATTAGGCATACCACCTATCTTTATAAATAAACCGCAAAAATCAAACAGGCAGGTAAAGAAGAAAATTTTCAGTCATAAAGAAAAGGAAACAATAGGAAATGACGTTCTCAGAAGTAGCTACTTAATCGTGTATTAAAAAAATCAGTTGGAATGCATCTGATTCTTTTCATCATCCAACATGATATATAAACCTTTTTTTTTATAAGGTCAACATGATATATACACCTCCACCTTCCACATAATATTGACAGACCAAAGTATATTTAAATACAAAAATAGAACACAACAGGGATGAGGAGATGGGAGAACAACAAGAAAGAGAATGTATCTGCCTTGTCACCATGATATCCTATGATCAACAGAAAGGATAGGCAGAATGACATGTTTCAGAAAGAATACATGTAAGAAGAAAAATTCTGCTTCAATATAATAACCTAACGACAGATTCCATGACTCATACTTCTGTTGATTACACAATTGCAGTATTAGGCGTACCACCTATCTTACAAATAAACCAGAAAAAAAAAAACGATTAGGTACAAAATAAAAAATAAAGCGACAAGGATAAAACACTCGAGTGAAAACTTAAGGGGTGTTTCAGAGCCAATCTAAGCAGAGGATACACGCAGCATCAAGAAAGAAATGACACTGTTTTGTGCTCGTTCTATAGAAGCAAAAATCACCCGTATAGCCTAGGAAAACCTATCAATGTAGGGTGTTTTTCAGAGCCAACCCAAGCATAGGACGCAGGCAGCACTAAGGGAAAAAAGGATACTGTGTGCTCCGTTTATGGAAGCACAAGAAATAACCAATAAAGACTCTGAAAACATATCATATTACATTCTTTTCAAATGTACAGATCCATAACCTTTTAACAAACAAGTATAGTGCATCATAACTTCGAACAGCACATGCAATTAAGAATAAGTACAAAGGTGAAACATGAAACCCACCAAAGTAATGGGGCTCATGTTGTCTATTATCCCCATAAAGGATAGAAATAACATAATTAAAAGTGCAGATTTCTTTAGTGCCAAACAGAACCTGAAAGTTTGGAAAGAAATACCTTTATATTATAGCGGGCTCTGACACGCAACAGAACTTGGAGGTTGCCGAAATTTCCTAAAGAGAAGAAAAAACGAAGCCCAAATCAAGCCATGACCCGGAGAGTGAAGAAACATACGATGATTCTTGAAACAAAAATTACCTTCTTTACATACAAAGGGATCCCTGATTACAACTTGGCGACGGATGGACACAAAAAGAATAGAGTGGGAAAGACAGCGTCGAAGGAAAGCGAGACGGTGTCGACGGAGAGCGGGAGGCTGTGAGATGGCGACTTGACGAGAGAGGGAAAAAGGAAAAGAGAGAAGGAAGGGTTGAAAATTTCGGGATTGGGGAACAAACTACAGAGGACTAGGGTTTTTATTGTTGCCAAATTATGAGCAGTGATGGGCTTACAACAGTCCATTTACAATATTTAATAAATTAATATTTTCTAAACATTTAGATTAGGTTTAATTTTCAATTCATTTTAATTTATTTTATTTTATTTTTATAATTTTTATATAAAAAATAAAAAATAATTTAATTTTTTTAAAATTTTAAAATAATAATAATATTATTAAAAAATAATATTATAATTATATTTTATTCAACTTTTAATTTTATTCAATATTTTATTCTAATAATATCACATAAAATTTTCAACTAACAACTGGTTTGGATAATGAGATTTAGATAAGATGATTTTATATGAAAGTTGAATAAAATATTTTATAATATTATTTTATAATATTATTATTATTTTAAAATTTAAAAAAATTTAACTATAATTAAAAAAAATTGAATTATTTATTATATTTTATATAAAAATTAAAATAATAAGATAAAATAAAATGAAGCATTCTTTAAACTCAATGGAGCCCTAATTATTAGCGAGATTTCTTAAATCAGATCGCTGTGATTCTTTTTTATTTTGCTAACATCCAAGCCGGCCCCAGAGCAGTGCATTCAAAATAAATCTTTTTTTAGAAATGTTTTAGTCAGGGAAGGATTCAATATAAAAGTAAAATAAAATTGTAATTTGATGTAAATTGATGTATTAGATTAGATTGGATTGTAAAATTATTTTTATTGTAAAATAGATATAATATATATATATATATACACATATATATAAAGTTACGACATTTTATGAGTTCAATTTTATAAAATCTCTTTATAGTATTTTTTTTAATTCTTTTTAACGTGTCTATAAAAAATAAAATTAATTTTTAACTTTATAAAAGATAAGTGGGTTATTACCGATGGCTTTCATCAAATATAAACGAATTATCATTAATCGATATATAATGTAAATAAAACTGGGAAGGTCAAATTCAATTAAATAGAAATAAATTAAATTGATTGATCTATGATAATTTGTAAATTGGTTATTTTAGTGGAAATAAAAAAAAATTAAAAAAAAAAAAATATATATATATATATATATATATATATAATGTAAGCCAAGCATTTAAAGTCATACATAAAAAAAAAATTCAAAATACCAGACACGCCACCACCAAACCTTTCAGATCTGACTTTTGTGGCTAAAAAGAAACAAGTGTGTTGTCTTCACGAGCCGTCACAAATTGTAAAATCTACCGGAATTGGTCTAAACTGTAATCCATCTTTTTCTACATCTATCTTACTACTTTCTTTTTTAGTTTCCTTATTATTAATTAAAAAAAGAAAGAGTTTGTCTTTCAGACATTTGTCTGTAGAGGTCTTTTTCTATGAAGAGTAAGGTTGAGTCTCTGTTTAGGCAAAGAGTGTTGTTGTCTCTTGGACGTTTATCTGTAGAGAGTATCAGCAATATTGAAGACCAAATCAATCACAAAAAGAAATAATGTGCTGGTGGAGCTCCAAATGCATTATTTTGGTTTATAATGTCATCTTTGATATGGATACATCCCAGAATGTATCCAGTCATGGATGTAAGTTTCTCTGATGAATTAATGATGACAATTTCCTTAAAAAAAAAATATTGTATTTGTTCTCAATTATCTTTTCTTTTCCCCCAATATTATCATCTACAAAAAGACAAATTACCATTTAGGGGTGTAATCAGTTTGGTCCGGTCCGGTCAGGTTCGATCTCGGGAGAGTCACAAACCAAAAATCTCGGTCCATTATTTTTGCCGGACCGGACTGCTAACTATCGGTCCAGTCAGTCCATGAACATTTTTTTCGTTGCATATATATAGTTAATAAAATTAAGTGATCTCTTTAACATTTTATCTATGGTTAATAAATATTAAATAATTTCATTGTATATATGGTCAACGGTAATCTCTTGGATGAAAATTATATAATTAACTTATACAACTACTATATAAAATAATATATTATATATAAAATATTTAAATATATATACATTCGGTCGGTATCAGTCCAGTCCGGTCTAAAAAAATCACACCCTGAGACCAACCAATAAGACTATCAGTTCAATCCGATCTGGTTGATTTTTCCAGTTCAATCCTCTTACAGCTCTATTACCCTTCAATTATAAGACATGAAAATGGCAATATGTGGTGCACAGTCACAAATTTAACATAAGATATCCATTCCTCTCCTAATTTATTTTCTATTCAACTAAATAGAGTAAAGAACCATGTTTTCTCTTTCTATTTTTTTACCCTTTCTTAGTCCTTATTGAATAGAAGGATAAAAAAAATTAATATATGTTTAATTCTATCATATTTTTGTATTAGATTAAAAGAACTATTTCTCAAACACAATCTAAAAAAATAATAATCCAATTTTGAGTCATTTGGAATCGACTAAAATTAATCTGAATCGACTTGTTGAAGCAGTTTGTAGATGACTCAAAAAGTGCACCAAAATTGGTTCGGTTTCAGACCAATTCAAAATTGAATCATTTTTCTAAGTCTAATTGAATAATTGAATCAAGTTGAATTCGAGTTTAATCAATCCAAATTCAAGTTGCCGATCGGATAGCATTATTTATTTACAATCATACTCTTTGGTCTTAAAACATCATGTAAGCTTGATCTAGTAATTTAAAACCGCACAAGTGCTACTAAATGATTTATTAATATTTACCATCCATATTTTAAAATGAAATGGATTCAAAATTGAGCCAACACCTTATTCACCATGCCCCTAGAAGAAGGCCAAAAATGTATTGATCAGACTACACCGCAAATTAGAGTGGAGATGATTACCTACTAGTATCAACTTGATTCAATAGTATATCAATCCAATCAATGAAAATGAACAAATGTTTCATACATTTTTGGATACAACTTATAATTACTACCACATGCACGAGAACTAGAAGGAAATATAGGCCTCGTTTGTTTACACATATGATATGAGATGAAATGAAATGAAATAAAAGTTTAAAGTTGAATAAAATATTGTTAAAATATAATTTTTATTTTGAAATTTAAAAAGTTGAATTGTTTATTGTATTTTGTGTGAGAGTTTGATAAAATTGTAATCATTAGATGAGATGAGATGAAATGGTTTGTGAAGACAAACGAAGCCGTTGGAGAACGTCGATTACATATAATTAAATTACTTCATACAAATACACATCTTTGTACAAAGGTAATAATTATAAGATGAGTACTATAACTACAAAGTAATTATACAAAAAAGACTCACAATCTCACGTGGTTTTATAGGTACATTAAATCTATTTTATAATAAAAGTAATTTTACAATCAATTAATTATATCAAACCATATTAGTTTGTAAAATTATTTTTATATAATCTCTTTGTGATTAAAATCTCTTCCTAATTAAAAAGTCGCGGAGGGAACAAGTCTAATTAAGTACGTTGCACTTCCCGTACTAATAATTACATTTTTAGAAACTAGGGTAATGAATACATCTATTCCACTGATAATTAACCCAATAATATGGCCAAAATCAGAATTCAAAGAATTAGTTACTTTGATAATTAATCTTGATTTCTTGATTACGAGACAAATATTGGCTGGAAGGCTTTAAGATTAGGATTAGGTAATTGATAGCTTGGTTAGTAGAATTTAAATCTTTTGTTAGCGTCTAAGATAATGATAAGTGATATTTAGGAGGGAGATTGAATAAAGAGATGCGCAATATATTACTCTTAAGATATAAAGAAATGTGCAGTATATTCTATTTGAATTGAAGCTCACGAAAAGATGAGAAATACTTTAACCACAAAAAGATTATACAAAAATAAATCTACACACTAACATGTCTTGATACAGTATGTTGGATTATAAAGTTACTTTTAATATAAAGTAGATCTAACGCATCACTTGAAATCACATCAATTTATGAATTTACTTTTATGTAATCTTTTTATATCTGTAATAATCTTTTAAACAAAATACTTCGTAAGCAGGTACAAGGCCAAGGGTCAAGGAGGGGCCTTGGCTCCCCAAGGCTCTGACCAAAAATTATAATTTTGTCTAATTTGTATGTATAGATTCAATGCTCTTTATAAACGACCATGATGAGTTTTTGGAAAACTAGAGCCTTGGTCTCCTAGTGTTGCTGAGGAGTTTTTGTCTCTTGTTGTGGGCAAGTTTGTCTTCTAGTCTTTTGACGTAGAAGTTTTTCTAGTTTTCCAGAGTGCAATGGTGGATGTAGTTGAGAAGTGGAGTAAATCTCATCTGAGTGAAGTTGAGCAAAAGGAAGTCTCGATAAGTTTCAATGATGATACAGTGATTCAAAGGAGAGGGCAATAATGTTTGATTGGTCAAGTAGTCTCGGATAGATCTGTCAATAAGGAGGCCTTCAAGTCCACGATGATGAAGATATGGAAGCCAAGAAGGGAGGTGGTGTTCAAAGAAGTTGGTGAGAACATGTTTCTTATGGAGTTTTTATGTGAAGAAGATATTCAAAGAGTTCAACAGGGCTGGCCATGGACATTTGATAGACACTTATTGTGCCTCAATTCTTTTGATGGTAATGTAGCTCCAAATGATATGGAATTCATGAAAGAATTTTTATGGCTTCAAATCCATAATATTCCTTTTGGTGAAATGACAAAAGATGTTGGGGGTACAGATTAGTAGTATGGTATGAGAGATGATGAGGTGGATGTTGATAGCGAAGGTGTTAGTTGGGGTCCATACCTTCTAGTCAAGGTGGCTATTAATATTCTTCTCCCTCTTCTGCGTGGCATTCTTTTCAGTATGGATGGTACGAAGTCATAGGTCTCGTTTAAATATGAAAGGTTACCATCTTTCTGTTTCAAGTGTGATATGATTAAACATGGTGGGAATGGTTGTGATGTGTCTGTTGGGTCTGGTTTAATACATTCTTCCTTTGAGAAGCAGTATGGTGCATGGGTTAGAGCTTCAACTGCAAGAGAACAACCCAACAGTAGGCATGGTAGCAATGGTGTAAAGGTTCAGTCTGCTACATAGTCTTCTGATCTGCATGAAGAAGATGATGACGTGGCAATCAATTAGGACATTAATGGGATGACATTTGCTCATAAAATGCAGCCAGATACCCCAGGGGAGTTGAGGAAGAATTCTGGAGAGAATCAAGGCAATTACAGAGGAAAGACAATGGAAGGAGGCTGTAGTAATGCCAGCAATAAAGATCATCATGCTGTCAATGAGCAATTACAGAGAGAGGATTTGGCTCGAGGTGAATCTGAGCAGTTACAAAATAAGGTATTGGCTGAGGGGGAGACATTCATGGTAGTAGAGTAGGATGGAATAAGGAAAGTGCTCTAGAAGGGAATTTTGACCAACTAAGTCCTTTGATTACGCCTACAGATCCTACTTAGTCCTAGTAAGACTCGAAGTTGGAGGAGGAAGGCACGTGTTCAAAATAAGACTTGTTCAGGGGACAAGTCAAAAGGCTTGTGCACAAAGACTAGTAATAAAAGGCCTCGTCGAGGTGGGGGTAAAATGGAAAACCAGAACAAAAAATCTAAGCTCCTAATTAATGAGCTGACAGAAATTGATCATGTAATAGCAGTGGCTGGTCTCTAGCCCTGCCAAGATCAATGAGTTGCATGAGTTGGAACTGTCAAGGGCTTGTGAACCCTCAAACTATTAGAATGCTTAGTCTATTGACTAAAGAGAAGTGTCCTAAGGTATTGTTTTTAATTGAGACTAAATGTTCAAAAGCTAGACTCGAAGAAGTTAGAAGGTTGTTAAAGTTTGATGGTGGTTTTACAGTTGACAGTGTTGGATATAGTAGTGGTTTGGTATTGCTTCGGAAATCTGATTGGACTGTTAAGGTAACTACCTACACTAGGTGGCATATTAGTGCTTTTGTGCAAGAGGAGGAAGAGGGCCCTACTTGGTTGTTTATTGGTTTTTATGGTCATCCCAACACAACAGAAAGGAACTCTAGTTGGAAACTTTTAAAATTCCTTAAACCACCACAACCAATGCCTTGGTTGTGTATAGGTGATTACAATGAGATTATCAGTCAAGGAGAGAAGATGAGAGTAGCTTACAGGCCCTATCAACAAATGGAAAATTTTCGACAAGCTCTTGATTTTTGCACTCTACATGACTTAGTTTATTCTAGTCAAAGGTTTACTTGGTTTAATAACAGGTATGGAAGGACTTTTACAAAGGAAAGTATAGATAGAGTTATGGTTAATCAAGAGTGGTAGAACTTGTACCCTGAGGCCATTTGTACTGTATTACCTACAGTTAAATCTGACCATTCTCATTTGCTGGTCAGTTTAATAACTCTAGAGGGATGAATATGGGTCAATTTGTGTTTAGAAGGCTGTGTGGGCTGTCAAAGAGGATTGTACAAAGACAATTGAAGTGGCTTGGAAAAAGGGTAATGCGGTTGGTTCTGCAGATGACTTGTTGAGACACAAACTAGCTTTTTGTCAAGTTGCCTTTCAGAGATGGAATTCTAGCAACAAGAAACAAGAATCTCAAGATATCAGAAGAGGCATGTCTATGATTAGTGCTTTGCAGGATCATGGTCAAGGATAGCACGTTGAGCTGGTAAAAGAACTGCAGATGAATGTGGAGCATAAATTAGAAGCTGAAAACATAAAATGGAGACAAAGAGCAAAGCAACATTGGCTGAAGGTGGGGGATAGGAACACCAAATATTTTCACATGCAAGCCACACAAAGGAGAGAGACTAATGCAATCAAAAGCATTAAGGACTTGAAAGGCAATGAGTTCTCAGATCAGCAGTAGATTGGAGAGACTTTTACCAAGTATTTCTCCACTATATTTACCTCTTCTAACCCTTCTTGATTTGATGAATATTTGTCTAGCTAACAATTCAAGGTCTCTCCCCATATGATTCGAGCATCTGTTGACCAAGTTTACTAAGGAGGATGTGATGCAGGCAGCCTTTCAGATTAATTCATTGGGCTCTTTAGGTCCTGATGGTTTTCCTGCTCATTTCTATCAAAGCTAATGGGAGACAGTGGTGAAGGATATTACCAGGTTTGCTTTTCATTTTTTGAACCATGGTGGAAAGATTGACGGGATTAATGACACATATATTGCTCTCATTCCTAAAACCAAAAACCACTAAAGAGTGACTAATTTTAGACCTATTTGTCTATGCAATGTAGTGTACAAGATTATTTCTAAGACCTTAACTAATAGGCTGAAAGCAATCATTTTAGAAGTTATTTTCTTGAATCAAAGTGCATTTGTACCTGGTAGGCTTATTAGTGATAATCTCTTAGTGGCTTATGAAACTCTCCACTCCTTGAACTCTAGGATGAAAGGGAAAACTAGTTTTATGGCACTCAAGCTAGATATGAGCAAGGCTTATGATCAAGTTGAGTGGTCATTCCTTGAAGCTGTCATGCTCAAACTTGGGTTCTCTAAAAAATGGTGCTCTCTGGTAATGGCTTGTATTACTTCTGTTTCATACTCTATCATGGTTAATGGTAAAGCTCAAGCTAGATTCTCACCTACAAAGGGCTTGAGGTAAGGTGATCCCCTCTCACCTTACTTGTTTATTTTGTGTGCTGAAGCCATGTCTTCTTTATTATTCCAAGCTGTGCAACATGAAAGCATAACCTGTGTTCCTATAGGGAAAGGCCCAATACAAATAAATCACTTATGCCATGAGAATTTTTCTACTGCCTCAGACCATTACTCAAAAACTAAATATACTCTTGAAGAAATTCTGGTGGGGCTACAATGAAGATCATTCCAAGATTCCATGGGTGAGATTGGACCAGGTCAGTCTATCAAAGGATAAAGGAGGGTTGGGTTTTCGAGACTTTAGAAGCTTCAATGTTGCTATGCTGGCGCAGGGTTGGAGGATGCTTCAAGATCAATCTTCTCTTCTGGCCCAAGTGTTTACACAGAAATATTATAAGAATGGTAACCTATCGGAGGCAAAGTTGGGTTTTAACCCATCCTATGCATGGAGAAGTTTGTATTCTGGTTTGAGGTTGCTTAAGAAGGGTCTGTTCTGGAGAATTGGGGATGGAAAGAAGGTGAAGATCTGGACTAACAAGTGGATACCAAGGGATTATGCTCCTAAGGTGTTATCTCCAAATGTGTCAAATGATAGTTCTGTTTGTATTTCAGATTTAATTGATCCTGATATGATGAACTGGAATGTCTACTCTTTGAATTCTCTGTTTGAGCCACATGAGGCTTCCATAATTCAAACCATTCCTATTAGTAAGGGGGAAGGGAAGATAAATTGGTTTGGCTGCCCACGAAAGATGGGATTTTCTCTGTGAAGAGTGCTTACCACCTGCACAAAGATCATGAACCTAAGGCTGCTGGTGAAACTTCTTGTGGAGAGCAATTTGAAGAATGGAAAGCTATATGGAAACTAAGGATCCAAAATGGGGTAAAAGTATTCATATGGAGAGCATGCAAAGAAGTCATTCATACTTTATTCAATTTAAAGAAGAGGCATGTTATGGAAGTGGATGGCTGCAAAGTGTGTGAATTAGCTACTGAAACAACAGGTCATGTGCTATGGAATGCCTAGCCGCTAGGGATGTGTGGAGCATGAGTTGCAGAAAGATTCAGAAGATGACATTTCAAAGTGATTACTTTTGAGATATATGGGAGCAACTGAATAAATGTTTGAAACCTGATGAGCTCGAGGAAACTACAGCTATAGCAAGACTTATATGGTCCAGAAGGACTGAAATAATCCATGGCAAGGCATTTAGACATCCAATGACACTGTCTCATGCTGCAGAAGATAAAGTTTTGGCATACAGAAATGCAAACAATCATGTCTACACAGCACAAAACAGAATTGTCCAACCTCAAATTAAAAAATCATGGCAAAAACCAAATGAGGGAGTTTATAAAGTAAATTGGAATGCTGCTACAAAATTTTCAGAAGAAAGAATTGGCATTGGAGTGATTGCTAGAGATTCCCAAGGGTAGGTGATTGGCACATTACAAGCTCCCAGATCAATAAACCATGATTCTTTTACAGCAGAAACTTATGGTTTCCTATTAGTTGCAATTTTCTCCAAAAGATGGGGTTGTCCAAGGTTGTATTTGAAAGGGATGCTATGCAAGTTGTTTCAATGGCAAACAAGGCTAAAACAAATTTCAGTTTAGCTGGTCTATTAATTGCAGATGCCAAAGGAGTACTAACAGCCCTCAGTTCATGGTCTGTTATTCATACAAATAGACAGACAAATATGTCAACACATATTTTGGCACGGGTTGGGTTAGATTTTGTAGAAGACAAGTATACATTGGAAGAAACTCCTTTTTGTATTCAATCCACTGTAATTAGTGATTTGATGTAATATCTTCTGTTATCAATGAAATTCAGTTTTATTTCAAAAATAAAAAATGCTCTTTATAAATAGTCAGTAATAAGAGATATGTCTTGTAAATTGTCAATAATTTTTTAATAGATTTTTCTTATATATCATCAAATTAGAATTTAGTCTCATTTAAAACTTTATGGTAACTACATTTTGTTTTCCTGTTTTATTTTAAGAAATTAAATTAGAATATAATATTCACATTATATTATTTCTCTTTTAAAGTTTGTAATTATCTAGGTGAAACATATTTAACAAAAAAATCTCACGTTCACTGGATAGCTGGCTACGTAGTATGCAACTGCGCTACTTAAAACTTCTAAATATATGATGATATTGTTATACATTATTCAGCAAAATACAACCCTTGGTTTATGGTTAACATATATTACATCTTTTTTATAATTCCTATATAGATTGTTTACATAGTTCAACCTCTTCTCTTAATTGTAACATATGAAAAGTTTAGATATAAAATTACCGATATTCATGGAAGAATGCATGTTTGAAATTTCTTTTTTCTTTTTTCTTTTTTACTCATTTTTTTTAAATCATTTTGTTAAAGGCATTCTTAAAAATTTTCAATTCAATTATTTATTCTAGAACTAAAACTATCTGATCCCTCCAAACTTATAATCTTGGCTTCATCCCTATCTGTAAGTATTTGTCCACTCATCACCTTACCTTACCTCTTCATCATTGGTGAAGAAATCCTCTCAAGGCTGATCCAAAGGCAGTTTCGTCAAAGGAAAATTGGTGTGTTCTCTCATCCTCGCTCTACTCCTATTATTTCTCATCTATTATATGCTGATGATATAGTAATATTTGCAAATGGTAGCAAAGACTCGGTTCGATCTATTGCTAATATTCTTAGTTTATATGAGAAGTGGTCGAGTCAACAAATGAGTAAGGCTAAATCCGCAATTACCTTCTCTAAGCATATTGGGTTGGCTAGACGTAGAGTATTGAAAGAAATCCTGGGATTTGTGGAAGGAACTTTGCCGTTTAAATATTTGGGTGTTCCAATTGTTTCGGGTCGGTTGAAGGCAGTATATCTTGAAGAAATATTGGGAAAAATAAAAAATAAGCTAGAGGGGTGGAAAAACAAGTTACTTTCTAATGGTGCTCGGGTGCTTTTGCTAAAACATGTCCTCATGACCATGCCCATACACTTGCTATCTATTGTGCATGTCTCTTTATCGATTATGAAAAGTATCAATAGATGTTTTAATAATTTTTTCTGGGGTATTAAAGATGGGAGACCCAAAAAGCATTGGAAATCCTGGGAGAAACTTTGTTTGCCAACCAAGGAGGGGGGGGGGGGGTGTGGGATTCAGGAGTCTTCTTGATATCCAAAAGGCCTTATTTATGAAATTTGCTTGGAAGATAGTTACAGAGAATTCTTTATGGTCCAGATTTTTTCGAGCCAAATACGTGAGAAATCAACACATCTCGCTTTTGGAAGAAGGTAAGGGTACTCGGTTTTGGAGAAAGGTTCACTCATGTATCTCGGACGTTCTAAAGTTCTCAAAATGGAAGATAAGGGATGGTAACGTAGCTTTTTGGTTGGATAGCTGGGCTGATGAGGGCCCTCTTAGAGATGCTTACCCGATTGTGGGGAGTCAAAACTTACAAGTGAATGAATGTAAGATAGAGGATGGATGGGATGTTAATAGATTACATAATCTGCTGGGGGCCGAGAATGCTGAAAGGATCCTGAAAACTTTAAGCAAGGCAAGAAAAGGGGTGGACATCCTGGTGTGGAAGGAAAATACAAATGAAAAATTTACTACTAAGAGTGCATGGCAGTGCATTAGAGTTCGAGCTCCAAAACTCCGTTGGGCTAAATGGATTTGGCACCCTTGTATACCAAAAAATATTTCAGTCATCATGTAGAAGGCGATGAACAACGTACTAAGTGTGGATGATAAGTTGAAATCTGCTGGGATCCCGATAGCTTCCAAATGCGATTGTTGTCGACAGGGTGGTTATGAGGATATGAATCATGTGCTTGCAGCAGGCGAGTTTGCTAAACAAATTTGGCACCTTGCGGCTTCTCAGGTGGGTTTAGGTGATGTTGAAGGATCCTCATGGTACCAATTATTTAATGCCTGGCTTACTAAGGAGTCGAGGAACTCACAGATGGGGCAGATATTAGGCTTGCTACCTTCTATTATCACATGGATCTTGTGGAAAAGGAGGTGTCGGGCAAGAATGGAAGGTTCTCTTCAATCGGTAGAATCAGCCTGGTTTCAGATTAAGCTATGGATGGCACGGGTTGGAGACAAACTAAAAACTAAGAAATTAGCTTCCACTCGGGATAAAATAATTTTTAAGGCATTAAATATTCCAACCAAGGTAGCAAAACAAAAGTATGCACAGCTTGTTTATTGGCAACACCCGAAACCAGGATTAATAAAACTCAATGTCGATGGGGCTTCAAGAGGGAATCCTGGAAGGGCGGGTGCAGGTGGAGTTTTTAGAGATTGGAGGGGAAATTTGCTTATGGCTTTCTCGGTTGACTTAGGTACTGGCACCAATAATTATGCTGAATTGTTGGATTTACTACATGGTCTTCGTATAGCAGAAAATATGGGTCTTGAACAGCTAGATGTGGAACTAGACTCCTTGGTGGTGGTCAAATGGTTTAAGGCGCAGAGATGTGAGAACTGGAACCTTGAGGAATATTGGGAGGAAATCTTGGAGGTTGCGAAGTTTTTAGAGATAACAGTATCACATATATACAGGGAAGGAAATGCTTCTGCAGATTTCTTGGCAAGGATGGGTGCGGAGGGGTGTGGTGGTCAATGGGGGTCTCCAACAGATGTCCCCCAGGAACTTAAAGGTATATTGAGGCTAGAAAAGACAGGTCTCCCCAATATTCGGCTAGTTTAAAATCTCTGGACTGATGATGTTGGCTTTGGTTTGGCATGGGTGTGTTTTTCTGTTTTGTGTTTATTTTATATAGCCTTTTGCCTCTTGTTCTGGTTTGGGAGTCATAAAAAAATGTAATTGCAGGCATAATGTTTTGTTACCACGGTTTTCCTCCGCCAAAAGTGAGGGATATCTATAATATCAAACCTTTATATATAAAAAAAAAAAAAAAAAAAAAAAAGAGGTTCATTTAAAAAAAAAAAAAAAGTATTTGTCCACTCGGAAAATTAAATACTTGTTGGAAAAAATCAAAACTATCACTTAAATAAATTGTTTAAAGCCTTGTTTATGTTACAAGGTATTCTCATATATTTTTAGATATTTCTTTGCCAAATATCACTCAAACACAGAATATTTTTCTATTTCAAGTTTTCAACATTTTTATCTCTAATCATTATTCAAATACAAAAGTCAGTGCAATTTTTCTAAACTTCTAAACAAAATAAAAAAAATAATACAACTTTTTCAAATTTTAAAATAAAAAAAATATTAAAGAAATTTATTTAAATATTTTCTTAACTCTATAATATTTTTACTTAACATTTTCTCTCTATTTTTCAAAATCTAATAAAACATCTTAACTCATCATTTTATAATTATTTATAAATTATTTTACTACTATTTACAAATATTATGGGATATTCTAAATATAGAAAACGAGAGTCCTAAAACTTTTTATTGTGGTGATTTTTCTAATCCATAAGTATTATTGGTTGGTAAGATTTGGGCCTATTCTACAAGCAAGTATTTTTATGCAACCGTCATCTTCCGCAAGGAAGAATGTCCTAGATTTCTGATATAATTTTTTATTGTACAAAATATAGATCATAAACCAATAAATAGATCACGACACATATGAAACCTTATTTGAAAATTAAAACATTTGAAGATATATTGGTGCTTGAGCAAAAGAATCAGCGAGAGTTTTGTTTGCCTTGCGCATGCAAATAATTAAACCGACCGGCAGTATATTGGAGTCGACCAAAACTGTAATGTAAACTCAAGAATATATTTCGTAGAGAGAAAAAATAAAGAATAAGCCTCATTTGGTTGTTAAACTCATCTGAGTTCAATTCAGTTCAGTCTAATTTTAAACTAAATCTAACATCTAAACATTAAACTACCAAATTATTAAACTCATCTCAACTCAAAACCTTTTTACACGGGAGACCTACAACATTTTTCAATTTAACACTTACTTACACGTGGGACTATAACTTTTTTCAACTTTTCATAAATCTATCTAAATTTATCTTAACATCAAAACACATTTCAACTTATCTTAAGTGGAGTCCATAAAACTCACTCTATCATCTCAACTTACTACTATTTATAAAGAGTTCAACTCAGCTCAACATCCAAACACAACTTAAATCAAGAGATATTTGGTTTATTATTGAACAGGGCCAGCTCAATAGATTTTGAGACCTATGGTAATAAGTTAAAATGGCACATTTTTCTTGTATCAAATTAACTAGGTTATATCTAAATATATTTTTATTTAAAAATTATTCTTCTTACTTTTTGACATGCAAAATTACTAATTAAATTTTTATATTCAAGTTTTTCTAATATCTTATTCTCAATTGATAATATGGCTAGTCAGATTTTATCAATTTTAATTTTGAAAAACTTCTTTCTGCAGAAGCAACAATAATAGGTATTGTCAATAAAATTCTGTAAGTGATACATGCATTTGGAAAATAATCTAGTCTTTTTATATACTTTAATATATCAATAGGAATGCTTTCTACTATTGGTAAAATTTCTTTTATAACTTTTAGTTCAGAAAATAAATCTAAGCCATCAATATCATATTTCAAAAATGTTTCACGACTAAGACATTTTTTTTGCAAACTACCATCGTCAAGTGATTTCAATTTCTTGATATTAAATAGAAAACCAAAAATATTTTCATATATTTGAAATTATTCAAACCTGTTTTGAATTGAAAAAATTGCTTGATTTACTATAAATAAGAAATAATTAATTTTAAAATATTTTTCAGCAAATTGTGTTGTCTCTTCATTGACATTTTCATCAAATTGTTTTATTTCTATGAATTATTCGTTTTGCTCTAAATACAGGTTCTATTTCCATAATAATTGAAATCTCTTTTGATGAAATCATAGCAAACTTAAATAAATTTTCTCTATAATCTTAAAAAAAAGAAATAAGACCGTTTAACTAATCAATGGCAACATCTATATGCATATCTTTGCATTGTAGACTTTTACTTACAGTATTTACTGCAAATAATATATGATATCATATGGTCATACCTAATATGAATTCAAAGTTCTCAATTTCATATGCTATTAAACAATTAGCTTCACTTTTTGTTTTAGGATCTTCAGTTATTTTTACTAGTTGTAATAAAGTTTCTCTTATTTGTGGATTTTGGAATTTTATTACTTTGATACTTTCAATTCGACTTTCTCAATGTCTTTGTAAGAGTGGCTTAAGAGTTAGAATCAACACATTATCTTACAAAATATTTCATTATTTTCTTAATAGATCTTTTCATTTTGTTCTCTAAATGGTAAATTATTTTTACCAAAGATTTTTACTACAACAACAATTCTCAATAACACTTTTTTCCAATGATCTTTTTCTTTGTTAATTTGTTCTTGGACTTTTTTGTCCATTGTTTTATTTCTTAACAATTTGTCCATTGTTTTATTTCTTAACAATCTCATTCTAAATCAAGCCAAGCAGTAATGTTCGGAAAGTTTATGTTGCTATATCTAATTGGACCCTTTTCTACTAATAAATCTCTTAATTTTGTATCAGCATATTTCCATTGAGTAGGGTCATAAATATTTGAAGAAATAGAATCAGATATGTCCTCAATATTTTTATTTTCTTCTATACGTTCCCAAATTATTGAGCAATAATATTAGCAATACATGCTTGAACACTATCCTTTTTTCGGTTTGTTGTGTTGTTTCATTATCTTCATATCCCTTTTGTTATACTTCTTGATTTATTTTGTTATCTTGTGGCATATCCCTTTTGTTATACTTCTTGATTTATTTTGTTATCTTGTGGTCCTATTTGGTGTATTTCTTGATCAACTACAAATTTTTCACCTAAAGTTTATACTATATTTTGTTTATTGGTAGTAATAAATTTATTTAAAAATCCTTTTTGGGATTCAATCAATTTTTCTATTTTTTTTTAAGTTTCTCATGTCCAGATGTATATTTTCTATTAGACATATTTTCTAGTAGAAAAGAACAATATCCAGTATATAAAATCTTACTATGCTTCTGAATATTCTAGAATAAAATAAATATTAACATAAAATAATAGAACATGATTTAGCAAATGAGATTCACTTTCATATAACAAATGACCTTCACTTTTATATAAAATTATTAATCTGTACAATAAAATAAAATATCTTAATGTTAATATCCAAAATGAAGAAATAAATTATACACAAAAAGAACTAAAAGAGAAAGAAACAAAGTTTGAAAAATAGTCCAGGAATAGGATGTAAATTGTGAAAGCTATGGTCAATTGAAGTCTTGAAGAAGGAGACAAAAAACAACCAAGGATGTTCTAGAAAATAAGTCATTCACTAGGCTATTTTATTGCCACAAAACTTCACTGTATATACAAACTGCAGATCAGATTAATCAATTTTACTTATTTTACCTTCATCACCAAAGTACAACAAAGTTGCTCAACGTCTGCCGGTGCGATTGAAGATAATGGAGAGGTTGACACTGCCAAATACGAGCAAGATGGATGCAAGAGAGATTAGAAAATGGAGACTGGAGTACAAAAGCGATGAAATAAAATTTGTCGATTTCAAGTATAAAATGAGAGTTTTTGAGATGTTCTGTTGGATTTGTTTTTTTATTACTTTGTAGAGAAAGATTGGAACCATTGAATTTACCATTATTATTGTGACTTTTGGCTTTTCGAAGGGAAGTTGCAGAGTCTATGTAATTAAATAAAAAATTATATATATATTTTTTATAATTGTTAGCGTCTTTTTTTTTTTTTTTTACCGTAGAGTTGAAAATTGATTTTTTCAATTTTCAATATTAACGTCTCTTTGCTTAGTTTAGATAATTTAATTTTTTTAAAAGTTAATTTTTTTAAAAGTTTTTTTAACTAATTATTTTTTTAGTATTTTATGAGGCCTCCTTCCACTATGGGGCCTTAGGTAACTGTCTAACTCGCGCTTATGGGAGAGCTAGCCTTGCTATTGAATTATAGCTAGAGTGAAAGTTTAGAATATTCTTAGATACAGTTCTAATATGTGCAAGTCTAGCTTGTGCACTCTATTTGAAAATGAGTGAGGTTTACTATTAAAAAAATAATTTTTTTTTCATATGGATTTTATATTTATTCATTTTTTTCAAAATAAGTACACAGAACTTGCACACTTTAAGACTGTAAATATCATTTCTTAAAAAATTATATCCTGAAAAAATATAATCATCGTAGAATATGACTGTCAGAGAATATATTATTAAAATATTTGAATGTGGGAGAATATAATCATTGAAAAATAATGACAAGCTACAATCATTAATAGAATATATTCATTATAAAAGTAATTGTTTGAAAATATGACCATTAAAAGTATAGTAAAGAAGGGAGGGATCGTTTCTTTTTCTAGAGAGAGAACCTCTGCATTCTCTATAGAAACTCTTCAAATCTGAAACAAACCAGAGGGGGGTGGGAGTTTCAGCTCCTCCCCCTCCCTCCTCCCAGCCCAGTTTGTTTCTTTTTAGTCTATGTTTTTTTTGTTTTTATTTTTAAGGCCAAATAAAGGAGAAGCGTTGTTTGGAGGTTTTCCGCCAGCGAATACCACACACCCCATTGGGGGATTCCTTAGCTGCCGATTTGTCAGACTACCGAACGTTGCGTCAAAAGGAGCGGCGCGTCCCCTACAAGCTTGAGTCAAAGTATGCGCGTGGCCACCATGCACCACCGCGAGAAATTATCTGCTGCCGTCATGCGTGGCGTTTCTAGGGCCAGCGACTCCGGTATCTTTAAGATCGACTGCCCGACAAACTCCAAGAGTGGCGTGTGTCCTTCACGTGCCACTACAGCCTCTTTGTCCAGTGTATTTTCAATTTTTGTAGTATTTTTTTAGTGTATAATTTTGATTCTTTGTTTGTATTTAGAAATAAAAGAAATAGGCTATTAGATTTTTTTTTCCATAGCAGGAGATCCCCCTCCTCTTTTGGAGGATGGGGGTGGTGTTTCCTTTTCTTCCTTTGGAGGATGGGGTGGTTTTTCCTTCTCCTCATTTGGAGGATGGGGATTGGATACCCTTTCCTTCTTTGGAGGTGGGGGATGGTTATCTCTATTTTTTTACAAAGAGCGATACTCTCAGACAATCCAGTTTTGTCAGTAGAGAGTTTTTAGAAATTAAGACAATGTCTTTTATAAAGAAATTTGTGTGTAGAAAAGCGTACAACAAATGTGTAGTTTGACTTGTATTCAGAGTTTGTCTCTGGATTGACTAGTCACAGCTAGCGGTGTAAAAAAAACTGGTGAACTGGTAAACTGGACTAGACAGTGGGTTTGGTCTGGTATCAAGTTTGGTTCGGTACGGTACCGGTTTTATTTTTCTTAAAACCGGTTAAAATCAGTCCAATTCCAATTTTTATTTTTCTAAAATCGGATCAGACTAAACCGAATTGGTTCATATATATACATTATAATTTTTTATATTGTATATAATTTTCATATATAATATATTATTATATATAAAATAGTTTTGTATTATATGATAAATAACTAATTATGTAATATAAAATTTAAAAATCTTATATCACTACAGTCTATTGTATTAATAGTTATACTAATACTATATAGTGCGTATTGATAGTTATACTAATACTATATCACTATATATTATATATAATAATATATCACTATATTCTATAATACAATTATAATATATATTATATTATAATATACTATAATATATTATCACTATAGTATTAAATACTATAATATATTATTATATATATATATTATATAATATACAATATAATATATTAAAACAGGAAAACCATACCAAACCGCACTGGAATTGGTAAAACCAAAAGTACCCAGTTTTAGGAGGTAATCGATGCGAAATCGGTTATTGAAAATGTAAAACTGGTGCATACTGATTCGGTCCCAAATTTTATCCAAAATTGGACCAAATCGGACCGGTTACACCCCTAGTCACAACTGTAACTTTTTTCATGAATGAAATAAAGTATATTTTCTATATATATATATATATAAATGATATTGGAAAATAATAATGAAGCTATTGTAGAATGCATTTAAATATACTAATTTAGGGAATATGCTAATTTTGAACATTCTTAAGAAACCCTTTAACGTAAGCCACACCATACTTGAAAACCAATCTGGAGCGGCCACACCACCTTAGGAGCAACCTTAGAGACTGTCATATATAGTCTCCTATATATGAATCTTCGGGACTAGTACATATGCAACTGCAATCATATTTGGATATAGTGTTTTTCTCTTTTGTTAGAAGAGCAGAAGTTAGGGTGTTAAAAATGTTCTATATATATATATATAGATCAATTATTGGATCTTACAATTTAATTGGGTTTCATCAACTAACCTATGAATGAATGAATGAATTATTATATTCTGCAATTTTATAAATAATATGGTTATGCATTTATTTATTTATTTTTATAACATCAAATGCTTCATTCACAATGAAAATTGATGTGGGAGGATCGAGGTTACTGACAAATGTGGTGTCAAAAGCACAAGACTACCTTGAGGAGCTGGACCAGCGAAAAACCAATGGGAAGAGATGAGTACTCTTAGGATTTGGGCGAGAAGCGGTATTCATCGAATTTGAGCAAGAAGCAGCAGATGTGCGCGAGAAGCGTTATTCCTCAAATTTGGGCCAGGAAAGACTTATTCCTCGGTTGGGCAAGAAGACTTATTCCTCGGTTGGGCGAGGAGAAGTGACGACATCAGTATTTTAACTATAACATTGGCTACATATGTCAGAATCATGCACATGACCCCAATTCGAAAAGCTCTCTTTGGCGCATGTCGTGCTCACCATGCATTTCTTGGTGGCCCCTTGTCGACCATTTTGGGTCACTTATACTTAAATCTT
The DNA here is from genome assembly GCF_004785595.1 of Juglans microcarpa x Juglans regia. NCBI lineage: Eukaryota > Viridiplantae > Streptophyta > Magnoliopsida > Fagales > Juglandaceae > Juglans > Juglans microcarpa x Juglans regia. Next base: position 7,013,435 of record NC_054595.1, read on the forward strand.
CCATTTTGGGTCAATTTTTTTTTTTTTATGGTAATGTTTATCTTTAGTAACTATTTTATTCCGAATTCTTAGGTTAGATTTTAACTATAGTTATCTTATTTTATATTCAATTGTTTGGCCCTTTAATTACAATTTAACCATTTTTCGTTAGCTATTTAAGCCCAACTTGTGGGCTTCAAAGGAGGCTCTTTGATTTATTTTATAGTAAAACCCTAATCTTAGAGTTTTTCTTTGTTTGCAATTTTTCTCAATTCCAATCTCTAACTTTTGTTGTTTAACTAGCCGTTAGAATAATCTCCTATTCTGTCCCGACGTCAGTTGGTATTAGAGCTTTAGCATTTTCCTGAGGTGAATTATCGTCAGTTTTCATGGCTAGTGGTAGAGGTCGTGGTCAACTTGGACAGGCTCCGAATGAGGAAGTTCCTCCCTGTGATCGTAACGTACAGGATGCGATGATTGTATATTTGTAGAGGCAAATAGCAAGATTATCCTAGCGTTTAGAGGCACAAATCCTAGAGAGTCAAATTTATGATCAAGAGTCTGAATCCACTTTTGAGAACCCGTATCATAATCGTGCTCCTTTTTGGGAGTATTGTGGTAGGGAGGAACGAGGTGGAGATCTAAGCTTCAGAGTGGATCTATCGAAATTTTCTTGTACTCTGTAGGCGGAGGGCTTCATCAATTGGTTGCATGAAGTGGAACGTATCTTTGATTACAAGGATGTCCCAGATTGTATGAATGTGAAACTAGTCGCCATCAAATTGAAGAGTCGAGCATCTACCTAGTGGGAGTAGTTGAAGCAGTCTCGAAAGCAACATGGTAAAGCCAAGATTAGCAACTGGAAGAAGATGAAGAAAAAGATGAAGGGTCACTTTTTGCCCTTCGGATATACTCAAACCTTGTTTCAACAACTTCACACGTTGAGACAGGGAATAAAATTTGTTAATGGTTACATCGAGGAATAACGACACAAAGACCTAGGCTTCAAAGTTGACTTAACAAAATTTCTTAATACTCTGCAAACTAAAGGTGTCGTTGATGTGTTGCCTAAGGTCGAGCGGGATTAATACTCTGAGGAAGATTACTTCAAAGACAAACATTCTTCCACAAGATGGAATCCTACACTGATTTACGACACCTATCCCAACGAAGATGAAGCCATGGAAGATATAATTGTTTTTTTTGAAAATATAGAAAATTTTGAAAATGAAGATGGCGGTGAAAGTTTGAAGATTGAAGATGAAACAACTTTTGAGCCAATTACTTATGCTGATTTCCTGGGAATTGAGGAGTTTTTTTCAAGTTCTCCGAGGAAAACTATTGTTTTTGGATTCGTAATGTGGGATGAAGACTTAATTTTAGATTATGAGATGCTCAATACTATTTTATTTTGAGTTGATTAAATCTATGTCAATTTTGCCACAATCGTTGGGACGGGACTCCAAAACAAGAGAAAGATAGGTTTAACTGGAAATCCAAAAAACCAAGACAAGAAGATTTAGAATTCGAAGACGATTTCTCTTCAACCCGGTGAGAATGATGTAAGTATGCCAGTCCAAATTTATATGAATATATATATATAATAAAGAAAAATAAAAATCCAGGTCCAGAGTATACGTTGGTTACGCCTTCTAGATGACCACCTCTAGATGCTTCATAGAGAATAGAACCTTAGTCCACGCATGCTTCATACATGCTTACGGGAACTCGAGGACGAGTTCTTTCCAACCCAGAGAGACTGATACAGAAGGATCGAGGCCCCATGATGAGGCTTAACTGACAGATGCGACGTCAAAAGCACAGGATTACCTGGAGGAGCTAGACCAATAGAAAACCGGTGAGAAGAGATGAGTACTCCTAGAATTTGGATGAGAAGTGTCAGATTTGGGCGAGAAGTGATATTCATCGGATTTGGACGAGAAGCAGCATATGTGGGCAAGAAGCGGTATTTCTCATATTTGGGCGAGGAATGACTTATTCCTCGGTTGGGCAAGAATTCCTCAATTGAGCGAGAAGAATTATTCCTCAGTTGGGCGTGGAGAAGTGACGACATTAATATTTTAACAATAACTTTGGCTACAGATTTCAAAATTGCACATATTACCCTATTCTGTAAAGCTCTCTTCGGCAGACGTCGTGGACACCACGCGTCGCTCGGTGGGCCCCCTGTTGACCCCAAAATCAGTATTTTTTCCTTCTGAATCGTCACTTTTAGTTAATTCTTCTATTTTTGGTTAAATTTATTTTATGGTAATGTTTATCTTTGGTAACGATTTTATTCCAGTTTCTTAGACTAGATTTTAATCATAGTTATCTTATTCTGTATTCTATTGTTTGGCCTTAATTACAATTTTTTCATTTTTCGTTAGCTATTCAAGCCCGGCTTGTGGGCTTCAGAGGATGATCTTTTATTTATTTTATTATAAAACCCTAATAACAGAGTTTATCTTTATTTGTAATTTTTCTCAATCTCAATATCTAGCTTCCATTGTTTAATTAGTCGTCAAAATAATCTCTTATTTTGTCCTAACATAAAAAATGTATACATAAACAAATATCACATTACATAGCAGCATCTATCAAGACGAGAGAAAGGAGAAAACCTGGACATTGATGCCATTGTACAATGTCGTTGATGAATCAAGCATGTTGAACCAATAAATGAGTTGCTGCATTTCCTTCTCTTCCAACATAAGTCACTTCATAAGCTATAAACCTACAAAGGAGAAGCTGAATTTTTGCTACCAAATAATTCTGACTTAAGAAAATAACACCTCTTCCTTGGATTGCATCAATAACCACTAATTAATCCCCTTCTAAAATCAAATTAGAAAAACCCATATTCAAAACCATTTGCAAGCCTCATATTGTAGCCATAGTCTCTATAATACCAAATTCTGAAAATCAGTAACAGTATCCAACAAATACACAACCTTAATTCGGAAATCGATTAATCATATGGTTAAGCATGTTAAATAAATTTATTGAATATCTCTCTAAGTTTAAAAAAGAGGGATATATGGAAGCCCATATAAACTATAATTAATCACTCCAATAAAATCATAAAACAATAAAATACCTCAAACAATCGAGTGTGGATCCAATTTGCAGCGAGTTTTTGTTTTTTGCATAGATTTATTAACGATGCTATAATGTATTTGCAACGCAATCGGTCACTTGGTGGAGGCCTTTTTTGCAGTGCCTAAATGCATATTTGCGGCATATAGGAAAACGCTGCAAATAATTTTTGTTTCAACGTTTTATTGTGATTCGACGCTTATTCTTATCAGCATCCGATCTTTGGCAACCAGCGTGCAACGATTAAAAATTCGCTGCAAAAAGATATTAGCGGCGTTTTTGGGGCTTTTATTGGCAAAGTTGAAGCGCTAGAAAAAATCAAAATCCTTGTAGTGGGATAAAAACAGCACACATGGCTTGAAGATTTAGGACTAGCTAGGAGGGATCAATCGATATATAGCTTCATATCGTGGAGACGAATTCTAATCTTTTTGTTAGCTACTAATTATTAATAAGATAATCATGACAAGTCATGATATAAAGGAGGGATACGAATAAAGACATTATGTAGAGTGCATTAGTGTTCTAATATATAAAAAATAATTAAATTTATCTTTTCAAATGAGCTTAAGCTAGTTTTGGATACTCACATACGATAATTCTATTTATATCTTATTTTCTATTAATTGAATTCACTTTTTTATTATGTTAAATTGTCACTTATCTCAAAAGTTTAAACCGACACAAAAAAATCATAAATTTAATTATTTATTTTATATCGTAACATTTGTAATAATATACTCAATATATTCATATGGTATGAAGTTACCAAACTAATAAATCTCATATTGAGTCTTAAGTCTGTATTCATGGTCTCTCTTTAGCTTGATGTCTTCTACATACCATTCAGGTGTGCGTGGGGGGACTGATGATCAGGAGGGCGGACTCCGTGAAAATGAAAAAGACCGACAAGAAATAAAGGTAGAAATAAATGAAAATATTACCAGTGAGATTCTGGGCCTTGGCTTATTCGAAGAATTCAAAGAATTATTAGAGATCATGTCAGCATCATAAAAGAGAAACAAACACCAGGCCAGCACAAATATTAATTATTATTTCTTTACCCTGATGATGATCATTATAAGATCAGTATCTGCATGGGCTCCACAGCTCTAGATCTCTTTTGTCACTTCCACAGATCTTCCTCTCCTTCCAACAACGTTAATCACTTTGATCTATATTTTATATATATATATATATATATATATATATATATATATATATATATATTACAATAATATTTGTCTTCAAGCATATACTCGAAGACAACTTGCATGCGTACGTACGTGTTCAGTACTCTCTTTCTAATTTTCTTTTCCTAGCTTCTACCAACTCGCTAATTTGGATGAGTAATAAATAAAACATTAGAAACTCTTTTCATGGTTATGAACAAAATTAAAATAAATAAATTTTAATGCCTTTTTTTTTTTTTAATCTTTGTGAAAGTGGCTATGATTAGTTTTGTTTAATAATTCCATCATTTTATAAATTAAATTGGTAAAGAATTAAGAAGCTTTTTGTTTTAACATCTTTATTTCTACAAGCTAGGAGGGTTGAAATTACAATTTTTATTTTAATTTTTTAATTTTATTCATACTAATCTAATTAAATTGTTCTACTCATTTTCCATGCACCATATATTTGGTAAAAAAATAAAAATAAAATAAAAAAATTATGCGTATTAATTATATGTAATGTAAGAATAATGAGTAGTAGAATTTTTGTATCTCATATATAAAATCTTTCCACACACGTGAATTACCCTATTCTCTCTTTACACGCATGGCGGCCCGTGTGAGAACTCCAACAGATCATTCCACCAAAAACATATTTTAAATGAAAAAGGTGGTGGGGGAGAATTATAAACAAAATAAGACAAAAATCTCGACGTAAAACAACATGAATAATTTATAATGCAATGATACATTAAATTGTTGGTCAATTAAAACTCGTGATCTTCTTTAATTATTAAAGAGAAATGATAGTTGAAATCGTGAATATATAAGCGCCGCACAATTATTTTGAAGAAATTGAATAATTACATTACTCACATAAAAAAAATTAATTTTTTAATAATAGATTCTATTTTTTTTCAAAACGATTGTATGATACTTGCATGCTCTCCGACTACATGTAGCGCTACTCTTAATTAAAACATGCCATCACATGCATACAGCCAGCGTACAAAAAATCTTAAAACATTCTTTCTTGCACTAAAGATCAGCAGCAGCTGCAGACAAATTTATAATTAGGAGGTGATCTCTCTAGATCTCTCTCTCTCTCTCTGAAGTCATCCGTTGCTTTTCTTACCCTTTTCTTAATCTTCTGAATCATGGATCGTACTGCTCAATGGCCAAAGGTGGGTTGATTGCTTTATTCATCGTTGTTTTTGAGCTTTATTCATCTATCGATCACCAGTACGTACTTCCCTACCAGATGACCGATCTCCAAGAGATCATGATATATAAACCTACTTTCTTGATTTGTTTGTGTTGTCATCAGCTAGCCTTTAATAGATCACTCGTAGATTTATACGCTTTAATCCTCTTTGTTTTGATATGGAAAGGCCATCTAGCTCTTTACACCTATCGTAGATATATCGACGTTCCTTTAGATTTTGTAGTTAAAAGACCATAATTATCTCTACTTTTATGGGGGTTTCAGGAAGAAAGCTTTGAAAAACCCATGGAAGGGATCATCAACACACGTACAAGTCTTTTGTCTGCAGAGAAAAGGGCAATAAGATCACCTCAGGAGCAATTGAATTGTCGGAGGTGCAACTCAACCAACACCAAGTTCTGTTACTACAACAACTACAGCCTCACTCAACCGAGATACTTGTGCAAGACTTGTAAAAGATACTGGACTGAAGGTGGATCTATCAGGAACGTTCCTGTTGGCGGATGTTCAAGAAAGAACAAGAAATCTGCAGCAGCTTCATCAAAGATCCCTGATTTTAATCCGGTACTTAGCCTCTCACAATTTTCATCTCAAAACCTTAAGGCCAAGGAAGCCCAAGTTCTTAATCTGGCTTTCCCAACTACTGACAAAAAATATCAATATGGTTTGTCCCAAGGAAACTCTAGTAGTTCTGCTTCCTCTGCTCCTGTTTCAGCTTTTGAGCTGCTAAGGGCTGGAATTGCTTCGAGGGGTTTGAATACTTATATCCCATCACCTATGCTGGATACAAGTACGTTGTACTACTACTCATCTGGAGGCTTCCATTTACAAGAACTCAAATCAACCCCAGGTTTCTCTGTTGATGGTCTTGGAAGTACTGGGTATGAAATTCAAGAGAATAGTGCAAAGCTTTTGTTTCCTTTCGGAGAATCAAAGCAGATTTCAAGCACAAATGAAGTGGAACCGAGCAAGGGACAAGTTGGGATTTCGACTGGAAATTGGAGTCATGCAATGTTAAACGGAGGATATTGGTAAATAAATTGGACAACGAAATAAAAAAATCGCCTTTAATTTCCTCTCTTCCTTCTTTCCATGTCTTTTTTATCCGGCTGGTTACTTGCTTTAAGGTTGTCCAGGATTAATAGAAAGAATATATAAGTCTCTTTTATTTTTATTATTCACTTCCCAGCTAGTTATTTAATGGTTTGAATTTAGAGATGAGTTAAGATGGATTGAGATGATTTATGGATAATAGAATAAAAGTTGAATTATTTATAATATTTTGTGTGAGAATTTGAAAAAACTGTTTTGAAATTTAAAAAAGTTGAATTATTTATTATATTTTATGTAGAAATTTGAAAAGGCTGTAATGATGAGATGAGTTGAAGTGAGTTTTGAATGCAAACGAGACCTAAAGCCTCATGAAATATACAAGCTACTACAAGAAAAATGACTTTTTACGTCTAAAGTATTTTCGTCGATACTCAAATTGACGCTAAAAAATATTATTTGTGGCGAAATTAAATTCGCCGCAAAATTTTGCGGTGATTTCCATAGTACATATATTTTTATTGTGGCGAGACTTTAAGCTTTTGCGGCGTGTTTTTATCATTGTGAAAACCACTACAAGAAAAATTATTTCAAGAAGATTAAGGGTGTGTTTGGATGTTAAAGTGAGTTGAGTTGAGTTGAGTTGTGATAATAAAATATTGTTAAAATATTATATTTTAATATTATTATTATTTTGAAATTTGAAAAAGTTGAATTGTTTATTATATTTTATGTTGGGATTTGAAAAAATTGTAATGATGAGTTGAGATGAGTTGAAGTGAGTTTGGTAACCAAATGTACCCTAAGAAGTGGTTTGAATTTAAAGATGAGTTGAGATGATTTATGAATAGTAGAATAAAAATTAAATTATTTATTATATTTTGTGTGAAAATTTGAAAAAGTTATTTTAGAATTTGAAAAAGTTAAATTGTTTATTATATTTTGTATAGAAATTTAAAAAAATTATAATAATGAGATGAGATGAGTTGAGATGATTTTTAAATGCAAACGAAACATTCTTTTGCAACAATTTTAATTTGATCGTAAAAAATCAATTTTTGTGCATTCCCATTATTTTATTTCCAACGCTAAAATTAATTTTTACGATCAAATTAAAATTATAGTATCAAATGATATAGACGAAAAAAAATAATTCTGACACCAAATTTTCTTTACGCCGACTTTAATTTGCCGATAAATAGTCTATATGACATTTAAATAATTTTTCCCTCCTATTTTTCCGCAATCTCCCCGATGCTAATTTTCCTTATGGGTGATCTCCCCTGCGCAACCCAACCGTCGCCACCGTGATCTTCCAGCCCCTCCACCATCGCACACCCTTCATCGTAGCCTCCTACTCCTCCGTGCCCAGCTCGAAATCCCTCCGACTCTCTACCTTCCTTGGCATCTCCCTCCCGCTCTCTCTTCTTCTTCTTAGGGTTTTCTTCACAAGCCCTTGCCCAGTCGTGAGTCGCCAGGAACCACCCCAGCAGGACCGAGGCATGGCTCAGCCGCTCATCTTCCCTCCTTTCAATTGCAAATCACACATATTCCCTCTCCGCCCTGCTCTCCCAGCACCACCACGAGCCACCGTGGTTTCTTCCCCCAACGAAACCTTCCTCTCGACCGCCTATCCCTCTCAGATCTTCTCTCTCTCACCATCTGTCTCCCTCTCTATTTCTATCCTTCATCCAACGCCACCACAATCTCCGCCACCACTAGCTGTCGTGAAGAACCGGCAGCGATGCCTCAAGCCTCCAACCCCTGCTATCTCCTTCACCCACTGCCACAACCACTGCACCCAGTGGAGAACCCCATGACCCTCCTCCAAACAGCCCCTGCCACCATCTACAAAGCCCCTCCCTTCACCATGACAACACCGAAATTCACCCCATCGTGAGCTTCCCAGCCACCAACCGAGACCGTCACGGTCCTCTGGTCCTCAGCCCAGCACCACCGCCCATGGCCAACCTCCACCATTCCCTCTGCTTTTTTCCACTACCTTGGACAGCCATAGGGTACATCACACGCACGGCTAAACCACTGGACAATAGCAACACACAACATTTTCAGCCCCTAATCATGGTATAATTTCTATCTCCAAATCTCGATAATTATTATGCTTGTGAAGCTAAAATGATGTTGTGAAAGGTGTGAAAGGTGTTCTGTCGATTATTGTGAATGTGCTGTGTGTTGTGAACTGTGAATGTGAAGCGATGAGATTAATGTGAAGTTTGTGATGTGGTTGTGTTTTGTGAAGTGATGAGATGGTTGTGTAGTTTGTGAAGTGTGTCATGCTAGGTAGGCAATTTTTCTTTTTTTAATAGTTTTTTGTAGAATATTTATTGTATTTTTTGCATAATAGATTGCAATGATCACTTCAAGTCTCGAGTATAGCAAAACCAAGTCTCGAGTGTGAAGTTTTAAGTTTCTTGTATTTTTTCCTATTTGACTATAGCAAAGCCAAGCCTTGCATCAAATTAAATTCTCTAAATTGTGTCATGATCAGACGACATTCAAGAGAATTATTAATGGAGAATAATCAGCACTAGCACACTCATGCAAGCTAAACTGTAATTAATAAAGATGTGTAAGGTTTTTTGGTGAGTAATCAAACATGTTCCAACAAATACTTGTCCACTTGCTAAAAGCAATCCCTGCTCCATGAAGCTAGACCATAGCATTAGTCATAGAATCATGTACTTATAGTTGTATGCATTGGTGCAAGTGATGAAGATTGATACCATCTAGCAGGTTAAATCAACCGCAACTTAGAGAACTTTATGGTGACTGCACATGCATGACTCCTTGGCCTAAGGAAGGGGACAAGATGTTGATGCTACAAGTTGCTATGCCTCCCTAGTATTCCTCCACATCTAGAAAGCCAAAAACTTTTCCTTGTTGGCTGATATGCTCTTACAAACCAAGAATATATAGGTCCATAAATATTGCAAACATGTAGCCGGCACTACATGAAGATGCCAACTGTTTTAATTGTTTCTTGACTGCAAAAATAGAAGTCTAGATTAAATCCCACCTTTACCAAGAAAGTATTAAGGGATTAATCATTATCCTTACTAATTTGTAGCTTATAGGCAGCAGCACAAGCTTCCAACGGTGGGATTATAGGCTATTATATATGCATGTGTCTTAACATAGCCTAGATCTCAAGAAGTGACAACTATATATGTGCAAATGTTATAGAATGAGATTTTTTGTTAGTTTTTAGCCTAACACCATGCATATATATTTATGCTATCAAGTGTTTTATGCTTCCTGAGTTTAGATAAACATTTCGTGTACATACTTCTTACCTTCTCCCTTTTTTTTCCTCTGATATCTTTAGCTTTTTTGTTTTACAATGATTTGAGGATGACATCAAATATTTTTGTAGGAACCCGATACAAAGATTTCTGCTAGTATGTTGTACTCGATAATACATGCTTATGGGTTTTGTACTTTGATATGTCTTGAAAAGTCTAAAGTTGCACACTTAGAATATAATGTAATTGCTTTATGGATTGTAATATAATGTATATAATTGCTTTTATGGATTGTAATATAATGTAATTGCTTAGAATATTAAAAAGGTACTTTGTGTAATTTCTTTATAGATTGTAATTTAATGTAAGATGTGTACTGTTTTAATGTATTTTTTTCAATACTATTTTTTTTTTATAATTTTGTAACATACTATTTCCAGCGCTATATGTTCATTGGAAATAACTTTTTTGTCACACATACCTATTTGCATCAATCGTAATTGATGCAAATAAGTATTTGCAATCAAATCAAATATTTATTTTTTATGGCGATATAATCGTCAATTAAAATTATTTGCAACCAAAAATTGTATGATAAATGACATTTTCTGGCGAGAAAAAATCTTCGGAAAAAATTCTACAGGCAATAATTAACCATAGTTGGTTTTTTTGCGATAACATTTGAGACTATTTGCGACGATATAGATTGCCGCAAATTGGGCTTGCTTACTGTTTTGAATGTCTTTTGTGTTGCTTATGTTCTCTATTGGCATAAACTAATTTCACTGCAATTGTGCACATTTTTGCGATGGTATTTCACTTTGACGCGAAAAACGTTTTGGGACTCAGTAGTACCGACCATCTAGCGTTGATTCGTAAGTTAATTGTGATGCCGACCATCTAGCGTTGATTCGTAAGTTAATTGTGATGCTGATCATGCTCTTGCAACAATTTGAGGCGACGCACAAAGTCATTTTTGTTGTAGTGAAGTTTCGGTTTGTGAAATTATCACTTATTCTAAAAGTTTAAGTTGATAGCCAGAAGATGTAGATTTAATTATTTGTATTATATTTTTAACATTATACTCACGTGTGGGCCAGCTCCTTCTTAATAAGTGAACCTAATACATAGAATATTTAATCCGGTAAGTGGAGTCAGGGTTCAAACTTCAAATTCATAACCTCTATTATGATATTATATAAAATCATCACTTATTTCAAAGTTTAAACTAATGAAAATAGAAAAATTTAATTATATGTATTGTATACTTAACACATTTTTAACGTTTTTATGCAGACATGCAACACGGGAATTTTGTGTTTTTTTCTTAGTTTTTCAGGTACTGTTTGTTCATCGTTCTAAAGATAGAAGACGTGTACGTAAGAGTTTGCTTCCAATTTGAAGGACTGAAAAAATTTACCGAAGAAAGAATGCATGCACCATATTCCGCAACCAATTGAGAACTCATGAATGGCGGTGGTAGACCGACTTTTTACGAGAGATTTGATTCAATGCTCTGAGTGGTTAGTGTCGAAAACATCCCCTGATCAAGTTGGTCTTCTATTCTCTTGTGGTAACGAATTAATAAACACAAAGTAAGCTCAACAATATTACTTGTTTAATGTTGTCCAAATTATTTATACAAACAGTAATAAATATTAATATAGAATCCAATTTATTTATTTATTTATCTCTCTGCTATTAAAGATTCTAAAATCCATGTAAGAATTTAAAAATATTTTGATCTGAATTAAGATAAAATCTAAAATTAACAAGAAAAATATATAATTTTTACAGGTCTTGCATGTCATCCAACTGCTTTCAATAAAATTACTGTAAAGGATAGAACTTTCCTAAAAAGTCCATCTTTTAAGTCTTAAGAGGACAACCCAACATTCCTCCTTGGCCTACATTTTCAAGTTTTAGAAGCAAGCATATTATAAGTGGTGATCTTTAGCCGAAGTTGAGAATAAAGTATCATATGTTAATTAAGATGGATATGTGTTGATGGGTTTATGTACCATATGTTATCATGTTTAGCTAAAGTTGTGCATGACGTGTGGGGGGTTTTATACATCATGATTCTCGGTCCAAATTAAAAATATTAATTAAAAAGTAATGCTAGATACAATTTTAAAGTGTGCAAGTTTTACGCGTTCTTTTGGAAAAAAAAAGTACGACCTACCATTAAAAAAAGAATTTTTTCATATAGATCTTAAATTTATTCACTTTTTTCAAAACGTGTGCACGAGATTTATATACCCTAAGGCTGCAAAGATCATTTCTCTTTGTTAAATAGTAAAGTTAAAACGATGCAATTTCTCAAAAAGTAATGTTAAATGCAAGTCTAAATTGAGAACCAAGATCTCTCTTATTAAAGACCTTCCTGATATGATACCAACTCCACTTCTGTAAAGTTCTAAAATGATGACAATCACAGCATCAAAATATGCGATAAGATTAACATCGCAGGGATAATCCATACACATCAAATTTCTACGCTGTACAAAGATCACCGATACAATAATTTTAGAGAGCTTGAAAAAACAGTCAGCCACAAAACATTATATATTTGGATATATCCATCCGGTTCTCACTTCTATACAAAGATACAAGTTTTTATCACAACAAGGTAAGGGATAAGAGTCTTATGCAGGTAAAACCAACATTTTCCTGATTCAAACTGTACTTCACTTATCTGCATTGATTCCAAAAATCCGGACCTTGTGCATATTGGGGAACTTGGCAATAACCAGGACGATCACTGCCAGGGTATTAAAGAAGAGCATAGGGTGCTGGTAGTCAGTCGTGTGTGAGGCTATCAAGTACCTGTCAAAACAAAGGAAAGGAGAATCCATGTGATTCTAATTGCAAATATCAGAAACAAATCCAAGCAATCAGCATGCATTTACTACGACTTTGAATGTGAGGGCCTCTAACCAAATACATGTCATACATATCACAGGTTAAGATACAATACTGATAGAATATTTCACAAGGAACTCGCATCTCGATTAAACAACCTTGAGACAAACACAGACACCACTATCAGCAAGAACAAATTTGGGACTCTGTTTGGAAACTTAACTCCAATAAAAACTTCTGATTTTCAGTTTCTGCCTTGCCTTGATAAAAATTTGAGAAAATATATTCGGAATATTGAGATTTTACTAAGGAGTCCTCTTAGTAAAATTTACGAAACTGGGGTAAGCTGGTTTCTCACGATTGCCAATGGGCATCTTGCAAGTCATTGTTTTAGAACTTGATTTCATAATTTTAGGAACAAAATCAGGGTTGGTCATGTTGATACCATCACACCGCACCGGCCAACCTCAATTGGTTTTTGATAGTCTGCTGCAAGGTACAGTGTTGTATTAGCAAAATACTGATGCTCAGTTTGGGAATCACTTTTGTAGGTCATTTTCCCAACAAAATCCAAAGTGAGCTCGAGCCACTTGAACCAATAAACCCAATTGGCAATCTCTAATTGTTGTCATGACATTGGCAACTCACCTCATTACTCGAGCAATCTAAATATCAAATTCTTATGCCAGTTCTGGGTCGTGAGACATCTTGATCTTTTAAAGCCGAATCCATACTTTATAGAACAGAAGATTTGATAACAAATGCTGTGGAAATAGGAAAGTTTTGCCAACCTACCTCACCACACTGTGTGCAATGAACACAGATAAGTTTGGTTTGGAGACACTGATGATTATTATTAAACCACGTCAATGTGTAAACTTTCTTGTCTAAGATTTCTGTGTAGACCAAGAATTTCTCTATATTATTTTATGATAAGATAAATGCAATTCATCATCTATTTATCAAAACTATCTTTAGATTTTTCAGAATACAGAATTTTAGACTGATTTAAGGGACACTCTCATAACCATATAATTATTTTACTGTCAATAAATATAATAATATCACCTGATTAAATACGTTGAAATTTTTTATTTAAATTTAAAATGTTATATAATTATTCTTCATTTAAGACCAGATTATTACAAGAGATTATATAAAATGAGAAAGTTAAAAGGAAGACAGGGAGAAGAATAATAATAAGACGAGTGATTGTGAAGGACCAAAAGCTGAAAAGAAATCTTAAAAATCTGGCCTTATGGTTCAGCACATGATTTTCAGTGACTGGCAACTTGGTTCAATAGTTAAAACATCCCCAAAACCAACCATGCTGAACAGTGAACATCCCTAGCTAAAATATCAAGTAAAAAAATTCTTATAACAACAAAGCCATGATATATTTGGGATCCATTACAACATTTAACACTATGAAAGTTTTGAACACAGAGAGAGAGATGAAACATGGCAATAAGCAACAAAAAAAAACTGGTTTGATAACAACAATTTGTTCCTACTTATACACTTTAGCCCTTCAACGCACACATACATACATTTTTTTTTTTTTTTTTTGATAAGTAAACGCACACATACATACATACCAAAGGATATGCCAGAAGTTCGCAACAATAAACTGCTCAACGTACATATATTTGCACATCAATAGATATGCTATAAGTTCACAAGCATTAACTGCTTGATGCACATGGAAATAGATATACTAGGAGATCACAAGTAGGTTAATGCATATGATACCCAAAAAAAAATTAAAAAAATCTCCAGAAAGGTTGAATGACAAATAAAATAACTTTCATAATATGATCATGTTGGTTAATACCATAGAAGTAAACTTACAGCACAACAGGAACAACAGTTAAGAACTTTCTGTTGCGCGTGAGCTGCTTTCCATCATCTATTTGCTCCCACCAAGTCAACCTATTGTAGATACCCTGGTCTTCAGCAAATGGAGTTCCTTTCTTCCAGTGGAAGAAGTGATAAGTAACCTAAAGAAGGAGATATAATCAATCATGTTACACATGGAAGCAAAGCAACGTGATGTATCAGTGAAGGGCATAAACTCAGAAAGCAGAAGAACAAACTATTTTTGTTTTTGTTTTGATAGGTACAAGAATAAACAAATAAATTATGCCTTTCACAGATAATTTATTGACAAAACGGTTTCTGGTTGGCCAGGTGGGCCTTGTCTCAAATGGAATTTATTTTTATAACAATAAATTCAAGCACACCTACAGGATTGACTGCATTGACTCAACCTCTACGTATAGAAGGGAGTGTGTGTGTGTGTGAGAGAGAGAGAGAGAGAGAGAGAGAGGGGGGGGGGGATGAGATTCCACTTGGTCCAAGGACCAGAGGTAAAGGGGTGGATCACATCACAGTAAAGCCCCGTTTGGATTCAGAGGTGAGTTGAGATAGTTTATAAAAAGTAGAATAAAATATTGTTAGAATATTATTTTTTAATATTATTTTGTTTTGGGATTTGAAAAAGTTGAATTGTTTATTATATTTTGTGTGAGAATTTGAAAAAGTTGTAATGACGAGATGAGATGAGTTGATGTGAGTTTTCAATCCAAACGAGCCAGTTTTACTTCCAATCTTGCTAAGCCTGCAAAGAGGTTTGGGATGGGCATTCTTTTTCTTTGCAATGCTCTGGGGATGGGGTTGGCAGTGTGCAAGGAGTTGCTTGAATTGATTATTCGTTGATAAGTTAATCTTGAATTGATTATTCTCACAATATTGAAATTGAAAGAAGGTAGAAATTAAGCTGGTATAAAAAAAAGAAGTCATTATGCTTCGTTTTTATATAATACAAATCCAGTCTCTAATTCCAAAGAGCTCAACATATACATGACTAACTTTGGAGCCCCAGCTCGAGTCCTAGGAATGGAATTTCTAGTAAAAACCAAAACAAACCTTGTCTGAGACTCTGACCGTCCATATTCCAGTGTAAGATTCTTCATTATTTCAATAAAGCTTTCATAAGACTGATTTCATCTTCTCCCACATCAATACAATCCAAAATCTAACATTCACCCACTTATGCACAGCAAACAATCAAAGCCGATTCAACCTTCAAAGAAGAAAATTTACAACTTGGGTCTGCTCTCTTCCTCAACAAAACAGCACAAGAGACAAAACAGCAAATATCTTAAACCCTAAAATCCCAAAATGAACTCCAATCCAACAATCAAGAACATTAGACATGCCAAATAATCAAAATCAAAACACGTGCCCAAATTAACAACACAAGAAAAAGGCAAATCAAACAGCGTAATACAAGCACAAACTCTAAGACCTAACCTACATGCAACCAATTTGAACCCCTAAAATTTAAAAACAAAACACGCACAAAGAATAACCTTCAAAATCCGAAAACATAAAAAACAAGAATAAAAGAGCCGAGAGAGAGAGAGTATTATCGTACAGCAAAGTGGGCGAGATTAACAATGGTCCAGGCCATCCCAGGAGCGCAGCCAAAGATAGAGAGGACAAGCAGCCAAGAGAAGAAAAGAATAAGGATGTAGGTGGTCCATACCCCTGGGTACATGAACCACTCTGTGTTCCTATTCAGATCCGTCGGCTGCACCGCCGTCACGTACAGATTCGCCATTCCGATTTTTCGATAACTTACGAATTTTATGTTTGTCTCGAATCCTTTGATTGGAAAATTAATTTTTGAGCCCGAATAGTTTATGGAATTGAACAAAAACCTCGAAAATCAATTACAAAAACAAGAACTCAGACCTCTCTCTGTCTTTGCCTCTTTGACGGGTGGATTGAGAATGAGGCAACGTGTAACCGGATAGAGATTAGAGCACAAAAGCACCCCAAAAAATCTATGACACGACGTCGTTTCGAGCGGTATTTGACTTTTATATTAACTATTCAATTTAAAAAAAATCTATTCATCATTCCAACTCCCATCATCCCATTTTGTGGTATTAGATAATAGATTCACAAGTAAAATGTAATAAATAATTTTCAATCACCTAATGCCACATCATAGGATGATAAAAGGATGATGGAAGTTGAGATGATGAGTGATATTACTCTTCAATTTATATATAGAAAAAATATACATAACCTCCTACTATTCACACACCCTTCACACACCACACTTTTTTTAATTTTTATTATTTTTTTCTTTTTTCAAATATTTAATATTTGAATAATGAATAGAATAATTGAATTAATTTAAAAAGAATGAACTCAAAATAAAATTTTAAAAAAATATTAAAAATTTTAAAAAATGTGGTGTGTGGAGGTTGGGGAGGTTGTGTAGACATAAGCCCCATAATTTTGCACACCACTTAAAAACATGTGATTATACTATTTTACTCTTATATTTCATGAAATATGAAAGATGAAATAAGAGGATAAAAAAGTAAAATCACATATTTTTAAGTGGTATGCAGAGTATGAGGCTTCTGTGTAGTAACACTCATATATATTTATATATATTGAGTTTTGCTACTCATCATTTCACACACTACACACTACACATTTTTTTTTTAAATTTTTGTTGGTTTTATTCTTTCTAAATTAATTGAGTTTTTTTATTCATCATGATATCATCTATACACCACACATTTTGTAAGGAAAATAATTAAAAAATTATGTGTGGTATTTGGTGTGGAGATGATAAATAAAATTTTTAATATATTTTTCCTTGTCCTTTGTTTAGGACAAACATGGGACAAATTTGAAGAAGTGCACACACCCTCAGCATAAATATATTTTGTCCGTTATTCTTTCTCCTCCTCCTCCTCCCCCTCCTCCTCATCATCATCATTATCATCAGAAAACACAATTTTGATATTAATCATAGTGTTGGCCAAAAGCCATTCCAATAGATTGAATACAATCGACAACACAATCAATACTGTTAGTTCATTCTCCAAAAGAACAACTTTCCTTGCTAGCTGGTGAGGAACACTATTGAATTCTCTCTTCACATGATGAATATTCCAATGAGAATTAGAAAGTAGAGTTCGTATGTCTGAACAAAGACAACTAAGCTTTCCTGCACAGGCCTCCAGTAATGAAGTTGCTTGAATCACCTGACCAGAATCACCTTCAAAGATTAGGTAATCTAAGCCAAGATCTTGACAAAATAAAACAACAGCAATTAGGCCCCTGGCTTATGCAATTGTTGGATCTACACAATAAAACATAGGCTGCATCAAAATTGCAAGAACATAACTAGAACAATCTATAATAATTCCTCCAATGCCAATCTTATTATAGTCATCTTTGATAGCCACATCCCAATTCAACTTAACCAAGGTAGGTGGAGGAGCTTCACAATGTAATGCAGCAGGTTGTGTAATATGTCTAGCCACATGTTGGTGCTGCATTACATCCATAGAATACTCAAATTCTTGGACAGCTTGCTTATAAACATAAGAAGGTGAATGAAAATAGCCATCATAAATGAAAGTATTCCTTCTAAATCATATAAATCGAGCCAAGACAACAAAAAACATCAAGTCCTGTTGCATCAGTCTATCATACATCTGTTCAAACACACTTAAAAAATCAACTGCTGTGATGGCAGCTTTTTGGATAGCTCGTGAGCCTAGAAGCCACACATTCCTTGCTAAGGGGCATGTCCATAAAATATAGCCTAGGGTCTCATCTTCAATCAAACAGGGAGGACATATACAGTCAGGAATTACATATCTATTGTATAAATTGACTCTAGTAGGCAAGGCATCAGTGCATGCACACCATATGAACATCCTGACAACATTAGTGGTTTGGAAAGACCATAGCTTCTTCCACAAACTCCCATGCTTCCCTTGATTAGAAGATTCTCCAGTAGACCATGTTGAGATTTGCCTATGCAAGTGATAAGCACTCCTAATTGAAAAGAAGCTATTAATAGTTCCCTTCCATTTCAACCTATCTGCAGAAGGCATCACACTTATAGGTATCTTTAATGTTTCCCTGATGTCTCTCTCATTAAAAGTAGCATGAATTAAGTCTAAATTCCACCACCCAGTATGGGAATCAATAAGGTCAGCAACCACAACATTTCAGGAAGCACAGACACAAGAGATTGAATTTTACAAGAAAAATCCACGGGCAACTACTTTTCCTTCCAAACTTTTTTGATCTGAGTGTCATCGTCCACTCTCCAAGTAAGGCCCTCATTTAATAGGGGAATGGACTAGAAGATACTCCTCCACATGTAAGAAGGCCTGGAACCTAACTCAGCATGTAAGAATGCAGTGTGTGTAAAATATTTTGCCTTAAATATCTTGCTTGGAAGGGAATCAGGATACATAAGAAATCTCCAAGCTTGCTTGGCCAAAAGAGCAAGATTAAAGCTATACAAGTCTCTGAAACCAAGTCCCCCATATGCTTTCCCAACACTAAAAAATTCTTAACTTTTCCAAAGGATTTTAGATTGATTATCTTGATGACACCACCAGAATTTAGCATAAAGAGACTGTAGCTTCCTACAAAGAGACCTGGGCAACAAGAACACACTCATGCTGTAGGTTGGAATAGCTTGTAACATAGCTTTAATAAGAATTTATTTCCCAGCTTGTGAAAGAAACTTGTTCTTCCAATTACCAAGCCTTCTACCCACCCTCTCCATAATACCATTGAAAGCACTCAATCTGGATCTACCAATAAGGGAGGGAAGGCCTAGGTATTTATCCAAGTTAGAAGAAGCTTGTAATCCTGCCACCTCCATAATGTATTGTTTGGTTGCTGCCTTAGTATTTTAGCTGAAAAACAAAGTGGTTTGATCTCTATTAAGCTACTGTCTAGATGCAGCTTCATAGACACCAAGAATTCGGTTTAAAGTGACCCATTCCTACATGTTAACTTGACAAAATAGGAGACTATTGTCTGCAAAAAACATATGGCTCGTTCTGATCTGTCCCTTAGCAAATGGAACACCAATGGCAAGCCTTTACTGTTTTGCAGCATACAATTGAAAACTCAATGCTTCAGCACAAAGAATAAAGAGGTAGGGTGACAAAGGACAACCTTGCCTCAATCCCCTTTGTGGTTAAAGCTTTGTTGAGGAATACCATTCACCAAAATAGAAAATGAAGTAGTGATACAGTTTAAGATCAGATCAATCCACTTTGTTGCAAAACCCAACTTAGACATCACAACTCTTATGAATGCCCATTTCACCCTATCATATGCTTTACTCATATCCAATCTCAATGCCATATACCCCTTATTACCATAAAGTTGAGAGTTCATAGTGTGGAGTTTCATAGGCAGTCAAAATGTTATCTATAATTAATCTACCAGGGACAAAGGCACACTGATTTGGTGAAATGAGTGAAGGCAAAATCAGTTTCAGTCTATTTGTGATCATCTTTGTAATTATTTTGTATAAAATATTATATAGACTAATTGGTCTATATTCAGAAACACTCATTGGAATTCTAGTTTTTGGAATTATAACCAAATATGCAAAGTTGATGGCCTCAATATTCGCATTGGAATTTAAGAAAGAGAGTACAGCATGACAAACCTCATTACCAACCACAAACTAATGATCTTGATAAAAACAAGCACTATACCCATCTAGACCAAGTGCTTTGTAGGGTCCCATTTAGAAGACACGCTTTAAATTCTTTCTCAATGAAAGCTTTAAGTAAAGCATCATTCATTTCTGCAAAGACTTTTGAATTCAGAGCATTTAAACAAGCATCAATATGAGAAGGGTGAGTAGAAGTAAATAAAGATTGATAGAACTGTGTAAAAGTACGGCCTATCCCAATAGTGTCAGTGTGAAGGATCCCATGTTTATCAACCACTTGTAATATCTTGTCTCTCCTTCTTTGACTAGCACACAGATGGTAAAACTTGGTATTCCTATATCCATATTGAAGCCAATGCATTTTAGCATGGTGTTTCCATTTCAGGTGTAAGCTTTCCTGAATACAACTAATATCTATTTAAAGTTGCTTAGTTATTCAATTGATGAAGCTGTCAGATTAACCTGAAGGCCTCTAATTTTGTGAGTTTCCCTTTCAGAGTTTGGTAAGAAACTAGAGCTTTATTTTGGATTTGCAAAAGGAGCCGAGGCATCTACAATAGCAGATCACAATCCAATGTGCAGAGCAGGAGCAATCAGAGTAGTTGGAGAGTTACTGCAGTTGCAGTTGAGACAATTACCTTCTCTTAAGACAGTTACCTTCTTTTAGCATTTGGCTACATAATGTTGTCCTTGTCAGGAGCCAATGAGACATTCACATAATTGTTATGACAGTTTCATGAAAAACAGGAAGAAGATAATTTCTCGTCAAAAGGAAAATTGGATGGTTGTTCCAATCGACCATCAATGTATTTCCCCACACCACCACGTGTAGTAGAAGCAGTAGCTCTCAACTAGGATCCATATTGCAGATTTTAAGTAGAAGAAGCAGAGGAAGAACCAGATTCGACATGACAACCACAAGCACCATGCATGATAACACCACAAAAGAAACAAAAATGTGGTAAATGTTCATATTGAAAAGGCACAAACACATGGTGTTCTTTTAGAAACAACATAGTCCCTCGTGCAAGTGGTTTCAATAGATCAATTTAAACTAGAACCCGCATATACTTACCCCAACCATTGGCATTGGCATCCACATCCACGTGTAAAACCTTACCAATCATTTTACCAATCCAAGAACCAACAATGTGATTCATACAACCAAAAGGCAGATTGTGTAATTATAGCCATAAGTAAGAGTAACTAAACACCAAAGCATTTGGAGGAGTGACACCATCAAATAATTTCAAACATATCAAATGTTAATAAAAAAAAATCATGGTTGACCCTCCCAAACACGATGGAGATCTTGATCAAAACAAAATCTAAAGATGAACAAATTGACCCCAACTTCTATGATGTTTACTTAAGTCACAAATTTCCATACATTAAGCATAGTTACTTTAAAAGCCTCTTGGTTGATCTTCTTTTCAGCCATGATCTTTCTCACCGGACAAAAATGGCCTTTTGAGAGAGCTAATGGATTTACTTGGGAAGAAAAACCAGCAACATGTCTGGTTTCTTTTTGAGTTCAAACACCCTTTGAAAAATCTGAAATATTTGCACCTATCACCCTCAACTGGTCCTTGTTCATACGTTAATGATGAGGCATATTCAACTGTGCAAACAATGACAAACTGAAAACACTACACCGAGAGCATTCTTGGATTCTTTCCAATTCATTTTAGAAAAACCGTACAACACATAGCTCATTTGCACTTCTCCCTTCCACAACTAAATCTTATAAATACCACTCTCCTACCATCACTTGTATCCACATCATCCTCAACTTAACATAACTCTTGTGACCAAAACACTTATAGCTATAGATAAGAGTGAAACTGAGTGGTTGGAGTGAGTTCCTTAGAGAGAGAGAGGGTTCTTGAGAGCTCCAAAAGCCACGGTTTGGTGAGTAACTCTACCATATCTTTTTATTGGAAGTCATATTAACATATTAGGCTTTGATTTAGTATACGAAAATGAGATTTAGATTGAGTTATATGAGGTGAATCCTTGGAAGCATGTTTTGGTATAGATTTAGAGTCTTATGTGAATAAATTGTTTTAATTAAAGCCATGGCATACCTTGATTTGATGTTATAAGCTTAGCTAATGTCTTGTTATATTGACTAAAGGTTGAGACTTAGGAAAAACAACATGTCAAGCTAGGAATATAAATCAATAACTTGGGTTGATCATCTAGCATGTTTCTTCGGTTTCCAATTGTTTGGAGTTTATCTTGTGATATCTTGGTTAAATTTCTCAAAGCATGCGTTATAAACATCTAGAAGCATATTATTGGCATGTTAGGAGTTAGAGTACACGAGTTTTTAGAGCTATAATAATTCATTTGCTAAAGAGAAGTTAGATACATCATGAAAGGTACTTGGTTTGATGAATAAATAATGCTTTGATGTTGTTCATCACATAAATGTTGATATGATCCCGTATGACTTAAAGCTAAATTACTAGCATGATGATATGATCTGAGTTAATGTATAGTTAAGTGTTAACCTTCAGATATACAATAGTTCCTAAGATTATAGGCTTAAAACCACAATGAAAGTTGGCAATACGCATGTCATGAGTCGCATGAATTTCTCATAATGGATGTTTCATTCATGAGATTTTAAGGTCATATATGAAATTAAAATATAAAATATATGAAGTTTGTGTAAATTGGTGAAATTTAGGGCCAAAATGTAAATAGTAAAAGTTTAGGATTATTATTGCAATTTTCAAAAAGTATGAGGGTAGATTTGCAAATATTGTTTATTAAATTCTGGAATTTCATGATTTCTAACTTTAGTACGCATTTTATTTTAGCCACAATGATTTTTAAAATGCAGGAAGTTTGTAAGCTACTTTCTATCATACTCTTATTTTGATCATGAAATGTCATATGATACATCATTGATTATTTGACTATTTGCAAACATGACATGTGTTATCTTACTTTTGTCACAAAGCATGAAAATGTACTATTTTAGCATGATATATGAAAATATGTCATTTTAAGCATGAGGTATGCTACATGTTATGAAATGAACATATGTCATGAAATATGTTTGTCATGAGCATAGCATGAAAAATATTTTTGTCACAAAACATTGCTAGGATTGAGGAATATCTTAATGGAACTTCTCTATCTACTCTGAAGTAAGTAAAAATGGAGTGCTAACCCCTAAGCTGACAAAGAATAATCAACGAGTTTCGATTGGGTTCTTTTTAAAGAATTCCAGAAAGAAGTCTTATGTGGCATTTAATGATGCTGGGCACATATGTTATAAAATGTTCAAGATCAACGCATTAAAAAGATCTATCTGCGTAGCTCCGATGACGTAGTGTTAACCTAAGTTGTGCTACGGTCACAATAGGTACTCACGGTGCAAAATGGGAAACTGTGATGTTACCATATGTTTCTAATGATGGCTTGTGATAATAAGAAATGAATTTTTTTGAAGAAATGAATGAGAAAGTTTTCTCCGTAAGAAAATGTTCTTTGAAATATTTTGAGAGATGTTATGCATCAAAGATCTTTTGATGGTGAGGAATATAAATGGAAGAAAAACTCATTTTTTGGCATAAGCATATTCACACATGTATCTCATGTTTATCATCAGTCATGCATAACTTATCTCTGTGTATGTTGGGTGTTTAACTTACTAAGATTTCAAGGAATCTCACGATGATAGTCCCAACTACCATTCCCTTTGGAATGGTAGAAGTTTTAACAGGGCCGGATCTGGCTAGTTGGGATGATGATGAACAAAGCTACCTGGAAGAAGTTGATTGAGGATGAGCCTAACCCGAAAGAGAGAACGAAGCTATCTATGAGTTACTTGGAGGATATTATGCTTCTAATAGCATAAATTAGAGAGATGGTTTAATGATTCTCTTTTCAGTTAATGGCTTTTGAAGATAGTATTTGATATGTTGATGTATATTGAAGAGTTGAGTACTCCATTACTATGCTTTATGTTTGGATTATGCCTTAATTGATGGACTTCGAACGAGTAAGGTATGCTTTGAATATATCAATGAATTTGGGATATTAGTTTATTTTGGTAAAACACTTTGAAATAACTTATTCCGTTGTGATTATTACATATTGCTAGAAACATGTTAGGTGCATTGCATACTTATTTGTCATGTACGGGGATATGTAACCATGTATTATATGTCCCGATGCTTCAAGTATTCGCTCCATCCCAAGCAAAGGTTGGGGTCGTCACAGGTGGTATTAGAATAATTACATTTCTAGGTAAACCTAAATGTCACTAGGAAATTGAACTAGCAGATGGGTTTGAATTATTAGAACAGTTCTACTACATTCAGTCGGTTTTGCGCACCCCCTGCGCACCTCAACTGACATGATGGAACTTATTTTTTAAAAAATAAACACAAGTTGAAAGCTCATTGAGAAGAAGACAACAGATTGATGCAAACCCTTGAGAAGCTCAGCTCCATTTTCCTCTCGCATTCACTCCCCATTGTTTCTGCATACTCACTCGCCATCGCCACTCAGGTCAGATCCTGGATTTTTCCCCTCCACTAGCATGCATGTCTCTCTCTCTCTCATATTGTAGGTATTCTTGGGTCGACTGAATCTTCTCTTCTTTGTAAGCATCGCCATTTTGTTGCTTTTCCCTTGGTTTATTAGCAGCCAAACAGAGCATGAAATGCTTATTGTTTCATTTGGACAATTCATAGGTATACAGAAATGGGTTTATTCCTTTATTTGTAATTTTTTTGTAGGACTCTTCGTGCTTGAAATTTTAGATTCTAGGTTGTCTAAACAGACAATATATGGTGAATAGTTGAAGTCGTTGATGAACATCACGGCATAAAATCTCCAAATATTCATCAGCAAGATCTTTATTGCTGCACAATTCATTAATAATATCTTTGAAACCACTTATGCTGGATAACTAAATTGCATTTTTTACTACATAATAGAAAACATTTTCAGATGGATTTAGTCGCTCAATCCTCTGAGCCACTTGTTGGAGATTGGTCTGGAAGTTTTTTCATTTTGTTTGTCATCCCTTTGCAGCCTTGGCTCATTATAGTGTAGTTGGGCTTCAGCCTCCATGGCAGGAAAAAGCTGAGGGTGGGTTGATCCACCTCTGAGGACTTGGGACATCCTAGGCAAATCAAGGCCACCACCTTGGCCTCTTCCGAGCCTAGCAAACATGTTTCCAAGATCTTGGTTATCAACCTGTTGAACAACTTGAATTACTATATTCCTCATCTTGGGGCTCTAAGAGATCATCTTGATAATGGAGCTACCAATACTGAACGATTGTCTTAACATTTATATCTGGAAAAGTCGAAAAAAGCAATTGAGAATTTTTATCCTTCGAAAATGGGAATCGTATGAAACCTTCAAAAATTGTATTTTAAGTTGCTCTGATAATGTTGTAGGGCCAAATGACAAACCAACAAATGTCTAAACCTAAAAGCAATGGTCTAAAACATTTGCTTGTTTGGAGAAGTTTCACAAAATTTACGAGGTTTATCTTATAGCAGCCAATGCATGAAATACGGGTAGTGCTAAACGGTCTAGCTCGAGAAAGCTTATACTCCTACCATTGTAGCCATCATTCTAACATTCTTTAAACTGGTATTCATATCTTCCAAAAAAGCATCAGATCTAAGCTCACAAACAAGGCTCATTGAACTGAGTCATAAAAGAGGTAAAAATGAAAACGATTATAACAATTGTAATTCAGAGGTGAGTAAACAATAAAAGAACACAAGAAATTAACCTAGAAAACTTGAGAAAAAAAAGTGCTCCAATTCTTCCCTCATTCATCTGAGAGAGGCATTTTGTGAGATCTTTCAGTCTTTTCAAAAAACTCTTATGCTTCTTCATTCTATTTACCAGTATCCCCTTGCATGCTCTAGAGCATATGGAAGATATCCTGGCATTTTGTTGATTTCAAAAAACTCGTTAATGCTTCCTCATTAGTCTCTACCAGCATACTTTTGTAAGCTTCACCGCAAATGAAAAACTAATTCTTGGCATTTCATGAGATCTTTTAGTACTTTCAAAAACCTCTTTCATGCTTTCTCTTTATTCTCTACCAGTATACTCTTGCATGCTTCGTAGCACATGAAAGAAATTTTGGCAGTAGGAACTTCATACAGATAGGGCCAAGCCCTTTATATAAACCCTCAATCCCTTCTTGTTCAACAGAGCTAGAGAATGCGATCGTGGAGGAGATAGGTTTCTTGAAATTTCTAGAGAATGCTTCATTTATTTCTTGACATTTTCCCATCTCATTTTCATCTCATGCACGTCTGAAAATGCCTCATTTCGCAAGCCCAAAACGTCCCGTCTCATTTTGTGGGTCCCATTCCAGGTACATGGGGTGTGCAAAGGGCGCGCGAAGTCATTTGCATTTAGAGTTTTCCTTACTAGAATGTATAGGCTTAAACTTGAGATATTAATTGCTTGAAGGAAATCAATGTCTTAGGACAAGAAAGCATAACAACATTCATTGCAGAATGGGGATGACATGGACTAACTGTGCTAATCACGAGATAGAAACGGAAGTCACGAACTGAGGAAGGTAACAATTCCTAATTTCTCTAGGAGATTTAAGGTGTTAAGGTTACAGATTTTAAGGAATGATTCCTAATAAAATTTAGGTGTTAGGCTCTGCAAATTTAGTATGCAAGTTAATCAAGTATGAAGTTATTGAGTCTGAACCATTTGGATGTGAGTCTTGATCAAATCCAAGTTATAGATTGGGAGACATTAAAGACGAAATTTTATGAGGTTTGAAGGTATCGATTTTGCAAAGTCTCAAAAATGATTGTATCATAAATAAATTTTTAGATTGTGGTAGTTTCAAAAATGATTTGAGGTTATAGGTTTTGGGGATTTTTAAGAAATGATTATGATTAGATTGAAAGGTACAAATGGTGTCGACTTTAAGAAATGATTCCTATCAGATTCAAGGTTATCAATGGTGCAAACTCTAGGGAGTAATTTTTGTTGATTCTAAGGATATTGGTCCAGCAGAGTGATGTAAATAATATTTTTATATTTGATGGTATAGGAGGTGATCAAGCTAAGTTGGGAGTATGGTTATGTAAGATCAACTGGTATTGGGGTCAACTTCAAATATGATTTTGGTGGACTGTAGTGGCATTTGAGATTGATTTTGTTACCATTAGAACAAATGCTAGTTAGAATTGAGGTGATGAGCATTTAGTATATATTGTTAGGTCAAGGATTCTCCTGAAGTATTCGCAGACAATTTACCATGGTTACCCCTGATAGGGAAACATAGTTTATTATAGAGTTGGAACCTACCACAACTCCCATTCATATGCACCGTATCGTATGGCTCTATCCGAGTTAAGGGAAAGTGTAGATAGAGAAACTATTGGAAAAAAAATTTATCCATCCTAGTTCATCGCATTGTTTGGAAAGAAGAAAAATGGATTAATGAGGATGTGTATCGATTATAGGGAATTGAACAAGGTAACGATAAAGAACAAATATCCGTTATCACGTATTGATGACCTTTTAGATCAAATTCAAGGAGCTTCAGCGTTCTCAACAATCTATTGGAGGTTAGGATATCACCAGTTAAAGAATAGAGAGTAGGATGTTCCTAAGATTGCTTTGCTTTCAGAGCACATTTTTGACAATATAGATTTCCGATGATGCCATATTTTCCAATGCTCTTGCAGCTTTCATGGATATGATAAACAAAGTATTTGGACCATATTTGGATAGTTTTGTTGTTGTATTCATTGATGACATTATGATTATTCAAATAATTAAGGCAGATTAAGACAGAAAAATGAGTTATGCTAAGTATCGAAGGAGAAACCTTGAATTTGAGGTAGGTGATTGGGTTTATATCAATGTATCACCTATGAAAGTGGTGATCCATTTTGAAATGAAAGGCAAGTTAAGTTCAAAATATGTAGGACATTATGAGATAATAGAAAAAGTGGGTTTAGTTGCTTACAGGGTGGATCTTCCAACTATATTGGAATCCATCATGTATTTAACATATTTTCTCTTAAGAAAAGTTTTGGGAAACATCGATCATAAGCCTAGAAAGCATTTCATTGCAACCTAATTTGGCACATGAGGAAGTTCTTGTATAGATCGTTGATTGGAAAGAAAATGAACTTAGAAATCGAGAGACTTCATTGGTGAAGGTATTATGGTAGAATCGAGATATTCAAGAAGCCACTTGGGAAAAAGAAGATGAAATGAAAGCCAAATACCCTTATCTTCTGTTTGAGTTGTAATATGTTTGTTGTATCATATTTGATAGCATTTACATCCATGCATGAAAATTAGAGCAATGGAGAGCCTTGTTCTTATCATGAAGGAATCTATTGAGTAACATACGGTTTTCACCTTTCTAATATGCGCATTCTAACTCCCTTTTGTTTTTCAGTTGAGATGGCCTAAACTAAGAGTGCCGTGCATCGACTTGCCCTATCTCCAAGACATATGAGAAGATTAAGGGAAGAATATAAAATGAGAGACTTGGACAATCTAGTTGCCTCATATTGGCAACAAAGGGAGAGATTGGAATATCATAGGACACACGTGTTGGATCATGATAGACACAAAAGTATAAGGATGAGAAGAGCATTATCACATGAGGAACGTCAACCACCCCCAAACCCAATCATTTGAGCAACTGAAACAAGAACCCTTTAGCACCAACACCGTGAAGAAGAATGCCAAAGGCCCAGTGCACCTATCCAAACCAATAACCCTAGGCACAGTCGTACGACTGGAATCCAAGTATGACGCACAACCAATATTCCACGTAATGAGCTAGAATCTAGTCGTGCAGTTGAACTACGACAAGTATCCCGAGAACTGTTGATACTAAGAATCCCCACTCTAGAAACTTCTCACCTCTATCGATTCCAAGAGGAAGGAATACCGGAAGTTGAAGATAATGCAAGAATTAAGGAACTTAGCAAAATAAGTCAATATGTACTATGACCCGTTCAAATATGACCTCTTATACCATACCCAAGGTGAGGTCTTTGAGGATGAGGATTTTGACCCACCAACACACGACTCCTCAACTAATCCTGTACCAAGCTTCTCTAGTGAGTTCTATTCTTATATGTATATATCCTGATTTATATTCTTTGATTTCGAGGATGATATCATCCTTTTAAGAGGGATGATGTAACACCCCGCCAGGAACTACAAAGATCAAGATGGTATCATTGTCAATATAAATTTGACAATGATAAACCATGAATTTGGTTAAGTGGAAGTGATGATCCTTAAGAGAATTGAACTTTTTGGATTTAGTTGAATCATTTAAGATCATAATTTGGCTATATAACTTCTCCAATTAGCTTCATTATAAATTTTAGAGATTTTTGGAGCAATGAAGATTTTTGTAAAAATGGGTTACGAAGGGGCCAATAGAAAGATGACAAGTGACATGAGGAGGACTTGTCACCTCAATGTGCTTGAAAGTTTATTCGTAACAAGTTATGAAGCCTAGATGGATATGAAGAAGGCCCAAAAGTTTGGTTAAATTGATAGTCCAAGCTTGATAAGAAAAGGGCCAAAGAAATCTTCAAGACAAGGCCCAACTTACTAAGCTATTGTGGCCTAAGGAGAGGCCCAATAAAACTAAATATTAAGCCCAAGGGAAGGCACATATTAAAGCCTAACTTAATAGAAACTAGGGGCCTAAAGATTACCCAACTTGGAGAGCAAGCATAGGATTCTCATCACATTACTATGTTAATAGGAAAAGCCACCATCTAGCAAATGGTCTTCTTTTCTTTTGTAAACCTCTCTTGCACCTCGAGAAGTTAGCTTGCTACCATGTTCAGCCCTCTGTCATAAGTTTAGGTTTACATTTTCAGAACATCTCATAATGCCATAAGACTAGTTATAGCATATTAACTTTGACAATGCATCAATCATGCTGCATGTTGATTACTCCTAACCCTATTCCTCTAGATTTTTTTTGCAATTTTCACTTTTTCTTCTTGTTTTAGATCAACCATCGATAGGTCTAGAATAGTAAATCAAGTACAGCTCATAACTTGCAAAGTTAGGCATGCCATTGTCATGTAAGCTCACCCAATACGATACACTATGTGCAACCTATTCACTTCAAGAACAAGCCACCAAGCCGTTCTCAAATATTTTTATGCAAAAGCCTAACCCTCTTTCATGCTACCTGACTCTAAAAGATGCAGACCTAATGTTAAGACAAGAACAGCTCCTCTATAGTCACTCAAGGGCCAAACTATTTCACCTAGGAAAAGAAACATGGTCAGTCAAACTACATCAATTTATCTAACTCTTTTCTATAGCAAACTTAGCCCTCTTCACACGCCTCAAGCCTTGTCCTTTAGGTCTAAATTAGGATTCCATGTTATTCATTTGATTGCTTGGTCAATCACCCTCCACTTGGCAACATAGCTGAATGGATTGATGGAGGAAGTTGGTGGAGATCATGTGCTCCTTTCGATTGATGCATTCCTCTCAAGACCTCTCCTTTCTTTTGCTACACATTAATGCCAAGTGTCTCACATTCATACCCTAATTATGCACATGGTAGGACTATCATAGTAGCACCTGCTAAGCACTTAGATTCTTGGAGTGGAAATGGTTAGAAATCGAGAGAGCTATGGATTTACTTGGGAAGAGAAACTAGCAGCACGTCTAGTTCCATTTTAAATTCAAATATCCTCTAAAAAATCTGAAATATCTACACCTATCACCCTTAGTTGGTCCTTGTTCATATGTTAATGATGAGGCAATTTCAACTATGCAAACAATGACAAACTGAAAACACCAACAAACACCACACCAAGAGCATTATCGGATTCTTTCCAATTCACTTCAGAAAAACTGTTTAACACATATTTCATTTGCTCTTCTTCCTTCCACAACTAAACCCTATAAATACCACTCTCCTCCTCTCACTTGTATCCAAGCCATCATCAAGCTTACACAACTCTTGTGACCAAAATAGCTATAGATACGAGTGAAACCAAGAGGTTAGAGTGAGTTCTTTGGAGAGAGTTAGTTCTTGAGAGCTCAAAAAGCCACGGTTTGGTAAGTAGCTCTATCATATCTTTTTCGAAGTTAGATTAACATGTTAGGCTTTGATTTATTGTGTGAAAATGAGATTTAGATTGAGTTATATGAGATGAATCATTGGAAGCATGTTTTGGTATAGATTTGGAGTCTTATGTGAATAAACTGTTTTGATGTTAAAATATAGCCATGACATGCTTTAATATGATGTTATAGCTTAGCTAATGTCTTGTTATATTGCTTAAAGATTGACATTTAGGAAAAACGACATGTCATGCTAGAAATATAAATCAATATCATGCTTTAATATTAGCTTTAAGATTGTATTTTCTTATTTTCTTGTATGCAATTATTTTTCTATAACGAGATGCTGCTATTGTGTCGAAATGGAACTTGTGAAAAATTATCTTGGTATCCAAAGGGACTCCTTCTGGGCCTAAATTACTTCTTTCTATTTTGATGAACAATGCTACTATTTTTGTATAATTTGGTTACGAATCAAGAAGCATTAACAAAATGGGGGGATTCTGTTTATCTGGGCTTGTTTTGCTCATGCTTTTCTAATTTGTTTGGATGAGTTATAGAGATGACCAAACATCAATGTTTTCTAAATATTATAATTAGAAATTTCAACAGAGATATGATGTTGAAAAGTTAAAAATTTGAATTCTTTGTTAAAAAAAGGGAAAAAGAGCTTGAACTTTTGTTTGAATAATGAATGTGTTTGATTTAAAATAAAAAGATGGGCAAATACAACTGGCAGTTTTACTAAAACTTATATATTTTTGCTATGTTTGATTATTTATTCTGTTGTGGAGAGGATGAGGAGAAGCAACTAAATGTGATATTGCCTTATTTATTACTCATTAGTTTAATGTGGAAAGCATTTATTGTTTAGGGTATAGATTTCGTCATTTTATGATCCAAAACATTCAAAAAATGGTAAGGTGATGATGGGATAATTGTGAACCAATAAAGAAAGAATGAGGGGTGGGGGGCACGAGAACGTGTGGGAACAAAGCAATTAACATGCACACAATATCTACAGAATGCACAAACACATAAAAGTAGTTAGAGCCCATTTCTCAAGTGAATATGGGCCAAAAGGCTAAACTGGTCTGGGTTGTCTATGCTTGCTTCTATGGTTTATAGGCAATTGTTTTTGTTTAACCTAACAAAGATTAATTGTTTTTATTTAACCAAACAACTTTGCATAACTTATTGTTTAGCTATTATTTATGTATGAAAGAAATCTTTTGAAGTGAAATTATCAAGAATTTTTTATTAGTGTGAGGATATCTAATTTTATAGTTAATTTTTTCTTAAGGGCTGATGATGTCAAGATATCAAACATTATCCCTGAGTCCACTTTGCAATTAGATGCATCTTGGCAAGCCAACAAAAACTTATTGATGAAGATATCAACCAATATTACATGTATTTGTTCTTCACACATTCATACTTTCTTTTCTCTACTTTTTACATATTTAATGCACTGCACATATTATTGAGCTTTTCTTTTTTGCTAATTTACTGTGAGGACTGTGCCAGTGCAAGGGGCAAACCACCAATCAAGTGTGAGTGGAAGGTAAATATGAGAGTCATTCCATTGGTTTGGTGAAAAATAGTTGCGGGTGCTACAAAGTGCAACTAGTCCAATATATGGGGGGAACATTGTGCAGAAATCTTGGCTGACACATCCCGGTACAATGTGATTAAAGGAATTTTGACCTTATGGGAGGCGAGCTAAAAAAGCCGCCAAGCACATGTAAGGGAGAATGAGGAGCTGAAGAGGATCGTAGTTCTGAAAAGATCCCATTCGTACAAAGGCAAGAAGCGAGCCTAAGGTGAGCAATGGTTAGGAACAAGACCCTTTTAGATGTACAAGCTTTCCAGGATAACTCAAAAACACTCAAAAGATGGCAATGTTGTACGTAGAAACCAACACTTCATCTGAAGAGTCACATCTGGAATGCTTTTACAGAAAAGATTATGATTCGGCAAATCATATCATTTAAACCCAAAGGTATGGTCCAACCCACGTGGGAGACCCTCACTTGAAGAGAGACTGAGGATTGGACATAAGGCAAGCTGTAAGGATGTGCAAACCATGCCCTACTAGTCTATCTCTGTCTTCCGGCAGTAGGATGACTGAGACTAAAAGACTCCTATTCAAGCATATCTGGAGTCAGAATGACACCTGATGATCACATTCTATAAAAGGCTTAAAGTAAAAGCCACAATCTCACTTTTGATATCGCAAACACCTAAGTGCCCTTGGAGTCGAATTCTTCAAAGAAATCAAGTAACTTCAAAGGAGACAAAGAAAGGAGCAGTGTAGTGCCACCGTAATTCTAAGGCAGTGAGGTAGGTTAACTTCTAAGATAGTGCTGAGGAATGGGAGGTAAATGTTATGTGTGGATGTTATGGAATTTGGCATATGCATACTCTGTAATCTCCCATTTTCTGACAAAAATTAATAAATGTTTTTGATGTTATGTTTATGAATGTTTTTATTTTATGTTTTCTGAGATCTTGAATGCGATCATTTTCGGTGTTTTCTCTATGTAAGTACTTTTATTGTGTGTTGATCATCATGGATGAGAAGAAGGATTCCCCAGACCATTTTTGCAATACATTTCCATGAGTTTTATATAGGAAGGAGAATTCGTTGTGATGATTGGGGTGTAACAATATTGTGTTGGTCTCACCTGATAGATGGGAAGGAGGGTCCCCTAGGCGTATCATGTGTGGTGTCTTTAAGTTGGTTTGCTGGATAGATGTTCTCCGATATAATATGTATATCTCTATGTGAGGGTCGACCTGTTTATGTATAGGCGAGTCGGCTTGCACTTTGGTCAGGTGGGAGTGATTTCCCAATTTCGAATTGCAGAACAACTTCCATTGTTGGCCCTTCATGCGAGGGATTTCTGTGTGACGAATATCTAAGTGATGAATGTGAACATCTATGTGATAAATATGATGAGTTTTATGTGCCTAAGAAGATATTGATTCCTCGCCTCGTCAATATGTGTATATATATATATATATATATATACACTTAGTTTTGCTTAAAGGGTAACTCCTTAAAAGGTGATTCCTCGCCATATTTACGAATATATGTGTTTTTTCCTAAGAGAGTGATTCCTTGCCATGAACTATAATATATGTGTTCACCCATTTCGTTACATGAAACTATTCATTGCATATTTACATGCATTGTCTCTCATTAGCGATCTTGTCATAACTACCTAACCTGCCAATGGTTTTGATGTCAGAACCATAGACTTTGATGCAGTGGTAGATCCAAGAGCGATACCCGAGGAGGAAGAACCAACCCAGCCCAAGCAACAACTGTGTAGGCTTGTTTCTATCATAGAACATGGGTACTTTTGGGAGTTGTATGTATAGTTAACGGTCAAGTGACCATATGTCCTCGGTCGACCTTATTTTGGATGTATGAAACAAATAACTAGATATATGTGTAATTATTCAAGGAATTAAGTGACTTGTAGATATTTTTAAGAATATTTATATATGGTTTTTATACTTTTGGTACTTTAACATTTAGTCCTCATATTAAACCTTTACTTTTTCACTTCAAACCATATATCTATTTCCTTACACATGCACTTCCTAGTAAAGATTGCATGCCTAACCCGAATTGAACATTGGGTGTTGCCGACTGGCTGGCACCCTTGGCACCACGGATCATCGCCAAGTCCTTTGCCGAGGAATGAGGCACCACACCTACATTGGAATGGAATGGTTGATTATGTCTCCATAGAAATAATTTTGTAGCCTTTTACTTATCTTAAGATTTTCTGCCTTTGCAGTATTCTGTATTTGGTTCAACAATGGAATTATAGGTGCATTAATATTTGTGGTTCTCTGAAGTTTTCAGCTTTGTAGGTTGGCTTGCCATAGCATTTGCAAAGGTGTTTCCTCTTCTCCTTCTTTCTATCACCTAAAGCATGTTGCATTTGATACCCAGTATATTGTTCACATACCTACACTTTGTCAAGTGTGTGTATTTTGTTGGAAGTCTCATTCACTTTTGCACCTTGGCATTGATTGGTAATTTGTTTCTTGATCCCTACCAATTTGATCCAAAGTTTGATTCTTAAATGCATAAGTTTTATTAGAACTAATTTTATTTTCAGGTGTTATATAATGTCTCATAGGGATTATTCTTCATTCCTGAGTCTCCTAGATGGCTAGTAAGTTTAAATATCTTGTTGAAAATTCATAACTTGCTTACAATGTGTGATGAAAAAGAATGAGCTCAGTAATTTAATCATCATTAATTTCAAAACCATCTTTTGGTGCTGCAATTTTTATACATAAAACCATCAATCTTTATACTCATTTTCAATACTTTCTTGTAATATTCCATTTGACTATAATATACAAAATTAGTTAGTGAGCACTTTGACTTCTTGGTTGCGGGAATCGACAATGGACTATTTGGCTACACGTCTCTCTTCTCTCACTTGAAATTGCTATTTGGTGTGAGATTAAATTATTGATGGAAGACCATGCCACTAATTTTGTAACTCATATCTTGTAATTTTGTCTTTTATAATGTAATGTATAAATACCAAATAATGTAATATGTAATGCATTGCATTGTGTGTTGCATACATTTCACATGATCAATATTGGATTTTTTTTTACATGCATTTAGTTAAAAGGGTAATTAGTTGTTTCTAGTTTTAGTTTTTTTTTTTTTACATAAAATTTGGTTTTATATTTTAACATATTTTTATTATTATGGCAATGTTCAATGCATTAATATTATGCTTTCAACATGACTTCTTGAAAAACTTTTAATAAAATGTAGGCTTTTATATATATAAAAAAAAAATTATGCTTTTTAACATCATTTTTATCTTGGAAAAATATTAATAAAATATAGGCTTTTATAAAATAAAAAGAAACTAGGTACAACCTGATACTCGAATTTTCGAGTTTCTAAAACCTGGTTTCAGCCAGGTACCAGCCCAGGTTTCCTTGGATTGAAACCCAGTTCTAGACCAGGGTATACCTAGGTACTTGGACTAAAACCTAGGTGACCAACCTTAGTTATCATCATAGAAAATAGAAAATATATAATAGAAAGGAATGGAGAAGATGAGGAGGAGAATGTAGGGGAAAGGAAAACTCTAAAAGCTACATCTTTATTTTCAATTATAATTTAATATAAATAAAATGCTCCTATTTATAGAAAAATTATATAGAGATGTGATTAGGTAAATATCTTAATCTTTATCAACTATCTTGATTTGATAATTATGAAAATTAAATGATTTTATAAAGATAATAATCAAATAAAATTCTTTTTGAGTGAGAGTCTGATCAACACGTGAGGGGAGTGTTAAGCATATAATCTAAATAATTAAATCCATAGTATCAGAGTAGAGGTCTTGAGTTTGAACCCTCACTTTACACTTCACCAATTTAATTAAATATTCCATGTGCAAGAGATTTTACAAAAGGAAGTTCACATTAGATCTATTTTACAAGTAAAATTCTTATTGAAAGTTTGGAAAGTTATATTGGATTTTGTGTTTGGACAATGATTAAATGAAAAAATTGAAAATTGAAAATTGAAAAATATTTTGCGTTTGAGTGATATTTAGAAAAGAAATATGATACTTTGTTACATAAACAAGGTCTAAATTAACAACCCCAAAACTCACTTTTAGTACACTATTGGTACATTCCGTTTTGAAACACTAGGTACCATTCATGTTAGAACGATCAATGTAGACAATTGTCTGCGTTTGAGTTTAGGCCTTGTTTGGTTACACACATGAGATGAGAAATATGTGAATAATAGTAAAATAATTTGTAAATAGTAGTGAAATAGTTTGAGTTAAATTTTTTATGAAATTTTGGGAAATGAGAGAAAAAATAGGGTTAGAATATAATTTTTTAATATAATTTTTATTTTGAGATTTAAAAAAGTTGAATTATTTTTTGTGTTTTGTTTAGAAGTTTGAGAAAGTTGTAATGATTAGGTACTAATTAGATAAAAAAAATTAAAAATTTGAAATTGACAAATATTTGTATTTGAATGGTGTTTGGATGTTGAGATGAGATGAGATGGTTTAAAAGATTTATGAAACCAAATCAGG
The DNA here is from genome assembly GCF_004785595.1 of Juglans microcarpa x Juglans regia. Lineage (NCBI taxonomy): Eukaryota > Viridiplantae > Streptophyta > Magnoliopsida > Fagales > Juglandaceae > Juglans > Juglans microcarpa x Juglans regia. The sequence goes on from NC_054595.1 coordinate 7,050,838, forward strand.
CCTAAGTACAATGACATAATCACACTGTGATTAGATGTGCTAGGGCAAGTGAGTTTCCTTTGAAAGTCTGTTTTCGTATCATTTTTACTTTTTTAGTTTAATAAAATTTTCTTGTGTACCTTTTATTTTAATAATCAAAGATGTGATTAAAATAAATTAGAGATATAAGAGGAAGGATGGGATGTCCCCATACAAAAAAATTCCATTACATTGACTGTAGTGCTCAAAAAATAAATGGGCAATAAACTATTAGTTCATACTCATGTTCATACTCAAAGAGGAGGGGACCACCATAGACGGTTTATTTCGATCCAACGAGTAGATAGATCGATTGTGGCTTGAAGTCCCAATCGATAGAAAAACACTATGATCATTTGTTTTGGTGCATTTTATCAGAGTTCTCCACTTCTACAACCTCCCCATTCTCATTCGAGGAAAGTAGGAACGTAGTTCAATAGATAGAGCCGAAAAAACTCAATCCTCGACAACACTCAAAGAAGATCGACAACTTTACCAGTGCATGAGGTCCACCTGCCGACAGAATTGGAGTGGGGTGAGGTGCATCTTGAAGATTTGTGGCCAAGAGACCTGTTGGTGCCTTTTGTGTAATTGTGGTAGTGGCGAAATCGCGATGGTTTGTGAAGCTCGTGTGTGGTGTTGGCAACACATGAGCCTCACGCACTGGTGAGATGGTAGCAATTCTTGGCTATTTTTGTAGAGGCAGAGAGTTTTTTTGTGTTGCACGAATCATCTTTAGGTGGTGGAGGGCAATAGATCAAGAATTTTTCAGACTAATAGAGGAAGAAAAAAAGAAGAAAAATAAGCAAAAAAAAAAGTACCTTAGAGTATGAGAGAAGGATAGGCGAAATATAGGTTGGGACTTTTGGTTTTTCTAGTGAAAAGGGGGAGGAGATTTTTAGAGGGAATGTAGTTTTTATTTTTCAAATGGAAGTTTATTAGTCTCCCTTGGACACCTTGACAATGCAAGTCTCGCACCCCTCAACATCTAAAAATTCAGGTGTACTCTCACTAATCACTGAAATGGCAACAGACCAGTACATACAAGCCGACTCTTGAAATCTTATTAGTGCCAGGACCGTTCATGTGAATTGATGGCTGGCAGCCGTGGGTGAGGGATTAGAGCCCTCCAACTCGCACTCCTAGACACCATAAACAAACGAAAATAATAGACTGAAACAGGAAACACACACACACACTAGTGTAGTTCTCATCATTATGTATCCACCTCTCCCAAACCACATGCTCATTTTTTACACTTCCTCCTCTTCTATACTCGGTTTGTGGTGGCTCATGCATGGAACCCATAACACTAGTCTCGGCACCATCAACAAAGGCATCATGCCTTTGCCCATTGGGATGTGGCCCATGGCCATTCCCCTCAACAAGTTTTCTTTCGAGCCTCTCTATGCTCGCATTTGTTCTCTCCTCGTAGCTTCCATGGATCGTTGATTTTCTTCTCTCTTGGCCAGTGGCATTCAAGGCCATCCTTAACTTAGCCATAGTAATGGCGACCTCGTCAAGGACGTTGGTGAGCCTTATGGTGTGCCCTTCCAAGATCTCAACGCGTTCCCGATTGGAACCACTTTACCCCTCGGTTTCTAACATGCCTCCGTGCATGATGCTTCAATTCTTGCAACTTGCAACTTGCAACTATGCTTGCAACTGAAAATTCAGCACACTCACCTTGCAAACTGGGCTTGCAAATTGAGGCTTCTTCACACGGCAACTTGGACAGCAACACGCCTTGCTTGGACACTTGTTAAAGGCTTCACAAGTCCAACTTTGAGTCCCCCACCTTCAAGGATGGTCAACCCCTCTTCCACAAGCTTGTCCAACCACGGATCCCCCACCTTCAAGGGTGGTCAATCCCTACAAGCCTAACTACTCCATCCTCTACATCAACCCCCAAACTTCGGTTCACAACACAATAACAAAAATAAAAAGGAATCCAATAGGGATTCCCCAATCCAATCACAAGTTTAAGTTATCGCGTTGTTTACCTCGAAAAGAAGTGAGTACTTCTCTAGAACACCAAGCAAGATGGCACTCCCAATGAAAGCACCAATTAATGTTTGGGACCTTGGTCTAGTCCCAAACACTAAGGTCCACGAGCTCACCTTGTTCTTATGATGACTGAATGTGCCTCCTTAGGTTGATGAATGTATGGTGTTTAGTGATGGAATTGATGGTGGTGATGTAGTAGGGTTGATCTAAATGTTGTTTTGGTGTATGTGGTGCAATGTGGCACGGCTTGGAGATTGATCTTGAGGGTGGCACCGATTGGAAGAGGGCTAGGGTTGGATGATGGAAGTGAGGTTAGGGTTTCAATGGGGCCTAGGAAATTACGAGTTTGGGCAAAGGGAAACTAGGGTTGGCGTGTTTGGTGGTTTGGATAGGGTTTGAAAAGATGACAAGATGGATGTCAAGATCCCGAAATTGTAGGAACCAATTTGGGAACTTTGGAGTTTCGGTTTTGGCAATAGAAGAAGGTCTTAGTTGACTTGAGAGATTTTAGGAATTGAGAGATTTAAGGAATGAATGTTGCTAGGGAAATTCCTAAAATGGAGGGATTGGATTTGGAGATGAGTCAAGGATTCCTAAAATGTAGGAATTACCTTATAGGACTCTTTGTGGTTTAGGCTAGGGTTATTGTGGATGGAAGAAGGCTAAACTTGGAAATGGTAATTATAGGAATATGGCCTTGGCGTAGGAAAGGATTAAAATGTGTTTGTGTATTGGAAAAACACGAGAAAATTGTATGAACATTCAAGACAAATAATGAATAACATGGAAGATATGAAGATTGAATAGAAAATACTTTAAAGATTGGATAAATGGAATCAACACTTATTCACGAATTGTAATGTGTGATCCTCTCATTGGGATTCATGAATTGCACCCAAGAAGCCCAAGTGCAATAGCACCGCAATGACCTCAAGAATAATCAAAACCGTCCATAATGAGAAATTGTCAAAAGATACAAATGAAATGACTAAGTGTCTTATTTAAAGCAAAAACATAGTAGGAAACCCTAAAGTGGTTCCTTGTAAACTAGGCCTTGGATGGGCCCCCAGTTGGCCCTTGGCATGCAGTGGCCCATGGTGGCCTCAGTTGGCCCACGACATGGGCCATGGCCTAGTTGGCTTGGTTGGAGTGGAGGCTGGCATGGCACGGCCCAGGCAGGGGCCTGGGCGTTGGCCTGTTTTTGTTGCTGCAACATGGCATGGCCCAGGCAGAGGCCTGAGCATTGGCACGATCTGGGTTGTGTTGTTGCTGCTAATGCTATCACGGCATGGCCCAGGTAGGGGCCTGGGCATTGACATGGCCTGGGTCTGTGCGTGCAGATGCTGGGAATGCGCAGGCTGTGCAACGTGGCCCAGGTAGGGGCGTGTGCATGGACTGCGCGCTGGGCGTGCACAAGGACGTGCGCGTGGGCTGCGCCCAGCCACTAACCTTGTTGGACATCTCGTGCATGTCAAGGCATGAGCCATGGTGTGCATGTGGGTCTGTCAGGGGGCTATCCCGGTGTGTCAATGACATGGTCAGGACATGGGCAACTTGGCCTATGGCCACTTTTCTTGGAGTTTCGACACGTTGGCAGCACGTTGTGAGCCTCACACACTGGTCAGATGGTGGCAATTCTTGGCTACTTTTGTAGATTGACGGGGAGTTTTTTTGTGTTACGCGAATCATCTTTAGGTGGTTAGAGGGCAATAGATCAAGAATTTTCCAAACTAAGAGAGGAAAAAAAAAATAAGCAAAAAAAAATACCGTATAGTAGGAGAGAAGGATAGGCGAAATATAGATTGAGATTTTTGATTTTTCTAGTGAAAAGGGGGAGGAGATTTTTAGAGGGAAGGGACTCTTTATTTTTCAAATGGACATTTATTAGGTGTACTCGCACCCTCAACATTTAAAAATTTAGGTGTACTCTAACTTATCACTGAAATGGCAACATACCAGTAAGTACAAGCCGACTCTTGAAATCTTATCAGTGCCAGGACCGTTCATGTGAATTGATGGCTGGCAGCCGTGGGGGAGGGATTAGAGCCCTCCAACTCGTGTACTCCTAGACACCATAAACAAACGAAAATAATAGACTGAAAAACACACACACACACTCCCTCTCTCTCCTCTCTTGAGAGGTAATATTAAGCGACATTCTAGTCTTTACTACATAGAGCACTCTACTACCAAGGAGGAATACTTGCTAAGATTGCATTTGAGGTATTTGTGCAACATTTATCTTCCGCTGTGCATGATCTATGAACCCTACAGTCGATTCCTTAGAATGTCGAGGATTACAGAAGACCAAAAGAGACAGGTAAAACTTCACTCAACTCTTCATCGGCTAAAGCCTGGATAATAAACCAAGAAGTAAGCGAATGGATTCTAAAAAAAAATTCGACCAAAACAACATTTGAGACATTGCATCAGCAGCTACACCGCTGAAATTTATTGAGCTTGAACTTTCATTCCGTAGCTTTCTTCCGGTCTTCAATTATACAGAATTTACACGAATGACACCATAACATAGATTTTCATAATCTTTTCGTAAAAGATAAGAACCACCATCTTAATCTCAAATAAAGAAAGGAGATTTTCAGTATAAAAAATATAATATGCTACCTTTTCATAACCTCTTCACAATTAATATTGTAAAAATACCTTCCAATCATAGATTTTCACATCAAAACTCGAATCTGCCTCTAGCGATTGCCTCAGTTCCTTGGCACAGAAAGCATCCTTGGCAAGTAACAATGCAAAACCTCCACCACCAGCACCCACAAGCTTGTAGCCACTACAATACGGGTCAGCAAATGAAAAGAGCCTGTCGACAAACTTGTTGCTGCAGTGAGGATCAAGTTCCTGATGCAACCTCCAAGCCTCCAACATTATTTCACCCATCTCATTAATTTCACAGTTCATTAACGCTTCCCTCCCAATCTTTGCCAGTTCCGCAAGACGCTTGATACTGGATACAAGAAGGTTATCTCGTTGAAGGTATCTGGTTACCACCTTGTGCAAAACTTGGTGTGCAAGTCGAACCTGCAAGACATTTGCAGCATATAATCCAGTTAACAAAAAATCTCAAACATGGACCTAGTCAAACCTGCAAGACATTCACAGCATATAATATAGTTAACAAAAAAAAAATCTCAAACACGGGCCTAGTATAAAATTTTTTTTAGAAAATTGTGATTTAAGTTTTTTTAGAGAATTGTGATTTAAGCTTTTGTAATTTCTCGAAGTCCACTTTGAAATATTGACAATTAATATATTGGCAGGTATTACATATCAATATTAAAAAAGGAGAGGCTCTCACATCTCTCTAAAAACAACTCCTCCCTCCCTCCTCCGTTTTTTTCTGTTTCTCTTTCTTTTCCTTTGGTTTTTTCACGTTTTTTTTTTTTTTTTTTTTCAGTCCAAATAAGGGAGAGAAGTCAGATCCAAGCTTCTCCGGTGACAAACTTCAAACACGTGCTCCACTGGGGTAAATCCTCACCCACCGATCTTGCAGTCGACCAGATTGGGTGCCAATCGGAGCGGCGCGTTGCACCGACGCACGGGTCATAGGGAGCGCGTGGCGCCCACACACCACAGCGAATCTTCTTCCGTTGATGCCACACGCAGCAGCTCAGGGTCTAGCGACTCCGACACATTCAAGATCGACCGATCAGCTTCCTCCTAGGGTGGCGAGTGTCCCTCACTCGCCACCACAGTTTCCATTTTCCGGTGTTTTTTGGTTTCTCTGTTGTGTGTTTTTGTGTCTGTATTTTGGCTGTTGTTTGTGTAAGAAAATAATTGAAATAGGCTATTGGACTTTTTTTCCATAGCGGTGTTGGTTCCTCCCTTCTTTGTTTGGGAGGATGGGTGTGTTGTTCACTTCTCCTCCTTTGGAAGGATGGAGTTTGGATGCGGGTTGTTTTTTCTTTGTTTTATACAGAGAATAATACTCTCTTTTTGAGAGTTTCTTGAAGTTTAGACAATGTCCGTTGTAAAGATATTTGTGTACGGGGAAGCTTACAATAAATGTTAGTTTTGGCTTGTAACTTGAGTCACATATGTAACTTCCTTTATGGAATGAAATAAAGTCTATTTCTTATAAAAAATATATATATATTAAAAAGGGCAAAAAAAAAAGGATGACAAAGTGCATTAATTACTTCCCACTCAAGTAACGTGTATTAACAATCAGAGTCACAGAAGCCTCTGATCAAGAAACTCAAACCTCAATATGTTTGCAACTTTCTTCAAAAACTTGTCTGTCATTTCTTTCTTTATATTTTTGTCAATTCAAATAAAAAAGAAGATTGAGATATAGTGATAAAAGTAATTGCCAAAAGAAACTATCAATGCTTTAAATGCACTTCATTCAGGCTCCAACCATCCCGATCAAGCCCTTATCTTGATTACTTGGCTAAGTGACAAAGAAAAGTTCAGTTTTGCAAACTTACCACCAGACTAGCTGCACAATAGCATGATGACCATTTGTGTCAAAGTCAGCCATACCACCATTGTCTGTTGCTGTAACTAGGGATCTTGATTTGCAAAGTTTTCTACACTTAGAAGATATTACAGCTGTTGCCGACCTAAAATAAGGATCCTGCACGATATTATTGACCCTTGGGGACCTAAAAGTAGAGATCCTAATTGATAGCGTTGACCCATGATTGGACCTTGATTCATGTATCTTTCCAGGAAGAACGCTATTTAAGGGAATAGCTCTCGTAATAAGGGCATCCGGAATTTCGAGAAAATCTTGTCCTTTTTTACAACATGCTTTTGATCAAAGGTAAACCGGCCACACTTACACAAGTAAACTTGCTTCCATCCAGCCAATCGATGTTCCATCTTTTCAAGAATACCATCCCAAACTGGTTTGGCATTGAAGTGTTAAGGAAGACTGAGATATGTTATAGGCAAGGACGAAACCTTGCGTCAAAGAATACTCATTAAACTATCAACATTCTGAATATTACCTACTGGAAGAAATTCAGACTAAGCCAAATTAATTTTCAACCAGAGACTGCTTCAAAACATAGGAGTAGACAATGCAGATGACAGAGGTGATCTAGGTTTGCTTCACAAAAAAAGAAGCGGCAAAGTTTCACCCACAAACAGAAAATGAGATATACTAATTTCGTCACCCATCCTGTATCCCAGAAAAATTGCCAATAAAAAACTCTCATTCACTGTAGCAAACATCATTTTACTCAAGGCCTCCATTACGGAAAGTAATAGAGACAGAGTTCCGGTGCCAAGTCACGAGAGCATTTGAAAACCTGTGGAAGTACCATTTACCAACTCTGAAAACCGCAATGAGGCAACACAATTACCCATCCAGCAAAACCATCTCTCTAAAGCCAAACCATGTACAGAAAGAAACTCCAATTCACATGATGATAGGCCTTATCTGTATCGACTTTACAAAGTACACTACGCTATCCTATTTCAACTTGCAGCTGAGACCTTCGTTGATGATGAGGACCAAATCTAGAATTTGACTTCTTCTAACAAATGCATTTTGATTTTTAGAAATAACCTTCTCCAACATCACTGTCACTTGTTTTCTAGAACATTGGCAAGAACTTTGTAAACTCCACTCACAAGACAAACAGGTAAGAAATCCTTGATATCAACAGTGCCTGATTTCTTTGGAATAACCGTAACAAACATTGCATTAAGACTTTTTTCAAAATAGCCTTTGGCGTGGAAATCACGGAAAAAATTCAGTCTTCTTTGACTACATCCTATCAAGCTTGGAAGAACGCCATGAAGTAACCATCTGGGGCCAATGTTTACGACCATTAAATGCTTTCACTACTTCCACCACCCCACTCTCCTCCAGCGGTCTCACCAATTAAATAGCCTCGATGTCATATAGGGAATTGAAAGAAAGTTTATCCATCTTAGTCCTCCAGTTGAACTGCTCAATATACAGACTCTGATAGAAGTGGACAATATGATTGCTAATCTCGGGAAGATTGGAAGAAGTTCTTTCTTCCGTCAACGATGAAAGAATCAATAGTATTCTCCCTTCTACTCAAGTTAGCCACATAGTGGTCACTTTGTCTACTTGTCACTCGCTCTCTCAGCCACAAAGCTCACACATTTTGTCCCCAACTCATCTCTTCCATGAGAATTCATCACCCAATGCTATATCTTCTTTGATATCGTTCCAAACCCCGTAATTGTTCAAGATTCAGCCTTCTGTCTTTCAACACCAATGAACACCTCTTTATTCAAACGCTTAAATAAGCTCTTAAGGATTTGAGTTTTTGCACCAGAATAAAACTTGGGGAGCCTTGAATGTGATAAAATTTGTTTCACCTTCTACACAACACCTTTTGATTTTAACAACATATTCTCAAACTTAAACTACCGTTTACCGCCTCGGAAGTCTTCACAATTTGTAAGAATAGGAAAATGATCTGAACAAAACCTTGCCTCCCATCCAAAGAGATGAGAAATCTGTATATTCTAGACCAAGAAGGGGGTATCTCCATTGTTTGACCATGTAAGTTACCAGCTCCCATGTGGAAGATCAATGAGATTCTGCTCAAATTAAATCTGAAAACTCCACCACAGATGGACAATAATGTGCATCACTTGATCTACCATTCAGAAGAGGTTGACACTAAGTCTACCCCAATTCATCCCATAAGACTCTTCCAGCAAAAATCCAAGTTTGGACCATAAACACCAGCAAAAGCCCATGTTAAATGATCTTCTGCATTTCGAAATTCAAACCTCAGACCATAAAAACAGCAAAAGGGATACATGAAACAGGTTTATAACCAACATAATGGTGCTTGAAGATTTCCCTTGGAACTTGATACTACCAACTACACACGAGGCAGCCTGGCCACTCAAGAATATTAGCAGGTCTTATTTCTCTGTAGAACATATATTATAATATTGTGCACACAAAACCTTGAGCTTTCCGCCTCATCTTCTATACCTTTGTACATAATCTTTTTAATGACCCTTCTCCACCCCTTGCCACTGCTCCACAGTAAAGATGAAACCAACTTTTGAGCATGAAAGGCATTGTCCACGTGTCCCTAGATGGGCCACTTTCAGAATCTCATTTCTACCCCTACCTCAAGCGTTGTTTGTAATGACCTGAGGAAAGCACAAGCCACATCTAGGCTTAAACTCCAAATGGACTGATCATTGATACAATTTCAAGTCCCTTAGAATCATTAAAAATTTTAAAAACTTCTCCCTCCTAAGAAATATAGGTCCCATTAAACATCCTCCTATACTCAATTTGGGGTATCACAGCCTTGTTCTTAAATCCCTAATGTCCTTCTAAGGCCATTCCATTGTAACTTGTAGGTGCCACAACTCATGTCCCACACTTTTGGCTAGGGATTGACCCTATAACATTTGTAATGATCCAAGGAAAGTCTATGCACATCTAAGCTTATACTCCAAAAGGACAGATCAATGTTAAACAAAAATTCTAATGGAACCTCTCTCCCCTAAGCTATGAGGGATCCCATTCACTATCCTCTTATACATGATCCAAAGTAATAAATTGTAACACAAGCTCACCGCAAAGTCATCTCGTCCCGAATGTTCTAGATCAACGTGGATGTTCTCTTAATGGTTATTTATTTCCACCTACATGTTCATTTACTACATTGTCCTCAGTTTTTACACCTAGTTATACCCATTCAAAAAATAAAAGTATTGTAAAGAGGAACTAAATGCCCCATGGGAAATCGTTCCTCGCCCATATTTCTAGTGCCCATTGGTTGTAAAGGGATTTATTTCTTATGTTAAGCAATAATCTGAAGGCTCCTTGGAACCTTATGAAGCAGAAGTTGTGACTCTTGGCAACCACCACGAATATGGCCTTGACTATGACGAGACATCTGCTCCTGGGGCCAAAATGACAACAGATCATGTAATTCTAGCAGTTGCTGCTTCACAGGCTTGGCCTCTCCATTAACTAGATATGAAGAATGCATCCATCCTTTATTGAGGCCACAAAGAAAAGATTTGTAGGGATCTTTCTCTTGGCGTATTAGACTCTTCCAATAATAATGTAGGTGAATTAAAAACAATCTGATTCTGCTTTGATTGACCAAATTTCAAAGTCTTTGCATACCTCCTTTCATATGAACATATTGTTTGGGTCTAGAATTGCAGAGATCTACTCAAGGTCTCATCCTAAATCAACACAAACATGTTAAAGGCCTTATTTTCTTGGCTCAATGATAATGTTCTACCCCTGCTGATATGCCTTTGGAGGTTAACGTTACATATTTACAAGATGAAGATGAACATTTTCCCAATTCTACATTGTATCAAAAACTTTTGTACTCTTTCATTATTACTCGGCCTGGCATTTTGTATGCTTTCACCAAGTGTCTTGTTCTTGGCATCTTCACATATCTGCTCTTTGTCAAATCATTGGAAATCTTGTTCTCATGCACACGAATTAGTCTTTACTACCAGATCTCTTAAGCTTGTTGCCTCTAATGATGCCAATTGGGTTGAATGTTCAGATATTCGCCATTCTATGATTACTTGGTACATGTATCTCAGTTATAGTTTAACTTCATGGAATAGTAAGAAAAAACAAGAATGGTTCTCTAAATCTTCCAGAAAAAATATGGTGCAATGTCATCATTTTGCTCTGCAATTATCTAGTTGAATGGCTTGCTTTTGTACTAAGATTTTCCCAACCCCTTACCATTTATCTACATTCTGATAATACTTGATCACATATTTACCAAAGCTTGAACTCCACAAGGACGAAAATTTTCATCAACAATTTGAGAGGGGAGCTAAAGTCAGCTTATAGGGATCTTGACTTGTAATATTCTTTCTATGATTTGGGAAAAGACATTATAGCAATAGTATTCCTACAATAACAATATTAATTGATATGTTGACCCTATAATTGGAGACCTAAGAAAGAGATCCTAATGGATATTCTTGATTCATGATTGGGACCTAGATTGGTGTAATTTCCTTCATAGGATTCTATTTAAAGGGATATTTCCCAGATGGGGACATCAAGAATTTCCCGAACTCTCTTGTCTTTGTTTTGGCATTGAGGGGTCAATCCAACATCTAACTATAGTGGAAAGGCAGAACAAGAGCACTTGACGGGTGGATTTTTTTTTTTTGATAAGTAAATAAGAATTTATTAAAAACACCAACTGTCAATTACAAAGATAGAAAAGCCCTAATTATGTAGGGACATTAGCAACTAAAAAGTCATGAAGGTCCATGCCATTAAAATCCACAGCAATGGCCCAAGTACAAAGAGTCCTAAAAAATAACAGTTTTAGCTCCGCCATGGTTCTCTCTTTGTCTTCAAAAGTCCTCCCATTGCGCTCCTGCCATAAACACCACATAATATAGATAGGGATCATCTTCCAAACCGCTCTAATCTGTCTCACACCTCTAATTGAGGTCCAGCAAGCCAATACATCCAACACATTTTCCGGCATAACCCATGCTAAGTCCATTCTTTTGAACACCTCATCCCACATATTCCTGGCTACCTCACAATGTAGGAGTAAATGATTCACCGACTCACCCCTGCTTTTACACATACAGCACCAATCGGTAATGATTATCCTCTTTCTCAGATTATCCGTGGTGAGAATCTTACCCAAAGACGCTGTCCACACAAAAAAATCAGCTTTGGGAGGAGCCTTATGACGCCACAGCCTTCTCCATGGAAATTGTATTTCAGGAACTTTTGAAAGAACCTTATAGAAAGAACGAACAGTGAACACGCCCTTCCCTGCATGACTCCACCACAAAGCATCTTCATTCTGGATATTTGGATGGCAAGAGTACAAGAGACTATAAAAATCTTCAAAACTCCCCATCTCCCAATCCTGTGCCGCTCGATTGAAATTGATGTTCCAGTGAATGCTCCTACCTGAGACTTCCATAACCTCCGCCACTGTGGCACCTTTGGCACTTGCAATCAGGAAAAGAGTAGGAAACAGATCTTGTAGAACACTGCTACTACACCAAGCATCCTTCCAAAATCTGATCTTGGAACCTGTCCCCAATTGCAATCTAGTGTGTCGATGGAAAACCTCCCACCCTCTTCTAATATGCTTCCATAGCCCCATTCCAGAGGTCCCTCTAACTTCTCTGGTACACCATCCCTCTCCTAAATTACCATATTTGTTCTCTATCACAGTCTTCCATAAAGCATCGGGTTCCTTGGTATATCGCCACAACCATTTGCCAAGTAACGCCCGATTGAACAACCTCAGGTTTCTAATACCCAAACCACCATTAGAGATAGGACGGCACACCATCTCCCACTTGACTAAATGGAATTTAAACTCATCTCCCAGACCCCCCCCCACAGAAAGTCTCTCTGTGACTTCTCAAGTCGACCCGCCACACTTGCCGGTAGAGGGAATAACGATAGAAAATAGGTGGGTAGGTTAGAAAGTGTACTTTTCATTAACGTTGTCCGGTCCCCTTTCGACAAGTACATTCTCTTCCACCCTGCCAATCTCCGCTCTACTTTTTCAATTACTGTATCCCAAATCGAGCGTGCCCTCGATGCTATACCCAGTGGTAATCCCAGATAAGTCATAGGAAGAGCCACTATCTTGCAACCCAGTGTGCTAGCCAACTCCCTTATATTTTGAACTTCTCCAATCGGCACCATCTCGGATTTATCATAATTCGCTTTTAAACCAAACACAGCTTCAAAACAAAGCAACAGTGCCTTCACAGCCCTCAACTGGCCTTGATCATCTTATAATGTTAGATCCATCTATTTATAGTCAAGTGCATGAAGACTAAGCCACTCTTGACATATAGTACTTAACCGAGCATATAAAAAGCAGGGTTCCAGTTGAAAAATACAGTTTATACAAAAAAACTGTATAAAAAAAAACTCCTTACGAATATCTTTTACTTATATAAAAAAAGGGGGGGGGGTTATACAAAAAACTCCTTTGAAAGTCATATTTTGTGGAAATTAGATTTAAATGGAGAATACTTACTTGGCCAGTAAATATCACAAGCAAGCGTTGCTGCAACTCTAGAATCAACTGAGGAGAAGCTAGGAGGGGGATGACTTGAAGCCGCAATGGAATTCCAGGAAAACTTGCTGTAAATTTTATTCCAGGGTATAGACCTCCAATTTGATCTTGCCAGCCACCTCCTGTTCCCATTAGCTGCTCTAATACCAAAACAAGTCTGGCAACATTTTCATTATTTTCATCTCCTTTAGTTATCTGGAGAAGCCCTTTCACAACAGCGGCAGCTAAGATGCTAGAAGTACCCAAGCCACTTCCACGAGGGACATTGGCCCATGTCCTGATTAGCAAACCAATAGACTCAAGGCTGTTATCATGAACAATTCCAGTCACAAGCAATGCAGATTTGACGAGCCGAAATGGATCATTGCTGTCAAATGGAGTTGCAATAGAGGTAACATCTTCAATATGTAACTGGTTTCCAGCATCATCACCAATCAATACTCCAGCTGTTTTTGTTGTCTCTATGATAGTGCCAATAGGAAGAGAACCTTCCAGATTTATTGCCATATTCAGAACACAACCAGCACGTTCTAAGCTCCATGGAGGGGTATCACTCCAACCCCCAACAAAATCTACACGAACAGGTAATTCAACTTTTACACTTCTCGGGTGGAAGAATCGATCAACACAGCCATCAAACTTGTTCTGATAAGTTGAAGCAGACATCTTGCTAGGGGACTCCAAGAGATATTCTGTAGATCACAAAGTAAGATATGTAAATCACTGGGTAAAAGAATTAAGAGTGTATATGAGTAATGCTAGATACAATCGTGGAGTGCGCAAGCACCGGGCAATCCTTTTGAAAAAGAGTGGGGTCCACTATTAAAAAATTAGTTTTTCAAAGAGATTGCACAGTGATTGCACACTCCACTACTGCAAATATCATTTCTCTTCTAATAATAAACCTCTCTTGACAGGTAATTAAATATAAAAAGTACAAATATACTAGTATCTTAATGGAATGCAATAAACACTAATTGAGGAAGTAAACACAACTTTTATCATAGCTTATTTATTATTCAGTAATGTACTAATATTGCTCACTTTTGTTATTAACAGTTCATCCGCATTACCTATCCTTCAGTATAATTTCATATTATCTATGACATGGATATTTACTTCTACCTTTAAAACCATATTTTACTGCTGAAGCCGTTTCATCTGCAACTGCAGCCCATACCTTATGCTCCAACTCACATGCTTTGGCTTCATCATTGCATGCTCGGAGCAGATCAACGTGCACCTGGTATGCCCGACTCTTGGGAAGAATCCTAGAATTCTGCTCCTGAAGTTTGGGACACAGATCCAGAAAGTCCTTGCACATTTCAACCCCTGAAACATCATTTTGAAGAATCTCTTCACACAATTGAGATAAGTTACGTCCAAGCATGCCATAATTAATGCATGCTTTAGCAATTCCAGCTGCAAGATCGGCTTGATGATTACTAGAGCCTATACACAATTTTGTAAAGTCGATTGATCGATGCAACTCCTCCAAACTGACACGACGTGCATTTTTCCACAAGGGAAGCAGGTAGTTAGTTTTTTGGTCACTCAAGCCCATCAACCATGTTGCCAATGTAAGCATTTCAAAGTAAGGAAGAATGGCAAATATGTTTGCATTCCATAAGCATTTGTCCTGCATAACTGTTGAGCTCCACAGGTCAGTTTCCTGAATTCCTAGATCAAGCAAAACCTTCTTCCATGGTCTCCCACAAAAAGTCCCATCCCTAGAAAGTGAGTTTTTTGGGTTATCATGGAGACCACAATACACGATAACTCTTTCAATGCATCCCACTAGGGGAACTTCCCAAAGGCAATGGCGATCAGGAAGCATGAACCTAAATGAATCTTCCGCTGTCTTTCCATTGTCTCCTGGGACATTGATACCGACAACTATACATTGGGAACCAATTTGTACACCACTAAAAATGGATGAATCATATATAAGAGAATCTTCCCCAACTGACACCCCAGGTGCAATTTTGCTTGAAAGAACAACTGCAGATGCTGCTATGTCAGATACAGTTGTTGCTGGAATAGAACACAAGTGTCTTCGGTCAACAAGTCCGGAACTAGCCCCACTTAGGTGATCCAAAACTTCACTTGAGGTTCCAAAATGTAAGAACAACAAGTCAACTGAAGAAACAAATAGAGAAATATCAAAGTCAATATAGCTATCATATCAATGGTGACAATGGTGAGAACATTATTAAAATTTAGAAACTTGCATCAATGTTTAACATACAAGCAAAATAGCTAAACATCTTAGTCTTTCCCAATCCGCTGACCAGTTCTTGACCCAAAGGGCGCTGTTGCAACCACTCATGTTTTGCAGGTACCCATGCTGCCACTAAATCTTCATATAAACTCATCTGCAGAAAATATAAAGAATATATATTAGAGTAAAAAATTCAACACTGCATCAAATTATAAGCAATTACAGAACCTAATTATTACAAAACTGAGTAACGGATTTTACAATTAGAAGCTAGAAGTTATCCTGAAAAGTTGAAGAGATGATAGAATCATCCAGTTTCAAAGTTAACAAGACTGAGAAAATAGAATTTAGCTTTTGTAAGATGAAAAGTAAAATAAAGGAAATGAGAATGATAGATGACCAAGAGATGACTAGATATAGGTACAATAATGTTAGAAAAACCACCCAAAGGAGGGGAGAAAACTGGGGACCTTCCCCACAAAATGAAAACAAAATGGCGAAGCAGAATTGTGCTTTTGCGGTAAACTTTGTGTATAAAATAAGTGCAACTAATATATAGATACAGAGATGGATAACTATGACAATGAGAAATGAACAAACAATTATGAATTTTTGGAAAGTGGAGGTAGACAGCACAATACAGATTTGGCTAGATGGTTTTGGTCTAGATTGATGAGGATAATTAACTTCAAAAGTAAGAAGCATTGTGAGCAATCACAGGCACTATAAATCTCCCCAACTAAAGCAGTGGTTAGAAACCTTAAATGCCTTCAAACTTAGTTGTCTGAGACATATCTGCAGAATCTTTAAGGGAAAGAAAACAGTACTGTAAAGATTAAAGCAGAAGCCAATAACAATCGATGAAAAATGCAAAAACAGGCATCATAGAGGAAGACAGATGTGACAAAATAATCGAAACAGATATTAAACGAACTTCACAAGCAAGAGAAAGCATTAAACAATTTCAAACAACAGAGTTCCATTTTCCATAGGTATTTTTTCTTTCACTGCAACTAGAAAATCTGCAACTATAGTCTGTATGGTAACAATGAATTGAGGCATCTGGTTTACTTTTTGCACTTAAATTTAACTCATCACTATAGATCTCTTACAAGAATAGACATGCATCCTGTGAGCACTTAAATGTAGTCCATAAAAAGAGACATCACAGGCAAACTTAAGCCAGCGTTCCCTTTTATCTTATGTTTTTCCTTTTCCCTGAGAAGATACAAACAATACAAGGGAAATTTATTTCTTTTCTTCCTGGTAAAAGTATAAAATATTTGATGGATAAAACATCAGTGCTTGCCTCTTTTCTGCTCTTAAGAAGCTCCAAAATCAGTGGTTCACAGGAACATGAAAGCTTAACAAGCTCCACCCACGCTTGACCTCTAGCAGCTATTATGCCAGTGTCAAGTAGTGTTCTACCATCATCTAGGATTGCGTTGCTCTTGACAAGCTCCTCTATGCTGGGCTTTTGTAAAAGATTATCAACTAAACTGACTGAATAACTTTTAGCCATGATTTCACTTTGAGATGCCACAATAACACCATGGTTAGAAGCAATATCTAGAGTGATTGGAACAGTTATGATGCAGGATGCGTCCTCTGGAAGTATCATGGTGGAGGCATCAAAACAAGGAAGAACATCTCCCGTCATAATAAATAATCCACCTGCAAATATAAAATTTTATAAATATACTGTAAGTAAATTTCAACAGCACTATAAAAGATGCTATTTTTTTAAAGCAAATACCACTCCGAGCATGTAAACAATGTAATTTTTGGATATGTAACATGCACATTCAATCAGTTTAGCAAAGATGAGACTAATAATAACATCAAATGTTATGATTAATCATTAAATATGAAACTAATACTGACGAAACTATTCAATAATATGTTTGTATTCTTGATCATATACATGCACATACACATAATATATATTGTTAAGGTTTGTATGCGTAGGAGAGTCAGGCTTAAGTAATGGAGTTTGTGGAAACAATAACACCAAGTTTGACTCAGATGTCATAGACAGAACAAATAACCTTCATTTTTAAAGGCTTGTCTTGCACAAGAAGCAATGGCAAGTACATGCTCAAAAAGCAGCGGAACTGGCCCATCAGGGTCATCTGCTCCCATATATGGAAGCGGCAGGAAAACTTTTCCCATAGGATTTGCCCATGGTACCCTTTTAGAGTCACCTCCAGCATGAAGCAATAGTATATGCCTTTTGGCCAAGAATCTAACCATTGGCATATGAGAGGAGGCGTTGTTTGTGCTGTTATTGTCTGCGGTTGCCACCTGCTGATCATAAGCATCCTATCAAAGCCAGCAGCTGAAAAAAAATTACCAAAATGGCAACCAAGATTCCAATGTTTTTCATTTCCCATTCCCTTCCACATACCCAAAAGAAAATTTTAGATTCTTATGTAATACAACAGCACAAAAGAGAACCAGAAAAAAATAGATTTCCTTTAATTCCCAACACGGAAAACATAAGATAAACATCACACCCTTACACATTTAGGGTCCATTTGGCAACACATCTCAAGTATTCTCAAATATTACTTTTCCAAACATCACTCAAACACAAAACACTTTTCAATTTCAAATCTTCAACTTTTTCATCTAATCAATACAACTTTCCCAAACTCCCAAACAAAACACAAAAAACAATAATACTACTTTTTCAAATTTCAAAATAAAAATAATACGAAAAGATTATATTCAAACAATTTTTTAACTTTATAATATTTTTATTCAACTTTTTTCTCTCATTTCCCAAAACCCAATAAAAATATCTTAACTCAAACCATTTCACTACTATTCACAGATATATTGAGATATTTTAAGTGTCCAAACAGGCACTTAAGCACCATTGCTTCTTCCTCGAAAATCACCATAAAAATTACTTCAGCATTTTGATTAATAATTTGATCGCCCAGAATGGATGAAATCCATAAATTATTGTGGAGTATTGACAGCTATATGATATTATGAACTACCACTATCTCACAGTTCCTTTTTCTCACCACACGGTCCACGCTTATGTTACTAGCTCCTGATTTTTATTTTTTATTTTTCCTTTTACACAACCACTTCCGGAAGTTTAAGATAAATGAATGTGAGCTAAATTAAAAAATAAACACACATTATGAAAATGAAGCAATACAATCTCCACTGAGCATTCATAGGCGCGCACCTTTACAAAACAACATCAAATGGACCCCCAAAGAAAAACTGAAAAAATGGAGAGAAAATGAAATTTTATCTTGGGGCATTTCAATATTAAACAAGTTATAAGAACAAAATCAGATCAATGGGAGCCACAAAATGAACTATACTATAAATTTGAAGTGAACTACCTCCGGGTCAAGATGGAGGCCGAGTTTGTGGTAATGCGCAGCAAGCGCGTGAATGGCGTGGAGAGTGGCCGCTCCGGAGCCGATCCGCTGGCCATCCGGGTCTGGCACGGCGAGAGTGATGGTGGAAGCGGAAATACGGCCCATGCGCTTGGCGCGGCTGAGCTGCCAATCGTAGAGTTGGGCTTGCTGAGGACTGGCGGCCGTAAGCACGATGGCATCCCAGGTGGGAACCCTATCGGGGTGTCTGACCGACAGCCTCAAACGGTACCAGGATTTCCTGAGCACCGCGGCAAGGTCAGCCTTCCTCCGATTCGGCCTCTGTTTGGTCGTCGAGAATCGTTTGTCTGAAGGGGTCTCCATCTCCATCAGGTTTTTGTTATAAAGAAAGTGTGGGAGAATTGGAGAGCTTTTCTCTGCGTTGAGTCAATGAGTGAGTAGTGAGAAATGAGGAAGAAAGAGAAGACAGCAACGACAGCAAAGACGGGGCATAGCGGGACTGAGTGAAGAAATGGTCGATGGATCTACCCACTTTTTTTAACTGACAACAGCCTTATATTATTATTTATTTTATAAAACGTTAATATCGTATTATTCCATCTTATTATTATAATTTTTTTAATAAAAAATTTAATTTTTTTAAATTTTAAAATAATAATAATATTAAAAAATAATATTTTATTCAACTTCTAACTTACGTATAAAATCATCTGACTGTCCAAACTATATATAAATATATTAGTTACAGATATTCGATATTAATTGGAAATCTGAATATATATAACTGTATACACATCCAAATAAGAGTAATTATAAAATCTAAATAATGAATATTATACATCAGCCATTATTTATATTTATAAGTTTTTTTTCATAAAATATAAAAATATTTTTAATAAGATGTAGAGATAATTTTTTGTAAAATGTGAAATAATAAATAGTAAGAACTTTTCAACCTAAATATCCTCTGGATAAATCCAGTTTGAGTAGTACTACACTTACAAAAAAAAAATCCCAAATTTACTTCCCGAACAGTATATTTTTTTTTCTTTTATTATTTTTTTTCATATATTTTTTAATCATCATAAATATTTTTAAAAAAATAAAAAAATTCACAACATCATTAAAAAATATTTTCTTAATCACTAAGTAAAAAAAAAAAAAAAAAAAAAACCTCATTCGGGACACTTTTTGTGTTCCGAATTCGGAAGGTTTTAACATTTCTCATCCAGTTTTTACAACAACAAAAAATAATCAGTCCAAATGCACGGGCTGTTTATAGCCACATTCCCCACCCCTCCTCTACCTGGGTGGGGTGACAAATTCCCCCTCCTCTCGCCTCCCTTACCCGCTGAAGGGGCAGGTAAATTGCCCAACCCATTGCCTAAAATCCTACCCAAAATCAGATCCAATATCCTGCAACCATATCCAAACAATCAAACTCCAATCGAGATCTGATTTGTTTCAAGTCAGATGAACTAACATTATCTAATGAGATGAGATCAAATTTCCAAGCATATATGATCTAATCATAGATATTTGATCTGATAGTGAATTCTTAGCAAATTCAGTATGGACTACTCATAGCATCAAAGATAAGATTTGGTCTTTTTTCTCATCGGACCCAAATTTCAGATAATGCGAGTTGTGGCGTCTCATTCCTTGGTAAAGGATTTGGCAAGGGATCCGTAGTGCCAAGGGTACTAATTGGCTAGCAATACTGTAGATTTAGATCGAGAATAGGTATGCAATTTTTACAAGAAAGTGCACGTGTAATTAAAATATACATGTATATGTATATCGCAGAGGAATAAGTAAAGGTTTAGTCTAAACTAAATGCTATTTGTACCAGAGGTCTAAACCAAAAATAAGTTTATTCATTAAAACATAAATATTCATGTCACTGTCACTTCCCAAATAATATTACACAATATCATATGTTCATTTTCTACGTCCAAGTATGACAGACTAAACATGATTTATCGCCTGACTAAATAATACATCTCCAAAATACAAACAGCTATTAACGGAGACAGGCCTCCATTACTATCACTCGAGCGAGATCAATCATTCTTCCTTAGAAACATCTCTTGGGGCTACATCTATATCAAAGTCTTCAGTACTAATAAACGAAACTATAGGTAGGTTAAATAGCTATGACAAAGCTACTAATGAGAGACAATGCATGTGAAGATGTAATGCATAGTTTCATGTAAAAGATCTATGAATACATATTTATGTGTGGCAGGGAATCACCCTCTAGGGAAAAACACATGCATTCATAGTTAAGGCTAGGAACTATCCTTAGAATAAAACACTAGTATGTAAGCATGACGAGCAATCACCCTTTAAGGAATTACCCTCTATGCAAATCTCTAGAGTACATATTTATCACCGAGGTGAGGAACCACTCTCTTTTTAAGCACATAAAACTCATTATATACCATCATATAAAAATCCCACAAGGAATCACTTCACCATTCAACTTGGGGATTCACTCCTACCTGACCAACGTAGAAGCTAATTTGTCTATTTCAAGTCATCCAACACACATCAAGGTATATATGATCGACCCAGGGACACTTTCTACAGGGTCAACCTATTTGAAGTCACCACACATGATACGCCCGGGAAATCTCTCGACCCGTCTATCAAGTGAGGCCAATACAAAAATGTTTCACCCCGATCATCACGATGACCCTTACTCCCTGAATGAAACTCGTGGCAACATGTCATAGGAATGGCATGAAGACTCTTCTACACATCCATGATGATTGACACAAGGTGAGACTCACGCACCCAAAAATCCACAACATCATCAACCTAAACTATTCAAACTTAGCATCTCAAAATCACAGTGTAAAGATAATCCATTTACATAATAAAGATATATATTATTTTCATGAAAATAAAGGAGAAAATTACTGAATATGCAAGACTAAATCTCACAACATAACCACAACATTTACCTCACATTCTCAATACTGTCTTAAAAGCTAACCTATCTTAACAATATTTAAAACACTATGGCGAAGCTTACGTTCCTCCTCCCGTTGCTCCCTTTGAAGTCACTTGCTTTCTTTGAAGACTCTGACTCCAAAGAAGTTTAAATACTTACAATCTCAAAAATGAGATTTTGTATCTGGTCTAGTTCCTTTTACAGAGTCGGACCGTCAAGTGTCCTTTTGATGTAGTTCTGACTTTGGGCATGTTTGAATAACAACCCTTTAGTCTCAACCGTCCATCTACAAGATGACAGAGAATTGACAGGACATGGCATGCACATTCCTATAGCTTGCCTTGCGTCCAATCCATAGTCCCTCCCAAAATAAAGGTCTCTCACATGGTGTTGGACCATACCTCTGGGTTCACAGGAGATGACCTATAGAGTCTTAATCTTTTCTGTAAACTCACTTCAATTGTGACATTTCAAGTGGAGTATGGATTTCTGCATACGACACTATTGCCTTTTGAGCATTTTCATGTTATCCCAAAAAGCCCTTACATCTGTATGAGTTTTTTCTTTGATCATTGCTTATCTTAGGCTCATAACTCGCCCTCTACACTATCCTTTATTGACTTCATATGATTGGTGCCTCTTCTTGCTTGACTAGTTCTGGGTGTCAAATCATTTCTTTCACCCTATGCTAAGGTGTGTCAGCCTAACCTTCCACATAGTGCTGCTAGCCCTATTTGGACTAGTTGCACTCTACAGGCCAATGTTACCTCATCTTCCTCCTTTTGAAGGAAAGACTCTCTTCTTTGCCTTCCACTTGTCCTGGTAATGTGGTTTGTCCCTTTGCGCTAGCGCGATCCTCACATCTCTTTTGCTTCGAGATGCCTTCATAATTTGTGCACAACAATATTTATGAGATGAGAGAGACCAAAAAGAGAGAAAAATAAATAAGGAGAATAAAAGAGAAGGTAAAAATGAGAGAAGAGAGATGTGGCTAAGAGATAGGAAGATAAAAGAAAAGAAGAGATAAGGGTCTTTTTTACATGATATTTGACTAAGACACAAGATGGTATACGAGACCTCTCTCTCCTCAAGCTCTCTCTCTCTTTGACCTCTCTTTCTCTCTCTCCTCAAGCTCTCTCTCTCTCATCAAGCTCTCTCTCACCCCCACCCCCTCTCTCTCTCTCTCTCTCCCTCTCCCTCTCATCGAGTTCTCTCTCTCATCAAGAGCTCTCTCTCTTATCAAACTCTCTCTCACCAAGTCCTTTCTCTCCTCAAGCGCTCTCTCTCTCCTCGATCTTAGTTTTAGGTTGGTTTGAGTTTCACTTGGTTTTTTTCATCAAATTTTCTATTCACAAGACACTAAGGGGGGAGATGAAGGGGAGGGTTTTGTGGAGGAGATGAAGGGGTTAGGCAGTTCACTTGTTAGTAAACCCGATTTACCACATAGGATGTGAGGGGTGGTAAACAGGCAGATGGGTAGATTATTATTTTTTGTGATATCATTACTTTTTTCACACTAATAACTTGGCAAGGTGGTTTTTACCGGGTGGGTAGGGTACCACACCTATCCCCTACCTATCTAGTTAAAATTTTTGCATCTCGACCGCCCCACTCAGTAAGCAAAGTGGTTAATTTAAAAAAAAAAAATTATATGTATATCATTATTACAACTGAACTAGCACCCCTACACTCTGTCTTAGGCTTATACGACCACCTTCGTATGTTGAAAAATTCATTGATTCCTGATACTGAACTAGTATTGGAAGAGTTTCCAATCTTAACTATAGTGCACACAAGCTTAGAAAAGCTGGACAAAGCCGCCCCCATTGTTCGTGGTGTTGCAACGACTCCATTGGATCATCCTCATGGAGGAGGTGATGGTGATGCAGAAGAATGACTTCGAAAGTTCTAAAAATATCACTATTGTATATTCAAGGAAAACTACTAGTTATGTCAAATAAATGGGCATGTAATGAATAATAAAGTGATCCTCTCAGTTCACTTTGTAGTTTTTAGTAGAAGCTCGTCTATTGATTTTTGCACAAGATGTAAACCCAACTTCAAAAGTGCCAATTCTCTCCTATGTCTTTCATATTTTTTATTGGTTGCTTTTATCTTCCATGCACAAGGGACACCATTTGTCTTTGCCAACAGAAAAGTGGTTCAAATACTAATATCGACTATTTATAATTAATTGATGTTATTATGCAAAATTGAAAATTAATTTAAGACTAATATCAAGAGACATAATGTTATTGTACGAAATTTAAAATTATAGAGGAATTTAATAAAGAAAAGTAGAGAAAAGGATAAAGAATTTACCACACAAAAACTTGGAAGTTTTGAAAACTACTATAAAGGGGGCTAACCGTTCGAAAAGTTTATATTATATATATATATATATATATATATATATATATATATATATATATATGAAAGGCTCAACAATAATTGATTTAGGTCCCGTTTGGATGGTGAAAGTATTTCATCTTATCTCATCTCATCATTACAACTTTTTCAAATTCTCACACAAAATATAATAAACAATTTAACTTTTTCAAATACCAAAATAATAATAATATTAAAAAATAATATTCTAACAATATTTTATTTAACTTTCAACTTTCATCTCATCACAATTCACTATCCAAACGGTACCCTATTGTATTTTGAAAAAGGAAAAGACATGAATTTAGGGAGCTTGAGAATTAATTTAACCACAAATGAGCAAAGATCTCATTATACAGCGTAGAAGGAACAAATGAAGTATAGGTATGAGAAAGTATCTAATCGTCCCTCCATTTGTTTCTGCAAGTCTCATTCAAGCATGTATAAAATGTGGTTGCTGGCTCATCAGCTGATCTAGTCTGAAATTGTACGTAAGCAGCCCTTCCATGACCACATCTTGGGCATGTTGCTGCATAATAAGGAAAAAATTAATTAGGGGAAAAAGAAGAGGCAGGTTAAAAAGAAGGGCGGATGAAAAACAAGACCAAGTAGCCAAAATAGCAGTATTAGCCCTTTTCTCTTGAAAATATTAAATATGTAAAGAAAACATCATTGAAAGGAAACAGCATTGATTACTTATCAAAAAAAAAAAAAAAAAAAAAAGAAAGAGAGAGAGAAGAAGAAGGAAACAGCATTTAGAAAAGCATCAAGCAGGAAATTTAAAGCTTAGCAAATAAGATAATGATTCATGCTTTCAGCACCAAATAAGACTGGTAATGTGATACCCCATATGATAAGGATAAGGATAGGTAGTGTATAAGATCTCACATTGCTTGAGAAGGAGAAGTTCTTGCTCTTTATAAGGTTCCAATGGGGTTCCGATTGTGTCATTGACTAGTCTTTTTGGAGTATAGGCCATGTGGTTTAGGCCTTCTATTAGGGTGTTACAAATGGTATCAGAGCCTATCCTAACCAGAAATGTGAGACTTGAGCCATACCACCTACGACGGATGGACCCGATGAAGACGTCGGGAATTTAAAAGAGGGAGATTGTGATACCCCATGATAAGGATAAGTGTAGGTAATGTATGAGATCGCACATTGCTTGAGAAGGAGAAGTTTTTACTTTTTATAAGGTTCCAATGGGGCTCCAATTGTGTCATTGACTAGTCCTTTTTGAGTATAAACCATATGGTTTGAACCTTCTATTAGGGTGTTATAGATAAACTAAGAAGTCAGTGAAGATCAATAACTCTAAAGATATTTGACAACAACAGAACGTCTCCAATACCCATGAGTGGGGAAAGGTCTTAACTTTATCAAGCTCAACTTAACCTAATACAACTGGCCAATGCAACAAAACCTTTGCCCCTGCTACTTTAAGTCGATTGTGTATCCCTTTCTTTTATCAGTTCTTTGACCATCAATAACTCCCATCACAATCCCATTCCATTCATTCACCACCTGAGCTTAAGGAGCAGGGGCTGATATCCATATCAACTATAATCCTATATTTCAAAACTGTTGCCTCTGTTCTTTCTGGGAATCCTCCAGTCCACAGAACATATTTTTCAAATCAATCTGTACAGAAGATGAAAGAGTGGTTGGTTTTGCGGCCCCAAGGCAAACCATCCCAACAGACTTCAACTCATTGTCTCCACCAGACACTCATTGGTAAATCTAACCTATATCTTCTTGCCACTCATCAATCTCAATAAATGGGATCCAAACCATCAGCAAACAACTCACATACAAAAGAGATGACAACGTCAGACACAAACCAACAGGTCAATTAAAATTTCTTTCATTTGGTGGAATAGAGTGTAGAAAAAAAAAAAAATCAATGTTTTGAAGCATGAAAACTACCTGCTATAGTTATTAATGTTCACCACCTTGCCGCTTTACCAACAAAAGCTATACATCCAACTACTAAATTTATCAAGATTTGAATAAACTTATGGATCATCAACATTGGCCCAATTCATTATCCAAACGAGTTTAAAGCTAGGGCCAGAAGGCATACAGGCCATTGAATCCTATAGACACACAACAGAACGTTTATTCAACATCAAGTTTCATGAATTTTCAGTGAGTAGCAACAATACCCAAAAGGGTAGGCACTCATTTGACTGATAAATCCTATACAATCCCACATCTAGAAGCATACAGGGTTATGAGTCGTCTATGTAGCATGTCTTCACCTTTCATGCAAATATAAGAAGCATCCTACAAAAATGGGTGGTCTAGTTGGTTCAGCATCTAAGGCCTCAGTCAAGCCCTATGGGTTGGCCCAAGTGGTAAGGGTTTAGGTCTTGGTGGTATGCTCCCTCCAAGTCTAAGGTTCGAATCCTCTTGGCTACAAACAATTTCTAGGGCCATCAGATTTTGGGGGGTAGGGGGGGGCGACTTCTCTTGAATTACCTGAGGTGCACTTGCGGGAAAATCCTTACCAAGGGCATGTGCACCCCTGCTGGGATTAGTCATGACTTTGTTCCCAAACACCCGGTGCCAATAAAAATAAAAGTCTAGACCTCAACCCCTCCCCACAGAAAAAGGGAAAAAAGCTTTTCTCAAGAAAGCATGAAAAATAAGCAGTATAATCAATAAAAACAAACAATGAAGTAAAAAAGAATGTAGCAGAATGAAAAGTTTAACAGTTCAGCCTATGACACCTGTGACACATATGCAATAATTCGGCACCAGATTGCTGGACATAACTCCCACACAGAAGTAACAAATTTAACAGCAGCAGCAAGAATTATAAGCAGAAAGAGGCAGAACCAAATGATTGAAAAAAGAAGAAGAAGAAGAAGAAGTAGAAGCTATCTCCAATTCTATGAGGCAAACAGAACCAGTTCACCAACTAAAAAGGGAACCGTTGTGAATTTATTGATGTTTGATCAGACAAATTGGCATACCAGTACAATCAATATTGACTGTATTATTATTATTATTTTAGTCTGAATTAGGTATATGCTTTAACAGATAAAACAAGATAATTATAGCCATTTGCAGGGTATCATTACCAGACATCAAGCGGAAAAAGGAACTAATAATTATGTATAGATTCAAACATGAATTGTTACTCCCTTAGAGTTTTCCTCTTCCCCTCATATCACATTCTATCTCCATTTCAATGGAATTTTAATTGATAAGTAATTAGCTTATTGAAAGAAACTTCTGCCCACTTTTCACCGATGTTCCCAATTCATAATTTGCTGACAATTAGTTCATTACCCAGAACTAAAAAGACTGAAAGAAAAGGAAAAACTAATCCACCCAACAGAAAGTTGGCATGAAGCACACCGTCAGTATGAGACGCATTCTTCATGTCATCTTCGGTGATGACGGGTTCTAATTCTTTCTTAACCAGACGCTGCTTTTTCTTTATCTTAACCTGCAATTATGAAACCACAGATATATGCACACAAAGTCATATAGTGATTATATGCATAACGCTCAAAAGTAGCACAAGAGATCTTTGCATATCAATCAGTCAACTAAAATAGCTTATTCAACGGACCACACCTTGGTCTCTATGTGGCACACATAGGGACATGTCGGGCAGAAGAATCGAGAAGGGCGGCCCATATGAGGTAACTCATACTGCAGCATGTTTCCACAAGTTGGACAGAATTCCATTTGCTATTAGATTCTTACACAATCCCTCTCTGTGCATTTTGTTTTACAAATATGTTAACCCTTGTGCTAATGCAAGGTTGAGAGAGAGGAGAACGGGGCAGAGAAGAAAGAGGCGGAAAGAGGCTTACCAGCGCTGGGATTGCGACGTCTTGTGGTAGTTGGGCGGCGAACCAAGATTGTGGTGGTGGCTGGCGGTGGAGATCGCAGTGCCTAAAAATTTTTTCCTCTTCCCCTTATACCACATTCCTTCTCAGGTAGGCTGGATTATTGGTCTCTGAGTTTGAGCCTAAAAAATAGAGTGGGCTTGGGTGGGTAAAAATACAAAATTTTTTTATTGAAGAGCGAAATGAAATAAGAATTTTGTAAATAATAATAAGATAATTTATAAATAGTAATGAAATAATTTGAGTTTTATGGAGTTTTGAGAAATTAGAAAAAAAAATTGAATAAAAAATATAATAAAATTAAAATATTGTTATAATATAGATTTTTAATATCACTTTTATTTGGAGATTTGAAAATGTTGAATTGTTTTTTACTTTTTATTTAAAAGTTTAAAAAATTTGTAATAATTAGTTTGAAAGTATTTGTATTTTAGTGATGTTTAAGAATGAGATAAGATAATAATTTTGGGATAAAAACTTTTTCCAAACAAGCCAAGAAGTCTTGAGTCTTGACACCTGAACACTTTTAAATACCTTATTCATGGTAGGAGCAATAAAATCAAGATCTGTGCAAGCTCTTTCAAAAAAAAGTGAAATCTATTATCAAAAAATTAATTTTTTATATAGATCTCATATTTATATATTTTTTTCAAAGAAAATACGCGAGACTTACACACTCTAAAACTACAAATATAATTTCTCTTTACCTATTTTCCCTATGAGTAATTCTACAAGGAAACCTTTGGTGCAAACTCAAATTGATATGGGATATCAGTTATTTTTCCCTCAATCACTTCATGATAACATCAATTATTTTCCCTCAAATCATATATATTTACGATATTAGTTATTTTCTCACAAATCATATATTTATGTTTATTCTTGCTTTGTTAGTAAATATTTGATTACAAATTTGAAAGTGATTCTGATTTTGATTTTGACCAAATTTTTTATAGAATTCTTGTTTATTTATGTATTTATTTCTCATACAATAATTTAGATTTTTCTATTTTTGTAAAAAACTTTATAATTTCAAATTTTGTAACTATTTAAGTCTGGCTTGTGACCTTCATAAAATAATTTCAAATTTTACTATTAATCAATATTATTCAGAGTTTACTCTGTGTTTTGGGCAAATCTCTTGTAACTAGCCTGCAAAATAATCTATATTTTGTTCGGCATCAACCTTGCACCACACACCTCCACTTAACCAACATATGATTTGTCATTCTTGCTCTTCTATTTAAACACACACATATTTAAGCATTAAGATAGAACAGTAAAAATTACAAATCACATGTTGGTTAAGTTAAGATGCATGTTGTAAGGCTTCTGTTAATGCCTAAAATATCCTCGTAGACCAAAAGCCCATGATGGCGGTTTGGGACATCGGTATGGTGCCCGTACGTACATCCATAGCAGTAAATAAGATACAAAAATGTAAATAAATAAGGAGACACAAAGATTTAGGTGGTTCAACACAAGGTCTACGTCCACGGGTTGGTTGGAGAGCAAATCCACTACAATGTGAGTATTTTACAGTCTCTCATGATCTCTTATACCTCACTGTACAAATGGTGACCCCTTTGACCTAGAGAAAAGAAAATGGTGTCTCTTGTCATGAGATTGAAGAAGATCTCTCTCCTTGTCTTTCAGTAGTAGTCGCCCTGAAGTCTCTTTTTCTCATATCTCAGATCCCTTATTTATTGAGGCTATGTCAGTTGTTGGTCAAAAATTCGAATTTATCTCACTTCATCCTCATTTTTGTGTCTGATGTGCCTTTCTCCCTTTGTTGCTTTGCTCGGCCTTATCCCTTCCCTTTTTTTCCTCCTAGCTTCCTAATGGCAACTTTACCCCAGGTGTAGCGGCATTTCTTAAGGCCTATCTGCTCAACAATAAGGCCTTGAGAATCTTCAAAACAAGTCATGGAAGAGATATCCTGTGGAAACTTATAGCAAAATAAAGTTTGGGAGCTTATCCTTGGTTTTCTGTTTGTTTGTGTTAAGTGAAAAAGATCTCGGAGCTAGGTGCGAGCGCAGAGCTAGGTAGGTGACGGACTTGAACACCCTAGTGGCGAGCAGGAAGCTCGACTTGGAGAGCTTGGTGGGAGACAGACTCAACCGCGCTAGTGGTGAGCGCGAAGCTCAGCTTGGAAAGCTAGGCGGGAAAAGGACTCAACTGCGCTAAGATCAACTTGGAGAGTTAGGAGGGAGATGGACTCAACTGTTCTAGGGGCGAGATATTATTCAATCTCATTGAAGCGAGGAGAGATGTGACACTTAGGAGAGGTGTTCCCTTCTTGGTTCACCAGGTGTGAGTGCAGAGTATCGGCTTAGATAACCAAGCGGGAGATGGGCACGACCATGCTATATGGCAAGGAGATATGAGACACTTAAGAGAGGTGTTCCCTCCTTTGTTCGCCGGGTGTGAGCGCAGAATGTCGGCTTCGATAATCAGGCGGGAGATGGACTCAACCGCGCTGGGTGGCAAGAAGAGATGGGATACTTAGGAGAGGTGTTCCCTCCTTTGTTCACTAGGTGAGAGAGAAAAGCATCGACTTAGATGCTTTGAAGAGAGATGTGCTTGACCGCGTTGATACGAGGAGAGATGGGACACTTAGGAGAGGTGTTCCCTCTGTTGTTCACCGATGCGAGAGTAGAGCTTCAACTTAGCTGCTTTGGCGAAGATGTGCTCAATTGCGTTGAGGCGAGGAGAGATAGGACACTTAGGAGAGGTGTTCCCTCTATTGTTCACCGATGTGAGCGCAGAGCATCAACTTAGCTAATTTGGCGGGAGATGTGCTTGACCGCGTTGGGGCGAGGAAATATTGGACACTTAGGAGAGGTGTTTCCTCCGTTGTTCGCCAATGCGAGTGTGGAGAATCGACTTTATTGCCGTTGCTGGAGATGGCTTGACCGTACAGCTATGGTGGGATACTAATCTCGACCACCCAACTGTGATGGGAGACGGATCTTGACCATATGAAATATCAAATAGGTTAGTGTAGATAATCCAAATTACAAGTTTGAGATTCGCAAACCTGAGTCATTTCATCTAGTGTGGTGAATGCTTGAGGTACACAAGTGAGGCCTGCGAGTAGCCATGCTTTGGCAATGATGAAGATCTGGGGTGCCTGTGATATTGAGCCGTCTATTCAAGGTCATTTAGCCATTCCAATCATGCTTTGCATGGGTTGTATACCCAAGCGAGCAACCTTAATATCGTAAGCAACCTATTGTGGGCAAGCAATATTCAACGGGCGAGGAAGCTATTGTGGCGAGGAGAGTTATTGTCGTGTTTGGTTGCCGCAGTTTGAGCAGCTTTACATGCGTGTTAAGCTAAGTAGCAGCAAGAGGGTGGTGAGATGTAGCTCGCCATGAGGGTGGTCAGATACTACCTGTTGCCCTCCATGAAAATGGAGCTCGGCCTATCTGCATGCTAGCAAGAAGCTCGTGGTCAGTTAGCGCAAGTTGCATGGCCCATGCAACGTGTCATGTAACTCAGGTGGTTGTCAGCCACAAGAAGTGGCAAGTTGGGCACTGAAGGGTTATTGCTGAGCAACTGTCTATTGCCGAGTAAGCTCTAGCCTAGCAACTAATGGTCGAGCAAGCCCTAGCTGGGCAAGCTTTGGCCGAGCAAGTTGATGCTCACCATGGGTGGCTGAGGAACGGTCCCTGGTCGAGCAAGGTGATGTCGACCATGGGTGGCTGTGGAACAATCCCTAGTGAGCAACTCCTTATGGTGGCTAGAATGTTGTCTGCTGCCACTTGTTCGGTAGGGAAAGTCCCACTAGCACTTTCTATTATTGAGGACCACATTGCCGGTGACTAAAACACCAAGGGGGACTCCAATAGTGACCACCTGCACCCTCACTGGGCTCTCGGCTAGCCACTCATTATAAGCACTGTGCACGACCCCCGTGGTCAGAGACCAGCTTGGCGGGGACAAAAATTGATGGCGGTCCACGTGGTGGCCATCGGCATCCTCACTAGGCTCACCATTGGCCATCGTGAGCCTCCTGGGTGCACGACAACATGCACCCATTGCACAAACGATGCACAACCCCTATGGTTGGAGACCAGTTCGACGAGGACAAAAATCATCGATGGTCGATGTGGTGGCGGCTACTGGCATCCTCACTAGGCTCACGGCTGGCCACCAAGAGCCTTCTGGGTGCACGACAACGTGCACCCATCACACACTGTGCATGGCATTATGCTTGCCATGCACAATCAGAACAAAAGTCTTTGGCGATCCACGTGGTGGCCACTGGCATCCTCATTAGGTGGTCGTCGTGAGCCTCTTGGGTGCACGAAGACGTGCATCCATCATGCACTGTGCATGGCACTGTGCATACCATGGATTGTCGGGACGTGCTCTACGTGCACACCTGGGTACTGAGTTCTCACCTCTTAGTTGGGTGCACTGTGCACTTTAAGTGCACAGTACACATCCGAGTACTAGGTTCTCGCCTCTTTTGTTCTTCCGGCAGCAGTATTAATAAAAATAAGAGATGGAAGGTTGAAAACACTTATCTTAGAGGAATTTTATCTGCTCATTCAAAGATGATTTCTTAAGCTGGAAAATCATCCTCCTCCCACTTCTCGTGTAGAGAATAAATCGATCGCACAGACAGCGCCAACTATTAATACCTAAAATCTCCCCGCATACTGGAAACCCATGATGGCAATTTGGTGCCTATACATACATTCATAATAGTAAATAGAGAGATGATGCAAAAAATATAAATAGAGAAGAAGACACACATATTTACGTGGTTCGGTACAAGGCCTACCTCCACAGGTTGTTTGAAGAGTATATCAACTATAATAGAAGTATTTTACAGTATCACATGGTCTCCCATACCTCACTATACAAATGGGGATTGATGACCCCGTTGGCCTAGAGAAAAGAAATGGTGTCTCTTGTCGTCAAGTTGAAGAATATCTCTCTCCCTGTCTTTCAATCGAAGTCCATTTTTCTCAAATCTCTTTTTTATTGAGATTCTGTAAGTGGTTGGTGAAAATTGGACTTTATGTCACTTCATCCTCTTTTTCATGTCTGGCATGTCTTTTTCCCTTTATTGCTTTGCCGGCCTTATCACTCACTCTTTTTACTCTCCAGCTTCTTGATGGCAACTAGGAGTGTAACCGATCCGGTTCGGTTTGATTTTGGAGAAATTTTGGAACCGAACTGGTATATACTGGTTTTGAAAATTTAAGGACTGATTCATCACCAAAATTGAAACTTTCGATTTTTTCGATTTCGGTCCAGTTCGGTCCGATTTTCCGGTTTACCATTTATATGTGTGACACTATATATGTTTAATATTATATTTTTTTTAATACTAAACTTAATTGTAATGTAGTATTTATTATTAACAATTACTAATTCTTTAATGTTCAATTATAGTCGTATAATATAAGTAGTGTCTAACTTATTAGTGAGATTAATAAACTTGAATAATAAGATTAAAATAATATAATTAGTATCTAATTATACTAGTATATTAATTTTATGTTATAATATTATTAGATTTGAATAATAAGATTAGAATTTCATGTTATATTAATTAGAAATGTAGCATATAATATATATAATAATATAAAAAATTAAAAATATATATGTACCGGTCAGGTTCGGTTTAAACTGGTTTTCAAAATATGAAAATCAATACCGTACTAATTTAGGACCGGTTTTCATTTTTAATAACCGATACCACACTGAACCAGTTTCAAACCGAACCGAACCCACTAGCTCGATTCGGTTCAATCGGTTTTCGGTTTTTTCTTACACCCCTAATGGAAACTTTATCATGGATTGTGCTTGTGAGTCTTGAGCTGGGCTTGGCGTATATACCCCAACAGCTTTCTTGTAGAATTTTTCTTTCCCTATTGGCATATACTTGTGATTGATCAATAAAGGTGTAAATTTAAACCGGAAAATCGGTCCGGACCGGACCGGGGTCCGGGACCTGTTCTTGTAATGTAAAAATCGACCGGAACCGATCATGTTCCAGTTTTACGATTTCCCGAACCGGACCGGTTGATAAAAAATATATATATATTTATAATAATATTTTATATATAAGTTTTATACAAAATTAATATTATACAAAATATTTTTTATATATAAGTTTTATATATAATGTATAATTATATGTGGAATTTTTATATATAATATATATAATTGTATATCATATATGAAATAGTTTCATATTATAATTTATAAATTTTAACATAAAATGTTAATCTTAAATGTAAACATTTGTAATTTGTTTGATCATATGCTATTAATATAATTATATATAAGATAATATAATTATAAAATAAAAGTTTAATCTTAAAAATGAAAATTTAATTGATCATAATTTATATAGCTATACTAATATATAAGTTTATAACTAATACTAATATATAACTATACTAATAGTCTAA
Organism: Juglans microcarpa x Juglans regia; assembly: GCF_004785595.1. Taxonomy (NCBI): domain Eukaryota; kingdom Viridiplantae; phylum Streptophyta; class Magnoliopsida; order Fagales; family Juglandaceae; genus Juglans; species Juglans microcarpa x Juglans regia. Next base: position 7,085,144 of record NC_054595.1, read on the forward strand.
TATTAATACTATTATATAGTCTAATATATTATATAGCCATAGTAATATATAAGTCTACAACTATTTAACTAATACCAATATTTTAATATAGACCATAGTTATACTTATACTAATATAGTTATACTAAATCATTAAAAGTTTATAATTAATACTAATATATAACTATATACTAATAGTCTAATATTAATACTATTATATAGTCTAATTTATTATATAGTTATACTAATATATAAGTCTATAACTATTTAACTAATACTAATAGACTTATAGTTTATTATAGACTATAGTTATACTTATACTAATATAGTTATACTAAATCATTATAACTAATACTATTATATAACTATACTAATAGTCTAATATTAATAGTTAATACTATTATATAGTCTAATATATTAGAGTATAGTATATTAAATCAATTTTCCATACCATCAAAAAAAGTTTTAATTACCATTTTAAAAAAAGCACATTGAAATATTAACTCAATAGGAAACGACGTCATTTCCCGTATAACTAAACCCTAATTCCTAAAGTCTTATTCTCCCTCCCATCTCGTTCTGCATCATTCTCTCTCTCATCCTCTCACGGCTCACTCTCTCGTCTGCATCTCTGACTCGCGGCCTCACCCCTTCTTACTCTCGAGTCTCTCGTCCCTCACTCTCTCTTCTCTCAAGTCTCAACTCTCTCGGCCTCATTTTGTCTCTCTGTCGAGTCTGCCCAGTGCCCCCTCAAAGGTTTTTTTTTTTTTTGAAATTACATACTAGGCTTTTTGTGATTGGGTTTTGTGATATTATAGTTTTTGTGATTGAGTTTTGTGATATTGAGATTTTTGTGATTGTTTTGTGATATTAGGGTTTTTGAATCTGAAATTTAGGATTTTTTGAGATTGTGTTTATTATTCTATTTGTGATATTAGGGTTTTGTGATTGGGATTGTGAAATTACTTTGAAATTATGATAGACGATATTTGTGATATTAGGATTTTTTGAATCCGAAATTTACTTTAATTGGGTTTTGTGATTGGGTTTGTGAAATTACATTGATAGGGTTTTGTAATTTTTCTACTTGAATAACATCTGTCCTATTTAATGTTTATCAATTGGTTGAGGATTTGAATAAACTGTGAAGACTCAAGAATTAAACCAATTCTTTTTTTTTTTTTGTTTTCTTATAAACAAATTTTTAATGATAAACTATCTAAATTTCATTTTAAAAAAACTGAAAAATCGGACCGGACCTAATCGGAAATCAGTAAAACCAGAAGTACCGGTTTAGGAGTGTAACCAGTGCATAATCGGTTTTGGAAAATACAAAGTCGATACATACCGGTTCGGTTATAGATTTTGTCCAAAACCGGACAGAACCGGACCGGTTACATCCCTATTGATCAATATCTAATTGGGTTGTTTAGAGATGAATTTTGTACTCCTTAAAAAGTTGTTGTGTTGAAATAACTCATTTTGAATTTTGAGTTCAAGTTCTCAAGTAAAATATAATAAACAATTCAATTTTTTCCAATTCTAAAATAATAAAAATATTAAAAAATAATATTCTAACAATATTTTAGTCAACTCATCTAAAATATATTATCTTTTTTTTTAGAAGAGCCAATAGCCACCCACATAGCAGTCCCGTCCCAAATTTATTAATGAGCCCTCACATACGGCGGAGGAAAACCGTGATTACAAAACAATCACTTGAGCGATAACATAGGTGGTGAATAAAAAAAAACCAAGCTCAAAAAAATAAATCATAGATCAAAATAAAAATTACATTCATAAATATGGAAGTCCCCAATAATTCGTCCGTAATATGCCTCTAAGAATCCCCTGCCCAATGTCAGAAGCTATAAAATACTTACACCGAATATAAGCACATTCTTTAGCAAGATAATCCGCAACCATATTAGCTTCTCTATAAATATGATGAATGGAACAATTTAATTCAGAAAACAACCTCTTTATATCATCCAAATAATCCCATAAATACCATAAGTTACAATTGTCGTCCTCAACCCACCTCACAATAACTTCAGAATCTGACTCCACCTCTATATCTCGAATACCCAATTGTTGAGCCAATTTCAACCCATCCATTAAAGCTCTTCCTTCAGCCACATTGTTGGAAACCGGCCCATAATGATTTGCAAAACCCGCAATTAAATGACCTCCATGATCTCTAATCATACCTCCTCCACCCCCAAAACTAGGATTTCCGAGCGAGCTACCATCGACATTAAGTTTATACTTACCTCTACACGATTTCTTCCACGCCACAGCTCTCATATTTTTATTAACAACCTGAGCAATGGGGCAATTTAAATCTTGTAAAATTTTAAGATCATTTTGCCGCCATCTATCAAACTTCCTGTGCACAGAAAAAATATCAATTAACATTAGCTTAACCCATTGCACCACCCCTCTCCAATCATTTTTTTTCCCTTTCATTCTATCATCACAACGCACTCTTCATAATGCCCAAGTGATAGTGATAGGCAAAATATCACAGCAACACCCTGCTTGAGAAGAAGAAGAAGCCCGAAGCCACCAGACATTCATGACTACATGCCATCTTCGGACTTGAGGCAAATGAACCCCCGCAATAGCTGCAAAAAAATTCCACACCGTAACAGCCAAATCACCACTACAAAGAATATGATCAATAGATTCTTGCTTTGGTAAAACACAACAATGACACTAAGAGACTAGAGATATTCCGAGCTTAATGAGGATATCCTCAACTGGTAGCGCCTCTTTTTAAGCACGCCAACAAAGAAAAGACATTTTCTTGGGGATAGATTTATGCCAAAGCCATTTTCTCCACAAAGAAACCGGTCCTTGAACCCTAATGAGATGCTAAGCAGATTTAGTAGTGAAATTTCCATATGAACTAGGCTGCCAAATATGCACATTAGTACCCCTAGCAATTTGAATTGATGAAACAATAATTTTTTCAACCATTTCTTTCTACACCAACGTACGCAATTTGATGACATCCCACCCTGTATTAGTTAGGATTTCAGCCACCAATAAATTTTCATCTCCACTAACCTCTTCCAAATTCACAATGGCTGCATCCCCTAACCAATTGTCAAACTAAAAATTACATTCACCACTTCTAAGCAAGATTCTTGAATTATTGGTCACAGTTGGCATCACTGACATAATACCCTTCCAAAACCTTGAACCTATAGAATTAGAAAGGAGCAATGGATGCTTCTCACCCACATATTTAGCCAGAAAAGTTTTGCCCAACACGATTTACCATCTAGTAACTTCCAAGCAAATTTCATGAATAATGACATTTGTACATCGGCAAGATTCCGAATGCGCAATCCCCCTTCCTCAACCGGTAAGATATTTTTCCAAGACACCCACTTCCTTTTCTTTTTATCCTCATTCAAGCTCCAAAAGAAATTAGAAAAAATACTCTTGAGAGCTTTGAACACACCCTTAGGTAAATTCATAACAGATAAAACATGAATTGACATGCTAGATAAAACATGTTTGAGAAGCGTAATTTTACCTCCAAAAGATAAAATATGGCTCTTCCAAGCAGCTAGTTTCTTCTGAATCTTCAACAACAAAGGGTCAAATAATTTGATAGTAAGCCGCCCCACATGCAATGGAACACCAAGATAATTACACGGCCATTTACCCTCCATAAACCCCGTTACCCTCAATACCTCTAATTTCAAAGCAAGCGAAAATTTCGAAGAGAAAAAAATAGAGGATTTAATCCTGACTGACCAATTGGCCCAACATAGATTGATAATCATGTAAGGTCTTCATAATCTGCACTAAAGATCTTTTACCTCCATTTGCAAAAATCAAAACATCATCCGCATAAAACAAATGAGAAATCAAAGTACCTCCATTAGCATAAAAAGGCTTGACTCTCTCCTTTTGAAAATCATCATTAATCATCCGAGAAAGAAGCTCTTGTGATAAAATGAAAATATATGGCGAAAGAGGGTCACCTTGTCTAATGCCACGAGAGGGTTTAAAAAAACCCTTCATCGAACCATTAAGCATCATGGAACACATTGGGGGAAGAAATACAATTAAAGATTAAACTCCTCCAATGATCCGAGAATCCCAAACGCTTCATCACTTCCAACAAAAACCTCTAATTCACCCTATCATACGCCTTTGCCATATCAATTTTAATCATGGTGTTACCGCCTTTCACTTTCTTGTTCATACTATGAATCATTTCTTGGGCAATAGAAATGTTATAAAAAATGCTCCGCCCCTTTAGAAATGCCGATTGTTCCTCAGAAATTAATTTTTGCATGATAGGCTCCAACCGATTCACCAAAACCTTTGAAAGGATTTTATAAACAACAGAACATAAACTGATTGGCCTGAAGTGCGAGAAATTCCATGGATCTTCCACTTTCGGAATCAAGACAATATTGGTAGCCCCAAAAAACGTAGTTAACGGCTTTTCCTCAAAAAATTCAATAGCCAACTTCAATAAGTCATCTTTGATAATATCCCAAGCATAGTGAAAAAAACTTGCAGAAAAACCATCAGGCCCCGGACTACTATCTTGCGGAATCGACCATAAGACCTCCTTAATTTCAAGCATATGAGGGACTCTACAAAGCAACCGATTATTAGCATAAAAAATACTAGAGGTTAAAAGATTCAAACCAGTTTCCGCAAAGGACACAGCTGACGTCGAAAGCAGCTTCTGGAAGAAGTCCACATCCCCTCAAGAACCACTTCACTTGATTCCAGAATGATACCATCTTCAAGAGTCATTTTTTCCACTGCTTTAAACTTCTTTTTACAACTCAAGGAAGCATGAAAGAAAGCCATGTTCTCATCCCCTTCACTCATCCATTTAATTCTTGATTTTTGACACCTCATAATCTCCTCTCTATGCAAATACTGAATATGCTTTTGCTTACATCTCAAAAGCTCTGCCTCCACATCCAAAGAATAATTTTGCTGAACCGACGTCTCAAGTTCCAGGAGCTCCCTATTCCACTTCTTCAATACTTGTTTCAACAGCTTTAGTTTACCACTGAATATCACCATTGCACACCTTTGAATTTCCTGGTTCCAGCATTCCAGCACCACATCCAGAAAATCAACATGATGGCACCACATTCTTTGAAAGCGAAAAATCTTCGGACCAACACGCCTTTCCTGCAACAACGATGTAACCATTGGGCAATGATCAGATGACGTTCGAGGGAGATACTCCTTACGGCCATATGGAAAATTCACTAAGAACTCTGTATTCACTAGCAGTCTATCAAGTCTAGCCCAAATTCTCCCACCCCCTAATCTTCCATTGCACCAGGAAAACCAATTACCGAAATAGGAAATATCAACCAAACCACAAGCTTGAATACAATTATTAAAATCTACACACCCTCTGGATGAGTGACCAATGCCACCAATTTTCTCTCCTGCAGATTGAATAATATTAAAGTCCACTCCATGGAACCACGGCAAACCACCAGCATCCATATTCATCAGATAATTCCAAAGAAGACGCCTCTGTTCTTGAAAGCAACTGGCATAGATAAAAGACACAAACACCCGAGAACTACCATGAGAAAACCACCTAGATACAGCTTGATCCATCACCAAATGCATCTGAAAATCAATGCCATCGGCCCAGAACAACCAAACCTTACCACCCACTTCCATATTATTACAATAATTGGGAAGATATAACCACCAAGCCCAACAAGCACACTTATTTACTGAAAGAAATGGTTCTAACATTGCAACAACCTAAGGGCGATGTTTATTAAGAACACACCGCAACCTTACCTTCGACAAGCAAATCCCTCTAATGTTCCAAACCAAAATATTCATCAATTAATAACATTTATTGGAGCGTGTTGTCCATTCAAGAACAACAATTGGCTTTTTCATTTTTCCTCCTCGAAATTTCTTTTTCGGGGCTTCAATCTCACTATTCGAATCATAACATTTAGCTGCTAATTCTTCGATCTCTTCTTCATTTTCATTATCCGTCAATGAATGAGCCAGCAACAGATGATCCGAACATCCATTACCCACAATAACCTTCCTGTTATCACTTTGACATAATTCACATTCAAGAGTTTCATCAATCAGTTTTAATGAACTTCTGGGTGACCCACACTCTCCTAACAGCTCATCTGCAATGGCATTATCACCCATCATCTTCGTTTCCTCAAACCAAGACAAATCGGGAGCCAGTGCTACTCCACCAGCCCGAACATCTTCAGCATATTTTTCCTTCTTACTATCTGTAATCAACTGACCCAATGGAACATCCACAGGATTATCATGTAGAATAAATTGATTCTTTGAAAGTGACACACCATTCGGATCAACATACAAAACCTCAATCTGATGTTCATATTCGGCATTATTTTTTTTTTCGAATCCATTCCGAAATAGCCTTCCTTCTCGCGTTCGATTTGTCTTTCTTTGCCTCTACTTTTTTCTCGCGTTCGAATACGGTAGGCTGAACATTCTCTTCCATTTTTTTCTCACCCACCATTTTCCAAACCTTTTTCTCAGCCCTCGTTCTATCATGTTCCGCTACCACCTTTTGTTTCCCCTTCCTGGTATTCTTATCCTTAGCTTTACACTGGTTTTCCACATGGCCCTGTTTTCGACACCAAATGCAATATGCTGGAACATGCTCAAAAATAACTTCATGATAATGACTGCTCTGGATCCTAGGCTGGCCAGTCCAGAAATGGGATTTGAGTGCCACCGAGACATCCATCTCCACACATATTCTCGCTGCCTCCGGTCTCGTAACGCACAACGTTGCATTGTCACATTTCAAGAACTAGCCGAATCCATCCCCAAAACTTTTTAGCATAGAATACTGAAAATAAATTGGTGGAAGCCTTGGTAATGTGATCCATACAGGAACCATAGAAGATTCTTCATCTTCATTAAATCCTGGGGCCTGTGGAAAATTTTATAAGGGACTCCATCAACATCCGAATTTCTTCTGGCCGTAATAGATACAAAATCATCCTCATTTATCAATCTAACCAGGATATTACGTGGATTCCGTAATTTCCCAACCACTGGCATGGACTGTAAACCCCATCTATCTTTGATAAATCCTCTAATAAGATCAAGAGATGGCCGACGACGTTGAAACTTTAGAACAATCGCAAAATGAAATGGTTCCGTCGATTTTGAGATTTCTGCCTGAGAAAATGTAAAGAACATCTCCCCCTCGACAAATCTAGGTTCACGAACAGGGATACTCAATGCTGGTAAAGGTTGTGGTCTATCAACCACTATATCAACATAGCCTCTATGTAAAATACCTCCACCCACAATCTTTATAGGTTCTCGAGTGCCTCCATATTCCTTCCCAGCCACAGCAAACGGTTGAGCTGCCGCCTTAGACGACGACTCCCCTGGATTCACCATGCAGAAACCCTCGGCCAAAGCAAAACCAATGGCAACCCTAATTCTCACGTAGAGAGAAAAAAAGGGTAAAAAAGTCATTGGATTCATTCACACAAAAAGTCATCCCGTCTCATTTCACTATCCAAACTAGCCCAGTCTCTCATTCAAGTCTTCTAATAACTTTTTCAATACATGAAAAAAAAAAAAAAAAAAAAAACCTTTTCAAATATACCAACTTGAAATTTCACATAAAAATAAATAATAGATAATGCTAGGGTGCATACTAAATGCGTCTCCCAAATATGCACACCAATGCATATGGTTTTTTTTTTCTTTTAAGCATTTTTTAAATATCCTTAATCATTAAAAAAATAAAAATTCACTAATAGTCATTTTCTTAATTATTAAGAAAAAATTTAAAAAAATTAGCATATATGAGTGGGCACATTTAGTGAGCATATTTGAGAGTCATACTATCATTTTCCATAAATAATTACATATTATCTTACCCACTATTCAAATGCCAAACCCAATTAAGAATATAACAAACTATAGATAAGATTTTACTCACTCTCTAAAACATAAGGACAATGCTAGGGTGACTAACAAATGTGCCCACCAAATGTGCACACTTGTACAAATGTGTTTTTTTTTCTTTATTTTAATAATTTTTTAAACATCCTTAACCATTAAGAAAAAAAATAAAAAAAATTATATAAATTCACTAATAGTCACTTACTCAAACATTAATAAAAGTAAAAAAATAGAAATAAATAAAAATATATGAGTGGATACATTTGGTGGACATATTTGGTAGTCATACTATCATTTTTCAAAACATAATCCCAACAAATTAGAGATAATCTCATCTATTGTATTACCTCTCTCTAAAACTTGATCCCAACAATTTAGAGATAATAATTTAGAGATAATCTCATCTATTGTATTACCTCTCTCTAAAACTTGATCCCAACAATTTAGAGATACTCTTATCGATTGTTTTGAACATCGAATTTGGCCAACACACAAAAGTAAAAAAAATCAAAATGGACTTATCAACATAATGAAAAATTATATTTGAAACTTGATATGTAAAACACACCCTTTATTTAATTGACATGACAAGACTTGATTTGATAAAGAAATTTAAAACTAAAATCTCTAACAAATCAAGTCTTGTCATGTCAATTAAATAGAGGTTAACTTCCTTTAAAAACAATTTCTTGAAACTCTCCTCATCAAACATTGAACTTTCCTTTAATAATCTTCTCTCTATTTTTGGCACAATTGACAAATGAAACCGATAATGGAGAAAATGAATCCAAGTAGCCCTATGCCCCTATCATTGCCATTAGCGCGTATTTATGTCAAACATGCATAATCAATTATAGAATGAAGCCAATGAAGTGAAAACCTTCTGGAGTCCTCTCCTGCTGGTGAGGTTTTTTCTCTCTAGGAAGAGTTGAGTCCCTTAGACTAACTTGGCTGGTTTGAAGAGGTTACAATGGAGGAGGATTTAGCAAAACAGTGGGAAGGTCTTAGTCTCACTAAGAAGGAAAAAGGGGTAGTGATCTTGCCAACCAACTCCATTGCCAAAGCCATGCATCATGGTAAGTTTTGTTTATTGGCCATGATCATAACAGAAAGACCAGTTAATTGAGAAGCCTTCAAGACTACTATGTACAAAGTTTGGAAATGTGAGAGTTGGATTCAATTCTCAGAAGTTGGAACAAACAAATATCTCATCGAGTTTAACCAAGAGAAGGACCTCCAACATGTTATACGTGGCAGACCATGGTCTTTTCATAGATGGTTGCTATGTCTTCAAGTGTTTGAAGGTAACAGATCCATCAATGAAGTTTCTTTCCATAAGGAAGAGTTCTGGGTGCAGGCTTATAACATGCATTTTGCAAGCATGACACATGATGTGGGAGTCCAGATTGGTGAAAGCATCGGGAGAGTAATAACAGTCCAGACAAATGACAGGGACATTGGATGGGGGAAATTCTTGAGGATAAGGGTGGAAGTGGACATCTCAGAAGCTCTCCAAAGAGCATGCTCAGCAAGGATGCTTTGTTGGCTCTCTTGGCAGTAGCAAGCTGCAATATGGGGTGTGGATGTGAGCACTAGTAGTCAAGGAGAGTGATAATACAAGAAAGAAATATAGGGAAGGAGTCTGTCATCACCATGAAGAGGGGCAGTCATGGAGGAAGGGAGGGGAGGACAAGGATGAAGCTCCAAACAAAAACTCTAAGTCAAAGATGGAATGTCAGGAAACAAACATGTCTGATGTTGACATTGCAGGATCTAAGATGGCAACTGAAAACATGTTTTCTCCTAGGAATCTTGCAGAGGAAACCCATAGGCTTTTTAAGGAAAGTGTTAGTGAGCCACTTTTAGAGAAGTCTGAGGAGACCTTTAAAGCAGTAGAGGCTTGTCTCAGACTGTCCTAGTAATGCACCAGTCATAGCCTGTAAAGGTAAAGTCCAAAAGTCAACCTTGGGCCTCGAGGGCAGCCATGACATGAGGGCCCAAGCTTCATCCTTGGCCTATTTTGTCTTAAACCAAGTCCAAGCCCTGGAGAAAATTAAAAAGAAAGCTAGTTGGAAGAGGAAAGCAAGGGATAGAAGTTTTGAAAGTCTGTTAGCAAGCCTAGGAGAGAGTAATGTAAGCTATCTATGTGGCACTAAAAGGACTGTTGCTCAGTCAACTGCTGAAGCTGCAACACAGGTCACTAAGAGAACAAAAAATGAGAAGGTGATTGATGTTTTGTCAAAGGATTCCCAAGCCCTTTGACAGTGAATAATTTGCATCTCATGGTGCAAAATAAGACCCCAACTTTTGTTTTCTTAATGGAAACAAAGTGCAAAAGATTAAAGGTGGAATCTGTTAAAAGGAGATTGAACTTTGAGCACAGTTTTATGGTTAATTCGAAGGGCTCTAGTGGAGGTCTTGCATTCCTATGGAAAGAAGGAGTGGAGGCAGAAGTGTTGTCCTATACTCAATGACATATCTCACTGTTAGTAAAGGATATGAAGGAGGGTGTTCCCTAGCACCTAAATGGGTTCTATGGCAATCCAAACACAACAAAGAGATATGAAAGTTGGCAACTACCTCAAGCTTTGATACCTACAACCTCAACAGGATGGTTGTGTATAGGTGATTTTAATGAGATATTGAGCTATGGGGAGAAATGTGGAGGGCCTTTGAGATGTTATAATCAAATGGAGGTCTTTTGATGTGGACTCAGTGACGTGGGTTACTCTGGAAATAAATTCATCTGGTCCAATGGAAGGCAAGGGAGAGCCTTCACTAAAGAAAGGCTAGATAGGGCTTTTGTAATACTGTCTGGTCAGACCTGTACACTGACTCAAGAGTTTCACTCTCCCTGCCCTTAACTCAGAGACCACAATCCTATATGGATTACTATGGAACAACAGCAACCTCATGCAAATAGACATCTAAAGCCTTTCAGATTTGAGGCTAGCTAGATTGTGTTAAAACAGTGGAGAAAGCTTGGAAGATACCCAAGTTGGCTGGAAACAAAATGTAACTCACTTCTGAGGGCCTTAAAATCTGTAAACAGAAGCTGTCACAATTTTTGGCAATTCTAAGCAAGATATTAGTAACCAAATGGCTCATCTCTCCAAACTACAGGAAAGGAATACAGGCCAATTAACTGAGGAGATAAAGCAGGGGCAAATAGGGTTGGACAGAATCCTTAAGGCTGAGAATACCTCGTGGAAGCAAAGGGTCAAGCAAAGATGGTTGAGTGAGGGAAATAGAAACACGAAATATTTTCACTAGTGTGCATCACACAGGAGAAGAACAAACATCATTAAAAAACTGGTTGATAGTCTTGGCCAAGAAATAAGCTCAAGAGAGGAAATTAGAAATTTATTCCAAGATCACTTTGCAGAATTGTTCACCTCCTCAAATCCACACAATCCTACAGAATGCATTGCATCCTTGGAGGCTCGAGTGACTGTCACACAGAATGAAATGCTGACTAAACCTTATTGACAACAGGAGGTTGAAGAAGCTCTCTTTCACATGAATGGCCTAAGCTCACTCGGACCAAATGATTTCCCTGCAATCTTTTATCAAAAGCATTGGCCAATCGTGGGACCCCAGGTGTGTGAAGCTATGTTGAATGTTCTTAACTCAAATGGCAGCCTGGGAGACATTAACAACACATTCATTGCACTCATCCCAAAGAAGAAAGCCCTTACAAAAGTGACAGAATTCAGGTCTATCTCCCTCTGTAATGTACTTTATAAACTCATATATAAAGTAATAGCTAATAGATTAAAGAATGTGCTTTCTTGTATTATCTCACCCTCTCAATCTGCTTTTGTCCCCAATAGGCTAATATCTGATAATATAATTGTGGCTTTTGAGGCTTTGCATACAATGAAATGTAAATTGGCAAGAATAGAAGGTTACATGGCTTTAAAGTTAGACATGAGCAAGGCTTATGACAGAGTGGAGTGAATTTTTCTAAGAGCTGTCCTTTACAAATTGGGGTTTTGCAGTCAATGGGTGGAATTAGTGATGAAGTGTATTGAAAATTCGAAACTATTTCATATGCCCTCCTTGTAAATGGTGAACCTCAAACAGAATTTCTCCCTACTCGAGGCATAAGATAAGGTGACCCATTGTCACCATACCTCTTCATATTGCATGTTAAATCTCTAAGCAATCTGCTATGCAAAGCTGAGGAAGGCAAATTATTACATGGGATTCCAGTTTCAAAAGGTCAATTAAGGGTCTCTCATCTCTTTTTTGCAGATGATAGCCTCATGTTTTGTAAGGCAACAACAGTGGAGTGGAGTAGGTTGATAAGCCTATTAAGAACCTATGAGATGGCATCAGGCCAAAGACTTAACCTCAAGAAGACCTCAATTATTTTTAGCAAGAACACAACTAGACCTACTCAAGAATACATCCTATCTATTGTTGGTATGAGGACAACCATTCCCTATGAAAAGTACTTAGGATTGCTATCTGTGGTGGGTCGAGATAGGCTCAAATCCTTCAAATGTATCTTGGATAACATCAAAGTGAGGCTCAGTAATCATAGAGTTAAAACTCTATCTCAAGCAGGGAAAGAAATCTACCTTAAAGCAATGATCCAAGCCCTACCAACCTATACAATGAGTGCCTTTAAGCTGCCTACCATTTTACTACAGTCCATAAACAAAGCCATCCAGAATTTTTGGTGGGGGCAACAAGAGAAGGAGCACAAGATCCACTGGATATCCTGGAAAAGAATAAGGCAAGCCAAGTCAGCTAGAGGCTTGGGCTTTAGGGATCTTGAATGTTTCAACAAGGCAATGTTGTCCAAGCAGTGCTAGAGATTGATTCAAGACCCTAACTCTCTTGCTGCTAGAATTTTAAAGGCCAAGTATTTCCCTAACGCGACATTTTAGACAGCTAAAGTGGGTTCTAAACCCTCATATGTATGGAGAAGTCTTCTTGTAGCCAAACATGTTGTAGAGGCTGATTCTTTCTGGAGGGTGAGAACTGGTTCTAACATTCTTATTTGGAAAGACAAATGGCTAGTCCAGTCTAATCCCAGCAAAGTCACAAGCCCAATCAAGACTCTAGATGGTAATGCAACTGTTGCATAACTGATTGACCCTGAGACTAGGCAGTGGAAGACAGACCTGGTAAAAGATACTTTTGAGGAAGGGGAAGCTAACTTGATCCTGAAAACACCTATTAGCACTATGAACACTGTGGACAGAATTATATGGCATGGAGCCAAAGATGGCTCTTCTTAGTAAGAAGTGCATACCACATGGAGAAATCAAGGGAGGTGGCAACTCAAGGCCAAGCTTCTACAAGTAAAAAGTTTAAAGATGTTTGGAACAAAATATGGCAACTTCATGTAACACTTGGGGATAAAGTCTTCCTTTGGAGAGTCTGACAGAGGCTCTCCCCACTCAATCCAACCTATTCAAAAAGAAAGTGGTGGATGATCCACTATGTCCCATTTGTTGCAGGGAAGAAGAGAGTGTCTTTCATGCCTTGTGGAGCTGTGAGGCAACAATGGATGTATGGAGTCAATGCTTTAAAAGACTTCAAAAATGTGCTCTACCTCAGGCCCCTATGCTGCTATTTTTTGAGTCTTTAGCTATGACGTTAAATGTAGAAGAATTGCTAGAGTTTGTGATGGTGGCAAGAAAATTGTGGTGGAGAAGGAATGCTTTCATTTTTATCAAGGAGTTTACTCATCCTAATTCCATTGTCAGAGAGACTAGAATTCTGTTAGACTTGATGGCTGAGGTGGACATTGATCCTTGAAACAACAACAGAGCCATCCAGGTCTGCTCCTCAAAAGCTGTGTGGAAGGCCCCCCATCGACTTGGTTTAAAATTAACTGGGATGGTGCAGTAGATAAGGCCAATGGAGTGATTGGTATAGGAGTTGTCATTAGGAACTGTGCTGGTCAAATCATTGCCACAATGAGGCAGAGGAAACAAGTTTTTCCTGACCTCTTTTTAGCTGAAGCATATGGAGCTCTACAGGCAGTTAAACTGGTATTGGACCTTGGATTGCATCAGATTATCATTGAGGGTGATTCACTACAAGTAACAAAGGCCTTACAAGAAGACAAGGAGGTTTGGAGCAGCTCAAGCATGTTTATGAGTGAAACAAGGTCATGTCTTAATTGTTTTGCAAAGTGGGAGGTACTCATGTTGGGAGAAATGACAACCATATAGCTCACTTACTTGCAAAAGATGATTTTACCATTTCGGATTTAATTGTAACATTGGAGGAAGCTCCTCATTGTATCTCTTCACTTTTATAATGGAATGGCATAAGGGTATTTCTTCACAAAAAAAAAATATATATATAGAATGAAGCTGGACACCCACTTGACAAAGGCTCAAAATGCTTGTGAATGTGCGTGCTAGTCATGAACAGTTATGACGTGGACCCATGATGAATGAAGAGAAACATATGTATGTACTCATATGCTTGGATAGTAACCTTTAAAATAAAATATCAGCAACTAAGCTCAGTCCAAAAAGAATCGACACTAGCAGAGAAACATAGAGACGAGAATGGTTAAAAAGGCACCAAGTGCAAAACAACAAAGAACACGATAGGCAAGTGATGATGAGGGGAACATGCATTAGGGAGACACGACCTACTAAGGAAACCGAGTGTTTTCTATGTGTTTGTAAAGTGAGGTATTTACTGTACATACATATATACATACATATATATGTAGAGACAGACAGACAGACAGACAGACTAGGTTTGCAAGTAGCAAAACTCATTGAATAAGAGTTGTTCTACACCAAGAAAAATGTTTGATTTACAAAAAAATTCTTATAACAATAAAGCTCATAAACTTAATAGAACACTGATCTTTCACATTGTTAATATGATATAATTCAATTTGTAAAAGAAATCTAAAATTAGTAGTGTTAATGGTGTTTCCTATACACCAACTCGAAAATATAATTTTTTATTGATTAAAACATTAATATTGAAGGATTTGGATTTAAACTCTTCATGCTAAAACATCATACATTGAGATCATCCAATTATCATGTGCCACGAAATGCTTTCAATTCTCACCACCGCCCGTTTATATGGGTTCTCAAAGTACTTTCTCAGTTCTATATTCACCCAAAAGATTTGAAGGGTAATAAATACTTTAGCATATTAATATTAGTTTGGAGGACCACATGTAAATTACTCACACTTTTTCTTTCAAACGGCTTTATTTGGAAGGACTCAGGCTGCTTGCTTGGAAAGGAAATAGTAGTTTGGGCAAACAGTTAACAAATAATTTTTTTATTATTGGCACCGGGTGTCCAAGAACAACGTCCTGACTAATCCCGAACAGTTAACAAATAATTAAAAAATAAAATCTAACATCTACGGCTGCCTGCCTCCTCTCCTCAAGATTTCTCAGTTCAAGTTGAGAAGAAAGAAAGAAATATATGCAAGCAGGCGACTGATCTTCCTCAAGTTGCTGTGTTGATGTACTACTATCTATAACATCATATGGCATAACTCTTTGTAAAATGGACTTCATGACTTCAGTGACTGGAATCCACTTTATGTTAGAATAGAGGTCGTTCGATGATGAGGAAGATTATTTCATCATGCTAAAATAAGAAATGCATGTGAAGTATTTGTGCTAGGTCTTTCCTTCAAGCAATGCTATTCTTCCTTGAATATATATATATATATATATTTTTATCCCTAATCAAGCATGCTAATGTGGTGCAATACTTTATGTAATTTCATTGTTTACATGAATTTTAATGGACAGCCACTTCAAATACGTCACATCGTCAGGTATTAAAAAAAAAAAAAACAAAAGAGAGAGAGAGAGAGAGAGAGAGAGAAGAAAAGAAAAGAAAGTATTTGTTCTCGTCAAAACAACTCCTCTTTGAAACTGGACACCAGCCATTGGATCCAATGCTATGGAAAATGGGTCTTAAAATATCCCCGTTTTAATCAATTGAACTATCCACTACAATAGTGCACACGGTTGCTTCATTACCATATAAGAATATATACATCGATCTCATTGTTCTTCAAATTCCGGTTCACAATCTGCTTCATCTCTTTGAAGCCTCATCTCCGCAAAAACTCCATCCAGTAACACATATATTTCATCACACCTCGGATGTGACCTATCCTCCACAATGAACTTATGAATTTGACCTCCCTCTTCAATGAAACTGTACCCTGCTGCCTTTGTAATCAGGCCACCCTTCATCAACTTCCTTAACTTTGCAACTCCAGCCCACTGACCAGCTGATGCATAAATATTGGACAGAATTACATAGTTCCCCGGATTCCAGGGTTCAAGCTGAAAGAGGGACTCGGCTGCTATTTCAGCCAGTTCAGTATTACCATGGAAACTGCAAGCCCCCAGAAGTGCACCCCATACTACAGAATCTGGTTTCATTGGCATACCTTTTATAAGGTCATAAGCTTCTTGCAGATCTCCGGAACGACCTAAGAGATCAACCATGCATCCATAGTGTTCTAACTTGGGAGAGATATGAAAGTTTGTTTCCATCAATTGAAAGAGTTCTCGACCTTTAATGACCAAGCCTCCATGAGTACATGCTAAGAGAAGTCCCACGAATGTAACATCATCAGGTGCAATTCCTTCTCTCTGGTATAAGGCCACAATACACAAATGTGATAGTGAGAACCTGAAAAAAGCTTATTTTTGCAACTATATTAATTGCCAATACTCGTCATTCATCAAGGCAAGAGCCACAAGCAAAGAGACTACATACCAGCATTTGATCATAAAGCTCAAGGGCCTCGTTGCATCGTCCATGGACAGCCAAACCCACGATCATTGAGTTCCAAGAGCACAAACTTCTGCGGCCACCAATCTCATCAAACACCCGCCTAGCTATATCAATTTTACCACACCTCACGTACATCTCCAATACAGCATTGCTTACATACAAATTCTTGAAGAAACCATTTTTTCTTGCATAAGCTTCAATCCTCTCCCCAACCTCCAATGCCCCGAGATTTGCACAAGCCGGAAGAACACTTGCTATCGTCACTTCATTTGGTCTCATATCTTTCTCCTTCTCCATCATCAAAAACATCCTCAAGGCCTTCACATACTGTCCATTTTGTGAGTACCCAGATATCATAGCCGTCCATGAAATCACATTTCTACAAGGCATCGAACCAAACAATTCTAATGCACCCTCCATATCCCCAGCCCTGGCATAGCCTGCAATGATTGAATTCCAAGTGGGTATATCTCTTACTTTTATTTCATCAAATTTTTGGCGTGCTGAGGCCAACATGCCTAATTTAGCATACATGTCAACCAAAGCAGTCAGAGCAAACACATCAGACTCGAAACCCGACTTGACAAAATGTGTGTGGAGCATTTGGCCATGGCAGGGGGACGAGAGGGCAGCACAAGTGGCAAAAACAAAAGTGAAGGTGTGTTGGTTTGGCGGACAGCCTTGAAGGCACATTTGGGAGTAGAGGGACACGCACCGGTAGTATTGCCCGTGACTCGAATAGGTTTGAATGAGCTTGTTATAGAGAAAGACAGTTGGCTTTGGAATAAGGTCGAACAGCTTTCGGGCATAGGAAAGGTTTGGGATGTTAAGGAGCCCAACGATGAGTGTTTTGGCGTGGTCTATGCCATTTCTTAGAGTATAGGCGTGGATTTGCTTCAGTTGGTTCATAACAACCCTGTTCTATGTGATGTTCCAATAATGGAATGGTGGGATTTTCGACAACCAGGGTTGGAGAATCAGGGATTTGACATTTACGAGTTGACATGTTGTTTCATCCCACTCTCTCTCTCTCTCTCTCTCTCTCGTTTGAACAAAATGTTGAAGTCTATAAAAGCGTTGAGATCTGGAGCCAATATCGTCCTCTCCGTTTGTCACTGACTCACTATCATGTATGCTGCTTACAGAGAGAGAATGTAGTATAGCAGTTTGTGTTAGGTGTATGGTCCTACGTGAAGCCGGTCTATACAATTTATTACGATTGGAAAAGAGTTGATGTATCCCATAAAAGTTATCGATTCCTTTATTTTTTTTATTTAATTGTTAAGAAATTATTTTTAAATGAGTTTGTGGATTTTTTTATTTTTTTTAAATGTTAAAAATGATTTAAAAAAATACTTAAAAAACACAAAATAAAAAAATATATTTTGCACTTGTCAATAAAAAATCTTGAGACCACCTCTCATAGCCCTAACAGTACCCATTACGATTTGACATGACAAGATTGAATTTGCAAACTTCACATGTTAGTGAAATTTGATCTATAAAATTTAAATTTTCAGCTAATTTATAAATAGAATTTCTTGTCCATATACAAAGTAAAGCTTAATTTATTATATGGTATTTTGCAAAATTTTGAATCCATGAGGCATGAACACAATAAGAAGGGCTATTTATCATTTTCAAATTTAATTATCTGTCCTTTTAGCGTTTACCATATGTAGCAGATTGAATTAAAAGTGACGAAAGTGCTAATATGACCAAAAAAAAAAAAGAGGCTCTTGCTATTGAAGTTGGAAACAATTGTTAAGATCCAAACAGAAAATTATCCAGAAAATTTTTTCCAGACCATGATACCATAGCATTGTCCAATCCAATATGTTTTGCCGTGGAATATCCCAAATTGCTTACATGTAATGAAATCTGAAGGACTTTGAGATAGGGGAGGGCAATGGCGCAAACAGTGGGGCCTTGCCCCTACCACCTTGCCCTGCCCACGTATGGGCAGACTTGCAGGGGCGGGACGGGGTTGGGCCTTGTCCACTCCATTTATATATATATATATATATATATATATATAGAAAACAAAACTTAAACTTATAGCAGAACACCACCGTTTTGGGTATTTCTAAAACGGTGTTGTTTTACTATAAGACTAAAATTCCTCCCAACTCTCACTCTCACAAACCTCTTCCACTCTAAATTTTTTCTCTTGCTCGTCCTCTCTCTCGACCGAAATACTCTCAATCGTCACATCCTCTCTCTCGCAGAGCACCGTTGTCGTTGCACACTCTCTCTCATACGTAGTACATTTTGTAACTATCCCTGATCCCTTCTACGGATTGCGTCTTGATGTTTGGATTTGGAGAATGTGATTGATGAATGGATTTGGAGGATGAGATTATGATTTGTATGCTGTGGAGATTTGTGTCTTTTTTTCTTGACTATGACTATCTAGAAGTTCAGTCTGAACCCCAAAATTAATTTAGGATTTCAGATTGTACCCCTACGCTGTGTTTGGATGTTGAACTGAACTTAATTCTTTATAAATAGTAGCGAGTTAAGTAGTTGAGGGAATTATGTGGAGCCTATCTAAACTGAATTTAAAGTGTGTTTGGATGTTAAGATGAGTTTAGTACTTTTTATGGGAAGTTGAAAAAGGTTATGAGTCTCACATGTAAGAAGGTTTTGAGTTGAAATGAGTTTAGTAATTTGAAAGTTAGATGTTTAGATGTTAAACTCAGCTTAAAATTAGACTGAGCTCAGCTGAGTCTTGCAACCAAATGCAGCAAATTAATTTAGGGTTTCAAACCAAATTCCTAATTTATGTCTAGATGTTTTGGGGCTTCAATTTTGAAATCTCTAATTTAATTTAGGATTTCAGATTGAAACTCTAAATTAGTTTAGGGGTTTCAAAATTAAAACTCCTAACAGTTTGGGGTTTCAATTTTGGAACCCTTAACATAAATTAGGATTTTGGATTGAAACCCTAAACGAATTTACGTGTTCAATTTGTTTTACAATATTGAAACCTTTAAATTAAATTTGGCGTTTCAATATTGGATTTAAAAAATTGGTGGATGGGAGTAGTGGGAAGATAACATTGAAGGGGTATGCTAAATATAATCTGGAGGAGTGTAGGAGATACCTAACTAATATGGTGGTAGTAGATGAGCTGCCATTTTGATTTGTGGAGGGTGAAGGGTTCCAAGCATTCTCTAAATACTTGGAACCTAGGTTTAGAGTATGCTTGGAACCTAGGTTTAACATTCCTCCTCGCCACACGATAGCGAAAGATATTATGAAACTATACGGTGTACATAGAAAACTATTAAGAAACCAATTGAGGGGTCAAAGAGTTTGCTTCACGACCGATACATGGACATCAGTCTAAAATTTTAATTATATGTTTTTTACGGCACATTTTATAGATTCTGATCGGCAATTAAACAAAAAAAGTCTCTAGTTTTGTCAACTTGTCAATCACAAGAGTGAGACCATTGGGAAGACCTTAGAGGCCACGATAGATGAGTGGGGGTTGGAGAGGGTTGTGATAGTAACGATTGACAATGCCTCTTCTAACGAAACCGTTTTGAGATATCTTAAGAATAAGTTTAAAGAGGACAATAAGGCAATGATAGGTGGTAATTGTTTACATGTGAGATGTGTTGCACATATTCTGAATCTTATTATGATCAACGGTTTGAAAGATGTGCATGATTCGGTTCCAAGGGTTAGAACTACGGTGAGGTTTGTGAGATCCTCATCGGCACGACTTGATAAATTCAAGGTTGTTATAAGGGCTCCGAGTATTAAATGCAAGAAAGGGTTGTGTATTGATGTTCCTACAAGATGAGACTCAATCTTCTTGATATTGGAAACTGCTCAGGAGCTTAAAAAGGCCTTTAAATTATTAGGTGAGGAGGACGTACAATATGTCAACTATTTTAGTGATGAGGGAGAATTGGGCAAGCCTAATGATGATGATTGGGTAGTTATTGGGGTTTTTGTACAATTTTTTAAACTTTTCTACGAGGTCACAACTACCATTTCCGGTTCTTTGTTCATTATATCCAATGACTTTTCTCAACAAGTATGTCAGGTGAAAGAATAATTAGATTAAATGTGTGGTAGTGACCAAACACGGTTACGAGAAATGACAATAAGCATGCAGGTTAAGTATGACAAATATTGGGAGATTTGAGTAGGTTAAATATTTTACTATAATGGCTATTGCTCTTGACCCCTAGTACAAAATTGATGGTATGGTGTATGGATTGGCATTGGCATTGGTGAACGAGAAGGCATGGGCGGATTATATTATGGTAAGGGTTAGGGAAACCCGTAAGAGATTTTTTGCTGAGTTTGTCACACTCAGATGTGGTAATATTCCGACACCTACACCTACACCTACAACATCGCCTCCTCCCAAGTCGGGATGAGGAAAAAGCAAAGATTAGGGTGGGGTGAGAGGGGTAGGTTGCCAAGTTTCGTCGGCCTTCAGACACAAAATTGAAGTTGGATAGGTACTTGGCAGTGGAGATGAACCCATTTACATAGGGTTTGATATATTGTCTTGGTGGAAGGTCAATGTCATCAAGTATCTCATCCTTGGAGACATAACCCGCAGTATTTTGGTCATCCCTATTACTATCGTAGCCTCAAAGTCAGCCTTTAGCACCAAAGGACGCATATTGAATCCATTTTAGAGTTTATTGTCTCTTATCACTGTGAAGGCATTGATTTACACTCAAAATTTGATCAAAGGGAAGCCAATTCATATTTTGGATGTGATAGACTATGTGGAGATTGAGGAGGAGACGAGTGGTAATCAGCTTGCATCCAATAATCGCTCTTACATTTGATATTACTATAATATTGCTTTTACTTATAATATATTATGTTATTACATATATTCAAATTTAATTGTTGTAGGGACAACTTCTACAAATGCACCTACATCTACATCAACTGCAATATGAATTCGTAGTTCGATCCACCATTACCCATTGGTTTGTATAATGATTATCTTATTTATTCGTAGTATGTTTATAATATTTATTGTTTGTAATTCTAATTAGTTTTCTTATATTTTTTTCAACTTTTATAGTCTCATTGTTACATGCCCAATCCCAGTGATCTCAATCTCATCTTGATTTATAATTTTTTTTTTTTTTTTACTTTTGTCACATATTTATATAATATTTGTATTTATGATTTTTTTTTTTTTTTTTTTCCAGGTTTTATAGTCTCACACCCTCACTTGCTCAAGTTCCAACCCTAATCCCAAATCCCCAATCCCGTAATCTGCAATCATTGATAGTCTCACTTGGTTTGTACTTGTAGTTTTATGTTGTTAAATTTTTTATATATGTATATATCATTATTATATTGTTTATAATTTTAATTTGTTTTCATATTAATGTTTCAGGTTTTATAATCTCAGTCTCACTTGCCCACTACTCCCAAATTCTGATTTCAAGACTCAAAGTCATCTTGCTAGCCTCTAGATACAGTTTGTAATATTGTAATATTATTCATTTCAATTTTTTGACAATTTGTATTATTGTAATAGTTTAGAATACTTTATTTTTATTTTTTATGCTTTAACAACCTTTTGTTTAATTCTATGTTATATGTAAATTGTAAAATATAGTTTTAAAATATGTGCCCAAAATGGTCCAAAAAGAGGTTCTAGCCCAGCGCCCATTTGGGCTGGAAAAGGAGCTGACGGACCAGGGGTCCAAATCTAAATCTTCCCCCCATCACCCAAATGGGGGGCCCCGCTCCTTGGGTGCTAGGCCGGTTCCCAGGAGGAACCTCATCCCCACCAAGGCGAGGGCAGGGTGCAGGAAGAGGTATCTCCGCACCCCTACTTTGAGGTACATGTATATCATCTAAACAGATTTATGTGTCTCTGCTATCTGATTACTGTGATTGCAAACCTCTCAACCAAAGGTTTTGGAACTAACAAAAAAAACAAAAAAAAATGCAATACATTTGGCTTGTCAATAACACAAGCTGTAAATAAGCAAATCAGAAAGCCTCTGTCTGAGCTATGGATGCAAGAAGCTATTTTATTGAGGGGTGGAGAGAAGTAACACGTCTAAGTTGGCCATGTAGTATTGGCTCAAATCAGAGGGGAACTGAATGTGCATATTGGCTTGCCACACACAAAAAAACCATAACCCAATTTAGGTCGAGTTTCATTCTCAAAGCGCTATTGATTTGGACGCCCAAAGTCCAAATAAATAGGGTCTTAATTTAGGTAAGAAGAAAATGAAAGACAGATTCAAGATAAGACCTTATTCTTTACTATCTTACACCTGTTTTCCTTGTACACAAGAATCAAAGAATCCACTAACGGCAAAGAAAGAATTCAATTCTAATAAAAATAGTCTCACTTCGACTCAAATCATCAGTTGTTGGTGGCATAGATTGGCTTTTCTTCTTCATGTGCTGAACCAAGCAAGTATTGATATGCAGATAGAAGACATCCTGCGCTGTTTGACATAAGCCACTGTTGCTTTGCTACCTCTCCAAAGGCCCGGTTTCTGGGAAATAAAAGCACATATCAGATTTAGACTACCTTGGGCGCATCAAGCTCTAACTCCTTATGGACGAATCAAACTCTGTACTTTAGATCATATGGTCAATCTGGTTTGTCTTAGCTGCAGTATAGCGTGCCTAGTAACAACAGCAGGGAAAAGAGGTTTGCTTTGCCCTCTATGCGAAGGTTCCCATGCTTAGCCGTGCTCGTCTTCCTGCCTGCATCTTTGTGATGATTCTTGCAAAATTAAAAACGCATTAAATCAAGTTTTGCGTCTGATCTTCAACTCCTTGATCCTCTAGAAATATGAAGATTGATCATGAAGTACATTTAAGTGAGCAAGTATTCTTGCTGCCAGAGACTTTATGCTGCCACTTCCTCTCTGTGTTAAGTCAACTAAGGGCATCTGAGCTGAGGCTCCATATTTCAATTTCAACTCCACCAGCCGAAAAATCCTTTCTAAAGCATGTAGAGCCTTCTCCTGCAAACTGGAGGAAGGCGAACCAAGGAATTTTATCATTGGTGGTATAGCATTTGCTTCTGCAAGCACCTTACTGCCACTCTGCAGCCTCTCACCTTCAATTAAAGTTAATAGTGCATTTAAAGAAGCCTCACAAGCTCCAGGATCTGGTTCTGAAAGAATTCTCACTAGAGGTCTCACAGCATCAGCCTCTATGAGACAAAATGATGATTCAATGCTACAGATTCCTCCATGAACCAGGCAGACAGTTTCTAGAGGAGCAGATAAGCACCAGAACCCCCTTCGCTTTGGAATTGACCTGCTCAGCTGAAGAGAACTCTCCGAAAATTGATAAAGACAGATCGCAGCACGTTTCTTGGTCAAGGTGGTTCCCAACTCTAGCATTTGTACCAACAAGGGTATAATGCCAGTTTGAGCTAAACTCTTTTGCCATTCTAAATTTGTTGGGACTGTGAAACGACATATCGCTCCAACAGCATTTTCCATCAACTTATTTTTATGGGAATTTTTCTGCTTAGAATTGTGAATATGATAGAAAATTACTGGAAGTGCCCCGGCATCTAGAAGCCACTGAGTGATCTGGGGGATTTCTGGCAGGTTGGAGATAATGCCCATTGCAGAAGCAATCTCTTCTTCATCTTTAGAAGATTTGATGATCCTGAGTAAAGTCTCAATGCATTTCTGATTGACATGCTCTAGGATAGTGGCTTCATCTTCACCCTCTGCCAAAAAATTGAATAGCTTTACAGCATCTGCCCGTACACTTGGGTTATCAAGCTCACACAAGTGAACCAAAACTTGCACAGCTGAGCACTGTAAATGTAATTGAACCAGTTAATGCTAATATAATGTATCGCACAGAAAGATTACACCAAGAATAAGTTAGCACTTGATATGATATACAACTGGAAGACGCACCACATTCCCCATCTTCATATGGGGAGAGGAAGTAATGTGGCCTATGTGCTGTCAGAAAAAGGAAAATCAATAATAAGAAAGAAACCCCGGTGACAAGTCAACAAAAGGGTTAAAATTGGTGCTTATATCACTAGGAAAAATATCTTCTAGCTATTCTTTTGGAAGATTCATTTCGTAATCCTAAAAAGTACAATGCCCTAAAGCAAGTAGTTCGAACTTTTTGGAAGCCAGGGGAAGAATGGTTTTCAACAGCAATTGTCATTTGTACAAACAAAAACAAATTGTGCATATCGTTGTGCACACGCACACACAGAAGGTGGGGGCAGAGAATAAAAATGAGCAAAAGATTCAATTTATGTAATATCACCTTATTAAGCATCAAAGCCATTGCTGACAGTTGACTGCATGCACTTACAATTGGGAATTGACTTGACCCAGAATATTAAACAGATCTGGTGTTCATATACTTGGTCTCATCATTTATGTTGATTCATTTTATTGATTTAAGGCATTCTAGAACCATCTTTTCTCTCATCACAGGAAAGCTTTAAGGTAGGTCATTTCCTTCAAGGCCTTTTTGAACCTTAGGACCACACTGCCAAGCTTTCCTTACACTAGCCAACCTTCGGCAGTATCTCACTATTGATTTTTCTAGAACACATCTACCTTTTGTTTGGCAAGTTGTTCTGGCAGGAAACCATTTCTCATTGGAAAATAAAAGCAAATTTGCAACATATATGTATACCTGTGTTAATTTAGTCTTGATGTTTGTGGCAGAAGGGGATTGGCACAAGGCCTGGAAGGTTTGCATAATGCTTTGTTGTATATCAGGTCCTGTCAAGTTGATTAAAGAGAATAGTCTGAAAATATCGTCATCAGAATCCAACAATGAAACTGGAATCTGGCTAGATTCTTGAGACATGGTTGATACAGCTAGATGCATAATTGTGCCAGCTGCATGTTCACGCAGACTAGGTGATGAACCATGATGGAAGAGAACATCGAGTAATGGGTGCACTACACCTTCTCTAATCATCTGCAGACCATTTTTTGATAAACTTGAGAGGTTCCGAAGAGCTTTAAAAGCTACTTCTCGCAGCTGAGTGTTGCCATGCAAGGCAGAGTGAAGAAGTGGACCTAGAGCATCTGCTTCGAGCAAAGATTCTTTATTGTGGTCTGTCAACTCCATTTCTGCCAAAGCTGTTGCCATAATCATTTTTACATCTTCTGGTCCTGCATAATAGAAGGAAACAAGTTACAGCGCAACTGCATATCTTTATGCATAAGCATAACCCTTCGACAAACAAGAGGAGGCCAAATAACTTTCCAGCTATTCCTTTCATTATGTCATGGAAACCATCCAGATGAAAGATCCACTTGATAATTCTTTTGCTTGATTACCTATTCATCCAGGATAACTATCTTTTATGCTCTTCTGATCAAGACACTCTGCTGGAAGGGAATGACTACAACAGAATGCGCTTTAAATAACTGAAAACTTTAGATTAACATGAAAAGGGCCCGTGATTCGTAGTCGACTTATTCGAGTATCCAGAATAGAACTGTTGTATTCATAAATTCATATTGTGAAAACTTCAAAATACAATATGAGGGATTTCCTATTATACAAAAAGAGGTATAAATAAATGTTCTTTCACAAGAACATTCATGACAAACCGAGTGACAGTTCATTAAAATAATAACCTGTGGAGAGACGCTGCAGTAAATGCTTAAAATGATTTGCCTTTGCCATCTGTATAACATTCTGATCGGAGAATGAGAGATTATCCAACAGCACCTGGGCATCTCGGGCAGCTTGACTGTCATCGCTGCTTGACATGGTCACCAAGAGCAATATGCAACCTTGAACCTTTCCTATACAATCTCTTACCAAATTACATTTTGATAATTCCAACAGTAATGCCACTGCTAACTTTCTCTCAGCAACACGACGCCCAAGTGATCGAACAATAAATTCAATAGCATTATCAACTCCTGCAATTCTTTCCTGCATATTTTTTTTTTTTTGTGGTTGAGAAAATTGAAATCTATGAAAATAATCAGCATTTGTCATTAAATGAATCATATTGCAGTTTTTTACCAAAGGAACCATACAGCACAAGGGGATATCTAGAGAGTATTGGAGTGAATTAGATTTGGCACTTTGAGGGGTACCAATTCAGAAACAGAAATGTCGGCAATAATTTATCGATAGCTACTTATCATGTACCAATATTTACTACGATGAATAACTGTTGGGCCCAATTTGCACGTGTATAAATTCAAACGGTTAGTTCCATCCTTAACTCCTCTAGACTAAATTTTTCACTCTTTCAACCAACTAATATGATAAAATTAATTCCAGGATTATATGGAGATAAGAGGCAATAGTTTTGTTATCTGAGAACCCCATATGCTAATATAATATATTATTAGCACACATGTACTCTTGCCCATGTCCAACATCAATCCAATTCTCTAACAGGCCTAAACAAACGGCTGAATTTCAATGAAAAAATTCTACAGTGTACAGAACTTAGTCCCAGTGAGAACAAAGCAAACTATCGTATATTAGTAAAAGATGAGGGATACGAAGTAATAATGTTTATATCATCAGACACACCTTAGCATCATCACTATCTTTTGCCAGAATGCAGAGGATGACGAGAGCATGATTCCTGATGTCACGATTTTTGGCACCAACACATTGAATGAGAACAGGTATATAGTTCTCCAATACTACCCATTCCCTGTGCAGGTCTCTTTGTTCACAGAGATCCTGTAACTGTTCCAGGCTATTAAGTACTTCCTCCTCTTCTTCAGACTTGAGTTTTGGCTTGATGGAAGCAATTGTAATCATAGTGTTTCTATCCTTCCATTCTTCTATTGATTGCCGCAGAGTTTTGTTTGGCCGTAGAACTGATGTGTCCAAAGGGGTCATGGTCAGAGGACACAATCTGTTCCCATCTGCAAACCACTTTTCGATTGCACATCTCTCAAATGTCTGACCTGAAGAAGTTTCCACAGGGTCCATCATAACATCGCGTGTGATCGGACAATAAAATGATTGAAGAGCTTCCAGTCGTTGACTACCCAGACTTTTCCGCTTGGTGTAATATTTAATTTCTTTTTCCTCCGGGGACGAAGTAGCATCAGCCCTTTCTAATAAAGCAATTATCTGATCCATTTGTATGGCTTCAGCCTCATTCTTCCTCAGCCGAGCATTTTCTATCTCATTCTTGAATTCTTCAAATTCCTTCTTCAATGCTGACCTATCAGTCGAGATGCCAACAACATTTGCTATGAGAACTAATAATTTGTTTGCATAAGAACGATCAACATTCCTCTCCTGTATTCCTGACTCAATTTTCTCCAAAATCTCTTCTTCTGCTATAGCCGCTTTGAACTCAGCTCTCTGCATATTATCACAGAGTACCCCGATCTCTTCATTAATCCCAGATGAAAGATCCAGAGAGGCCAAAGGAAGGAGACTCAGTGCCCGGCTGATCTCTTGCACAGTGTCCTCTAAGCGCTTAACTATTGTCCGGCAATTCATTAACAGATATACCTTATTTCTCTTGCTGCACTCCAGAGTAAGTTGCTTTGCGGCTCTTATTTTTCGGTTGAGAATCTCCACAGCATTGTTTAAGCTCTCAGAATCACTAACATTTTTCCTATTCAACTCTTTTAAGATAGGAACAACCCTTTCCAAGTAAGTCGCAAGTTCCTTAAAACTATCCTTCTTAACAAGGACGTCATTGGCAGCAATTACAATCTCAAGAATGCCTTCTACTGCCTGAGAAAGGACCTCCGAAGCCGGAACAGAAGAAGCACTAGTGATCACATTTACTGCCATTATATTGCAACCGGAAACCAACTAGGGAGTAATCCTCTTATCCCATGCAACAAAACACCAACTAAAGATGGCCAAACCCAGATTGTTGGGAAACAAACTGGAACTTTTGATCAAGAAGAGCTTCAATACCCAGATCACCCTTTGGACATTTTCTTATAAGCCTACCTTCGATATCAATGGAATTAGCAAATCAGTAATTAGCTTATCATTTTCTATGCTAGATTGACAATAAATTTGATAGGTAACTTATTTAAAGATACACCCAGGCCTCCACTAAGTTACTACGCATTTAAAGTAGGAAGCAAGAGCACAACAATTTAGATCACATGTTATCTCTCCATTTGATTGCTGAGATAAACAAATCAAAACTTAAGTCCTGGATTGTACATTATTTTGAAGTATGAAATCTTTCACTTAACGTATAATTCTTAGGAAAGCCCCAAAACATAGTATATTCATGCTACTGTTTTCTTCTCTATTCTTCAGTTCTAATACCCAGAGGAGGGCCATGTTATCTTCATTTCCACGAAATGGAAAACCTTAGAAGCCAAATTGTTTGTACGAAGCACAATAGAGCAAAACTGTCTGATTTTCCCATATGACCAGCAAAGAAAAATCCATGAACCAATTATAATTACTCTTATCTCCTACATGTTCTTGGCAACCAAAGAGACTTGACAGAACCATTCCAAATATCAAGTGCCAATTAAGCCCGACAAACTCATTCAGTAGAGCAGCAATGACGTAAAATAAAGATAGATAGTGTTAGTATATGGTAAGACCAACCGAGTTTCAGTTTGAAGCTAAAAGTAAAATTCAGAAAGGAAAGACTTTCAGGAACCAAACGTAAGACTTCTATAGTCAACAAAGTCTTCTCTGATACTAGAAGATAGATAAACAGAGAGAAAGAGTCAGACCTGAGAATGAGTTAAATCCCATATAAATTCACGAAAGCAAAGATTGTTTCACCCGATTTTTCAAGAAAATGAGCCGAGAAATTTCTGGGAAAATAACGATCGTGCCTCTGGAGATACTAGCAGCGGGACAACGAAGACAGAAAGACAGAGGGAGGGACCTCTGAAGAAAACTAGAAAAAATAAATAAAATTATTAGAGAAGTAGCAAAACTCTCTCTTCTTCAGGCCTTTCTCTTCCTTTGGATCTTTCCCTTTCCATAAAAAAGAATCTTGTTATCTCTCAAGTCCTCGCCCGGTTTGCGTTCCAGGACTTTTTGAGTTCTCTCCCAGCCCTTCGCTGACAATTTCAAGGTCGAAGTCACTGATCTCTGGCCAGCGGACCTCTGCAAATAAATAAATGCACCAACAAATAATTGCGTCACTGTCCATAAGAATATAAAATTAGAAAAAATAAAGATACATTAACTAGATTTTATAACATTTATTAGAATTTAGGTAAATATTTTAGATATTATTTTAATAAATAGTAAAGCTCCGTTTGGATAATAGACAAGTTTATTTTAATAAATAGTAAAACTTCATCTTATCTCATCTCATCATTACAATTTTTTCAAATTTTTATACAAAATATAATAAACAATTTAACTTTTTCAAATCTCAAAATAATAATAATATTAAAAAATAATATTCTAATAATATTTTATTCAATTCATCTAAAATTATTTCATTTCATCTCACCATCCAAATCATATTATAAAATTGTGTATATTTCACTTCGTACTTGTGCCCTCAAATTTAAATAAGAAATTGAGTCCGTTTTTTTCCATTTTGAGTGGTTGGTGATGTACATAGCTAATCTCATGGTTAACTTTGATAAGTGATTTGGATTCAGAGATGAGTTGAGATGAGTTGAGATGGTTTGTGAATAGTATAATAAAATTTGAATTATTTATTATATTTTGTGTGAAAATTTGATAAAGTTATTTTGAGATTTGAAAAAGTCGAATTATTTACTATATTTTATGTAAAAATTTGAAAAAGTTGTAATGATGAGATGAAATGAGTTGATGTGAGTTTTGAATGCAAACAAAGCCTAAAAATTATTTATACATGTTTTATAACTATTAATCTTGCAATTTATAAGTTTGTGTATAAATAAATATGTTACTTATTACCGAATCTATTATAATTGTAAAAAAAATTAGAAGAAAAATTATTATTTATCATTATTTTATCATCTATTAATATAATATTTAATTATTAAAAAATTATTTATTATGCTTCACTTTTTTTGCTATTCATTTGATGGGAGAATAGGAAATAATAAATAATATGATTAAAAAGTTTATAAGAAAATAAATACTTTTTTGGTTAAGTGTAGCATGCTTCTTAATGAGAAAATGCTATGAAGCCATTTCCAAGGGAATTTAACTACAATAGTTGTGTTTGACATATTAATAAATGGATTTATAAATAGTTTTATTATTATTATTATTATTATTATTATGCAAATATTATATATGTATCCTCAGTGGCAGAACCACGGTCACCCAAAAAAATTCAAAATTCCTCCTAAATTTTTTTCATAATTCTATATATATAAGAAATGACCCCCCAAAATATTTATAATTCCTATATACTCCCCAAGATTTTCAAAATTTGTATATACATATAAATGTCTTTCCAAAATTTGTAATTTCCTTTTATATATTATATATTTTCTATGAAATGGTCCTTCCAAAATTAGATTAAAGTTAGGTTAATGAGGAATAATAAATTTATTAATTTGTATCTCAAAGTCTTTTATTATATGCAATATTAGGCTTTTTAATATGGTGAAATAAATTCAAGAGAATTAGTTAAGCTTGATGATCTATAGAAAAAAGAGAGAAGATATTTGCAATCGTGAATTGTGCAATCGTCGTGTAATCGCTTCAAAAAAAGTGAATAAAACATATGACCCACATGAAAAAAATTATTTTTTTAATAGTGGATCTCACTTTTTTCAAAATCATTACATAGCATTTACGCATTTTACAATTGTATGTAGAATTACTCTAAAAAAAATAATTGAGAAGTTTTATCTCTTAGACTTTATCGAGCAAAAAAATATTTATTTCAAATCTCAGTTGTAATATTATATGCTTAATGTGAAACCAAATTAATATCTATATTTTACTTTAAATTTGATAAACTAGCTTACATACTAGAATGAAATATAAGTTTCTAAAATATTATTTGATTGTTTTTATAAAAAAAATAAATTCTAAATATTTCATTACAAAAGTAATAATGGATGAATATATATATCCATGAAATATTGTCGTAAAAAATCTAAAACAACATTAAGTTAAATTTTTATAATTTTATCTCTACATGTATATAATAAATTCTCAAGATTTTATTTTTATACAACGTATCTTTTTGTGAAATTAAGGTTAAGATATGTATATTTTTATTTTATATAAACTAGTTATATCAATATGTTAGAAAAATTGGCCCGCCAAAACTGACCCAAGTCAAATCCAATGATTTAACCTATTCCAAGCTAGATTAAAATTAAAATTAAAATTAAATTAAATTAAATTAACATAATTCCAAAAGTACGGGAAAATATCTTAGGAAAGGACAAAAAGATAAAGAAAGAGAAAAAGAAAACACAAAAAAGACAGATAGAGACTTTAGGGAAAAAAAAAAAACACGAGGAGGTCCCAACTCCAAGGTGCATGAAGAGGGGAAGTTGAGACATGACTGGAACTTTCTGTACAAAAAGATAAATTAATTTTTATATTTTCAACGGGTGAAGTGTGAAAGAGTTTGGTGGAACTCAACTCCAAGGTGGTAATATATGGTACAATTTTTAAATTTAATATAAATAAAATATAAAATTAATAGATTTGGATATGATATAAATAAATTTGAGTTATGCGAATTATGTGGTATTATTTATATAAGTTGTGTTAGAATTTTAAGATTTAATTTATTTAATTAAATAAATTATATTTAATTAATTTATATAGTTTAATATTCATAATTTGACACGACATGGATACTACTTTATGATACTATTTATAAACAAGAAGAAGAGGGCCGGTTCTATCACATTAAGAATAATTCTACTTATCATCCTCATACACCACACATTTTACTTATTTTAATTTTTTTTTTTTTTACAATAAGTATGTGGTGTATGGATAATAAGTAGAATAACTCAATTAATTTAATAAGAATAAAATAATAAAAAATAATTTTAAAATATGTAAAATGTATGATCTGAGATGATGAGTAACATCCCTCTCATATTAATTCCTAGAGTCAGAGACAATAATAGGGAATTGAGTATCCAATTGGCAACAAAATAGAGTCCCATGTTATTTTCATCTACAGTTGCCAATACCCTAAAAAGACAACCGAATGAAACCATATACAGCTAAAAACATTCAAGAATTAATAATCCTTTTGTTTGCAGATAATAAAGGATTAATTACAAAATTATTAGTACATGAATTTTCAACTATTTGTTTGTTTTTTGAACATTCTTTGGGTATTTCTTAAAACTAATGTTTTTTTTTTCTTTTTTTTGTGAAACCCCAGCCACTAATTTTACAGTTAATAATAAAATACTTTTTATTATAAGAATTTATTTATTTATTTTATTTTAAATTGACGTGTAGTTATTTGTAAGATTACCGTGTGGTTTTTCGTTAACATTAATAGGTGAGATTTTTTTTAAAAGGATGATCATTTATAATTAACTCATATTACAAGGGGTTATTTTAAAAAAAAAAAGTTTGAACTAAGTCTCTTATCTTTTGTGGCTATCTTATCATGGTGCTGTAAACCATTTAGATTTATTTAAAATACAAATTGGAAAGTGTTGTATTGAACCTTTTTTTATTTTATTTTATTTATCCTTTTGTGTTTTAGATATGTCCAAGGGAATTTGAGAGCCCAAAGTTAAAGTAGCACTGTTGGTCAGCGTTGAGCACTTAGGGTTGTTTGGAAGTGGGATAGTTTCGTTTCGTTTCATCAAATCTCATCTTATTTTTCTTATTTTCGAACAATATTGCACAACTTCCTAATCTCCACATACCATATTTTTTTAAAATTTTTTAATTTTTTAATATTTTTTTTAAATTTATTCTTTTTAAACTAATTTAATTCTTCTATTTATTATTCATATATTAAATATTTGATAAAAGAAAAAATAATAAAAATTAAAAAAATGTGGTGTGCGGAGGTTGTTTGAATAGTATGAGGTTATGTAAATTTTTTATTTCTAATTATCATTTAAATACAAATACTTTTCAATTTCAAATCTTTATTTTTTTTCATTTAATCATAATTAATTATTATAACTTTTCTAAAATTTCAAACAAAATATAAAAAATAATTTATTTTTTTCAAATCTTAAAATAAAAATAATATTAAAAAAATATATTCTAACGATATTATAACTTTATAATATTTTTATTTAATTCTTTATTTTTTTAAACTCTATAAAATATCATAACTCAAATATTTTTATTATTACATACAAATCATTTTCCTATAATTGATTATTTTCTTGTCTCATTCTATTTCCGGATAGAATAGCCCAGTGGCCAGTGCAAAGAGCAAGTTGAAATCAGCCAACCCGTCTCTTCCCACTACACGACGTCTAATATATATATATTTTCTATAAAATCCTAATTAAATTATCATTATTGCAAATTGACTTATCAAATTAACTACATCGCTTTGTAAATTCTTTAACGTGGAACCTCATTTACGCCAATAAATTTTGTGTTTATATATATAATTATAGCCTAGTAACATGTCCAACATTGATGGGTGAAGCATTATCCTTTAAATTTTAATTTTCTACTACCTCAAACATAGGAGTAGAAATCATGTTTTCAGGTCGTACTTATCTAATGTCAAGTTATGAATATTCGAGTATATAGATTAACTCCAATTTGATCCGTTAAGTTAAACGTATCAAACACTAATCCAACTCATTTAGATAATGAATCGTGTCGTGTTACCCGTTTTGACCTGATAATAATTAATTAAAAATAAATTAATACAACACGATCCATTTAAATCCGTTTTATGTAAATGGATTGAACTAACACACATGACTCATTTTACTTGATTACCATAATTTCACATAAAAATTAAAATTTATATTTATTAATAGCCACAATATCTTAAAAAATATATATAAATATTTTTCAAATTTTAGTATATTATAAAACCAATATTACAAATCATAC
The DNA here is from genome assembly GCF_004785595.1 of Juglans microcarpa x Juglans regia. Taxonomy (NCBI): domain Eukaryota; kingdom Viridiplantae; phylum Streptophyta; class Magnoliopsida; order Fagales; family Juglandaceae; genus Juglans; species Juglans microcarpa x Juglans regia. The sequence continues at coordinate 7,119,777 of NC_054595.1, forward strand.
AATAACAAATATGAGTATAGGTCTAAAATTACAATAACAACAATCAAAGTATAAGCGTATAGAGAAATATCAATACTATAGCTTAACAATAATAAAATTTTAATTTTGAAATAAAATCTAAATGGGTCAAAACGAGTTGATTTCATGTTAAGCGGGTTGACCTATTATTGATCCATTAATAAATTGTGTCTTAACGGGTCAACACGTTTTGATCCGAACCCATTAACATCAAATGCAAACCCACTAATTTCGTATTGTGTTCGTGTTGGATTCATGAGTCGTGTCACATATTACCATCCTTACAGTGAATCAAACATTTAAAGAAGCTAAAAACAATTTGTATAATCCACAATCAATTTGCATAATCCAAATGAATTCCATTTTTAAATTCTACAAGAGTTTAGTTTTATATATCTTTATTGTTGTGAAATGTAATATTAATGTTAATATTTGATAACTTAATATCTCAAACTATTCATTTTTTTGTTAATATGTAATTTTTTTTAAATATTAATTTTGTTATATATGATTAATTTAGATCTTGATCATAAAATATTTGATCTTAAATCTATTTAATTGTGAATGATTTATTTATTGTTATATTATATATGAAATTATCTTAATTGACCAAAATAAATATATGGTCAAAAGTCTCTAGTCTTGCCCGATAGCTCTCGAGTCTCGAATATTACTTCGTTTTTCCAGCTCCTCTATTTTCTATCTCTCGTGTTCCCTTCATCTTTGTAATCTTCCTCCTTCCTCCCTTGCTGCTTTTTTTTTTTTTTTTTTTTTTTTGAAGTTTGTATTTCTAAATGTTTTATCTTTTATATATTTTAATTTTTAAGTTATAATATTTGTTGGTTTTCTTTGTTTTTAATTTTTTAACATATGGTTTTTGTAAGTTTTAAATTAAGTTTTTTAAAAAAAATATTTGTTTTATATAAAATAATTTATTGAACATTAGTTTTAGATCCAAACAAACGGTCTTATACAATCTTAGAGAAAGAAGTAAACGAAGAAAAATCTTATTAAATTTATAAAAATAAATTTATAAATTGATATAATATTCGATGCATTTAATTTATTTTAAAATTAGTTTATAAATATTTTTTTATGTGATGTTTTCACAAATCGAACAATCGAAACGTCACTATCATTAGTTATGAATAGTTTGTCAGACAAGCACCTAATTTCCATGCTTCAAAGTCGAACGCGATAATGAGTTAGGTGAGATTAGTGGTGACAACTAAAAAGTTAAAAGATGTAAAGAATTATAGTACAACTTTTCGCAATTAATGGCTATAAAGAAATTAGAAGTGAATCTCTCAATAAATCAGGGCAGAATAACAAAATGTAACCTACTTGTCTTAATAATTACTCTTATTTTAAGATTTTGATATAATTTAATTTAAAAGAATTTTTTTTTTTAAATTTGAATATTGTAAATTAAATTTTAATATATAGATTTTATGAATGATATACTTTACTACACAACTTGAAAATGAAATAAAATAATTTATTTATTTTTTTGTAGGAAATAAAATAATTTTTCAACTTGTCCTAAACAATATGGATTATATATTTGCCAATGCTTATATTTCTGCTTTTCCCAATTAAAGGGTATAGAGAATGAGAAGTGAATCTCTCCATGTGTCAATGCCAAACAAGAAAATCAAGAGCTAATTGTTCTCACATCTATGATGTAGATTATGGCAACTATTGTTTTAGAGAGAGAACCTCCAACTTCTCTCTAAAATCCTCTCAAACCGAAACTAGCTAGAGCGGGATGGCTTCCCTCCTATCTAGAATATTGGTCTTGTGTCTCTTTCTAAGTTTGTGTTTTTGGTTTTTGTTTTTATTTTTGTGTTTTTTCAGATATAATAAAAGAGGAAAGAGGAGTTGGCCCGAACGGCGGCATCGCAGAGCAGCTCAAGAAGCATGCTCGCCGAGTGTTTTGCTCCACCGCTGCACTATAGGTCGACCAGGCTGTGAACCAGCATCTCCCTCCCCAACTGGTATCCTATCCAAAACAATCGTTTCCACCACCGTGAGCCCCTGTTTTTGCTCATAACATAGCACTTTGTTTCCACTACCGTGAGTCGCATGCGCAGCCACCCAGCACCGACAACAATAGATCATGGGCCGCATGCTCAGCACCGAGCCCCCAGCCACCCAGTTGCCGACCACCTCGCAGCCACCACATAACCTCCCTTCCATTACGAAGCCTTTAAACAAGGGTTGGGCTAGAGGGAAGCTAGCGATGGTCAGTGGAGGGCAAGCTTTGGTAGGTGCTCGTGCGGAGGTGGTTTTGATGGAGGAGGTGGGCGGCGGACAGTGGGAAAAAAAAAATAAAAAAGGGAACGGGTCACAGGCAAAGAAGGAAGAAGAAGAAATAAGAAAAAAGAGGAGGAAAAAAGGGGGTGTGGCGCAAGAAGGAAAGTGATGAGGCCCTAGGACTTCTTGCCAAAACGATGCAGCTTTTAGGTGGAGGGGCTGGGGCTAGCTACTTCGGATCTTCAAGTTTACTTTTTTAGTTTTTATGTATTTGAAGTTTTTTGTTGGTTTGTTTAAAAAAAAAAAAAAACTATTGGATTTGGTGTCCATAGTAGCAGAATCTCGTTCCTCTTTTGAGAGAAAGTGGAGTGATAGTACTTCTCCTCATTTGGGAGAACGGAGGGTGATATTATTTCTCTTCTTTTGGAGTGAGGTCATGTTAGTTCTGTTTTTACAGAGCGTTATTCTCTCAAACAAACCAGAAGGTTTGTTAGGAAAGAACTTATAGAAGTTAAGATAATGCCCGTCATAAAGAAATTTGTGTGCGGAGGTGCCTAAGACCATATGCGTAGTTTGGCTTGTAATCTTGATTTTTTTTTTCTGTATTAATAAGTCACAATTATAATTTCGGTTTCATTGAATAAAATGAAATCTATTTCCATTAAAAAATGATGTAGATTATGGCTCGTTTGGATAGTAAGATGAGATGAAATAGTTTTAGATAAGTTGAATAAATTATTGTTAGAATATATTATTTTTTAATATTATTATTGTTTTAAAATTTAAAAAAGTTGAATTATTTATTATATTTTATATAAAAATTGAAGAAAATTATAATGATGATACGAGATTATATGAAATGAGATAAAACTATCTCTATATCTAATCAGATTTATTAATAGAATGATTTATTGATAAAATACAATTTGATTTACAAAATTTAAATTTATAAATTAAATTCTATCACATCAACAGTATTATGCATATACTCCACACCACCTATCAATAAAATTTTTCTTTTACAATACATATTAATTTAAGTAAACCAATCTACATCCTTTTAATTGAGTATTACTTTTTTATAATATTTAATTAATATAATATTAAAAGCTAGCAGCATATTGGGCATATCACAATGAATGGTTTCTTCTTTTGAGGAATAATGATGTCATCCTACTTTTCAGGCTTTCAGCGATGTCACAACTTGTTCTTTGTTCTCCACGTTCCAATATTTGAGGGCAAACAGCCATACCATCGTTGTTTTTTTTTTTCTTTGGGGTGCCGTGCAGCCCACGCACTCGTGAAACATTTCACAAATGTTGATTATTTGATCATGGGTGTGCATCACATTGCCACGCAATTTTATTTATTTCTTATTAATTATTGTGCGCCAAATTCTTTAAACCTTTTTTTTTTTTTAAATTATATCCAACAATAATATCTTAAAATACTTCGACACATGTTAAGGATGTGTTTCACAACTACACATTTTTGATCTCCTACAATCAAAGAGTAAACTGGCTTGGAGGTTTTGATGGGACGCCTCCGATATCTAAGTCAGTAATAATATGAATCTTTTTAGAGCCAAATTATTCGAGAGCTTTCATTAGCGTACCTGGATTCTTGAAATAGAGTTTTTGACTTCTTAGGATCACTCGGACTAACTATTTCACCCACTATTTGAAATTCAAGTCTCGTAACATTCAGACTATTTACTCACTTTGAATGAGTGAATATCCCAACTGTCCTAAGATAAGCGGACGAGCGTTCATGTCCTTAATAAACTGGCATAAGCCTTATCGGGATAGAGGAGTTTGAACCTTGAGTGGAGTAATTCATCGGGCTACCATGATCTAGGCCCATGGTAGCACCCCATGAGCCCTTATGGTGGTATCAAAACTAGTGTTTTTAATTTCGTACTGTACTGGTCGGTATGGTCGAAATTTTTCGTATCGACCAGTGGCCGGTACAAGTATCATATGTATTTCGTACCGGATGGTACTGGCCTATAATTCGGCCTGTACCGGCCTGTATTTCAGCCTGTACCGATCGATATTTCGGCCTTCAATTTTTTTTTTCATTTTTTCAAACTACAAACTTATTTTTTTACCTCTAATTCAGACTAAACTATTTATAATTTATATATATATATGTATTTATATATAATTTATTCATATATCGACTATTTCAAAACGGTACACGAAACGGTACCGGTATCGATACCAAAATATTTCATTCCAGTATCTTGACTGACACGGCATTCGATATAGTATTCAAAACATTGATCAAAATCCTTCCACATGTATTAAACTAAAAAATATAAAATCACCATACATTATAAAATAAACTTTTGGAAAATGCTAGGGGACGGAGAATGTGCAAGTACCCCTCATTATACAAACAAGTACAAATGCACTTTTTATTTTTTATTTTTTTTCAGCCATTTTTTATAAAACTTAAAATATTTTTTTAAAAAATATATATTTAATAATAGTCAATTATTTAACTATTAAAAAAAATAATCAATCGATTTTATCGGTAGAAAATCTCGATTTAAATATCATTTTCTTAAACTTTTATCTATTTCAATCAAACGATGGCACATCAATTTTTTTATTATAATTATAATAAAAAAAATAATGGTGGACTCCGACGATCCGGTAATTGGCCACCAGATTACGGCCAACTCTGACAACCTTTTAGAGTGGCGAGAAAAGAAAGTCAAAAAAATAATCAGTATTAGATTTTTTAAGAGTTTAGGATTCTTAGAATTTCCCTTCCAAAAAAATTAATTTGATATGGTTTAATTGATTGTGAAATTAATAAAATTATGGCGTGGTGTTGTATAATTGGATGCTTATTAATTTACTTAAAAAACCAAGTAAATAATGGAATGACCATTCTAGTCTCCACTGTTGGGTTTCAATAAGTCTGGGCATTAAGCTTTTGGATTAATGATGATGAGAGAAGCAGTTCTGAGACAAGGAATACAACAGAAGCAGTCCCAGTAACCCCGCGAGTCCTCGTCCCGTGCAATGCAATGAGACTCGTACTTGGAGTAACGTTTGGGATTCTACTCGTTATTTCTCCTACGTTTGTCAGAGTCGTTTCATACTCACGTTGATATGCATGCCCCTTTATCAACCGTCGCAGGTATTTTTATTAGTCCCTGATTTTTTTTTTCTCCCCCTCACTTCTTATCTTCTTGTGCAAGTTTTATTTTCACTTCCTTCTCTTGCTTCGCGTTCGAAACCCTTCGTGCCTTCTGCACTGCAGACCCTCTCATCCTTCTTCTTGCATTGCTTTCCTCTATTTTCTGCGTACCCATGGCCGTTAGAAGAAACAAAGGTTCGAGCCCCTCTCGTGGCGGTGGTTCTTCGCGACCCCGCAATTCTCTTGTTAATGGCAAAGACGCTGCGGCTAACCCTAGTGTTGAAGGAGATGCTCCCCGTTCAATCTTTGAAGGTCATCGTTGGGTTTCCACCCTCTCATGTTAAGAACTAGATACTGCAAGAGACCACTTCAACATTCCCGATTTAGTGGGGCTGTCACTGCCTGGCCAATGACGTGGGGCCGTTGATGTCAAAGGTATTGCAGTTTTTGTTGTCCTCTATTTAGCCATGTTTTCAATTGGGTTTCGTTTGCTCTTCGTGCAGCCCATTTGTGACGTCTTAGACGCCTTAAGTCTTGTGTCGACTCGATTGGTGCAGAATGCTTGGCGTATTTTAATGGCCTAATGTGTTTTGTGGTGGCGGGTCTTGGAGCCCACTGGTGATGACTATCCTGACCTTACAGCTCGGGAGTTCCTTTCTATTCATGGGTTTAGGTGTTTAGATGGGAACCTTTGTAGCTTTAGGTCCCACAGCAAATTGGTTGAGCTAGAGCGTAAATATTCCCATGCCAAGGACTGATCGAAAATTTTTTTTCTTTGTTTCGGGTAGGGGGTGGGAATTTTCGGTAGATGAGGCCTCATATCGGGAAGTCCTTGTCAAACCTTCTTGGTCACCCATTCCCGATGAGCGTGCCCTTAAAAATTTGTTGTCTTCCCGAGAGGAAGCTCGTATTTGGGTGGTTCAATCTTAGGCGATAGCTAACATTAAATCCACTTGGTCTGATGCCCTTTTGACACCCACCAACATCGGTAGGTTCCTGATGGTACCTAGCCGGGCCAATGTACTTGGTCGTGAGATTCTGGGCGCCCCATCGCCGACGGGAAACTTAAAAAAGGGATCACTCTCGAAGGCATGGGTAAAAAGAAGAAAGCTCGCCTTGGGGCCAAGTCCTCAGACGCGTCTAGCTCTTCCAGGGGTGTTCCTTTGCCCCCCCTCCCCACAAGACAAGTGGTGGAGAGGGCCCGAGCAACCCTCCAGTGCCCAGGACCAGTTTGTTAGATGACATCATGGACCAGGCAGATGCCGAATTGGATTTCATATTGGAGGTTGAGGCAGGCATGAGGTCGGAGGCTAAGGTTGCCCAGACTTTTGGGCAGGTAGTCAACCCCGTAGGTGACCTTCATTTAGAGGGGGATGATTTTGACTCCGTTATGAACCCAAACTTCTTTAATGCACCTCCCATGAGCGGCCTTCCTTCCTCATTGAACGGCTTTGGTGACTCATTTCATCATGAAGATGTTAGCGAGCCATCTCCTGCTACCTCGACGGCCTCAGGTGGGGATACTCTTGAGTTGCCCTTTATATTCCCAAACCTATCTTTTGCCAGTAGGAGCAGGGTGTCAATCCTTTCCTCGCCCTTCAGTACTTTTCCCAGTTGGAGGGGCTGGTGAGGAACCTTCTCCAACCTTTCCTACATGTGATCTTCAAACTGGCTCTCCCAAAGGATCTCCATTCTGGGAGGAAGTCGTGGTGCCTTAATTCGATCAAACAGCCAGGACATCAACTTAGGCGACTGGTGGCACGTCGCCTCAAACTATTCGGGAGCTGTTCACCCCAGAGGGTGCTGCTGGGGTCTCCTTCCGAATTTCGAGTGCTCGCCATGGTGCTTCCTCTTCTAGCCTTGGTGACTCCTCTTAGCCTTCCAAGTCACGTCACAATGAGGCTTTCCGTTCCACTGTCCTCCACCTTCATAGTATCCATTCACCAGTGAGCTTCATTTTTCCTTAGTTTAACTTTCTGTTAGGCTGTTACCTTTTTGTCTTGAATTTTGCAGGGAATTGACAAATTGGTTGTTGCACTGGTGGAAGATCGTACAAGGCTCGAGGAGAAAAATGACTCAATGCGCGCATTCATTGGCAAAGCTCACGGGGTTGCTGTCTCTGCCCGAGCGGAGAAAGAATAACTGGTTGGGGAGCTCTCCTGAGTTGGATCCACCTTTTGCTTGCCTCTCTCCAATCTGAACTGGCGAGCTTGTTGGAAGAAACTGCGCTGTACAAGGCTAAAACGGTTGATAGGGAGATTGAACTAGATAATTTGGTCGCCCGCTTGAGTCAAGTGAAAAAAAGGTGGAGGGATTGTAGAAAGCGAAGGCTGACAACATTAGATGCCTGACTGCCTTAGAGGATGAATGTCAGGAATCCATTGTCCAACTAAGCATAACTCAGGGCGAGAAAACTAAGGCAAAGCAGGATTTGGGCAAGGCTAAGAGTGCTCTTAGGGAGCACGATCGCCATTATTTGGCTTTAAATCAGAGCTTGGAGACCTGTAAGAAGAACTTGGCTGCTTCAGAATCGAGGATATCCGAGCTGAATGGAGAGCTGAGCCACTCACAAGAACAGATAAGTCGCCTCCTTCCCCAGGTTAATTCCACATGCGCAGTCCGAGACTGTGGTTTTGGCCTTGGCTTCAAGCTCAGGATTAAGCATCTACTGGAGCTTTTGCTTGCACATCTTGAGACAGATCTTCGTAACTTGAAGTGGAGGGAGATAAGAGCCAGTCCTGCCGCCTACCATTACTTTGACTTTATCAGGTGAGGCATCATGCCAGATGCCTTCCCTCTTTCTCTTTGCCCTTGATGTTTTCTTCTTGTACTTTTGTTTTGTTGAACTTTGGACAATTGATCCTTGGTAGTTGTATATTTTGAAGTGTGGTTTTTATGTTAAGTGAAAAGAAGGATTTTTGTTGATTAACGAAGTATGACTGTAGTTAGTTTTGGTCTCAGTTATGTATAATTAAGTTTAAGGAAAACTAAGGACATAATTAACTTAACCAAAATTCAGTTGTGTGGCCTTTGGCAAGAAAGTGGAGCCTGAAAGTCCCTCGACCGCATAGCCTTAACGAGTGGAGAGTAGTAGGAAAGTGGCTCGACCGCGTAACTATGGCGAGTGGCGTAATGGGAAAGTTCCTCGGTCATGTAGCCTTGGCAAGAAGGTGTAGCGAGAGAGTCCCTCGACCGCGTAACTGTGGTGAGTGGAGTGTGGCGAGAGAGTTACTTGACCGCATACTCTGGTGAGTGGCGTAACAGAAGGATTCATCGATCGTGTAACCTTGGCAAGAGGGTGTAGCAGGAGAGTCATTTGACTGCGTTACAGTGGCGAGTGGAGTGTAGCAAGAGAGTTGCTCAACCGAATAACTCTGACGAGTGGAAGGTAGCGGGAAAGATGCTTGACCACGTAAGCGAGTGGCGTAACGAGAAGGTTCCTCGACCGTGTAACCTTGGCGAGACAGTGAAGCAGGAGAGTCCCTCGACCACGTAATCTTGGCGAGTGGAGTGTAGCGGGAGAGTGGCTCGATCACGTAACTTTGGCTAGTGGCGTAAAAGGAGGGTTCGTCGACCATGTAGCCTTGGAGTGAAAGTGTAGCGGGAGCGTTGCTCTACTGCGTAACTCTAGCGAGTGGTGTAATGAGAGGGTTCCTCGACCATGTAGCCTTGGCGAGAAGTTGTAGCAGGAGAGTCTCTCGACCGCGTAACCATGGCGAGTGGAGTATAGCAGGAGAGTTGTTCGACCGCGTAACTCTGGTGAGTGGAGTGTAGTGGGAGAGGTGCTCGACTACGTAACTCTTGCGAGTGGCGTATCGGGAGGGTTCCTCGACCGTGTAGCCTTGGCCAGAAGGTGTAGTGAGAGAGTCCCTCGACCCCGTAACCTTGGCAAATGGAGTGCAGCAGGAAGGTTGCTCGACTGGATAACTTTGGCGAGTGGCATAACGAAAGGGTTCCTCCACCATGTTGCCTTGGCGAGAAAGTGTAGCAGGAGCGCTGCTCAACTGCGTAACTCTAGCAAGTGGTGTAACGAGAGGGTTCCTCGATCATGTAGCCTTGGCAAGAAGTTGTAGCAGGAGAGTTTCTCGACTGCGTAACTGTGGTGACTGGAGTATAGCGGGAGAGTTGTTCAACAGCGTAACTCTGGTGAGTGGAGTGTAGCAGGAGAGGTGCTTGACTGCGTAACTCTTGCGAGTGGCATGACAGGAGGGTTCCTCGACTGTGTAGCCTTGGTGAGACGATGAAGCAGGAGAGTCCCTCGACCACGTAACCTTGGCGAGTGAAGTGTAGTGGGAGAGTGACTTGATCACGTAAATCTGGCGAGTGGCGTAAAAGGAGGGTTCCTCAACCATGTAGCCTTGGCGAGAAAGTGTAGCGGGAGCGTTGCTTGACTGCGTAACTCTGGCGAGTGGTGTAATGGGAGAGTTCTTCGACCATGTAGCCTTGGCGAGAAGTTGTAACAGGAGAGTCTCTCGACCGCGTAATCATGGCGAGTGGAGTATAGCAGGATAGTTGTTCGATCGCTTAACTCTGGTGAGTAGAGTGTAGTGGGAGAGGTGCTCGACTGCGTAACTCTTACGAGTGGTGTAACGGGAGGTTCTTCAACCGTATAGCCTTGGCGAGAAGGTGTAGCGAGAGAGTCCCTCGACCGCGTGACCTTGGTGAATGGAGTGCAGCAGGAGGGGCTCGACTAGGTAACTTTGGCGAGTGGCGTAACGGAAGGGTTCCTGGACCATGTAGCCTTGGCGAGAAAGTGTAGCGGGAGAGTTGCTCGATCGCGTAACTCTGCCGTGTGGCATAACGGTAGGGTTCCTCGACCTTGTAGCCTTGGCAAGAAGTTGTAGTGGGTGAGTCCCTCGACCGCATAACCATGGCGAGTGGAGTATAGCTGGAGAGTTGCTCGACCATATACCTTTAGCGAGTGGAATGTAGCAAAAAAGATGCTCGACCGCGTAACTCTAGTGAGGGGCTTAATGGGAGAGTTCCTTAACCGTGTAGCCTTGGTGAGATGGTGTAGCGAGAGAGTCTCTCGATCGCGTAGCCTTGGCTAGACGGTGTAGCGGGAAAGTGGAGTGTAGCGTGAGAGTGGCCCGACCGCGTAACTCTGGCAGGTGGAGTAACAGGAGGGTTTCTCAACAGTGTAGCCTTGGCGAGAAGGTGTAGCGGGAGAGTCCCTTGACCGCATAACCTTGGCGAGTAGAGTGTTCTGAATATGATCATAAAGTGGCAAGATAACATATAAAGAAAGAATATGACATGAATAACTGAGCTTAAGGACGTTCCTTCGATAAGAATATTTCATCGAAAATGTCTTAATAAAAATTTTCTGAAATTTTCATCATAAATAACTTAAGCATAAAATTTGCTCAAATGTTCAGCGTTCCAAGGGTGAGGCAGTTCATGTTCTGCTGCTTCTTTTAGGCGATAGGCTCCCTGGCAACTACTGCCTGTGACTACGTATGACCTCTCCCATCTTGGGCCCAACTTTCTTTCTTTTGCGGTGGTCACTCCAATTTCTGTTGACAATAGGTCGCCAACCTTGAATGACCTCGGCCTTACTCTCTTGTTGAAGTACTGCTCTGTCTTCCTCTTGCAGGCGACCACCCTAGTCTCAGTGCTCACTCTTCTTTCTTCTAGTAAGTCCAGATGCTCTTCCAACTTCCTTCCATTTTCATTGGCGTCGAAGCTCTACCTCTTGTGGCTTGGAATCCCCACTTCCCTTGGTATTATGGCTTCAATTCTGTATGCCAGGACTAAATGAGTCTTGCCTGTTGACGTCCTTGGTGTTGTCCTGTACACCCATAAGATCTCGGGGAGCTCATCTGCCCATGTCCCATTTTTTTCGCCTACCTTCTTCTTCAATATCCTCACAATGGTCTTGTTGGTTGCTTTGACTTGTTCGTTTGCCTGTGGGTGTCCGGGAGATGAATACTTGTCTTTGATCCCAAGTTTTGAACACCACCTACGATAATGCTCTAAATCAAATTGCTTGCTATTGTTGGAGATGATGTTTTGCAGTATCCCAAATCTACATACGATTGCTTTTCATATAAACTTCGTCACACTTTAAGCAGTCACCGTTGCCATTGCCTCAGCTTCTGCCCACTGGATGAAGTAGTCGACGGTGACAATAATTAATTTGGTTTTTCCTTTGCTCGGGGGCATATGGCTGAGCAAACGGCAATGAGAAAGTTATCGACTTCAGTTCTTCAGGGGGCATGCTCGGGACTGGCGCATGTAGCTGGCACTGGACACTTTTTTACGAACTCATTTGAGTCTTGTACAGCGTTGGGCCAATAGTATTATGCTCTCATGACTTTCACCGCCAATGACCTTCCTTTTAAATGATTCCCACAAACGCCTTCGTGTATCTCCCTTATCATATACTCGGCCTCTTCCTTTGATATGCATCTTAGTAATGGGCTAGAAAAATCCCGCTTGTACAATGTTCTGTTTATCAAGGTGAACCAAGCTGCTCTGATCCTGGTTTTTCTCGCCTCCTTTAGGGAAGTGGGTAGCTCCCTAGCTATCAAGTACTTGATGATATTATCTGCCCATCTTGGTGACTTCCCTTCGATCTCAAAAACTTTCTCTCCTATGGCTGTTGTGTCTACTATCCTGAGAGTTACTTCCCATGGCAATATTTCCTCCTGCCTAGTCGATGTTGCTCATGCTAACCGATCCACCTTCCAGTTGTCCCCTCTGGAAATCCATTTGATCTGAAAATACTGGAACTGACGGGATCTCTCCTGGACATGACGAAGGTACCTTATTAGCTTTGGCTCCTTCACCGAATATTCTCCAGTGATTTGGCCCACCACGACTTGGGAGTCTGCTCTCATTACGATTGCCATTCCACCTGACATTTCAGCTACGACCAACCTTGTGAGCACCACCTCGTACTCTGCTTTATTGTTCATCACGTTGAATTTCAGTCGGACAGCATGAAATGACTCCATGCCGCCGTCCACTATCATGTGGATGCCCACGCCACCTTCTATTCAACAAGATGAACCGTCGACCTGTACTAGCCACAGTTCCTCTTCAGGTGCCTCAAGTGTCTCATCGAGAAATGTCGTCAGTTTCGCGACAAAGTTGGCCAGGATTTGTCCCTTGAAGCAATTTTGAGGATATAACTAATTTCATACTCACTTAGCTCGTTGGACCATTTCACCAGTCGCCCCGAAGTGTCAGGGCTTTAGAGTACTTTCTGCAAGGGTGTGGAGGTGATGACTCTTAAGGTGGGCTTGGAAATAAGGGCGCGACGCAATCGTTGTGTCGACATCACAACTGCGAAAGTGATCACCTCTATCTTCGGCAACTCTATCTTCGGGTATCTCCTCTCAGCCCTCTTAAAGCTTTGTTGACATAATACACCAGTCTTTACTCCTTAATCTCATCTCTAACTAGAGCGACTGAAACAACGTCTGGGGTGGTAGCCAGATACAGTGATAAGGGTTCCCCCTGCTTGGTCTGACTAAGCAGCGACAGGTATTCTTTTAGTTATGTGAATGCTTCCTCACACCATGCATCCCATTCTTGGGCCTTCTTTAGTACTTGAAAAAATGGCATGCACTTGTCCGTTGAATGAGACATGAATTTGTTGAGGGCCGTTATTTTCCCTTCCAATTTTTGGACCTCATTAAGAGTCGTGGGTGACTTCATCTCGATGATAGCCCTAAGCTTCTAGGGATTCACCTCGATGCCCCTTTTGAACATCATGAAGCCCATAATCTTACCTGATTGCATCCCGAATGCGCATTTGGTTGGATTGAGTTTAATGTACTGACGTAGCACACTGAAAGCTTCTCTCAGATCTTCCATGTGCTGCCTAAACTCCATGCTCTTTACCAAAAGGTCATCCATATATACTTCCATATTCTGGCCTATCTGATTTTTTAACCTTTTGTTTGTCAGTCTTTGGTAAGTTGCTCCTGCGTTCTTCAGTCCGAAGGGCATGACAGTTAATAGTACAGGCCCTTATTGGTTATGAAGGCCGTTATCCTGGTCAGCACGACCCATCTTGATTTGGTTATACCTGGAGTAGGCATCCATGAAACTCAACACCTTTCGACAACCAGTTAGGGTACTGAGTTTCCTTGATAAATCTTGCCGCCAACAATCGATCCACCTCCTCTACCTTTTCCTTATACTTCTTAGTGCTGAAATTCCTCTTCTTCTGCTTAACAGGCCTTACGTCTGGGTTAACGTTTAGTCGGTGCTCTATAACCTCTTTACTTTTCCCTGGCATATCCTAATGATTCCATTCAAAGATGTCTTTGTGCTCAAGGAAGAGTTGGATTAGCTGGACCCTTTCTTCCTTCACCATTGTAGTTTCGATCCTCACATGGTTACCTGGCTGGGTCAGATCAAAGGGGATAAGTTCCAATGGCTCATCGACTTCTCTCTGTCTCAGCGTTTCCTCATCCCTCATTTCCGCCTCCGTTATGAAGACTTTAGGGGGTGGTGGCGGGAGAGTCTCATCGTCGCATGCCCGCAACTCTACTACTTTCATGTCTTGCTTTCCTTTAATTCCTGCACGTAACACTCCCGGACAAGCACCTGCTCATCGCGTACCTCGCTAATTCCCACTTTCGTGGAAAACCTCATCTTCAGATGATAAGTGGATTGATCGCTCTTAAGGCGTTCAATGTTGGTTGGCCTATAATGGCATTATACGCCGACTGCATCCTAACCACTCAGAACTCGGTTAGGTGGCGGTGAGGTGGGGGCCAATTCCCACCTACACAGGTAGCGTAATGGACCCTATGGAGTGAATTGCATCTTCTGTGAACCCCTTCAACATGGTTGGTGCACAAAACTAGCCCATTTTTAACCCCATTCTCGTGAAAACGTCCCAAAACAAGATATCTGCTAATTTCCATGATTTAATAATATCCTTCGCGTCGTGTAATTTGCTATCAGCATTGTTACCACTAACGCATCATTGTGTGGGTACACTACTCGAGAGTCATCATTATCAAAAGAGATTGGGAGAGAGGTTTGTACCCGCGCCTGCTTGGTAGGCCTATCCACGCTGTATATCTCCTCATTTCTTGCCCATCTTGCATAAGCCTTCATTCCCGACGAGGTTAGCCTTCCTTCTGCATACCCCTAGCTATGGTATGGATCTCCCCCTAAAGGTGGGTTTCTTCGATCCGTATCTTGTCTAGATTGGTGATTTCTTAGTTCCTGTGACCTCTTCGTCCTTTTAGGTAATTCTCTTCTTCCTAGACTCTTGTTTCGTCTAGGCTTACGCTCCGGTCTTCGGTCGTTTAGGATTCTTTGAATTTCCTATCTAAAAAATTTAATTTGATATGGTTTAATGGAATGTGAAATTAATAAAATTATGGCGTGGTGTTGTATAATTAGATGCTTATTAATTTACTTAAAAAAGCAAGTAAATAATGGATTGAACATTCTAGTCTCCACTGTTGGGTCCCTTTCAAGAATCCAGTCTTGGCATTAAGCTTTTCGATTAATGATGATAAGAGAAGCAGTTGGGCAGACAAGGAATACAGCCACCCCCCATGATTGCTCTTTTCATGAAATTAATGTCTTACTTTGGTTGCTGATGAAGAAAGCAAAGGCATGTCATGATCAAAGCAGGCATCTGAATTCGTTTTTCTTTTTTTTTTTTTTTTTTTAAAATATGTGGGTTATAATTATATTATTGGGAGAAGAGCCTCAGTTTTTTTAATTCTTTTTTTAGAAACTATATAAAATACATTTATAATTATCTTAAAAGATATATATATATATATATATATAATAGATTTATAATATCTGTTATTGTTTAAATATTACTATATATTTAATAAATACTATAAAACTCTCCTCATATCTACCTGTTCCAACTCGAGAGATATATATTCTAATACATAGGGATGGATTAGACTAATATATATATATATATATATATATATATATATATATATTGGTGGAAAAATGCACATGATCATTGACCATGTGTCAATATTTTTCAATAAGTTCCTCGATAGACTCAGGATCGCTCTGTCAAATGCATCTACAACTAAATCCAGCTGTGTGTTTTGGGCATCCATATCCATTAGAGTGGTGTTACTCTCGGCCTCTATCTGCTTATTTTATGTATTGTTTAGTATAAATTGTACTATTTTTTAAATATTTTTTAAACATACTTAAATATTTAAAAAATAAAAAAATATCGAAGCACTAATAATTATTTCATTAATCATTAATAAAAAAATAAAAAAATTAAATATATGAGCGGTCAAAATGAGAAATAAAATGAAGAGGCATACTAACATTATTCTATATATTATTATACAAATAACGTGATCTAAAATAGTAATAATATTGGAGCAATCTTTTATATAATTATATTTTAAAATAAATATATTTTATAAATTATTTTATTAAAATATTCCTCCTATAAATTATTAAAAGATTGTAAAAAACTTATAGGTCTATTGTTTCCCTTCTAGAAATCTCTCTCTTTTTTTTTTTTTTTTTTTTTTATACAACAATGATTTACAAACAAATCACACAAAAATATAAATTATAATCATATAAATTCATAAATTTTCCTTTTATTGAATAGCTAAGAATGGCTAGAAAATAACACCTTCTCAAGAGAAATATTTGATTTTTACAAAATAAAATTTATAAATTAACGTAATTCATTGTCATTGTTTAGATTATAAAATTATAATTTTTATAATATAAATTTATAAATTTATTTTTATAGAATATATTGTCTAAAGAATATAATAAAATTGGGGTGGAGAATTGACCACAGAAAGTAAGCCCCTCAGAGAGAAACTGCTTTTATTGACAGGTGATGGATCAACATCACCAAACAGAGCAATGAATTGAACAACTTTGGCTGAGTCTGTGCGCAATGACAAATTGCCTTTATCATCATGATGAAGATCAGAGCAAGAAAACAAAGTCCCTTCTTTTTTTTTTTTTTTTTTTTTTTTTTTTTTTTTTTTTCTGATGTGGAAATGGAATTACCTCTGCTCTCCAAAAATAGTGCTAAAATCCTCCTCTACCCTAATCATAAAAAGACTCTGATTTTCTGTGGCCAGTGACTTCGGTCACTTGCAAATTGCAATCAATCCGGCAAGAAAGAAAAGAAGACAGATTTGTTCACAGCATCAATATCTACTTTACAACCCAACATAGCTCACATCAATTTGTAAATCTATATCCCAATCATTTTTTATATAAAAGTATTGGACTTTTCTCATAATTATAATAGATCTCAGCCTTTAAATTTGGTAATGTGAAGTATTTTTAAGTATTTTGTTTGTAGTATTAAAAAAATAATAAAAAAATAATGATAAAATATTAAATAATAATAAAAAATATGAAAAAAATAATAATAAAATAATAAATAATAGTGAGTTATTCTGAAAATACTTAAAGTACTTTCAATACCCAAATAAAACTTTGCAAGTAATAAACTCTTATATTGAGAAGGCACTACTTTGTCTGTTCACAAGCCTTGAATGCAACATTGAGAAATGAAGAAAGAGAAGAGATGCCTCTAACTAGCCAAAGTCCTTTTATGATTGCTAAATATAAACTGTGGCAACATTCATAGCTCATATGAAACTGCTTCATTCAATTGGTCATATGCTTTCATCCCACAATTCTTTAACAACAACAGCAACTATTAAAATAAAAAGAATAAAAACAACTCAACAAATCTGTACAAGAAAGCTGCATAATACAAGGAAGCCTGGGAAGGCAAACAATATAGGAGAGAAGAAAAATGAAACCCCCCCTCCAAACTTTCAAAGCTTCTCTTTTGATACTGTAATAAGAGATCATTTTTTAATAATTTCAGCGATTTGCCAGAACCAAAATAGAGATATTCTGAAAATCAGGACAAAAAAGCTTCAAACCTCAAATTCTCTAGTAGCAGAAGCTAGTGGGGCGTTGTTAACTTCCAAGATGACTAATAATCAAGATCTCGCAATAATGGAAGGAGATGCTCAATCGGTATTTACAGTTATTGAATGCCTCCATTTTGGCAAATCTTACCCATCATCGTGGATATTCAACAAGTCTCCCATCATTGCCAATAATTGAAATTTACAAAATTCATTGATCACAAAATCGATATGAACACTTAAATGATGCAATGGTAAGCAACCAATCATGTTTTTGAAAACTTATCCATATATAATCTACCTAGTTATTTCGAAAGTAGAAAAGATCCACTGTAGCTACTTTTCGTTATTCTATAATATTCTTGCTAGAAAAAAGAAATGAAAAGAAAAAAGCTGCATAATCATCTGTTCAATTGTATCCACCATTAATAATTGAGCTAATGCTGCCATCAACATGCCCACAAAGCTAGCTAACAAACAAACTAAAACATTCCAAAGCAAACTCCTCCCCCTTGAAGAATTGTAAAACATCACAATATCATATATCATTAGGAAATATCAGCATCAAGAAAATAATAGTTACTGAAAACGTGAAACATTACAAGTAGAGCTGGAGATCATAAAATTCAAGAGGAAGAATATCATTTCCTTGTAAACTTTTGCTTTGCTTTGCATTTTTTAAAAAAAATCTCAACCTTGAAATGAAAATTGATGATATCCCCATCACATTTCTAGCTATCTGAATTCCAACCAACCTATACACCCAAATGGAAAAATTAGGCCCGTCCAAGAAGCGCCGATATTTTTTTACCCGAAACGTTTCGAAGCCGATGTGATTGTTACCCTTCCTTGTGCACCGAGCCTTCATCGAACGACTGAGAATGAGAGACTTTGCAGCTTTTCATCCTCAAGAAACCGTAAAGTTTCCGAAACTCCCGAACGGCATGGCCGCCTTCACTTCGGAAGGACGCGCCCGCTTCCTCCACGGACTTCCTCGGTCCGTCGGTATTCCCCAACCGTTGTGCAATCCTCCGTTCACTGTCCGTTTGCAATGCCGTCATAACCGATTTTATAGCCCGGCTCGGCGAATTCCGGTTTGCAATCATCAACTCGCCGATCTCGGCCGGGCTTAAACTCGCCCCGGTTTGGAAAATCTCCTCCACCTGAGGGAAGAGCTTGTGGTCCTTGAGCCCCAAGTAGCTGCTCGCCAAAGTTTTGAAAACCAAGAAATCACAGAGAGGAAAATGGATATGGACATCGATACGACCGGGTCTAAGCAGAGATGGGTCGACGCGATCCTTGCTGTTCATCATCGTGAAAACCATCACTCTCTCTTCGGCGCAGCACGAGTTTAATATCCCATCCATGAAGTTCAGTACTCCCGACAAGCTCACACCCGTCGATTTCTCCGTCAGAAACCGATCGAGGTCCTCCATGACGATGATGGACTTGCTCGTTGTCTGTAACAAAAGCAAATTCAGATCCGAATCATTCAAAACCTTGGAGAGATCGATAACGTAAACATCGTAGGATATGAAATTCGCCATGGCAGCCACGAAGCTTGATTTCCCAGTTCCGGACGGACCGTATAAGAGAAAGCTTCGCTTCCAAACGCGGCCAAGACGGTGATAATACTGTTTGGATTTGACGAAGGATTCGAGATCGGACTTCACCTTGTTTTTGAGGTCGTCTTCCATGGCTATTGTATCAAAGGTCGAAGGGTGCGTAAAGGGAGCGGATCTCCACCTTCCGTCACCACCCCCGGTGCGATGATGATGATGGTGATGATCGTCGTCGTCCTCGCCGCGCTTGATATTCATGTACAGCTTCAGGTCTCGCTGTTTTCTCAGCTCAATTTCATCAGCCACCGAGTGGATGTGCTGGAGATACGGCCGGAGGATTCTGCGCTTGTCCGCCTTTCGGACCTTCAGCAGGAAGCTTCTGCAGTTGTTTCGTAGCGTCTTGTCAGCGTTGGTCCATGTTAATACGGCGTCGAGAAAGTTGTCCTCGACGGTCTGGTTGGGGTCAAGGCAGAGAACGATGTCGTTAGGCTTCTTGCCGGTGACAAGGTTGGTGAAATCGGAGTCTTCGAGACTAGACAAGGAGTTAAGGTAGAGGGAGACTCTTCGATAAAGCTGATTCTCTTGCATACTTTCATTGAATTCGGGGACTTTGAGGAACTGGTGAACATGAAAGCAATCTTCGATCCATCTCCACCATTTCTTCACGACATAAATCAGCCCGGTTTTGAATAGAAGCACCCGAATCAACACGAGAAAACAAACAAGTGCGATACCGAGAACAATCAGGGTTCGAACACCCATAAAAAAAAAAAGAAATCTCTTTATGGGTGTTTCGAATTTTCCTTTTGGGTTTTGGGTTGATCGATCAGAGAGAAAAATATGTGACGGAGAGAGAGATGGATGGGGGAGTGTTTGTTTTTTAAAGAAAACGCAAGTCTGAAAATTGTGTGCAACGAAGACGACAAGCTAGGGATTAGGGAGTGGTTTTCAATTCTATAAATATATAAATTACCTTAAAATTATAACGGGAGACGGCTACTTGCCGGCAAAGGTAATATTTCTGATTGAGAGAGGGAAAGAGAGAGAGAGAGAAATTCTCTAGAGATATATTCTCTTTCTTTTTGCTGCATCATGGCTACCGAGGAAAGAGCCCTTCTATATTGACAGGTAGGAAACCCCTTTTATTTCTCCGTCATTTCGAGAAACTTTCCAGTCGGGATAGTATTGAGTTTTTCAAAATTTAATTTAATTTTTTATGTTAAATAATTTTGCTGTTAATAGACTTTTTATAAAGTTGTTTTCTCGCTACCCTCTATCGGCCAATTTTTGGGCTGCAATCCGGCCCGAAGCAATCAGATTTGTGCTCGACCCGACTTGAGTGTTTCCATTCAAGGTTTCAAACCGACCTGACTCAACTTGAATAAACAGAGATCGGATCGAACCCGTATGATCTGACATTCACCACATAGGGCAAAAAAAAAAAAATCTACGTTCTTCACTTCTGCATCGATGCACAAAATATTTATATCATCTGTATAATCTGATCACAATATCAAATTATCAATATCAGATCAACATTCCAAAAAACAAAAAATAAAAAATGCAGTTTGCAGCATTTCAACGTCTTCTTCTTACTTTACTGACAGGAGAAAAATAAAAGAGAAACCAAAAGGAAATTTCTTGGGAAACAAACAGAGAGAGAGAGGAAAAACTATTTTAGCACTTTTTGTAAACAAGAAATATTTAGTAAAGAGATCAGACAAAGGTCAATCATGAATTCCATGATCTTCACTTCCTTAGACATCGTGTGTGCGGAGTTGTTGGGCCAAAAGGTGAAGGCTTCCTTCCCTTCCATCGCCAAGGGCAGTAGCGATACCAACGCCGCCAGCATCGACGTGAACAAGAAACAGCCACCATCAGCAATGTATGTTAAGAAGGAGAAGCAGACGCAACAGAGGAGGTCACCGCGGTTCGCACAGGACTTGGATGGGTTGAATTGCTTCGAGACTCTCATCTCTTATTAGGTGAACTGCAGTTTGCAGAGAGGGGTTTCGTCCGTAGCGTCTTTTTGCTTCATAGAGAGAGAGAGAACGGCACTAGGGTTTGTGTTGGATAGAGAGAGAGAGAGAGAGAGAGAGAGAGAGAGAGGCTAGGGTTTGTGCTAGATAGAAAGAAGAGAGGGGGGACTGCGGTTTGATCAGTTTCGTCGGCTTAAAAGTGGGTTGGACATCATCTAACCCGCATCTAATTTTAATCCGATTTAATGTGGGTTGATCGAATCGGTTTTGTTAGGTGGGTCGGGCTTATTGTGTTTATGCACAGGCCTACCGGCCATCTCGTGAAATAAGTGAAGGAGAGCTAGATGGTCCAATTGGAAAGCCTCAATAGTTTTTTTTTTTTTTTTTTTTTTTATTTTTTTATTTTTTTTTATTTTTTATTTTTTCATTGAGCGAGAGAGCCTCCAATACTTAAAATCAAAAGTATATATTTTTTTTAATTTTTTTATTTTTATGGATGAGAGCCCCCAATACTAGCCTGGATTATTTTTATAGATGAGATAAGATAAGAAAAATTGAAATAAATTGAGATTAAAGTTAAAAATTAAATAAAATATTATTAAAATATATTTTTTTAATATTATTTTTGTTTTAAAATTTGAAAAAGTTGAATTGTTTATTTTATTTTATGTAAGAATTTGAAAATTTTGAAATGATTAGATTAGATAAGATGAGATGAGTTGAGAGTAGTTGTGAAAACAAACATGACCGATGGTCGAGAAGTTTTATAGGGGCTTTTGGTTAGAGCTCTCTCTCCCTTTTCTCTCCAGAGACTCGCCCCCAGCATAAACCTAACCTGAAGAAGGGGGGGGGGGGTGTGAAGCTTCAGCCCCTTCCTCCCTCCTTCCATCTGGTTAGACTAGAGATTGTATAGCTCTTTATTTTTCAATTTTTGTTTGTTTTTCGGTCCAAAGTATGGTGAAATGTCGATTTGCTATTTTATGGAACCCAGTGACCACCACGTGCCCCACTGCAGGATTCTTAGGCTGTCAATCCTTCGGATCGCCGAAAGCTTTCCTCGATTGGAGCAGTGCGTGAATCACACGCACGGGTCAAAACAGTACTGAGATCCACGTGCCACTGCACCAGGAAGCTTCTATTGCCGCCACGAAGCTTCTACTGCCGCCACATATGGCGTTTCTGGAACCAGGGACCTCGGTTTCTTTAGACTCGACTGGTTGCCACACTCCTAGCTTGGCGCGTCTCCCTCACGAGCTATCACAATCTCTTTGTTTCTTGTATTTTACTTTCCTTCAATCTGAAAATTCGAATCTACAGTTGTAATTCATCATTTTCACATCTATCTTTATATTTATTGTTATTTCCTTTTGTTTAGGTAAATGTAAAAAAGAAATAGTCTCTTGGACATTTTGTCGATAGAGTGAAAGTCCTTTCCTTCTCTAGAGGGTGGAGTTTGAAATTCCTGCTTTGAGCAGAGTGTGGTCTCTCAGACGATTTGTCTGTAGAGAGTTATAGAAGTTAAGACCATACCAGTCACAAAGGAATTTGTGTACTGGTGGAACTCCAACCGTGAGTAGTTGTCTTGTAATCTGGGATTTTTCCTGTATGTATCAGGTCATAGCTGTAACTTCACTTTCATGAATAAATGAAGTTTATTTCTCATTAAAAAAAAAAAAAAAGTGAATAAGAGCAAGGGTATCTTTGTATTTTTGTAATATCTTAAAATTTTGTGTATAATAATGAAATGATCTAAATGAAAGTGTTTTATTTGGTTTTGAGAAATGAGATAGAAAATATATATTTAAAATAAATATTGTATTAGAATTTGTGAAAGTGAATAGATAAAGTTAAAATAATTTGAATAAAATGGTTTAATATTATTTATGTTTTGAAATTTATAAAAGTTGTATGGGTGTGTACACCCACCGCTGGGGACTCTCGTTAGTTCATTTTAAATTTTTTTAACACTTTTAAATATTTTAAAAAAATTCACAATATTATTAGAGAACATTTTCTTAATGACTAAGTAAAAAAACTTAAAAAAAAAATTGGAGCGGGAACTTCGGTCCCTAGCTTTCTCCAAGTTGTATTTATTTTTGTGTTTGAGTAATGATTATGTAATGATTAGATAAAAAAACTCAAAATTTTGAAATTGAAAATTATTTTATATTTAAATGATATTTGTGAATAAAGTTATGAGAAATTTTGAGAATTTTAAAAATTTTAATATTTGCCAAACATGCCCTTATTCTTATTATACTATAAGATTGATATTTGATTTTATTAATTTTTTAAATAATTATCTATAAAAAATGATTAGATATAATATCTTCGACCTTGTCAATAATGACGTATAGTGAGAAATCAAAATCCGGATACGAACGAACATCTATCTCTACGCGTCCACAAAACCGAGTCATGGTATGGGTACTTGGAAGATATGATGCGTTTATGATACTTGGAACATCTATCTCTAAATCAAAGACCTCATCAAACTCGTCCTTTTCATTTTTTTTTTTTTTAAATTTTTACTTTCCATTACCGATTTGGAATTTTGTTGAGATGTTTTGGATTGGTTTAGATTCAGAAATAGAATGAAATAGTTTTAGATGAAAGATAAAAGATAAAAAAATATTATTTTTTAATATTATTATTAATTAAAGATTTAAAAAAATTAAATTGAGATTTGAAAAAATTAAATTTTTTATTATATTTTATACAAAAATTTAAAAAAATTATAAAATAACAAAAAAATTTAAAACATTTTCTAAATCCAAACATAAACTTACTCAGAAAATAGTTACGCTACTTTTACGAGCCAAGCCAGTGTGTGAATAAATCATTTATTGTAAAGTTCATTACAGTTAAAGAAAATATAAATAAAATGCAAAAGCATTTTTGTTAGTTTTTTTTTTATGGAAACATACTCATTTTATTAATGAACTGAAGTTACAAATACAACTTATCAATACAAAAAAAATCCAATACATGGAAAATCTAGTCTATAAGCCAAACTACGCATCAGCTCTAGGGCTTCCTCACACACAAATTCCTTTATGAAGGACATTTTCTTAACTTCTAAACAAACTCTCTCATAATAGAGAAAGCGTTCTGTAAAATAGAACTTAAAGACCCTCTCTATCCTCTTAGGGAAGATGAGTACGAGACACTGCTATGGACATCAAATCTAATAGCCTATTCCTATTTTATTAAAAACTAAACTAATAAACAACTACAAATAAACACATTAACAACTACAAGACCACAAGCACTGGTGAGATCCCAGACGTCACGCCTACCGCAAGTATCCTCATCTCGAGCTCTGATGGAACGAGCACCCAGCTCATGCACGGACCACAACAGCCCGGCCGTACGACCACCGGCTATAGCATCGCCCACCACTCTCGAAAGACTCTTGCCCCGGATTACGTCCGATCCAAAGGCCCAAACCTCACTCGGGTCAACAAAAAACAACAACAAAACAGAAAAACAAAACAACTACAAAACACTGAAACAGAAACATGAAAGAAACAGAGAAAATAAAAACGGATGAACAGTGCACAATGGGTAGGTAGTGGCTCGTGCAGAAAACTGTTCACTCTGGGAGGAAAGCCGGCGGTCAGACTTGGAAGTCTCGGAGTCAGAGGTTTCACAGAAACCGAGTGTGGCGTCGGGAGAGGGCTCCTCAGTGGCGCGTGAAGGCCACGCGCCAATGATATTCGAAACTTCGTCCCGCGCATGCGGGCTACGCTCCACTCCGACGGACGCCAGATTTGGAGGTCTTGAAAATCGACAGGTAGGTGTCATGCCGGTGGGGTGCGTGTAGAAATGTGACGGCTGGAAAGACTTGAACGACGATCCTCCCTTATTTGGCTTAAAAAAAATAAAAATAAAACAAAAACACTACACAGAGATAAAATGGACAGAGAAGAAAAGGAAGAGGGCGGGGGGGGGGGGGGGAGACGAACTTTCGATGGATCTGAAGTTTTGAGAACTTTAGAGAGAAGGGAGAGGATTTCTCTAGAGAGAGAGAGCATTTTTGTTAGTTGATGCGACAATCATTAACATCATTGATGTGTCTAGTGTGTAGTCATATTTAATTTTTGTATTTTATACTACCCTCTTACAATTTTGTAGAGAAAGCAATCTTGAACTTATCATCGGCTACTTTTAAGTTCAAGAATGCATGCAACCATTACCTCTATGGTATTTATAGTGGCGACTCCATTTTTTTTGCGTGAAGTTCTCTCACAACATTTAGGGTGTGTTTAGATATTAAAGTGAGTTGAGTTGAGTTGAGTTGAGTTGAGTTGAGATAAAAAAATATTGTTAAAATATTATTTTTTAATATTATTATTATTTTAGGATTTGAAAAAGTTGAATTTTTTATTATATTTTATGTTAGAATTTGAAAAAGTTGAAATGATGAGTTGAGATGAGTTGGGTTTTCTCTCTCATTTCTCAAAACCCAATAAATATTTAATTTAAAATTATTTTACTATTACTTACAAAATTATCATCAGTCATCTCATTTCATTCCCCAAACATCCCCTAAATGCTTGCGCGTCTCACAAGGAGATCTCTTCTCTAAGTGCTCTCTTGTGACCCATCATTTTCTGCTCTCTAAATTGCCTGACTTAAGCCTCGTTAGCTTACACAGATGGGATGAGATGAAAAACTTGTGAATAGTAATGAGATAATATAGGAATAATAGTGAAATGATTTGAATTAAGATTTTTATAGAGTTTTGAAAAAGAAGAGAAAAAATTGAATAAAAAAATTATAAAGTTAAAAGAGGGCTAGAACATAATTTTTTGATATAATTTTTGTTTTATGATTTGAAAAAGTTGAATTATTTTTTTGTTTTGTTTGAAAGTTTAGAAAAATGGTAATGATTAGATGAAAAAGTTAAAAATTAAAAATTAAAAAAAAATATTTGTGTTTGAATGATGTTTAGTTGTTAGGATGAAATGAGATGGAATGAAATAGTTTGAAAGGTTTGTACCAGGCTTTAGTTTCATTAATGTTGTATGCTCTTTGTTGTCACATCATTATTAATGTGACTCCATAGAGTTATACTACATACAGTTATTTTTGCGTATTCTTTGTACACTCAACTGATGTGATTGGTCAAAACAGTTATTTTATATTAAAAAAGGTGACACAACTAATCACATTAGTGGAGTGTATAAAGAGTACGAAAAAGTGACTGCACATAAAGTTTTTGCGCCTGTTATATCTCACTCGTTGTAGGTATATCACCTCTCGCCTGCTTATAGCTCGCCTCATGTCTTGATTTGGTGCCCAACTCCCAATAGTTACCCCCAAATTCCGGCCAAGTTATCATGCACTGAAGTTTTGGAAATTTTGCCTTTTAGGTCACTCTTAAGAGAAGGACATGCAGAGCCTTCTTGGATCTTCCGTCGGTTGGTCTCGGGGCCTTATCAGACATGTCATCGTCCTTCAATATCCTTGCTCCATTTTGCGCTCCCTAACATTCTTGTCTATTGTGATTCTCCACTCTGCACGTTCCTAATGGCATTTACGGCACAGTTCCCCCATGTGGGCCACGTATCTGTGCGCCATTACTCATTCCATCATGTCGATTTTAATGTGCATCTCTCGTCGGTTCAGTCCCTGGCCATCGCTTTGTATAAAACTTTCCTCTTACCTTCTTTCTTTTCTTTCCTTCTTTCTCAAGCTTTTTTTTTTTTTTTTTTTGATAAAGAAACTTCATTGAAATAGCAACATTACATCAATTGGTATCAAACCAAAGTGTATGACTAACAAAAGAAGGGATCTGCTCCCACCAAACATTAATATCAACAATGTTCCAAGCATGTTTAGCTAAAGAATGGGCAACTCCATTCCCAATCCTACTAACATGTTGAACATGAACCTCCTGAAAACACCCCATAAGCAACTTGGCTTCGTTAATCAGATTACCAGCACTAGACCACGATTCCTCTGCTGACTGCAACTCCTGTACTACATTCAGACAATCACATTCAAGTATTAACTTAGGAATACCAAGTGGGAGGCATAGTTGCAGGCCTCTCAACACAGCAATGGACTCGATAGTGGCTGCCCCATCAACGTCCTCTTCCTGTTTACAGGTAGCCATCACAATACTTCCACACATATCTCTTAGGACAATCCCAACACCTGCTTTTCTTAAATTAGCAAACACAACACCATCTACATTCACCTTGAGAAAAACCTTAGGTGGAGCTTGCCATTTAGAAACCTTTTGCATCTCCCGGACTGTTGCAGTTTGCACTTCATTAAAAGCTTTGCACATGGATAAAGCATGGTCAGTTGCTTGTACTGGTTGTATCAACTTTACCTCCATCTGCCAAAGATTGCACTTGTACCATAAGCTCCAACACAAAATAAAGAACACAGTTAAATCATCTTCACTTCCTTGCCTATGAACCCTTCTCACCGTATCAATAAAGCTAAAGGAGGATTGAAACTGTTATAACATTCGAAGAAATTTTTGTCACAGACTAGAAATGGTAGAACAAGTGAGCAAAGCATGACTAATATCTTCCTCATGAACATGGCAGAAGCCACAAAGAGACTCCACTTCAACCTTTTTCCTCCTGAGATTAGTGAGAGTTGGTAAAATATCCTTACATGCCTTCCAAGCAAAATTTTTTATCTTCCTAGGAACTTTCATATGCCATATCCTCCTCCATAAAGTTCTGTCATGCATCTGCATAGATGATTCCCCCATACATCCAGCCATTAAATTCTGGATAAGCTTGTACGCGCTCTTGACAGAAAACTTACCACTTGCTTCCTTATCCCATATCCATTTGTCCAACACTTGAGTTGGAACCAATTGAATATTAAGGATCTCCTCAGCTGTATTTGGATTAAAGAGAGCTCTAACCACATGTGCACTCCAATTTTTACTAGTAGAATTAATTAGACTGTTTACAGTCCGCTCCTCATCAACAAATGCCCCATTTTTGTTATCCAACTCAGGATGCAAAATTCTTGGTCCAGCTAACCATGGTACCTTCCAGATCTTCATTGCCTCCCCATTACCAACCCGCCATCTACATCCTTCCATCAGCCATCTCCTTGCCTCAAAAATACCCCTCCTAGCATATGATGGATTTCGCCCCAAAGAAGCTTGGAAAAAAGTACAATTTGGGTAATACTTAGCCTTAAAGATTCTGTGCAGTAGAGAATTTTCATTTTGTAGCAGCCGCCATCCTTGCTTCGCCAAAAGAGACATATTAAACATGTGTAAACCCTTAAAACCCATCTCACCTCTAAATTTTGAAACACACAAATTCTTCCAACTCAACCAATGGATTTTCCTTTCATCAAACCTTTGACCCCACCAAAACCTTGCCATCATCATCTCAAGCTCCTGGCAAAGAGTCAACGGTAATTTAAAACTACTCATTGAATTGGTGGGTATGGACAAAGCCACTGCTTTTATAAGGATTTCTCTACCCCCTTGAGAAAGAAGTTTTCTTTTCCAGCTTTGCAAGTTAGTCCACACCCTAGTCTTAATCCCTTCAAAAGCTTGAGCTTTAGATTTTCCTACAAAATTTGGCAAATCGAGGTATCTATCATACTGCTGGAAAGTGTGCACACCCCATAACTGCAGTAGCTCACGTTGTTGAATAGCATCCACATTCTTGGAAAAAACCATGGCTGCTTTGCTTTTGTTTATCATTTGCCCTGAAGCGAGTTCGTATTTATCCAAAAGGCCCTGAATAAAATTGGTTGTGGCAGCATCGACATGACAAAAGAGAATACTGCCATCGGCAAATAGGAGATGAGTAACCATTGGTGCTCCTCTACAAATTTTAACTCCAATCAGAGTCCTGTTCACCTCAGCTTCCCTTAGCAAAGCTATTAAACATTCAGTGCAAAAGAGAAAAAGGTAAGGGGAAAGAGGAGCCTTTGCCTAATCCCCCTTGTAGGCACAATGAGGCTATGTGCAGTCCTATTAATTAAAACTAAAAAATTAATAGTTTTAATACACTCCATGATAAGGTTAACAAAATTGGTTGCAAAGCCCAATTTGAGCATAATTTTTCTAGAAAGCCCTATTCAACTCTATCATACGCCTTGCTCATGTCTAACTTAATAGACATATACCCTTTCTTCCCAATCCTTTTATTCCGCAGAAAATTCACTAGTTCATAGGCTATTAACACATTATTACTAATCAACTGCCCCCCCCCCCCCCCCCCCCCCCCCACAAATGCACACTGTGATTAAGAAATTATGGCAGGTAAAAAACCATTCATTCTATTCACAATGACCTTAGAAACCAGCTTGTAAATCACATTACACAAGCTTATAGGGCAAAAATCAGAAACAAGCTCGCATGTTTTCTTTTTGGGGATCAAACTAATGAGTGTATGATTGAGTTGAGAGGGCAACTTACCAGTATTAAGTGAGTCCAACACAGCAGTTATGATGGAATCTCCTACAATGTGCCAGTAGGACTGGAAAAACAAAGCATACATGCCGTCAGGTCCTAGTGCCTTGGTAGGGTGCATTTGATTCAAAGCTGTTGTTACTTCAGTCGTGACAAAAGGCTTTGTTAGCTTAGCATTCATTTCTATCATTACTCTTCTATCAACAAGACGCAATACAGCCTCATGATCCCTTGATGCCAAAGTAGTAAAGTGGTTCTTAAAATAATCAACAACCAGCTTATCTCGTTGTCCATCCTCATGTCATGTTCCACCATCATCCTTAAGACTCCGTATAACATTCATTCACTTCCTGAAGAACGCCTTTGAATGAAAGTAGCGGGTATTTTGATCCCCTTCTTTTAACCACTGAACACGAGATCGTTGACGCCACATAACCTCATTTCTTTCAAGCCACAACTGAACTTCCTTTCTAGCCATACTAAGACCACCAGGAAAGGGATGACAAGAGTTCAGGAGCTGCAGTTTCTCAAGCTCATTGCGAGCTTCATTGAGTTTCCTCCTAACCTGGCCAAACGAGACTCTATTCCAACTTGTCAATTCTTCACCACAACCCTTAATAAGATTGAGAACCTCCTCCATCCCAAAAGTAGCACCCCTGTTTCTCCAAACTTGGTTTATAATTTGTTCACACCTCTCCTCTCCCACCCATATGGCCTCAAAACGAAATTGTTTCTTCATAAGTGGCCTATCTCGACAACATAAAGATTCAAACATCACAGGCAAATGGTCTGAGTATGCAACAGTTCCATGTAAAACCACAGCTTGCGGGAACAAACAACAGAAAAGAGAATTCCCCAAATATCTGTCAAGACGCTTCGAAATATGACCATCACCTTCCCTGCCATTCCACCATGTAAATCTTGGTCCTCTAAAACCCAAATCTCGCAGATTACAGTCCGTTAACACCTCCCTAAAAACCCCAATCTGAGTAATAGATCGAGGTCTTCCACCACGCTTTTCATGTAAGTGCAAAACTTCATTAAAATTGCCCCCTAACAGCCAAGGAATTTGCTCAATAGAGTTAAGGGTTCTAATGAGATTCCAAGTAGAACATCTACTGGAAACCTCTGGGTTGCCATACAAACCTGTAAATCGCCACTCCCATAAATCCTCAGTTTTAATATGAACATCAATATGATATCTCGAGAAGGATTTAAGTTCAACACCCAAATCAGAATTCCAAATCAAGCTCAACCCGCCACTACGACCAACCGAATCAATTGAAAAACAGTTTGTAAAACCCAATTTAAATTTACAAGCTTCCATACCTCGCACCGTAAGCTTCGTCTCTTGCAGAAACAGCAGGTCGAGTCCTTTTCTTGTGATTAAATCACGAAGAGCTCGAATTTCCAGTGGGTTCCCAAGCCCATGGGAATTCCAACAAATTGTTTTCATGGCTGTCGGCAGGGCTGAACATCAGCCCCTGTCGTTGAAACGATTGCTACCTCATGAAGATCACAAATCTGGATATATTCAGAAATGCGTCTCCCCTTCTTCGCCAGACCCTCCTCCAGTTTCGTTGATGACTGCCTGTTTGCGTATGGGGCGAGAGTGCTGGAAACCCCCGAGATCGAGGACTTCCTCACGTGCTGCACCTTGCCTTTCCGTGTACGAAGAGATTGAGCCGGGCCTTGTATAACAGATTTCTCTCCCGATAGAGGAATAGATGAGGAGCCCACAACGCCATGGTCCACATGTGTAAGCATTTTATCTAGGCCCATTACCTGCTTGTGACAACCCTCAGTAGTCGTCTTTTGCACAGCAAAGTCCACCGAACCCTGAGAACTACTCGTCGCATTAACTGTCCCAGGTAACATTTGCACTATCTCTACTTGTAACTGACTCCCCCCACTTCCGAAGTTACTGGGCCTTTCGAAACAATTTCAACTGCTTCCGTAACCATTGCAGGTCCCTTTGAAGCCAATAGTGACTCACTACCTTGACCTTCCGCACTAAGATTGACCATCGTAGACGGCTGCCGGTGACCATTTTGATCCACCCCAGAATTGCGATGACCAAGATCGCGCAGCCATTGACCATAAGGCAAACTTCCACCCACTCCCTCCACATGATCAATCTACTCACAATCCCGATGTTGATGCCCAATCCGACCACACATATAGCAGAATTCCAGTAGTCGTTCATACGAAAACCACACCCAATAATCCCCAGTTAACCCCAAACTAAGTCGTTTCCTCCTCAATAGAGGTTTAGAAACATCAATGCACCCTCATGAATTCACCCCATTCATACTCATCCTCACGCAAATCCACTTCCAGAACCTTACCCAAAGCTTAACCAATTTTCTACCTGATCTGCTTACTACGAGCCATAAGTGGGAGATTGTGAATGCGAACCCAGAAAAGAGCTTTCGTCAAAGTAATTTTATGAGTTTGGAGGAGCCCATCAAATTGCTTCAATAAGACCAATGCTTGTCAAAAGACCATGGCCCATCACAGAGAACTCTCTCCTTATCTTTGACATTCTCAAACTCAGCGATAAGGAAAGAAGAGCCCAAATCTTGCAACCTAAGAGTCCCCGCCGGTCGCCAGATCTTCCTCAGAACCTGCTTAAAAGCCTCCTTGTTATAGTGTTTAAGAGTAAGCAGTTGTACTATCAAGCATTTTTTGCTACGCACTAAGTTTTGCTGGACTACGACATCATCAATGGAGATAGCCTCCTGTTCTTGCTCCGTTAACGATAACTTACCACACAACGCTTCCAACTCATCTGCCATGAAAATAAAGGAAGAACCCGCAATAGGAAGGAGAGCAAGCCTCTACTCGTGAGAAAAACAAGAGAGGGTTTTTGCACTGCTCGTTAAATTCCTGTCGTGGTGAATCCTTCTTTCTCAAGCTAAAACTTCTTTCACTCGTTCCCTTTTTTTTTCCTTTCCTCTACCAACTCGCTCTTCTCTCTCCTCTTGCTTCATTAATGGCCTCTCACAAGGAATGGAGAAAAACGTAGTTCATCATCCTTGCGATAGTCTCCCCAACCTCCGCTCCGTTCTGGAGAACCTTCTCAAGATAACATGACCAGTTTTGCAAGTAGCAATTGGTGCTCCATTGATTCTGAAGCGGAATTGGAACGCCTGCAATCTACCTACGATATTCCAGACAAATGGCCCTTCATGGTCCAAGTTCTAACAAGAGTAGCGTTGAGCGGAATTGGATGAACTCTTTTGTGTTACCTCGAGATGTTTCATTCTGGCTTACGATTCCCTCTCTGCCATTTTATTCGCGATTCCCTGAGCTTCTTGAACCTCGCTATGGCACAAATTAACCCTGACTGGTGGCGCATCCTTATCCCTTGTTGCGTGCTATGGAGGTGGGTTTTGGAGCGAGCTTGCATCCTCATTTCCAATCTTACTAGGTTGTATTTTGTGTATTTGGGGCCATGTTTACAACTTTCGGTCCAACAAAGGACATCGATTGAAAGCATTAGAATCATTCTAACGCGCAGAATTGAGATTGCTATTTCTTTTTTGTGATGAGGCAAAGTTGGGAGTTCCCTGAAAGTGAGGTGGCCGGGAGATGACTGTTGTTGTGTAGAGAACTTAGGGGTACTGCTTCGCCATGGCTCTTTTGGCCCTAGGGTTAAAGCTTGAGGAGGAGCATAGAGTTTACTTAGTTAGCCATTAGGTGGGCAATGACTTGGATAGTCATTACTTGGAGATTATTTTTTGGTAGATAACATACCTCGGTATTTGATGGAGTCGATCGTTCTCACCTATCTGCGCCCTCTGCCATGTCTCTTCCATCGCATAGTCCTCCAACTCCTCCTAGGAGACGCCTTAGTACCCTTCTTCCAGCTCCCAAACAAGGTGCGGTAGGGAAACTGCACATGGCCCTCCAGAGGCAAGAGCCCTAATCTAAGGTATCTTCCCCTTAGGGGTGTATAAAAAAAAAAAAAAAACTAGAAAACCAGTTGAATCGGATCGGATCGGATCGAACCGAACCGGTGAGTTCGGTCCGATTTTTAAGTGGTTCGGTGCGATACCGGTTCTTAAGAATCGAAACTGGTCCTAAATTGGTGCGGTACCAGTTTCCTTATTTTGAAAACTGGTTTAAACTGAACTGGACCGATATATATATTTATAATCTTTAAATTATATTATATATTATATGCTAAATTACTAATTAATATAACATGAAATTCTAATCTTTTAATCTTATAACATAAAATTAATATAACATGTGATATAACATAAGATTAATCTTATAATTTTTAATATAACATTTGGTATAACATATAAATTTTAATCTCATAATATAAAATTAATATAAGATAAAATTTTAATCTTAAATATAAACATTAATATTAAGTTATTAATATAAACTTACTTTTGATATATATATATATATGTAACACCCGAGCCTAGCGCCAAGTTTTTTTTTTCGGGTTAAGTATATGAAAAAGCCAGGGGAAATTTTTCGAATATTATTTTATGGGCGGAGATAAATTTTTTTAACAAGTTGGATTTTTTTTATTTGAGTTTGAGTCGGGGTCTATAATTCGCGGAAGAAGCCCAAGCCCATGTTACCTTATTTTTTGTTACGTACTACCCGTTTCACGTTCATTTGTTTTTCCTCTTCATGCACGCCACTCTCCTTCAACTAGGGTTACACTTAAATCAGTTTTCTCCATAACATTTACGTTTCTTCATCTCAATGTTTCCATTAGGGTTTCCGTCACTATATATACACACACATATATTATCCTATGCTTTTAGAAACTACCCAAACACTTGCCGCCACACTACCTTAGAGTATTCATTGCCTAGCTAAGCGTAGCCAGCCACAGCTTCCCCCTGTTGCAGAATCGCAAGCCCCAGCCTCCATCCCCACGTGAAAACTGATGCCACCACCATAGCACCACCATGGCCAACCGTGAACCCACGTCCGAAAACGCCACCATAAGCCGCCAGCCCAACTCTCGTTGACCCGTACTCCTCAGCCATTCAACACGGAGACGCTACTTCACCATCACTGAGAGTCAAGAACAAATCGAAACTACACTGTAGCCTCCCATGAAGTTGCACCCTCACGGCCACCCTGCAACCCACAACCTCTGTTATACTGTAGCCTCCAGTAGCCTCGCCACCCCGAAGCCAAGTCAACCATGTTGTTGCTCCTCCCTCAGATCACCACCATGCCCAGCCCATATGAAACCGTATGTACCTCTATTTTGGCTCTCAAAAACAGAGTATTTTGTCTCAAATATCTACTGCCCTTAAGCCACTACCCATGCAGCCACATAAGACGCCGTTGACAACAGAAGATGCCGGAGGACAAGCCTCCACCATTGAACGCTGCCCTAGGCGACCCATGTCCGTAGCTCCCCGTCGTACTCGGTGTGTAATTCCTCCCTCTCGCCATGGTCTCTCTCTCTCTCTCTCTCTCGCTCTCTCTCTCTCTCAGTGTTCCACCGTTGTGTCTCAGCCACCTCCCATGGGCCTGCCCCGCCGTGACCTCCTTCAGTCACGGTGAACCTCCATCGCGTACGTAGCCTCTGTTTTCCTTCAAATAATTTTGGTTTACGTAAGTATATTACATGGTTCTAAGTTATTATATTTTTCACTAATATTATTAATTACTTTTTTACCCTTTGAACTGCAAGTTATGCTAAGGTGTTTTAAAAATTTTATTATGTGTTAATAAACTCTTATTTAATTATGATTACAGAAAATTATTTTAACATGTTATTAAGTAAAGATTTATTTTAAAAGTAAACAATATTGGTGTAATGTTATTTTTACATTTTAGATATGATTTCGTCTATTAAAAAAATAGTTATGGTTTATTTTAAAATATTTTGGAATAAATATATTATCTCGTATTAAACTTTATAAGTTGTTTTCAATAATAAATAGGTCAGACTTATAAATGTTTTAGTCAAAGTTATTAAATCAACATTGATGATTTTAGAAAGTGATGATTTATAATTTTAGGTTTTGAGGAAGCAAATAGGTTATTTTAGAAGATTAGGATTAAATATCGAAATACGTGATTAATTAAAAATTTACGAGAATTACGTGATTATTTTATAGGTGACGCTTAATTATTGTTCGACATTTTTGAGGAAAATTCTGAAAAAGCTAAGAAGTCCAAGTAAGCGAGGTTCTTATGCTAGACTTTGCATTAAAATAAAATGAGCTGAGGTTGATTTTTGGAAAATATACATATTTGGTTATGAAAATAAAATTGAACTACCTCAGTTATTTGTTTTGTATTACTCATGAGATTCTATTTAAGAAGAAAGTACTTTTGTCATGACTGGTATAGACATGAGCTTATTTTTTATATTCTGTTTTTGAACTTTGAAAAAGAGAGTTAATATGAAATTTGTGTATAAATTATGTCGTGATATGATTATGTTCTGTTTTGAAGATTTTCTGTACTCTGATATGATCTGATGTGATTTTTTGAAAAACCTCTAGCATAACATTCTGTTTCTATTTCTGTTCCGTTCTGACCTTACCACGGGGGTAAAACTGTGGCCTCTGTTCGGGTTGGTACCAACTTTTCTGTTTCTGGTGCACCCACTTTGGAAACAAAGAGGTTTTCTGCGTGGTCTTTTTTATGTGCACACTCGGGGCTCCGAGAATGAATAAGGGGAAGATTCACATTCTGTTTATGCTCGGTTAGTTACCGAGGTTTGCACAACCCTACCACAGGAGTTAAACATGGTATTTGTTCTGATATGATAAGATAAGCTGTGATGTTTCAGTTTATGCTATGCCAAAGGGATTTTGATTATGAATAATTTCAAATTTTCGCTCTGATATTTTTGATAACACGTTCTAACGCTGTATTCTGAAAACATTATTCTGTTTATGCATTTTGAAAGAAAATATTTTGTTCTGCATTCTGAACTCTGTAAATGCTCATGTTTACACACTAATATATGTCCTATGCTTACTGAGTTGTTGATAACTCACTCCTTATCTCTATATATTTTTCTATTAACTTTGATAGTTCAGCTGGAAAACAAGAGTAGGAAGTTTTAGCAGGTGTGATGATCGTAGTGAAATAAGTGCCTGAGAGTACAAGTGCTTATTTGAGAGTCGTAGTTAGTAAACTGATTTATTTTTCAGGTATTTTGATTTGATGAGTTAAAGATATTTTTGAGTCTTTGAAAAATTTCTAATTTATGTTATTGAGAATTTCTTTGTTGTCCCCATGTAGGAACTTAGATATTTGGATTGGTTAAATGGATTAGTATTTTATGGAATTTTCTGGATTTTATAATTGTACTATTTAAGTTGTTATTAGGTATTAAGAACTAACTCTCTAAACCTCCAGGAATGAGGCGTTACAATATATATATATAAAGGATATATACATTTTTTGCATAATAAAATATAATATATATTTTTTTAAATACATTTTTACACATTTGATTATATATGCTCATAAAAAGTCTAGAACTTACTTATAGAAAAAAAGTTTAGAACTTATATAGACTATAGTTAAATTCAATAATATATTAGTATGTGTTAATATTATAAAATAATGTATTTATACTATAATATAAATGGGCTAATAGTTTAATATATGTAAATATCGTATTATTACTAACATTAATAATCTGTAAAATCGAAAATATCGAACCGTACTGGACCGAATCTAAAAGAATCGGAAGTTCCGGTTTCGATAGTGAATTGGCCTAGTATCGGTTCTTAAAATTTCAAAACTGGTATATTCCAGTTCAGTTTTAACAAATGTACAAAACCGGACCGCACATGACCAATTACACTCCTACTTCTCTTGCCTTTAGAACTTCAATTGAGAGTGCTCCAACCTCAATCTCAAGAGTGGGTCCCCCTTCTACCTCTTCTATTATGGCACAAGAAGTACAGCCTATGTCCATGAGTCCCATAAGTTCTCCTGCTTCCAGAGTATATCTAGTTCCTAGCCACACTACTTGGAGGGATCCTTATAGGCCTTTGAAAGGGACGGACCCAATCAAGAAGCCTGTCGGATGTGAGCCCAAAGCGACAATGGATTAGTTGCCCAAGTCTTAGAGACCAATACGAACCCATGAGGTAACCGCCTTACGGGCTAGATAAGATCATAAGGTTAGTACGTTAGGATAAACCCACCCTCTTCAGATGATTATCAAGTCGAGCTGATAAGAACAACGAGAGGATCGAGTTTATAGCTGGTAGTTATCAACTATTTCCTAGACCTATATATATGATAAGAAGGTAACAAATCAGGTAATTGGATATTCAGAGCTCTTATGATACCCCCTTTTAGATATCATTGACTTAGGCATTAGAGGTGCTTCAGGCAATTTGGGCCGCCAACTTTCTCTATCGCAGGTAGAGTGCGTCGATGAACAGCATGGGGAACATGTCCTGAATAATGGTGCTGTCTGTGGGATCTTTTCTTGATTTCTTATTGAACTCCAACGTGATTTCTCCATGCCAGCCACCACAAGCTCTCATGCAACTCGCGATCAAGACGAAACACATTCAGACATGGACACACGACTTGCAGAAATTGAGGAGAAATTAAAGAAGGTTATGGAGACAATGGAGGACCTACTAAGGGAGAATGAAGAGTTGAAGTGTCGCAATGCCAAACTCAGAGAGACCACATTATCGAGCCATAATGAGTAGCCGGAAGGAGAAGCACAAAGCTCCGGAAGGACCAACATTGAAGAGTTGGGAAAGAAAAAACTGCATGACAGGTTGTGTAGTTTTGTCGATAAATATGAGGAGATGGCCAAAAGAAAGGGGGGGATTATCCTAGGTTGAGCAGCTGCTGAATCGTACGCACCTGCCGACAATGTGGAGGTGATGGCTACACGATGGATCCCGAGACTCAGTCGATCACCTAGAGAATTTCAAAGCACATTGCCAAGAGAAAATGACCGTGACGCCCATCACCAAAATACTAGACGTAATGATGCACTTTTAGGGAAAATTCGTACTATAGCCGGGGGATTTGCTAGAGGTGGCGCATTAGCTTCTAGTAGGAGAGCACATGCCTGCAGGGCAAGATATGAAGAAGTTTACATGGCGGACAGACTGCCCAAGTACACGCGGTGTGGTAATACAACGACTATCTCCTTTGGGAAGAAGACTATGAATGAGTCTTGTACTTGCACGATGATGCGTTGGTAGTAACCCTTTTGGTCGCCAACTATATCACCAGACGAATCCTGGTCGATAATGGAAGCTTAACAAACATCTTATTTTTGGAGGTTTTTGTTAAGATGGGGGTATAGATGCCAACAAGTTGCGACCATCACCCACCCTGTTGAAGGTGTTCTTTGGGGACACAATCCAACTAGTGGGCACCATAAACCTGCTTATCATAGAAGAAAAAGGGTTATGCGCGGCCACCACAATGACTGATTTTCTGGTGGTCCGACATCTGCGTTACCAAAGGTCACGCCCAGGATGAGCCATCGTCCCAGCCATTGGTAAACATGTAAATATCTAATCAACATGTAATTTTTCATTTTTATCATTTTATCTTAATGTTTAAATAAGTGTGTGTTTAAATAAAATGGAAAAATGATAAATCACATATTAATTAAATGAATATATGTGATTTAAAGCTTATTCATAACATTTTCTGTTTGGATAAATTTTTTGGTATAGATCTCAAAGTGTACTCTAATTTTTATAAAAAAAATTGCAATACTTACCCGTAGGAAACTATATAAATCATTTTCAAACTTGAGGCGGCACTTTCTTGTAGAAATTCTCTTGTGCACGTGGACGGACGGACGATATAGCGTGTACAATGCGCGTATAACAAAACAAAACCCTCTGTAGGAGTTAATCCATAGAATCATCGTGAATGAACTGTCAAAGTTGAACAAGCCAACTGTCTTATTTCAAAATCACACAGTTTGGATTATAAATATATATATTTCGTGGGTGATTTATATTAGATTTGAAAAATAATATTTATAGACGTCGCGTATTTTTTTTTAAAAAATAAATAAATATAATATGTATATAAAAAAATTAATTTTTTAATAATAAATCTTATTCTTTTTTAAAATAAATACACGATACTTACACAATTTATAATTGTATTTAATATTACTTGTTAAATTTTGTACTTCCTTCTTTTCAAACATCCTATTAAAACTTTCAACGCACATTTATATCTTCCAACAATCAAAACCTTCACAAGTATTCTTTATCATCAAAATTTGACCGTTAATATATATATATTCATTCACCTCAAAATAAATAATTAAAGAAACATGCCTACAAAAAAAAAAAAGAAAAAGTAAAAAAATAAAATTAAAGAAACATATATTGAAAATGGATATACTCATGATTTCCGTGTTTCAAAGTGGGTGACATTTTAAGGGGTAATGCGTATAAATAGATAAATTTCGTTTAAATCTTTTATAAAAAAAGAGATATTACTAATAAGAAGTAATTTTTTTTTTACACTTTTTAAATGTGTAATCTACTTTTTTACAAATGCTTGAGCGGAATTTATATATTTGAGACTTAACAAATTATTTCTCCTTAAGAAGAGCCTTGCAAAGTTTACAAAGAAATCTCATAATTTAAAATAATTTGCATTTGTATATCTATTCTACAATAAGAGAGGCTACATTCTCATGAATAGTAGATTTTCTTTAATTTCACATTGAGCAACTACTATTTTGCCCTCATTTACACAATTACATTTTTGTCCCTTTTCTTTGGGTTCACTTTGCACATTTTGCCCGCATTTGCACAGTTACATTTTTACCTCTAATCTTTGAGTTCACATTGTAAAATTACTATTTTGCCTATTTACATTTTTATCCTATTCTCTTTGAGCTCACATTGCATAATTACGTTTTCGCTCTCAATTGCACAATTACATTTTTGTCCTCTAATTCATTGTTAAAAATATAATTATATTTTCAGGTCCGCTTCTAAGCAGTCCAGCTGTTTATGTCTAATAAACAGCCCTCCTATTAGAAGCAGCCACATCACAATTTACACCAAAAGCAAAATAGTTGCAACCACACAAGATTAGCCCTGCCACAATTGTAATCTCTTCATCCTTGCCGTGTGCCTCCCACTTTCACTACACTGCCCCTTCCAAAATTCATCTCACCAAGACAAGAATCTCTTCCATCCGTTTGCACCACCGCTGCAACTCATCTCACTGGAACGCCAGCCATCTTTTCCGTCGGAATCTCTGTCGAGACCCTGCTCATGTGCCTTTAATATTAGTGAAGACGACGTAATATCACCGAGACCCCACTCTTGTTCGAAATTAATATTAGTGAACACATCCCCAGCCATCTCTTCCGTCGAAATATAACCGAGACCTTGCTCATGGCTGAGAATGACGTTGTTCAGCTATTGTCCAAATTATGATATTTAATTTCTCACATAATATCATTTGAAATCTAGTAAAAAAAAAAAAAACATATTTGATTCTTGCATTTTCGATTTTTAGAAGGCTGTGCGATTTTGTGTGGGTCTATTCAATTTTTGATTATTAGCAGGGGCTGAACCCCTGGAACTTAATAGTCAGAGAGCAAAAGAGGGGAAATCCAGCAAGAATTAGTGAACTTAATCGCAGACCAAACATACGAGTTAGAATGCTCATTCAAAACTATAGATGCAACCTATTTTGTGCAAAGTTGACTACAAGCAACATTAAAATTGAGAAAGAAAAGAAATTTCTGTGTAAAATTTATATATTTTTATCATCTCTTCTAATTTTAGAATATAATGTGTGAATTTTATAATGTTATAGTGGGAGAGCCACTTGACAAGCACAGCGAGAACAAACACGAAGACCAAAGCTAAAGGGTACATCACGGAGCTCGTACCAGGCCAACCTAAGAAGAGAACCTCAGCTTTATGGCCCCAGTAGAAGGACATGTGCATCATCATTCTCCAGTGCCGCATGTGCCGTTGAAAGCTCCGAAACCGTGATGCGAGGTAGTCTTCATGATCACAAACTAGTAGAAAATAAACAAATAAATGGGGGCTACTTTGGCTCAAAGACGAAAGCAAAGGTTGGTTCAGGGTCGCGAGGGAGTGGTATTCGCAGCACCGTTGTGAGGGGGGTGGAATTCTTTAGAGGGGTCCCTGGATGAAAATAAAGATGGACGAAAACAAAGATGAAAGGCAAAGCCAGTAATCAGGTGAGGTGCGGTCACATGAAAATAAAGATGAAATACGTACGTGTCCAAATATTATTGGTAGGCTGTTTTTAGGGGCTTAGCAACCCAACCGGTGAGAAGGTTTTCTCTTATATTTTCTTTTATTCTAATATTAATTCCTCATGAACAGTGGATTTTGTTTAAGTTCACACTGTCCCAATTCGCACAGTTACATTTCGGCCTCATTGGCATATTTTTGTCCTCATTTATCATTAAAATTTTCTATTATTCTAATATTAATTAGAATATAATAATAAAATAATAATATTAGTGAACTTACAAATAATTTAACTTGAAGATTTTAGTTTATTGAACTTTTGTGGAACAAATTAAGAACTTAGGATTTTTTTTATATTTCTTCTTAGATTTAAAAATAATAGTATTCTTCGTATATAATATTATTTGAAAAAATAAAAATTATCTTCATATTACTTTTCATAGTAATTCATAAAATAAATCATATTCATTGGGCTAATAATATTTTCATTTTACAAAATGTAATTATTGTTTTTAGGTTCTAATTTATGCATAGTCGATAATTGTTCTTTAATTTATCATATTTACTATTTTATTTTTTGTGGTAAAAGAATTAATAACACTTTTTATCCTTTAAAACTTATTTTGATAAGGGCATGCTTTTATTTTCTAAATATTGCAATTCCAAATTTTAAAAGAATAATAATATCATATTTAAGTTCAAAAATGAAAATTCTGTCTTTAAATTTAAAGAATAATATTTTATTATTATAGGAAATCGTTTCAAAAAGATAATAATTGGCTTCATATTATTTCTCATAATAATAAATCATACTC
The DNA here is from genome assembly GCF_004785595.1 of Juglans microcarpa x Juglans regia. Lineage (NCBI taxonomy): Eukaryota > Viridiplantae > Streptophyta > Magnoliopsida > Fagales > Juglandaceae > Juglans > Juglans microcarpa x Juglans regia. The sequence continues at coordinate 7,162,067 of NC_054595.1, forward strand.
AATGACACTTTTTAAATTAATATTATTTTCATTTGAATAGAATGTTATTCTTTTTTAAATTTCAAATGATTAGTCTATTTTTGTAATATTTTATCCTTCTAATAGCAATTATATCCAATAATTTTATAAAAAATTAAAAATAATATAATTTAATTTTTTTAATTATTATTATTATTATTATTATTATTATGTACATGTCTAATTGGTCTTATAGCTATTGGAGCAATACATGTTCTATTATGATTTCAATATAATGAGTTCTAAATATTTCATTTGATATGTGTTTAATAATTTTTCATTTTCTATTTCCTTCATTTTTTTCAAGTATAATTATAATTATTTGTAAAATTTGTTGAATAGATTTATGATTATCTTTACATTTATCATTTACTTGTTGTTCTAATTGATATACATGTTCAAAACTCCTATTTACCATATAATAAATGTAGTCGAACTTTTGACAGAGAATACGTGCAAAGATATATATATATATATATATAGAGAGAGAGAGAGAGAGAATGATAGTTGAATCGAAAAGAGTGACTGATTAATTTTTTTTTTCCGTCTAATGATTAAGAAAAAAAAGTGGCTATTAGTGAATTAATTTTTTTTAAATATTTAAAAATATATAAAAAATAATTAAATAAAAAACTGTATTTGCACTTATGGGTACAAAAAACTGCAAAGTAGAAAAATGAGTTATACTTTTAACCAGATATGTTTGGCCTTTATACTTGAGAATACTTAAACCATTAAATTTACCTTTCTTTTTATCGGATTAAATAATAAATAGTAATTTAATATGATATTAAAATAAATCTAAGGACTCTATACTTCATAGTTGATATTGTATGAATTAAATATGGCACGCATTTACCTTTTACAGACAAATCTTTGCTACTTATAATTTCCATATATCACACACTACACTAATTTTTATTTTTTAATTTGTTAAAATTATTTTTATTATTTTTTATTTTATTCTTCATAAAACTAATTGATTTCTTCTACTCATCATCTATACACTACACATTTGGTAAGAGAAAAAAAAATATAAAAAAATTATGTATGGTGTGGGATGTGAAGATGATGAATAGAATTTTTCCTACAACCATATACGGGCAAGCCGTTAGTAGTGTAATGACACACCAGACTTGTTAATTAGTAAAACATATTGTTACACTCTCTTTTGGTTAATATTTTTTACAAACACGATTAATTACCTTTAGTCAAGAAGAATGATACTCTTCTCCAATATTTTTGATTTATACAGTTTTAGGATGTGCAAGTTCTGTGTATTTAATTTGAAAAAAAAAGATAAATATGAAATTTACATGAAAAAATTTATATTTTAATAGGAAACCACATTCTTTTTGAAAAATAGTGCATATGACTTACCTAGTCTAGGACTGTATATGTTAACCATGATGCAGTAGTTGTGATAGACAAAAGGAAGAAAATCAAGTCTGAAATCAAATCTACCAAAGTTGGAAAGTATGCCACCCAACGTCAAGCTGACACTGCTAAAATCATGGAACCTACTAATTCTGATATAGTGAAGATTTGATAGAGAAGATTGTGAGAATTTTCCTTTATTATATTATTCTGTAAATCTTGTATTTATGTTGTTTATGATCATGTATTTAAATTTTCATTGACTAAATGATGTATATAAGGATATGTAATATCTGAAATGACGTGTGAATCATTTTTCCAATTCTTTTTTTATTTTATTTTATTTTATTTTATGGTATTAGAGTTTGCCACAGGACGAATGAGGGGTACACTACTTACCTCGTGACAAAAAAAAAAAAAAAAAGAAAAAAGAAAAAAGTGAGAGAGGGTGTTGAGGAATTATCACACATTGCTTGTGGATAAAATCTTGGATATGTTTATAAGAAATGAACAATTCTCTTTTGTAGAACCACATAACCCATAGATCCCAAGATCGAAACCTGGCTTTGATACTATGAAGAAACTCATGGACCTAACTTATATAATAAAATCGGTTCTATAAGATAAGATTGCTCATTCCTCATAAACATACCCAAGACTTTGTTCATAGATAATGTGAGATTATTCCTCAACAGTATATAGCATTACTCAATGCTAAATATGTATTAATTAATGCTTAAATGTCTCATATATAATATGATGCATATATACATGATTAAAACTGGCCTTAAAGGATTTTTGAATAAATATTAATAAAAAAATTCTTAATTTCCTTCGAATTTGATATTTTGAAAAGCAAGATTGAACATGCTTAACACAGTAAAATAGTTAAAACAGTGTAAAAGAGTTCTAACTAACAAGTTTAGTAAAAGGAAACTGATCATCCAAGCCGCCTTAATTGGTGTAATTAAAAGGCCTCTCTCAAGTGGGGGCATATTCTGTAGCTTAAAAGTGAATTTAAAGGGCAATTGGTGGTTGTGGTTGCAAATCACCTTAAAAGTATATACAAGGAAATAAGGGAAATGGCAATTTTTTCGGTTTGTTTTCTTGGCCACAATTTATATATATATATATATATATATATATATATATATATATATATGTGGATGAAACACATGGAATTATATTTACAATTTAGATTAAAAAGGATCTTTTACATTTTTATTCGAATTTGAAGGTCTCAAATGGAAGACTTAAATATATGAAATTCGTTTTACAATATTTAAAAAAAGTGTATACAAACAACAATAAATATTGCAAGATCCACTTAATATATCGATAATCTATTTCTCTCACTGATTTCTTTTAAGTTTGGATAGAAGTCATGATCATGATAATGCTACATACCTCGTTAGTTTATCCCGTTTTAGCATCCTGTTTGACGTGGTCTCCCACGTTTCACTTCCTTTATTTTTTTTAAGCCCACGAAAAACGCAGTTGATGTCGATCTGCAATGGTGTTGGGAGGCGAAGTCGAAAACGCAGTGGGGCTAGGGAGAAGCAAAAAAATCCCAACTACTTACTTTTCCACTTAGAAGCATAAAATTATTTATGTAAAACCTACGAAAAAAGACAAAATATCCCTACCTACTAAATTAAAAACAAACAAATTAAAAAATCCAAAAAATGAAAATTATAAATAAAATGAACAAACATTTATGAGCTAATTAAATGATTAAAAAACACTTTAAACATTTAAATATTTACAAGAACCGTAATACAAAAATTAGAAAATCCACTAATTTTTTCATTCAAAAACGAAAATTTACAAAAGTTCTAAAATAATTGAAAAAGAGAAATAAAAAAAAAAACTTAAAAAGTTTGAAAAAAGAGTGGGATAACTTTTCTTTGCCACCCATGGAGAGGGGGATTCCCTTCCCATCGGCGACACATTAGCCCCCAGACTCGCAAGCAGAAGCAAGCAAGACACCCAAGGAAAGTGAAGATGCCTTCGATCCCCACTAGTTGGCCTGCTGTCACTCTTGTTGTGTGTCGAGTCTAGGGTGGTAGAGATAGTTATGAGTGTCGCGCAACCCACACGATGTGGACCATTGGCCATCCGTAACACAAGTCTTTGTATGGCTTGAAATAAGCATCTATACTGTGACAAGCAAGAAACAAACCAGATACACGACAATCACTTACTGGTTATTGTGTTCTTATAAGAGGTTTACTTCTTTCTTGAAAAAGCAAGAAACAAACCACAATCTCTTGAAGCTCAGTAGAATCTAAATATCGAGCTATGACAGTCACTTGTTGTGAAAATCAGTTGGTTGTTGTCTTTTTTTCATGAGCTGAAATTGCCACATCCACAACCTGCTTTACTATACTCTGACAATCAAGCAGCTCTATACATAACTGCACATCATGCATTCTATGAAAGAACAAAGCACATTGAGTGGGATTGTCACTTAGTGAGAGAGAAAGTACAAGCTAGAATTGTCAAGACCTTTTATGTTTCTTCAAAGCATCAACTTAGTGACCTCTTCACAAAACCACTTGGCTATGATACTTTCCACGGATTACTTGGCAAGATGGGCATTCTTAATATAGATGCTCCACCTTGAAGGGGAGTATCAGAGTTTATTTATTATGATGTGTATGTAATCACACGGGTATATAAATGACCTAGTTAGCCGACTTAGTTATCTCAGTTTGCTACTTGAAAGCTTCTAGTGCATAAAAGTGTATAAATAGATTTTCTTTTTATATATACATGTTTGTCTTAGATGGACCGAGGCATTGAAAGTTTGGAAAGATCATGGAAATTTGGTATAGATAATAAAGCTATTGCATTAATTAGAGGCAGAGAACTTTTGAGAACAAATTATGGGTCATCCCCAATCGCATATGGCGATGCGTCACAGTACAAAATGAATAATAATAAAATAATAATAGGACACCCCTAGTTCATTTTTCTCTAGTTTAGAAATTACAGAGCAAATGGAATAATAATGATTATTTACAATAAAAACAGATTCATTTTAAAAAAAAATAGTAAATTTTCACAAAAAATACCTAATCATAAATAAACAATTTTCTTACAATGAGGAGGTGTCACATGCATATAAAGCTTAAAAAAACTTGAAAAAAACGTACGATTTGTGTTGGTTTGTAGTGATTAATTCTGAAATTATTCCTTGTGAAATTAATCCACGCCACAAATAATCAATAATGTTTTTTTTTTTTTCGTTTTGCCTAGATTGTGTACGTAAGTCGATCAAATTCAATAGCTATATATGGAAACTCAATCTTTGTTTTTAATAAGATTAGCTTTAGTACTTCTTAGGAATAACTATTGAAGACAACATCAAATGAACAAATAAAAATTTCACAGCGAGAGGTATATATAAGTTGTAAGGGAAATCAAAGAAGGTAGAGCTTTGTACGGTCGAAGAGCATTCTCATCCGTTTCCTTATATGCGATTTTTAGTTAAATTATAGAAAAAAATAAGGAAATAAAAGAAAAATGAGCTACATCGGGTTCCCTATAGTAACTTTTAATTTTAGGATGTGTACAGTTGTTTTCCAAATTTGGGGAGCAACTGTACGCATCCTAAATTTTTTTTTATTTGATTTTTTTATTTTAAACTTATATTTTAATAGAATATAAAAAAATATAAAGGGAAGTGAGAGAGAAAAAATAATAAAAAAAGAATAAAAAAAAATTATTTTAATATAATAGAGAAAAAATATAGAATATAATGTTAGAGGTTTTTAAAAGATGAGTAAAATTTAAGAGAAAATTTTAAAAAATATATTTTTTAACTAAATTATAACGAAACGGATGAAAATGCTCTAAGAGGTAGAAAAAGTTCAGTAACAACACAAAAATAAATAGTGAAAATATGCCTTTAAATTAAAGAATAACAAGAAGGAATAGATTCTATTGAATATATTTCAAAATCCAGCTGCAAAACAATATATAGCAGCTTTTTCAAATAAATTTCAACGCCTCATATGTTGTTGCGTACCGTTGATTTGCGTTATGATAAGGTGCATTGTATAGATGGAGCTGCCTAACAATGAACTTCAACTACTTAACGAAAAGAAGTAAATGGTATTTGTATAATTTATGATTGTATTTAATATTATTTTTAATGTAAAATTAATATAAAGAATATTTTATAATTTTACAAAATAATTTTATTATCTTAATTTATTAATTATAAACTGATTTATTCTGTTGGAAGGTTATTATTGTCCTTATTCGGTAGCTTGCATTGATCACTAAAAAAAAAAAAAAAAAAAAAAAAAAGAAAAGAAAAGAAAAGAAATGATAGTGATTGTACAAAAGGAGGAGGTGAGTATCGATGTGAAAGGAAATAAAGATAAATTGAAATTCTGAACCATACCATACGTAACTAAAATCCATAACCTTTTATTTATAAAATAAAAGAAGATGAAAAAGAGAGATATTCTATGGTGCAAAACCGTCCACCTCTTGAGTATTATTTTAGGAGATGCTTTGGGTTTTTGTTTTGACTTTTGAGCCGCCATGGAAATAATATTGGGATCTCCACCGTTCCTTTGCTGTTCTCTTTCCAAGCATTTAAATGACGAGTACACCGCTTGCAATTCCTAGGATCGAAAAGGGCGTCGATACATTAAAGTCTCGTTTGAATTTAAAATTTATTTAAATTTAATTTAATTTATTATTATAATTTTTTTAAATTTTTATATAAAATATAATAAATAATTTTATTTTTTTAAATCTTAAAATAATTTTTTTAAATTTTTATACAAAATATAATAAACAATTCAACTTTTATTCTATTATTTACAAACCATCTCAACTCATTTGTAAATCCAAACGACTCTTTAAGTTTGGAGGTGAGATGTTTTTGAATGTATAAATTAAGTTGAAATAAGTTTAACTTTTTATGAGAATTTGAAAAGGTGATGAATTTTATTAATAATTAGTTTATTTTTATAATTGATGGAATAACTATTTTATTGTATCTTTTAATAATAAAACATAATTATTTATTTTATTTATATGGATCTGTCATGCCGTAAGAAGGGATTCGAATTTGTCATGCCTCTGCCATTCCGTATGAGAGGTGGGGTGCGGAAGTGATTTGTCTTTCTTCTTCTCTTTGCCAAGCTGCGTGCACAGATAAGAAAGGCTTTTTTCTCTTCCCTCTTCCATGTGCAGTGGTTTGTTTGGTTTGTCTTTTCATTCAACAATGATGAAAAAAGATGAAATAGGTGAGATTAGTTCAGATGAAATAAGTTATGTGTATTTGGAATGAGAGTATCCTCATCTATAGAAAAATAAACTCAGATATTTTGTGCATCCAAATAGAGCCCAAGTGTTGGGCACATATATATATGGCTAGCGAGGAAAGGCGAAATCACGAGAGATTCAAGCGATAACGAGTAAGCAAAAGATAGGACAATGCATAGGCCCAAAGTAAAGCACATGAAGATGTCCAAGCAACCATATCCGTATGAGGTCAGGATCCACAGAGATAGGTCCAAGCGCGATGCTCGCATCGGAAGGACATTATCAGTGATGAGATACTTGCACCGGGTATGTTCTAAAGGGCTTTTGGTTTTTTTGATTATGAAGTGAAGTTAGCAGAGTATGTGGGCTTCCTGAGACTTTATCCTAGTTTCAAGTTGGCAGAGTATGTGGAAGGCATCGCTAGAAATCGCATAAACAATTTGGTGCCGTATGTGGAATTCAAATCCACGACCACATGGTCTCATACAATCCCCGAGTATGAAGCAACTACGACGGATGAATAGATGAACAACAAAGCGGATATAAGATTCGCAAAGATGGAGGATGATTGCAAAGAATGACGCTGGAGATAGAGGCCTTGTAGAAGGAGACCGAGGCCTTAAAGTGAAAGGATGTAGGGTCTAAGGGTGCGGAAGCCAAGACTGGAACAAACAATGCGATGAGGAGCCTGAAAGCGATGGAGGACGAACCCCGAACGGCTAGAAAGAGAAGAAGAGGATGCATGACAACCTGCAAGATCTCATGGACAAATATGAGGAGATGGTGAAGTGAGTGGGAGCATTGTCATCAGTCAACAACTTGCTCATTAGCATGAACTTGCTATATAGTGCAGAGATCATGGCTGTACTCATCTCGCCAAAGTTTAAAGTTTTGAAAATAGACCTTACACAGGTTCTCAGGGGAGATTTTATGTCTGGCTTTCACATTATCTCAAAGGCGTGGCGAGAGGGTGGTATGATAATTTACAGGCAGGTTCAATCACCAGCTTCGAGGAACTTTGTAGATAGTTCCTCACATAACTCATTGTAACCAGGAGGAGACCGCGACCAACAGCCTACCTCCTTATAGTGAAACAATGGTAAGAAAAAAACCTAAAGGGTTACGTTAGCTGGTTCAACAAAGAGCGTCTGACAGCAAAAGATCAAGATGAGAAGATAATGCTAGCAGAACTTCTAGGCGGGGCATGGCTCAGAAGGCCCTTTATGGCAAAACTGGCAAAGAAAACACCAAAACATTTGTGGGGATTCATGGACCGTGTAGATGACTTTGTCAATGTGGAAGACACATTGAGAGTGCTAATGGACCCACGAACAGAGGAAGTGAATGATGTGGATAGAAAGGTGAAGGAGGCGATTGAAGGTAGTAAGGGGAGAGTAAAGGAGGAGAGAATGAGAAGTGATTGGTGTGATGATCGGAAGCGGGGAAGCAACTCACATACGACCCACCCAAGCTCTCGAGCAGCACATTGAGTATGAACGTATAGGGAGGCGAGGAAGTATGGGAGAAAAGGGCAATGGAAGGAATGCGGATAGGCATGAGTCCGACCTTTACTGCTCTTACCAAAGAAGGAGAAATCATGGCATTGAAGACTTCTACAACGCCAGATAGATAATAGCATTGAAGATTGTGAAAGAAGGCGAACGGGAAGTGGCAGATGTGTATAGACTTCATGGACCTGAATAAGGCATGCTCGAAGGACATTTTCCCTTTGCCATAGACCGACTTGATAGTTGACTCATTGGTGGGACACTGGATGTTGACTTTCATGGATGCCTGCTCATATTACAACTAGAGATAGATGTGTGAAGGCGACCAAGAAAAATGTCCTACAAAATGGAAATGGGGCTCTATTGTTTTCAAGTGATGCCGTTCGACATGAAAAAAAAGGGGCGACGCATCAATGATTAGTGAACCGCATGTTTAAAACACAGAACATACGCAACATGGAAGTTTATGTAGACAACTTGCCAGTTAAGATCAAGGAGACAGACCACCACATAGTACATCTGTGAGAAACATCTGTGAGAAACCCTCGCCATGTTACACAAATACAACATGAAGCTCAACCTAGCCAAATGTGCCTTCGTACTACGTTCATGCAAATTCCTAGGCTTTGTGGTGACGAAGCAAGGAATCAAAGTTAACATATAAAAGATCAAGGCGATAATGAAGATGAAGCCTTACTGAAATCTGAATGAGGTAAAAAACTAGTCAACAGAATAGCGACATTGAACACGTTTATGTCAAGATCAACTGACAAGTGCTTGCCATTCTTTCGGGTGCTATAGAAGACCCAAAATTGGAATGGCAAATGCAATAAGGTGTTCGAGCAATAAAAAGCCTACCTATCTAGACTGCCCTGTTTGCCAAACCAAGCCGGGAGAGACGCTTTATCTGTACTTTTCGGTTGCCCCAGATGTGGTAAGTGGCACTTGGCAAGGGAAGAAGGAAAGAGACAGAGGCTTGTGTACTACACCAGTTGGGATCTAAGAGGAGCAGAGACGTGCTATCCTTGGATAGAGTTACTTGCTTTTACTCTAGTCAGGATGGTACGCCTGTTAAGGCCTTATTTCTAGGCTCACATTGTAAGGGTCATGATGGAAGCCCCACTAAAGAAGGCTTTATATCGACTAGATACGTTAGGCAAGCTCATGAATTGGTCATTCGAGCTTAGTGAGTTTGATCTAGACTATTTACCAAGGAGTGTAGTGAAAGGCTAGGTTCTTGGCTTCTCCTGGACTTCATTACTGAGTTCAGCAACTTCCCAGAAGAACCACCGAATGCACCGAAGGGAAAGCCATGGCAAGCATATGTCGACGGCTCCTCCAGCCGGAATGGTGGGGGATTAGGCCTCTATCTGGTAACAGAATAGGGAAAATAGACGTACTACTCTATGAAGTTGGCATTCGAGGCAATCAATAAAGAGGTTGACTACAAAGCAATATTGGTAGGACATGTCGTGTCAAAAGGATTGGGCGTGAGCAAGTTGAAGTGCACATAGATTCCCAACTAATAGTGAACTAGGTGACATGGGAGTATTTAGTTCGGGGGATAAGCTAAACTTGTATTTACAATGAGTATGAGAATGGGCGTGATATGTGTGGCGCCCAGTGTTTTTGGTACCTTACCGTATCGGCTCGACCGGTACCGAAAATATATATGTTCCATTTCGCTCAAAATATTGGGTGTACCGGCCGGTACCGGCCGGTATTTGATGTTTCGGCCGAAACACTTATTTCAGCCGGTACGCAATTCTGCAACTAGCAACAATGGCATTTTTGAAATTCTAATAAACTTTCAGGGGCAATTTTGGACTTTCACGTATTAGGGTTTTGACTTTTCTGATTTCTCTCTTCTCTTTTTCGGTTTCACACAAACAAATCCAAATTTGTTCTCTCAGCCTTAGCCGACCAACCCTCAAGCAGCAAGCTCTCAAAGTTCAAACAAAGTTTGATTTTCTTTGAATCTTTCAGCTAGCGGCAGCAACAGCAGAGGTGCAACTCATAATCCTCAGCCGACCTCCATCGTCTGACTCTCTACCTGTCTGCCCTTTTTCTTGAAATTAATTTAATTTTTTTTTAGTTTTTTTTATTTATAAATAAATCAGAATTGTATTTTTAAATTTTATAGATGTTGGCATATATAGGTTATGTGAATATTTTAATGTTGTTTTCTTGTTTAATTAATTTGTTTTTCGGGTTTGAGAAGTGGCGGCTGAGTAGGATATATATACATACGTAGTTGGTGCCATGAAAATCTTGTTGGAAGAGTTTTTCTTTAAAGATCACGAAAAATGCTTTTAAAAAAAGGCAAAAATTAGTCTGGTATTTACAATGAGAATGTAATTATTCTGTAAAAGTGTAATTATGCTTCTACATCGCCCATAATAAAAAGCGGGGAAAAAAAGAGGATTCTAACTTTTCTTATTTTCCTATATTATATAAATATATAGTGATTGGAGTTGCATTCATAATATAATTTTAAAAAATAATCTATTCATCGTTATTTTTTTTTATCAATCTCTCATCTTCTAATGATGTAATATTAGATTATACGTTCACAAGTTTTCCAATACATTGATTTAAGTGATAGAATGGAATATATATATATATATAATATATATATTGTCTGATGTTTGTTGTTTTTTATTTTGATGGAACAAGACTGAAACAAAGGGAAGGGAGTGAAAATCTTTTGAAGACCGTTTCTTTACGCAGAAAATAAATAATAAAAAAAATATCCTTATTCAAGTATTAGCTAAAATTCAGTGGGTGTTTGCATTGTTTGATACTTTTTTATGATGAATCTGGTGTTTTTTTTAAAGTTTGGATTTTATATTTTGATGAATTTCTTCTTTTTTTTTAATTTTGCTTACTTATAACTTATAAGTGTTAATTTTTTATACTTTAATAGTTAAAAATGTCTAGTTGTCAATCAACCGGTGGTATGACTTCAACTCCAATACTTGCTCCGGTAAGATCAGAAGATCCAGTATGGGCCCATGCACGTGCAGTGCCAGAGGCAAGAAATAATACTGAATGTTTATATTGTAATAAAGTAATTAGAGGTGACGGGATCACTCGGTTGAAGCATCATCTAGCTGGAATTCCAGGCGATGTAGAAGTATGTAAAAAGGTGTCTGAAGATGTAAAATGACAAATGAAGGAGTTGCTTAATGAAATGAAAAAAAGCAAAGAGAAGAGAAGGAGAATAAGGTCAGAGATTGGAGGCGATATAGATTTAACATCTGATGATATTGATGATCGTAATAATATGGAAGGACAGTCTCAGCTTTCAAAAGGTAAGGGGAAGTCGAAAGAATCTGGAACTGGAGAGTCAGTGGGGGGATTGAGTAGATTTTTTGCTCCAAGAACAACTCTTGGGGCCCAACCTTCAATTAAGAGTTATATGTGTTCAAATGAGATGATTATAAAAGCAAAAGATGGCTGTAGCACGCTGGTGGTATGATGCTAATCTGCCTTTCAATGCTGCTCAATCTAAGTTTTATCAACCAGTTATCGATGCCATGACTGCTATTGGGCCAGGATTCAAGGGCCCATCTTTATATGAGTTGAGAGGAAATTTATTAAAGATGGCTGTGGATGAGGTTCAAGATTATTTGCAACAAATTAAGAAAGTTTGGAATGAGACTGGTTGTTCACTAATGGTAGATGGTTGGACAAACCAGAAGCAACAATCAATAATCAACTTTCTAATTTATTGTCCGAAAAGTACAATGTTTTTGAAGTCTGTTGATACATCTGGCCTTAGAAAAGATGTTGAAACATTGTTTAATATCTTTGATGAGGTTGTTCAAGAAATTGGAGCTGAGAATCTTGTGCAGTTCATAACGGACAATGATGCAAGTTATAAAGCTGCAGAAAACAAGTTACAACAGAAGTATGGCTCTTTCTACTGGTCCCCATGTGCAGCTCATTGTATAGATTTAATGTTGGAGAATTTTTTAGATCCAAGATATTTTCCCCTTATTGATGATACCATAAAAAAGTCAAAAAAGATAACAAAGTTTATCTATAACCATGGTTGGGTTTTGGCATTGATGAGAAAAGACTTTACCAAAGGTCATGATTTGTGTCGTCCTGCAATTACAAGGTTTGCGACAAATTTTTTAAGTATCCAATGTTTGCTCTTGTTTAAGAAAGAACTCAGACAAATGTTTACTTGTGATAAATGGATTGCATCAAGTCATTCTAAGAGCAGTATAGGGAATGAGATAGCTGAGATCGTTTTAGAAGATAAAGAGTTTTGGGCTCAATGTCAATTTATTGTTAAAGTTAGTGAACCTTTGGTTCGTGTTCTACGACTTGTTGACGGGGATGAGAAGCCTGCAATGAGATACTTGTATGATGCAATGGAAAAAGTCAAAGAGAACATAAAAGAAAGATGCAATAACAAAGTCAGTTTATTCAGTCCATTCACGAGGATCATTGATTCTAGATGGGATAGGCAGCTTCACAGTCCATTACATGCTGCGGGTTGTTTTCTTAACCCTGGAATTTACTATAGCCCCAATTTTAAAAATAAAAATGATATTATAAGAGGCTTCAACAGCTGTGTTATGAAAATAGAACTTGATCCTGATAATCAAGACAAGATCATTGCAGAACTTGACTTGTATAAGAATGCAGTAGGTGAGTTTGGACATTATTTAGCAATCCGCCAGCGTGATAAGATTAATCAGGTATTATTATTTATCAATATCATTTGTTAAATAGTGTGACCATGTACTTTAAATTTTATCTTATTTTATTTTTACTTGTATTTAATTAATAATTTATAATTGCATTATTGTTATAGTTGCATGGTGGACCCAATTTGGTTGCGAGGTTCCCAGAAAATAGTGTATTAATTCCATATGCACCATGGCCTCCCCTATGGACCATCCGCACGTCCTGGCTTTGTAGCGATGCTCAGTTCTGCGCCCGGCGTGTACATGGCCAAGCACCCACACTACGCAACGAGCGATGCCCAGTTCCGCGCCCAGCGCGTACGTGGCCAGACATCCTCTAGTCCCCGCCAGCAGAAGGACCACAGAGTCGGCACGAGACCATCTCGTCCGATCCCATTGTCGCCCGGCGACAACCCAGGGGACGTTACTCAGTGTATTTCGCTCCCGAGTAACCAGAGGAGCTCCACCGAGTTATTGCCCCATCTCGGCTTGGGGTCGTGATACACACGCACTCAAAAATAATATCACATAAAATCATAGCCTTTCAAATCACACATGAGCATGAATGCAATACACGAAAAACCCAGTTTTCTTTACAAACATGATCATGCATGAAATAATGGTATGAACATGCACCAACACTGATCTAACATCCATCAAAATCAATCCCAACAGATCCAATCAAAACAACCCATCAACAACCAAACCAATTCAACCAAACCAACCAAACATCTCCATTCACAAATCCATCCGACCCCCGAACTCCTCGAACTCAGTCCGGCATGCCAAAAAATACAGTGAAATAGGTTAGTGCAAAAATACATTTAAATTACGAAAGTTCTTTGGAGAAATACTTACAGCTCTATATAGCAATTTCCGAAGGATCACGAAGTTAAAAAAGGCGACGTTTGAGCAACACCACAGTGTAAAATACATTGTGGCCGTGGGTCACAATATCCAACTTTTCAACGGGAGATAGGGTAGGGCCTAGGGAGGTCGGTGAAGCTAGTGGTGGTGGTGGTTGGCCGTGGGTGGCGGCGCAAGGGATGCTTTTAGGCCAAATATACCCAAAACGAAAATGGAGTTGGATGTGCTTCACCGGTGACGGATCGGAGGTGTGGTTGGGTCCAATGGGTTGCCAAGAGGTCGATGATGAAGTGGTGTGAAGATGGTGGCCAATGGTGGTGCGACGACGGCGCAGCGGCAGAAAGAATGCCGCGGCTTCAGTGGGCTCGTGGTGGCTAACGACAGCGCGAATGGAGTTGAGATCGGAGGGGTAGCGTCGCCGGTGGTTGGGGAAGCTAGGGAGCCGGGCGGTGTCGACCACCGCCAGCGCACGGCGGCGGGCTGGGCGGACGAAGAATGACTCACAGGAGAGAGGGGGGACTGGGTCACGCGGGAGGGGAAGGAAGAAGAAGAAAGAAAAAGGAAAGAAGAAGAAAAGAAAAAGAAAAGGAAAAGAAAAGAGGAAAAGAAAAATGTAGAGAAAGAAATGAGATCTAATCCTCATAACTTGGGTCACAAAAATGATCCAACGGAAAAGATTTTAAAACAGCAAGTTAAATAAAATAATTTAAACATAATGGTAAAGTCAAATTGAAATAATTAAATCCCACAGTAATTAATTTAATATGAAAAGCAATTTAAATGTACAGCAATAAATAAATAATAAGAAAGCACATAAAAATTAATTTTCACCAAATTAAAATCATAAAAATAAACTCACTAAAAATCCAACCAATTTTAAAATACGAGAATAAATTTTTAAATAAATAAAAATAATCTTTTAGTAAAAATACACTAAAATGCAGGGTGTTACATCCTCCCCCCTTTAAATAAAATTTCGTCCTCAAAATTGGCAAGGTCAACATTAAGACTAAGACAGGAATAAGATTCAACTAAGAGCAGACTAAGAACATACCACCAAAATAGTCCGGCAAGGCCACTCTATAAGCAACAAACCCAACTTTCTCTACGATCTGAAAATGGCCAACATATCGTGGATTAAGCTTTCTTTTCTTACCAAAGCGCTTAACGCCTTTCATAGGAGAGACTTTAAGATAAATCCAATCACCTACATCAAAGGGTAAGTCTCTTCTTCTTGTATCTGTGTAACTCTTCTGACGACTTTGCGCTTCCGCCATTTTAGTCCTTATAAACTGAACTTGATCCTTCATTTCTTGAATTATCTCAGGCCCAAACAATTTGCTCCCGCCAACTTGATCCCAACACAAGGGCGATCTACACTTCCTTCCATACAAAACTTCATACGGGGCCATCTGAATGGAGGAATGAAAACTGTTAGTATAAGAGAACTCGATAAGCGGCAGATGATTCTCCCAACTTCCTTGAAATTCCATGACACAAGACCGCAACATATCCTCCAGAGTCTGAATAGTACGCTCTGATTGACCGTCTGTTTGAGGGTGATAAGCAGTACTAAACTTCAACTTAGTGCCTAAAGCTGCCTGCAAGCTCTTCTAAAATGGGAGGTGAACCGCGGGTCCCGATCTGACACGATACTCTTGGGTACTCCATGCAAACGCACTATCTCCTTGACATATAACCGAGTCAACTTACCCAAAGAGTCAGTATTAATAATAGGCAAGAAATAATCACTATTGATCAACCAATCAACAATCGCCCAAATAGAGTTCTTCCCACTAGGAGTCCTCGGCAAACCCATAACAAAATCCATAGAAATATCATCCCACTTCCACTCTGGAATAGGGAGAGGTCGAAGTCTACCAGTAGGTCTTTTGATGCTCAGCCTTAACTTGACAGCACGTGGCACATTTCTCAATAAACATGGCGATATCCAATATACTCGTATTAGTCTCCCAGTGGCACATCACAACCAGTATTCCCAGGGTGACTATACTATCCAAAATCTTATTTCCTCGAGAACCTTAATACCACATCCAAAAAATTCCGATGATCAAAAGCCCTTACAATAATATGTGCCAACTACAATCAACTCCTATGCTCCAACTTCTAAACCTTCATTGAATTCTACTATTGGAAACCTAATAGCCACTTCCAATGTTAACCATCAGTAACAGATTTTGCACAACCAAATGATTAATCTCCAATCACAAGTATCTTCTCAAAATTCAAGTCACCATTAATTCTTCAAATCAGCACAATTTGAACTCCTGACTACAACAAAAATACCACGCTTCTACTGCGCACTCTGATATTCGCCACATGCATAAAAGTTACGTCCTCATGAAACTAACACCATCGAGTACAAGGTGGCTCCATTCCTACTAACCAAAACTCTTATCACAATTTGGTAGAAAAATACTTTCTCTCCCAAAACCACGAGTTATAACTCAAATTCCTCAATTAACTCCAGCTGTCTTGATCAAAATCAAATTCCATAAAATACATCCATGATCATAGATAGAAACCCAATATCAAACAACCTCAGCATCTCAAATTGAAAATAAGCAACCTCAACCCAAAATACACTCATCTCCTCTAAGATAAGAAACATACTTTAAAAGATTCAATTCCAATCCGACCAACCAATAAGAGCGCCTATAAACTCCTACCTAACAACCTAAACCCAAAAGCTAATCACCTACATTTTGAACAACATCTAATCTAACGGTGACTAAACTCATTACGAACCATTATTGACTTCACCAAAACATTAACAAAACCTCCTTGGTAACTCGCCCAGCTACTTCTACTCCTATAAACTAGTATTAGCACGACTAGCTCATTCAATAACACATCACTATTAAACCTCAAGGCAAGCCCTACTGCTCAAATCATCAATCCACCAAAAGCCAATGCAAATCACCCAAGGATTCTAATACTTGGTTAACTCACATACTTGATCATATTATTCATCGCTAATGTCTAAACTTCAACTTCCAAGATCTTATCATATACCAAATATGACGACCCATCAATCTCTCTTCAAGTTAAATAACAATGTCCTTAATTCAACCAACTGGATGCTCAATCTCCAAAGAAAGTATAACCTCAAAATTTAAATTCCTAAGTAACCTCAAGTCACAATTAATTCCTATAGATAATCACAATAATTATTGTCAACCGTCATTCCATTGAGTAATCCGTTTCGACTACACACTCCGATTGACTCACCAAAAACTCCAAACCAAAATCTCTTGAATTTAATACTATTGTGTCGACTCATCTTCAACACTTACCAAAGTTACTTTCTCCAAACCAAAATAAGACTAGAACCTATACCCTCCGAAATGCGTACACACACCATTTCTACGCATCAATCTCATGCACCTCAGCCAAAACCAATAATCCTCCAAACGTGCAAGTGATCATTCTTACCATTTCCATTACTAGACCTATATCCTCGAAATCAGCAAAAATCATTTCCTAAATCCGCACCATCTATTTTTCTTAAAATTTAATATAGATTAAATCATTAACCTGTCACTGTAACACCAAGCTAAAAATAATTATTTAACCAAATTAGATCAACATCTTCAATCCTCAGAAAATAAACAAACTAGATCATTACCTTCCATCTCTAATAAAATTCTCACCTGAAAAAAATATTCTCATATCAGTAACTCAACTCTCATCAATCCTATTTTAATTCAGCCCTTCAACTCTACAATTCTAAAACCTTAACCCATATATAAATCATTTCCTGAAATCCTCAAGATCAATGATCTTAAATCTAAAACATTCGCCTTATAAAACTTGTAAATTCTAAAACTCCAAATGTTATCAAATTGCTTATCGAGGTCGGCAAGATAAAAAACTTTTAATCTAAGTAATCCCTTAATTGCTTGTTGAACCTACCAGCTTAAATCCCATTAACTTATTTCCTAAAAACTATGGGGCCACAAACCTTAGATGCACTTCTCATAAATCTAACATTGACATTCGTTGAACTTACAACCTCCTACCCATAGACTCACTACATAAATTCTACAGAACCTAAAACCTCAATTATTCTAAGCAATTAAAAACTATTCCCCTCCTTAGCAGCAACTTGAGTACCTAATCCAAAGAATTCACCCAGACCCTGATGTTCGAGTCTTGATATTAAAACAACCAATCACCAAGAGTTTAGGCCTATTACACCAATGTTTAAGCCTAACAATGGCCTTCTCAGTCGTACCATCTTCCTGTCATAACATAACCCTTAACCCACCTTTCAATTTCGAACAAAACAAAATAAAATAAAATTCCATAAATAAAATAACAAACGACAAAATGCATAAAACCAATAAAGTAGTTCACAATAAAATAACTAAAACAATAAAATAATCCGCCATAAAATAAAAAAATTAAATTAAAATGACATACAATAAAATAAATAAACAACAAAATTATTATACAATAAAATAAATAAACACCAAAATTATTATACAATAAAATAAATAAACAACAAAATTATTATACAATAAAATAAATAAAGCCAATAAAACCATACTCAACCAAAGGTAAACACTAATTAAAGCAATAAAATAAAATAAATCAAATAACATCAATTAACATAAAATAAAATAGCAATAAACTCATAATATAAAATAAATAACTTAACTTACATCACTTAAACAAAAATTTTATTATTTTAAAATAATAAAAATAATTTTCTGGTACTATCCTAAAGGACATGTGGTTTTACCCAGAGCCGAACTGCTCTGATACTACCTGTGGCGCCCCCAATCCCCCTTATATAAATACACAGGGATCGAGACGCCAGGATGGTGACAACACGGTCACACATCCCAACGAAGTGCCAGTGTGTGTACATGCAACAGTGTACAAATAAAATAACGCAGCGAATAGTCAACTAAGTACCATAATTTATTTACAATTAAACATCAGTAAAAATTTGAATAGCAGTTATACAGTCATCCATAAAAATATATTGCAATAGTTTTCAAATAAACAAACGAGTGATCCCAGATCACTCCTCGGGCGGAGCTGTCTCCTCAGGCTTGCCCTCCTCCTCCTCATCTGCATCAAAATCTGCGTTACCACAAAATGGTATCGCAGGTAAGTATGACCCCAAATAACAACGTAATATAAAATGCATTAAATGCAACTAAGATGCATGCACATGAAAAATATGCATTTTACTCAACACATTATTTTTCCCGAAAATAATTATTTCAACACACGCCAAAATCTAATTTTGGCCTAAAATATCCGTAAAACATTTTCCCAAAAAATGATTTACCCAGAAATCCAACTCGCACTATTTTCCCAGAAAAGAGTACATTAATTCCATATGCACCATGCATTAATTCCATATGCACTATGGCATCTCCTATGGACCATCCGCACGTCCTGGCTTCGTAGCGATGCTCAGTTCTGCGCCCGGCGTGTACATGGCCAAGCACCCAAACTACGCAACGAGCGATGCCCAGTTCCGCGCCCAGCGCGTACGTGGCCAGACATCCTCTAGTCCCCGCCAGCAGAAGGACCACGGAGTCGGCACGAGACCATCTCGTTCGATCCCATTGTCGCCCGGCGACAACCCAGGGGACGTTACTTAGTGTATTCCGCTCCCGAGTAACCAGAGGAGCTCCACCGAGTTATTGCCCCATCTCGGCTTGGGGTCGTGATACACACGCACCCAAAAATAATATCACATAAAATCACAGCCTTTCAAATCACACATGAGCATGAATCCAATACACGAAAAACCCAGTTTTCTTTACAAACATGATCATGCATGAAATAATGGTATGAACATGCACCAACACTGATCTAACATCCATCAAAATCAATCCCAACAGATCCAATCAAAACAACCCATCAACAACCAAACCAATTCAACCAAACCAACCAAACATCTCCATTCTCAAATCCATCCGACCCCCGAACTCCTCGGACTCAGTCCGGCATGTCAAAAAATACAGTGAAATGGGTTAGTGTAAAAATACATTTAAATTACGAAAGTTCTTTGGAGAAATACTTACAGCGCCATATAGCAATTTTCGAAGGATCACGAAGTTGAAAAAGGCGACGTCTGAGCAACACCACAGTGTAAAATACACTGTGGCCGTGGGTCACAATATCCAACTTTTCAACGGGAGATAGGGTAGGGCCTAGGGAGGTCGGTGAAGCTAGTGGTGGTGGTGGTTGGCCGTGGGTGGCGGCGCAAGGGATGCTTTTAGGCCAAATATACCCAAAACGAAAATGGAGTTGGATGTGCTTCACCGGTGACGGATCGGAGGTGTGGTTGTGTCCAATGGGTTGCCAAGAGGTCGATGATGAAGTGGTGTGAAGATGGTGGCCAATGGTGGTGCGACGACGGTGCAGCGGCAGAAAGAATGCCGCGGCTTCAGTGGGCTCGTGGTGGCTAACGACAGCGCGAATGGAGTTGAGATCGGAGGGGTAGCGTCGCCGGTGGTTGGGGAAGCTAGGGAGCCGGGCAGTGTCGACCACCGCCGGCGCACGGCGGCGGGCTGGGCGGACGAAGAATGACTCACAGGAGAGAGGGGGGCTGGGTCGCGCGGGAGGGGAAGGAAGAAGAAGAAAGAAAAAGGAAAGAAGAAGAAAAGAAAAAGAAAAAGAAAAGAAAAGAGGAAAAGAAAAATGCAGAGAAAGAAATGAGGTCTAATCCTCATAACTTGGGTCACAAAAATGATCCAACGGAAAATATTTTAAAACAACAAATTAAATAAAATAATTTAAACATAATGGTAAAGTCAAATTGAAATAATTAAATCCCACAGTAATTAATTTAATATGAAAAGCAATTTAAATGTACAACAATAAATAAATAATAAGAAAGCACATAAAAATTAATTTTCACCAAATTAAAATCATAAAAATAAACTCACTAAAAATTCAACCAATTTTAAAATACGAGAATAAATTTTTAAATAAATAAAAATAATCTTTTAGTAAAAATACACTAAAATGCAGGGTGTTACAATATGTTCCAGTATTTCAACATTCATCAGATGCCACTTGAGGAGAATCGGCGATAGCGGCGACTGTCTTGAAGTGGGCGCATGATGTGGTGAAGTATCTCACCACCGAAGAACTTTTGGAGGGAAACACTCAAACAAGGAAGGTGAAGCTTAGGGCAGCCAGATTCACCATGATGGATTGAGTATTGTACAAAAAGGGCTTCTCCTCACCCTTTTTTGCTGCATGTCCAAAGAAGAGGTGCAATATGTAATAGTAGAAATACATGAAGAAGTTTACGAGAATCATTCAATAGGTAGAGTTTTGGCACATAAGGCTATGGGGGTGGGTTTCATTGGCGGAATGAAACCAAAGACAAGGATGAACTGGGTAAGAAGTGTACCAAGTGCCAAATGCACACTACTTTGCCTTGTAGTTCCATAAGGAACTAACCACTATGTTTGCACCATGGCCCTTCGTACAATGGGACCCAAGTTGTTAGGAAAAGGAAGGGTGAAATTCACAGTATTTTCCATAGATTACTTTAAGAAATGGGTGGAAGCGGAAACTTTGGCAACAATTACGGTGAGAAACATCATAAAAGTTTCTTTGGAAGTCAGTTGTATGCCGATTCTTTATAATGCGGTCCTTGGTCTCAAACAATGGATGCTGGTTTTACAGTGACCAATATAAAGAATGATGCTCGAAATTTGGAATCAAGGTCAAGTATTCGTCCTCTAGTCACCCGAATGCGAATTGGCAAGTAGAGGCAAAGAACAAAACATTGTTTCAAATAATGAAGAAAAGCTAGACAATCAGAAAGAATGTGGGATGAAGAGCTTCCAAAAGAATTATGGGCATACCGAACCACTGTGAGAACCCTAATGGGAGAGACCCCTTATGCAAAGACATACGGTAGTGAGGTAGTGATACCTGTGGAGATCGGAGTGTCGAGCCACATAACTCAATATAACAAAGATGAAGAAAATAAGAAAGGTCAAGAAGGAAACCTTGACTTGCTAGAAGAAAAGAGAGTAGAAGTCGAGGTATAAGCAATAGCCTACATGAAGAGGGCAACATATTACTTCAATAAGAGAGTCAAACACAAGGCATTCAAAGTTGGAGACCTCATGTTAAGGTAAGTCGGCACCACCGCCCGAAAAGAAGGAGAAGGCAAACTTGGACCAAGCTGGGAAGGACTGTATGTCGTTGTAGCCAACAAGAGACCTGGCATGTACCACTTAAAGGACATGAATGGAAAGAAGTTGCCACACTAGTGGAACGTGAGAAAATATCTTGTTTAAATAACTGTGTAACCAAAACAAGTGATGAATAAAGATCACTTTTATTCACGTAGTCACGTTCCTGAGTTTTCAAATGATAAAGGCTAGTTCGAGAGAAACTGTTAATGCTGTCATAAACAAAGTGCAGTTTGCGCTTCGAAGACCAAGGCTAAATCGACCTTGGCAAGTGATGCGCATCTAAAAAGCGAAGCCTAGCTAAGTGTAGGCTGAGTTTTGGTGACCAACGCACCACTTCAACTAACACAACCTTGGCGATCAATGCATATTTAAAAAGCAAGGCCTAGCGAAGTGCAGACTAAGCTTCAACAACCAAGGCTAACATGACCTTGGCGACCAATGCATATATAAAAAACGAAGGCTTGCCAAGTGTAGGCTGAACTTCGATGACTAAGGTTATTACAACCTTGGCGACTAACATGTATCTAAAAAGCGAAGTCTAGCCAAGTGCATGCTTGCTTCTAGCGACCAAGGCTAACACAACCTTGGCGACCAACGCATATCTAAAATGCAAAGCCTAGCCAAGTGCAGACTCACCAAGGCTAACACGACCTTGGTGACCAACACGTATCTAAAAAGCAAAGCCTAGCCTAATGCAAGTTTAGCTTTGGTGACCAAGACTAGCATGACCTTGGTGACCAACGTGTGTCTGAAAAGCAAAGTCTAGCCAAGTGCAAGCTGGGCTTTAGTGACCAAGGTTAACACCCTCCTTCGCAACACTTGCGATCGAGGTAATCAATAGGGTAAACACAATAGAAAAAGAAAGGGCAAAAACTAGATTGGTGACAAGCATGAAAGAAAACCCGTAACAACAATTAGTCACAACTACACATTTATAACAAGGTATATCCATTACAAAACAAGTCTATTACAAGATATATCAAATAATAATATAACTAGTGCAAACAAACAGAGGAACTAGACCCAAACCTAGGTTTTCGGGCCACCATCATGAGGTGAAGGAAGCGGTTGAGCAGAGAAAGCGTCAGGCTTCATGTTGGCTTCCAATTAGTCCAAGATGGCCAAGGCTAGTGCGTCAAGGAGGAGATTGCACAGCTCAAAAGACCTCAAATCTTTTCTAGCATTAGCTAGCAAGAACTTTCTCAATGTCTGGAGACCAAGGTTGTACCTGATTCCTCATGCCCGATTGCAAACTTGAAGGGCCGTGGATAGTTGGAGAGAAAGGCAAACAACCTCATCCCTCGATGGCTTAAGTTGGGTATCCAGTTCATTGGCATGTTGCTTAGACTTTGCAAGTTTACCCCACAACGTTTCTGTAATCTTGGAAAGCTTAACACAATTCCCATCAGCCTTGCGAAGTTCTTCCCTAATAGTTCGTTGACTAGTCTTAGCCTGCGCCAACTCCCAGGGCAGTGTCGAGGTCAAGACAAGGTTTTGGGTTGGACTCTTCAGCCTTCAAAATTCTCTCTGTATAGGCGGAACAACGTTCCTACGCTTCAGAAACAGACCTTACCACCTTTTCCAATTAGGCTCTCTACTCGCCAATGCGTTGACACTCTATGAAAAACTCATCCTCAGAAATAATGCGACCTGGGCGGCCTCCCACTCATGCTCTAAGGGCCGTTCAAGTCGCCTGGGGCCTTCACCAACGGAGATCCCTCTGAAGGCCAAAGTGTATAGAAAATCCAACACCTCGGCCTTTAGTGCGGCAATCTCTACTTCCTGCACGTGCGAGTGGGTGCCCAATTGGTAGTAGGCCTCCTCCCATTATTTCCTCTCCTCTACAACCTCAGACATGGCTTTTGAGGCTCTTTCCATGAATCAGCGAGAAGACTCCACTAGCTCCACAAAGATAGGCGCGGATGAGGTGATGAGAGTGCAACGGTGGAGGGAAACACCGTGTATCTTGTTAATCCTTGGAGGAAGGGATGGCTAGAGGCCAGGAACTCTGTGTGGTCTTTTCTGGGCAAGCGGGGTCGCGACGAGCACATGACCCACCATGGATTTCATCACCCTTTGTACATAGTCTTTTTCCCTTGGCATTTGAAAAGGTAGGGGCAGACTTCTTGAGCCCACATGCATGCCCTAGTCCCATCGAGACTGGAACTTGATAGCCCAGAACACGCCATAGGTCTAGTAGAACCAAGGAGTGATCAATTTTCTCCTAGGTAAGGACAACCTCTGAACTAACAGAACTTTGGGTCACCCTGACCCACGCGTAGATAAGATCCCCACTTGGTGGGTGTCACTTTGAAGCTACGACTGTTAAGGAAGGAACGTTGAGAGGCCCTGGAAACTGGCGGCGGACTACCTCGCCAATAGGGAATTCACAACCAAATCTTGAGATGAGAAAGAATCTCTAGTCCTCGTTCTTGGCGTGGGAGTATTGAGTTTCCAGGTGGATGACTTGATAATTGGTACACAAACAAAAACTGCACTGATTTCCGTCATGCCTTCTTACACCAAAGACATGGAAGAACACACGCAATAAGGTCAGGGTTCTCTTAGCCTGTTGTCTCTAAGGCTTGCCTCCTAACAATGCAATAAGACATAAATATCCTCTAAGAGTTGGGCAAGAGCTGAACGGTAGCCATATGTACGTAATCCAAAATGTCACGAACTAGGTGATAGAAGGGGAGCCTCAGCCCCATCAAGAACTTGCCGATGTAAAGCCCAGCATGTTTGGTGGCCCCCACTGAGTTGACATTGCCACTGGATCAATCTCACCGACTCAAGAATGCTGTACCTGTAACGCCCCGACCCCGAGGGTTCGGAGAGTTAACTCATAAAACCTGATAATCAGCTCTAACAAGGCTAGAGTACTTCCAAATTCAAGAATATATCCATTTTTCAAACCTCAAATCGAACGTAAATACTTCAATTAACTAAATCAAATAAACTCATTTATCCAATATTCGATCCAATAACCCAAATAAAATCAACTCTTCTTCATGTCTCAAATAACAACTAGAAATAATAAAACATTAACATAGTTTCCATAAACCGTCTAAATCCATTGAAGCAAACTTAAGAAAGATAATTAACCTCCAACACCAACACTAATATTATGAGATGCCCAACAACAAATCAATGCTAATCTTCTCCATAGACTCTAATACTGATCTTCAGTTGAGCCATCGATGTCATCTGAAATATTATGAAGATTAACGGGGTGAGTTATCAACAACTCAGCAAGCAGAGAGCATATACTAGCATGTAAACATGAGCATTTATAACATTTGATAAGCCGAGCAAAACATTTACTTTCAGAATGCAGAAACAAAACTTGTACAAAACATTAGAGCGAAATTTTTCAGAAAAATATACTTATTCCAAAAAGAGAATCCGTTGGCATTTCTAAAATGAAACATTATAATCTTATCATCGTTTAATATCACATCGGGACAATACCATGTTTAACCCCCGTGGTAGGGTTATAAACCACCATTATACCCGTGGCTGGGCCATTTTCCATGTTTCACCCCCGTGGTAGGGTTATAAACCACCATTATACCCGTGGCTGGGCAGTATACCATGTTTCACCCCCGTAGTAGAGTTATAAACCACTATTATACCCGTGGCTGGGCCTTAACAGAAATAGAACGGATTTCATCGAAAATCCGATTACAATCATATACAGAATCAGAACTTCATGCCAATGTTTTCAGATGACACATCACATCAAAACAAAACACTAAAAAGCTTCAGATCATTTCACATGTTCGAGATAAACATAAACAAAACATTCTCATTTGTTCATAACAAAACTTTTAAAATTCCTTATTCGCTCTTTTACATAGTTCAGAATTAAAGTGCACAAAACTAGCTCATGTCTACACCAGTCATGACAGAAAAACACTTTCTCTTATGTAGAATTTATGCATATGCAGAATAAACATCTGAGGTTGTTTTCAGATCATCTCTTTTTAAAAAAAAATAAACACATTTATTCTCAAAGTCAACCTCATTTTATTTGTTTTATGCAAAACTAGTATATGAACCCCGCTTACCTGGGCAATTTAGCTTTTCAGAAATTTCCTCAAAAATGTTGAGTCGACTATAAATCGTCACCTATAAAAATAATCACACAATTTTCGTAAGTTTTCAATCAATCACTAATTTTCATATTTAAGCCTAAATTTCTAAAATAATCTATCTTAATTTCTCAAAACTTAAAACCCTCATAATCCCAAAATATATCACCACTTCCTAAAAAAATCACCAATATCCACCATGACCAACTTCAAACTCAAAACACCAATATTTAAATTCGAAACAGCCAACAAATTTCATAGCATAAACCAATCACACAAACAACTACATCATCCAATCCAACCGACCCCTTTACTCCTCGGACTCAGTCCGGCACAAACAGCAAATTCACAGTAAATATAAATTAGCTCAAAAATACATTTAAATCTCAAAAGTTCTTCGAGAAAAATACTTACAATGCTATAATATAATTTTTGAAAGATCACGGAGGTGCTAGAAGCGGCAACGCAGCAACAAAACAGTGCCAAATGCACTGTGGCCGTGGGTCTCAAAAACCCACTTTTGAACGGGTGCAAACGAAGACCCGAGATTGATAGGGTAGGGCTTAGGGATGTCGGTGAAGCTAATGGTGGTGGTGGTTGGCTGTGGGTGGCGGCGCAATAGGCGGTAGAAGACCAAAATACCCAAATTGAAAATGTTGATAAATGTGCTTCATCGGTGACAGATCGGGGGTGGGGTTGGGTCCAATGGGTTGCCAAGAGGTCGAGGATGATGTGGTGAGAAGATGGTGGCCGGAGGTGGCCCGACGGCGGCGCAGCGGCGCAAGGAGTGCCGCTGCTTGGTGTGGTGCGTGGGGGCTAACATCGGCGCGAGGAGGGCTGAAATTGAAGGGGTGAGGTCGCCGGCCGGTGGGGAGCACGATGGGGTGGGCGGTGTCGCGCACGGCGGCGCGACGGCAGCAGGCTGGGTGAGGAACGGTTGTACGGCGAGAGAGAGAGAGAGAGAGAGAGAGAGAGAGACGTCCGCGCGGGAAAGAAACCAGGGGAAAGAGAAAGGAAAGAATAGAAGAAAAAGAAAAAGGAAGAAAAGAAAAAGAGGAAAGAGAAAAATGTAGGAAAAAAAATGAGGTCCAATCCTAACATCTTGGGTCACAAAAATGATTCAACGGAAACGGTTTTAAAACAGCAAGTGAAATAAAATAATTCAAATGCAGTAATTAAAATGAAAATAAATAATTAAACCCAACAACAAGTTAATTTAATTCGAGAAGAAATTTAAACACATAACAATAATTAATTTAAAGAAAGCACTTCAAAAATAAATTTCACAAAATCAAAATCATAAAAATAAATCCACTAAAAATCCAACAATTTTAAAACAAGAGAATAAATTTTTAAATTAATAATAAATAATATTTCAATTAAACATACACTAAAATACGAGATGTTACATTACCCCTCACTCACGAAGTTCAGTCCCACCGGGGTACTATAATGAGTAAAACTCTGTCACGGCTAGAAGGCAAACTCATTCGAACGATCTAAATGCAATGGAATCTTTACTGTGTACTTTTGTTGTATGTAGTGCAGAATTAATTCGATGCCTTCCGTTTTCCTCTCTTTCTCTGCCCCTCCCTCCCTCTTTATTGTAGAACTATAAATAACAATAAACATCAACCATCTATCTTTATGCCCATCACAGGTATTCTTGTTTAGTTGTTTTCAAGTCGGTTCTTCAAAAATAACCTTAATAATGGCAAACCAGGCCCCCCGCCCTCGTCCATTGTTCCGTTTACCTACAATAGCTCAAGAAGCTACCCCAGTCCCAGCCCCTGCCCCTGCCCCTGCCCCTGCCCCTCCTACGGAGCCACGCCCACCTGTGGCTCGGCCTAGAATAAGGCCATTAATACCTGCCATTGCAGCAATAGTTCCTGTTGCCACCACTGCATCAATTCCATCATCTCCAACTCCAAGAGCTTCCTCTTCTTCCGAAGTGCCAATTGTCGCATTCTCGTCATCAGTGCAAACATCACCTAGTGCCAAAAGTTTTGGTCCTTCCTCTTCAGATGCAACTTCTCTAGCACCTAAAGCAGCGCCATCCCCATCTTCAGCTCCAACTTCATCAATTTCTAAAGCAGCAGCACCACAAATTTCCTCCACTACCAATACTGCAACCTCTACCCCCACAACTCGTGTGCCTAGCCCTGTCCCACCTCCCAAAACAATTGAGCCTACTGTTCAAACCTCACCTCAATCACCTAATCCCAAGTCTTCGGCTTTACCATCACCTGTTTTAACCCTTTTGCCTTCCCAACTGAAGTCGCAGACTGAACTTGAGCAGAAGATCCCAATGGAGGTCCAGGAGAAGACCGTCGTGTTTCAAAGGACCATTGGAGGGGAAGAAGTGTCGAATGAAAATGAAACCAAGGAGAAGGGGAAAAGTAGTGGCAAAACTATTTTGGATTCAATGGAGGCGGGTGTGAGGGTTATATCAATTGCTGGCGAAAATAAAGGTGCCTCCATGAAACTATTCCAATCCGCAACGAAACATGAAGTTGCTCACAAGAATAAAAATCCTAAAACAAAAAGCCATGGCAGTGACTCGAAAAGTGGTACCGATAGCAACAAGGAGGGGAATCCGAAGAAGAACAAGAGTCACAAAGGAAAAGTGACAAGTTCACAGCCCATGAGTGCGTTCGTGAACAATAATGTGCAGGGCATTAACAGCTCCATCCTCTACAATTGTTCATGCACTCACCATGATCCTGGGGTGCACCTTGCTCTCTCTAGGAACTAGGAAGCCCAATGCCGAGTTCCATATCAAAGATCAGAACATGAGGAGAGAGACTTGGAGAGATTATGCAGCGTTTCTTGTTAGGTTAAGCGATGTTAGAGAATAAACTATATAAAGGTGACTAGAGTGTTGGTGATTAAACAGGGCATGGATTCTAATTCTTCATAGCTAGGTTCCACTTGATCTGTTATAAAGTGTAGTTGAAGATTGTCAATCACCTATATATGTTTGGTAATAAACATGCGGTTTGCATGAATATGTAAGTGACTAATGTCAACGAATAAAACACAGCTCCTCACGTTTGCCCTTTTATATTTTTCATCGTATTACATGGAATATCGTAATTCAGATCTTTCGGCTGATTGTCTTTTCCTTTTTTTATTCAAAAAACAATATTCTGTCGGAGTCTTCCTGACGAATTAATCATAAAAAATTCAAGAAAGTTTTGTTGAAATACGACTTTTGTTTTGCGGCTTATTTTGTTTTAGCGATACGACCTCTCTATGCTGGAAAATTGTGAATAAGATGCTTTGTTCGAACTTCGAACTTCCGTCCACTCTTTAGATAGAATGGCGATGTATCCGAGATTTGTGTGCCATCTTTACAACACGGGTAAAGATGGTGTCTTCCAAGAGTGAGCCCACCAATATTGAACTTCATAGTATTAAGTCTTCCAATGCTTCTTTGGCAACTGCTTCAGCTTCAGTTTCAGTTTCAGTTTCAAAGCCTCAACAAATATAGAAATTATATTTGTAGTGATGGAGTGCGTAAGTGTTGCCTAATTCTTTTTAAAAAAATGAATAAATACGAAATTTATATAAAAATAAATAAATTTTTTAATAGTAAACTCTACTCTTTTTTAAAATAATTATTCGACGCTTATACATTTTACAATTGTACGTAACATTATTCTTTTATTCTTCCTCTCATCAAGGTTTTGATAGAATAATAATTTATTCTAGTGATTGTGGGCTTGCTTGTTTCTTTTGAGGGGCAATGTGTCCTGTTGTCTTTATAATTATGTCGGTAATAATCTAATTGTGTTGCAATCTAGGTTTTTGAAAAAAAAACAAAAAGCTTCATTTCGTGTCTAGTACTTTGACATTATGGGTGAACTTGGAAGACTTCTTTTGTTTCTCTATTGAAATTGAGAGTTATATATTGTTTGCTTTTATGTCATTTGCATAGTTTTTCCTGCTTTCTATAGGAATATTTATGCAATATGCCAAATGCATTAGTGAGGTAGACATCTATCAAGATCCTTTTACCTGTTCATTTGATTTTATTAGCAAATTAAATTATAGATAATGAGAATGAGAATGAGAATGAATTTTCTTTTTACATGTATTATGTGTTACGTATAGTATATTAGTGAGGTAGACATCTATCAGCAAGTGCTAAAACTCAGGCCATTTGGCTCATCCTTTCAGTTGTCATAACCCGTCGCTGCTCCGTTTGTCAGTTAGACGTACATAAGTCTTCCTGCATGGAGACCTCTCTAAATTAGTATTCATGGCTCTTCTGCTAGGTTTTGCCCATCCACAATATTCTCATCATGTTTGCCACCTCTACAAAACCATCTATGGCCTAAATCAGGTACCTCGATCCTGTCTTCCAAAGTACATGATTCTTGAGCTCAGGTTCTTATCCTCTATGGCAAATAGTTCACTCTTTATTTATTGGCAAGCTTCTCTAGAACTCTTTGATCTTATTTATGTTGAGGATATTCTTGTCATCAGTTCCTCCTCGGCAGCCATTGACACTCTGCTCCGCCATCTACGTAGGAGCCTTCCTATTAAGGACCTGGGGCAGCTTCACTTTTTCTTGGGCATTGAAGTCCATTTTCAACCCGGTGGAGTTTTCCTCTCTCAACATAAACATATCATGGACCTACTAAAAAAAACCAATATGTCCAATGCCAAAACTGTCTCCACACCCATGAGTTCGGCCCATGCACTCCAACTTTTTTTTTTTTTATAGTGATCCTTTTCACGATCCCACTCTCTATCGTAGTACTGTTGGAGCCCTACAGTATGCTATGCTCACTCAGCCCGATCACTTGTCTTTTGCCATCAACCATGTCCGTCAATACATGCACTGCCTCACTGTCAATATCTTTGTTTTCAAAAAAATTAGATTTTAGCACTTCTTAGTAATAACCATTATAGAAAACATCAAATAAACGCTATAACAAAAACGCCTATTCATGGCCAGACATTTTCGACTAAAATGATCATTTTCTACGAGAATTATTTTTCTTGGTGTAATAAATAAAAGTTTCTCAAGGAAAGGCACTAGGGATTGAGAGGAATAACTTGTTAAGAAAAATCAAAGAAGGTGGAGCTTTGTACGGTTTAAGAGGAGGAATTCAATGGTAGGGAGGTTTCATCCATTTCTTAGAAATAGCTGCTAGAAAAAAGTTCAATTACAACAAAAAAATAGATAGTAAAAATATGCCTTCATGCACAGTCGACGCTACTTCTCATGAAAGGGCATCGACTGTTTTAGATCCCAAACCCCATTCAAGACCCAAAGCAATATCATTAAACTTTATGAGTACCTTTTGATTTGTTAACTAAGTTGAACAATAATAAGAAGAAATAAATTATATTAAAGTTAGTTCCAAATTCAGCTTCAAAGCAATATCATTTAACGTTGCATTATGATAGGGTGCATGGCATGGGGCCTTAGGCTAAAGTACTACATGAAAAATTAGTCACAACGAAAGATTAACTGACAAATCAAACCAATATTCAATAGATTTAGATCTAAATATCTAAGCAATCACATATATTACCACAAATATCAAAACCAAAATCTACGAAAGAAGTAGAACAATTAACATAGATTTTGGTAAGGAATTGAAAATTCATTAAAAAATCTCTTCAAAATCTAAGATTACTCCCGGTGCTCAGCCGCTACCTTTAAATCCACTATAGAATTTATTATTTACAATCAGATTTAGACATTAGTAAAAACTTTGAAGACTCTAAACTTGTCTTGTAATTCCACGAGTGACCCCCATTCAATTTCTACAATATTGGAGCTCATAAATCCTTTTGGCCTTTCAATACTTTAACCGTGAGCACCAACTTGATCTTTATAGTAACGACAACTCCGAAAATCATTTGGGCCAATGAACATGTACACACCAATAGACTCAATAACAATAACCCAAGAACAAGGTGATATTTAAAGATCAACACGGTGATGGTCTCTATATTGTAGAGACAGTTGTTTGGTTTTTAGGCTCGGTAACTCACAACGGTTTTCTCTCAGGGCAAGAAGTAAGGATCTTTGAAATAGTGATCAAGTCCCATAAGAAAATCGTGCCTTATTATGCTTAAATAGCTAGGGTCAAGATTAGGCCAAATTCGGATTGCAGACGCATGTTTTAATTCAGATTCTGTCACGTTCTCTTGACGAGCCATTTCGAGTACCTAATAAACTTAGAGTTTTATTATCTTTATGATGTCAAATTGTAGGACTTTGATGAAATTTTCAATGACACCAAGATGATCTTCATCCAATACTAGACAACATTATGACTATTTTACTTTGACTTTGTCTATCTCACTAAATCTGATAAACTTGGTATTTCTGCGAATTTTGCTCCATTTTCAACCAAAACTTTACCTAGTATCATTACAATTTAGTTGGACTAAGTGTTGTCATAAGAGTATGTCAATATATTATTTTTAGAAATAAATAAAAAAATAGAAGGCATATTTCTCCTGATACTCTATATCTTGCAATGATCTACCATGGAAGGGATTGATGAAGCCAACCAATGAAATTCTAAATTCTTCAGTACTCTTTTAACAAAGTTCTTAGGTAGTGAGCAATATGGAAAAAGTTCCTTTCCATATTTGGTTACGAATGCAGAATAAACAATTAAGAGTTTTTATCCGGGTCGAATAAAAATCTGGCCTGTCTGAAACCCGAATAACCGGGTTCCGGTTACAGGTTCCAGCCTGTGTAAAACTCAAGTCGAAAATCACATCACTCGAGCTGGCCCAACCTGTGCTGGTTATGAGTATTACACCCGGGTACTAGATTTTGACCCCGGTACCTGGTTTTTATAAATAAAAAAAATTAAAATCCATCTAACTTTATGGTTAGGTTTGGATAGTGTGTTGAGATGAGATGAGTTGTAATGAAAGTTGAAAACTTTTTTGTTATAATGTTATTTTTTAATATTATTATTTTTTTAGAATTTAAAAAATTTGGATTGTTTATTGTATTTTATGTGAGAATTTATGAAAACTGTAATGATGACATGAGATAAGATGAGATGAGTTGAGAGTATTTCTCAATCCAAACTGAACCTAAGTCCTCTTGTGTGATTTCTCTTCACTCTTCTCTCTTATCTCTCTACTCTACTCTCCTCTCTCTCTCTCTCTCTCTCTCTCTCTTTCTCTATGAGCAATGTCTTTGAACAAATCTTATGTGGGTATGAAGTATATGAGTTCTTTTACTAGATCTGCTATTTTTTGTTAAACATAGGTTTTTTTATGAAGTATTTTAGGGTTTATGTTTTGGTTCTTCTGTTTCTCTTGTTTGTATTCTTTTATTTTTATGTGAATTTTATTGAGAGATAGATAATCAAACCATTAGTATAAGTTCACGGGAAGATGATCAAGACGGGATATACTTCAAATCAATCAGTCAATTCGAGAGAGAGAGAGAGAGAGCTCTTGGGGTACTTCTTCTTTTGGATGAATATAGTGAGTGGCTATATATTTTTCTGGGATGCACTATATGTTTTCATTTCTATCCTTTCTTCTGTTTTTGCTTTTGTTTTTATTTAGTTTGTTGTGGGTTTCTTTCTTTGTAGCTCAAAGAACATAACAAAGGAGAGGAAAAATAAAATTTCAGGGAAACAATTAATAAGTTAAATTGTAGGCTATCACTGTAACACCCCGCATTTTAGTGTATTTTTACTAAATGATTATTTTTATTTATTTAAATTTTATTCTCGTATTTTAAAATTGGTTGGGTTTTTAATGAGTTTATTTCTATGATTTTAATTGGTGGAAATTAATTTTTATGTGCTTTCTTAATATTTATTTATTGTTGTGCATTTAAATTGTTTTTCATATTTAATTAATTACCGTGGGATTTAATTATTTCAATTTGACTTTACCATTACGTTTAAATTATTTTATTTAACTTGAGGTTTTGAAATCGTTTCCGTTGGATCATTTTTGTGACCCAAGTTATGAGGATTGTACCTCATTTCTTTTCCCTCTATTTTTTCTTTTCCTTTTCTTTTCTTTTCTTTCTTTTCTTTTTTTTTCTTTTCTTTTTTTTCCTCCTTATTTCCCCTCCCCGCGCGCGGACCCAGCTCCCTCTCACTCTCTCTCTCGCCGTGCATCCATCTCTCCCCCAGCCCGCCGCCGTGCGCCGGCGGTGGTCGACACCGCCCGGCTCCCCAGCTTCCCCAGCCACCAGCGACGCCACACCTCCGTTTCCAGCTCCATTCGCGCCGCCGTTAGCCACCACGAGCCCATTCAAGCCGCGGTGTCACTTTCGTTCCAGCGCCGCCGTCGCGCCACCTCCGGCCACCATCTTCCTACCACTTCATCCTCGACCTCTTAGCAACCCATTGGACCCAACTCCAGCTCCGATCCGTCACCGGTGAAGCCCCACCAAGTCCATCTCCGATTTGCACATTTTTGGCCTAAAACCACCCCTTGCGCCGCCACCCACGGCAAACCACCACCACCACTAGCTTCACCGACCTCCCTAGGCCCTACCCTATCAATCTTGGGTCTTCGTTTGTCCTCGTTGAAAAGTTGGTAATTGTGACCCACGGCCACAGTGTATTTTACACTGTGGTGTTGCTCAAACGTCGCCTTTTTCAACTTCGCGATCCTCGGAAAATTATTATATTGCACTGTAAGTATTTCTCCAAAGAACATTCGTAATTTAAATGTATTTTTGCACTAACCCATTTCACTGTGTTTTTGGCATGCCGGACTGAGTCCGAGGAGTTCGGGGGTCGGATGGATTTGTGATTGGAGTTGTTTGGTTGGATTTGATTGGATTGGTATTTGTTGGTTTGGATGTTGTGTTGGTATATGTGCATTTCATCATTTCATGCATGATCATGTTTGTAAAAGAAAACTGGGTTTTCGTGTATTGCATTCGTGTTCATGTGCTTTGAAAAGCTATGATTTTATGTGTTAATATTTTTGGTGCGTGTGTATCACGACCCCAAGCCGAGATGGGGCATTAACTCGGTGGAGCTCCTCTGGTTACACGGGAGCGGAATATACTGAGTAACGTCCCCTGGATTGTCGCCGGGCGACAATGGGATCGGACGAGATGGTCTCGTGCCGACTCCGTGGTCCTTCTGCTGGCGGGGACTAGAGGATGTCTGGCCACGTACGCGCTGGGCGCGGAACTGGGCATCGCTCGTTGCGTAGTGTGAGTGCTTGGCCATGTACGCGCTGGGCGCGGAACTGAGCACCGCTGCGAAGCCAGGACGTGCGGATGGTCCATAGGGGAGACCATGGTGCATATGGAAATAATGCATGGTGCATTTGAAACGACTGGATTGACTGGTTTGAGAAAAAGGAAAAGAGACTGTAGGGATGGTGGTAAGCATGAATGGTGATAGAGTCCCGCCTACGATTCCCTCCTACGGTACACGCAGTAGGGATGGTGGTAAACAGGACGGTGGTAGAATCTCGCCAGCGATTCCCCCCTACAGTGTCCGATAAATGGTTTGTTTTGTGTGAATCATTTTTTGGGAAAATGACAGACTATGTTTTTGGGCCAAAATGAGATTTTGGCGTGTGTTGGAAATAATCATTTTTTTTTTTTGGGAAAAATGATATTTTATGGTTAAGTGTATTTTGTCATATGAATGCATGTTGGTTGCATTAATATGTTTTTATCCCGAGAGTTGTTTGGTTTATACTTACCTGTGATACCATTTTATGGTATCGCAGATTTTGATGCAGATGTGGATGACGAGCCTTAAGCTTGGTTTCGTTGGCGGAGTGATCTTGGATTACTCCTGTTTATCGAGATTCGCTTTATCAATAATTTATGTATTTGTCTTGTAATATATTTTGAGATGACTGTATAATTTTTTTAAGGATAATTTGTTTTGAATATTTGTATTTAAAATTCTGGTACTTAGTTGACTTAATCCGTTGCGTTGTTATTGTACACCGTTGCATGTACACACACTTGGCACTATCGTTGGGATGCATGGCCGTGTTGTCATCATCCGAGTGTTTCGATTCTTGTGTTCCCGTACATGGGGTTCGGGGGCGCCACAAAAAATATTATACAATTAAAATATTCTTAGAATATAGTTTTATAATTGAATTGAAAAAAAATTGAATTGTTTTCTATTTTTTATTTGAAAGTTTGAGAAAGTTGTAATGATTAGTTTGAAAAAGTTGTAATGATTACTTTGAAGAAAAAATATTCTAATTGGTCATTTTGTTAAGGGCTAAAAACAACCTTTAATGATTTTTTGCTACGTATCCCATCCATTGGGCTAAAAATGAGACCTGACAGCACACAATCACAAAGACCTATGGAAGGGAAAAAGCAATCTGAATAATCCCCTTTCGCCCAGGTCCCTTACCCTTCTCTTCTCTCCCATTTCAAGCCCTTGTAGACCGTTCCAAAGCGTTTCTGAATGCAGAAAATGTGATGCTAGAGAGAGGAAGAAAGAAGAAAAAGGCAAGAGGCGAGAGAGACAAAGATGGCGGTGGTAGTTTCATGATGCAGCGCCATTTTACGGTGCCAAAACCTTTGGTTTTCTATTGTTCTTTTTTTTTTTTTAATATTTTGGAGTTTGTTCTTGATTGTTGTGAGAGAAATGAGCTTCAGAGCTCTGATGTGTGAAATTTGTAATGCTTTTTTGGGATTTTCATTTGGTTTTCTTTTCCAGGGTTTAAATTTCCACTCATAAGGTTTTATTTTTAATTTGTTAAATTAGAAGAAAGAGTGATAATATACAGAGAGTTGGCAGTGAAGATGGGTTTGGGATTGCTGGGAGATTTGTGCACTAATGGGTTTTTCTTTTATTTTCCAAGTGAATGAATGTGATTCATCCAATATTTTGGTTCCAAGAGTTTTTTACGGGTGTAAATGCTAAAGTTGGCTAGGATTAGATGACTAAATGATAAAGTTTATTTTATCATTATAAGTTTGAATGAATGTAAAATAATTGTTGACTTTATCTTGAACAACATTGAGTTTATCTGGAAGTCTTTAAGGTTGGTTAGATAAGTTAGTAATGTGAAATTCTAATTCAAAAAGATCTGCAACTACAGAGAAGAATTGTCGCAAAATGTTAGCAATCTGTCAGGAAACGTACTTGCGATTGAATCTACGTGTCAGTAGAATCTTACTTCAACTATGACTCTTTCCAAATCTATTATTTAAAGGAGTTCGTTTTCATGACTCTGTAAGGAGTTGGATTAAAGATCATTCAAATACATTTTCGTGTGCTTATGAAGGCTTGATAATTTTCACTTTGTTTTTCATCTCTCCTTAAGTGTGATCGTGCTCTAAGTGTAGAGGATCAAGTGATTAGACTTCAGCCTCTAGAGTTTTAAGAGGAAAGACAATATTTGAAGATCGTCAGAGGTTCTGGCTGCTATTGTTGTAGAAGAAAAATGGGTCATTTGTCTTGACAAGTAAGAGAGTCAAGTTGTAAAGGTTTTGTAATTGATGAATACTTGTAATTGATTTTCAAATAATAAAATTGACTTTCCTGGGTTTGGCTGTCCCGTAGGGTTTTACCTTTAAAGAGTTCTTTAAAGGGTTTCCCTTTGAAATCAATCATTGTGTTGAACAAAGTATTTGATTTATTTCAACAATCCTACTATTGAGATCTAACCAATTTGTTCAAGTAAATTGGTAGGTGATTTATTGGAATCACATGGGTACTTTGGAAATTACAATTGGCATCAGAGCGTGGTTCATTCATTCGAGTGTGACAAGAAGGAAAGCAAACTAGAGCTCAACATCAGAAAATTACTCACATACTTACTTCTCAGTCAATTGAGCTACTGCATATGGACTTGATGGGTCCAACACAAACCTAAAGTCTTGGTGGAAAGAAATATATTATGGTGATTGTGGATGACTTCTCAAGATTTACATGGGCCATTTTATTGAGAGAAAAATTTGAAGCCTTTGATCTTGCCAAAAAGCTGTTCAAGAAACTAGAAATTGAAAATGAAGTTTCTATTTCTAGAATACGTAGTAATCATGGTAGAGGATTTGAAAATACTAATTTTATTAAT
Organism: Juglans microcarpa x Juglans regia; assembly: GCF_004785595.1. Classification (NCBI taxonomy): domain Eukaryota; kingdom Viridiplantae; phylum Streptophyta; class Magnoliopsida; order Fagales; family Juglandaceae; genus Juglans; species Juglans microcarpa x Juglans regia. Next base: position 7,200,166 of record NC_054595.1, read on the forward strand.
TTTTGTGATGAACAAGGTATACATCAATAATTTTCTACACCCATTACTCCACAACAAAATGGAGTGGTGGAAAGGAAAAATAGAGTAATTCAAGAGATGGCCCGAACCATGTTGAGCAACAAGAAGATGACACTATACTTTTGGGGAGAAGCTGTAAATACAGCAAATCACATTCTGAATTGAGTGGTTTTAAGACTAGGCACCAAATATACACCTTATGGTTTGTGGAAAAATAAAAAGCCCACGGTAAAGTATTTAGGGTTTTTGGGAGCACATGTTATATCTTGAGAGATTGAGAAAACACTCATAAATTTGAAAGCAAAAGTGATGAAGGAGTGTTTCTAGGATATTCTTCAAATAGTAAGGCTTATAGAGTTTACAACTTATAGACAAAAATTGTTATGAAATCAATTAATGTTGTTGTGGATGATATTTCATCTGAAACCACCATGCAGGAACTTGAAAATATGAAGGAATTCGTACAAGCTGTTGAAGAAGACTATCAAGAGCAAGATGCAGAAGAAACACCACAAACTTCACCAGAAAAAGAACCTTCTTCTAGAATTACTCAAAATCATCCAAAGGAGAATATTCTTGGTGATCTAGATGAAGGTATGAGACTTAGAAAAAGAGTATTAAATCAATTTTTTTTTTTTTTGTGTTATTTGTCACAGGTTGAACCTAAGAAGGTTGAGGAAGCATTGAATGATGAAAGTTAGGTCAATGCAATGCATGGAGAACTTCATCAATTTACTAGAAATGATGTATGAGAGTTAGTTTCTAGACCAGAAAATTGCAATATTATAGGGACTAAGTGGCTTTTCAAGATCAAATCTGATGAACATGCATATTTCCTTTGAGACAAAGTTATAAAAAATTGAAGGAAATTTTGTTGAAGTACTCGTTGTGCTTTGGCTTATTTTATTTTAGCATGCATATTGTGTTTTTCCTTTTTTTAAACGATACCAACCTGTGTTGGATAAAATTCTGAATAACATACTTCTATTTGATTTAATTTCACAAATGATATTATAAAGCTTCAAAACTACACACCATCGACATGACATAATTTGATTGTAAGATTCAAAATTCAAAATTTATTTTTCAAATCAAATTATGCCATGTGAATTGTATGTGGTGTAGAGACCTTAGAAAAGAGTTATTCTTTATTCCACTCTTGTGTGTTTAATAAACTAGTAAAAAAAGGGAATCCAGTTTAAGAGCCAGAGCATGTCTAATAAAACAGTTAAGTTCATGCATCCATTTAGAAATAGATGACTATTGGCTTTGCAATATAAAACACATTTATATGTTTGGGAAATAATTTAGTCACAAAAATATTTTATAAAAATAAATTATAAATTGACGTGTATTGTTGTGATACGTTAGATTGTAAAATTATTTTTATTATAAAATAAATTTAAATAAAAAATGCCGTTGTGAGTTATACTCGATCGATAATGACCTTTTTTTTTAGTGACAATGAAGTTTTTTTTATTGTTGTTGTTGTTGTTGTTGTTGTTGTTGATAAAAGGCTGATCTCATTACTTTCAAAGTAACAAAGAGAGAATACATGGAGGAACAACCTCCAGTTGAATGATCTCCTCGGTGAGGAGTAGAGCATTTTTAGTTAATACATGAGCTACGATGTTTGAACTTCTAGGAACATGCATAATTGACCAGTGACACACCTTTCCTAGTAACGGTTTTACATATTTGATCAGCAACCCATCTGAAGTCCACTTCTCCTTATTGCTTTTAACTACATTGACCACTAATGAAGCATCCCCTTCAAATTGCACTGTTTCCAACCCTACTTCGATACACAACATTGTGGCTTTAAGGATAGCAAGTGTTTCACCTAACTGAGGATCTGGAAAAAACTCACGAGTTGATCTTAGTGTAGCAATTACTGTGCCTTCCGAGTTTCTGACTATAACACCTATTCCAACCTTGTAATGTCTGACATTTTAATTGGGAAAAATTTTGCAACATGTTTGAAGATCTATCATATAAGATAAAGTAAATGAATTTTTTACGTGTTTTATTTATAATTTTTGCCTACTAATATTTACAACTTCTATGTAGGAGCGAAGTTTTATAAACAAAACAAATAGATCGAAGTTGAAGATTCATCATCATGCAGGCTCAAGATATTTTCATCACCTCTCTATGAAATTGATAATATATTTTATATTTTTTATTCCATATAGTTTTTTTTTGGATGTACTAATTTTAATATTGACTTTATATCTTAATAATTTTCTCGTAGCAAGAGTTATATACCAATTATGATTTGACAAAATTATATATCGCATCACATACTGATCGTAATGAAAAGTGAACTCATCTCGATGCTCGTAAAAATTATGTAAATATTATAGTCTGTTTTAATTAAACATATTTGAATATCTGTGAACATATTAATTCTTTATGCTGTGTATAGGATAAAATGGTTATCCTATATTTTTTTTTATTTTCTTTTTATGAAGAGCAGGAAGTCACATGTCCAAGAGTAACCTCCTCCCAAATTTATTAATAATGCCCTCACTTATGGCGGAACAATACCGTGGTAACAATAAATGGACCATGGGAAAATCCATCAGGACCGCAATCATAAGTTTCCCGAATACCTTCCATTCTAGCAAGGCATCTTCTCCTCCATAAGAGCCAAGTAACAATGTTGGGAATGATGCCAACTATAAGACCCACCTGAGAAGAAGAACTAGCCTGCCTAAACCAAATTGCGAAATTTTGCTTCCAAGATCTACGAAGAGAAATACCAAACAGAGTGCCAAAAAAAGACCATACCTTATGAGGAAAATCACCTTCAAAGTGTACATGGTTAATATTTTCAATATGACTTACATTGCAACAATCACATTTGGAAACAAGGGGAATACCAAAATGGCGCAATCGTCATCCACAATCAAGGCCATATGCCAAGCTCTCCAAAAATGAATAGATATTTTGAAAGAAGACTTTTATACCAAATCCAAACATGCTAGTCAAGAAAAGAACCTCTAATATGAATACAATGCCAATCATATTTGGTACAGAACATATCTGTCTCCATCGAAGTCCAAACTAGAACATTTTTTCCGTAATTAGGCCCAGATAAAGAGACTAAAATTCATCCACCTTCTCCTGCCCAACCAAATTCTCTAGAAAATCTACATCCCAACTATCCAACAATCTACACTCTTTAACTTTAAGCATGGGTGAAGCCACTAATGGCATCTCATTAATGAGTGAACCATTATCCCTCCATTTGTCATATCACAAAAAAATCTCTCATTCTCTAATCTTTTATTTCGAATTATTCTACAAACACGGAATACGATTAGCAACCATTCTCTAGAATCTAGAACCTTTCGTGATTGCCCTACATGTTAAAGCTATATTAGATTAAAATTCCTCAACAAGTGATGTTGAAATTTTTACATAAATTCTGGGTCAACGTTTAGGATATTTGTGGGGTTTGGATTGCCGTATAAAAACTTTTAGCTCTTTCTCAACGTCAAGTACTCAATAGTGTTAGAGAATGCGAATTCCAAGATTGAAGAATTGATTGCAAGACAGCATGAGTTAGATGCTTAATTGGCGAAATAAGCAGATATGAAGATGCGCATCAAATAGTAAGAAGAACAACAAGAAGAGTTCAGGAGAGAGATGCAACTCTAAATGCAGACACTTATGCAACAATTCAGACTTCCAAGTAATTGATTTTCGTGTTTTGCATACATAATTTTGGAATTTAGTTATGAAGTTCTGTACAGATGATATTATTAGTATTACTATTTTATTTATTTAATTCGAACTTATGACTACTTTTCTTTGTATTGAACAATTTGTAATTTATTTTTTTTAAATGTTATTTAATTATGCCTATTTTGTTTTAAATTATTGGTTAAAATAAAACATTAACCGTTCGAACAGAATACATAGGAAACAATAGTTCGAACATCACATGATACCGTTCGAATGGCTGCTAACTGGAAAATTGCTCGATCCTTTCATTAACATTTTACTCAATCCGTAAAAATATAATTTCCATTCGATCATGATTTGGTTTGTTCGAACGTTCCCTTATATCTATTTGGTCGAATGGACTAGTATCGATCGACCACCCATGTAGGATACGTTTGAACATACATATACGTTCGAATATTTTTTTGTTGGCGTTCGAACTCCTTTCTGGGACAAAATTCAGCTATCCAAAAGATATTTTTTGGGACGATTTCGTCCCAAAATACCAGTGATATTGGGATGACCTTGATACGCTTTATTTTCATCCCAAATTCCCAAATCTTTTGTTTCTATGAATGAAAACATGAAGGGATAAATTCTATGAAACATAAATCCAAATCCAGCCGCAAAACAATAATTTGTTTCTAGATCTCAGTGTCTTAAATTATTAGTACTTGCTATGCCATCATTCATTAATGCATTAAGATAAGGTGCATGCATGGTATTGATCAGCAATATTAGGGTTAATCAACCTAAGTAAGTACTACTTGGAAAGAAAAAGAAAGAAATAAAAAGAATGCGTAATATTTCTCAAAATATTCGATACGACTTCTAAAGTCTTCCCTCCTTTCGCAAAAAGGCTATACATCAACGATATGGGACAAGGCGGCCGTTTCTTTACTGGCTTCTTTAGTTGGGGAAAGCAGAATAAGTATTCAGTGAACTGAAATGCAGAAGTTTTCCACTCCTTTTTGACACCTCGCAGAATAAAAATATTTTTATTCTTCATACGTACGTACCTTAAGAATTATGGAAATTCTGAACCATATAATATAAGTAACTAAAACGCATAAACTTTTAGAGTAATGCTAGATATAAGTTTCAAATAGACAAGTCTTATACAAGTCTTTTGTAAAATAATAAGTCTCACTAATAAATAATAGTTTTTTTTACACTTTTCTAAGGTGGGGTCTACTTTTTTACAAAGACTTGTATGAGATTTGTCTATTTAGAGCTTGTACAAATCATTTCTCAAACTTTTAGTTATAAATTAAAATATACAAAAGATGACCAAAAAGATAAATGTTCTGAGTTCCAACATGCTGATCCCTTGTCAAGTTCCTTTCTCTTGTTATGGAACTATATTTGATCAGATGCTTTGGGTTTTCATTGAGTCGCCATAAGAATAGTGAGATGATTTTCACTGGAGTACTCTAAATATTCCTTCGCTATCTTCTTTCCGAGCATTTGATTAATTAGGAAAATGCTAGGCTTGACTGCTAGTGTATTTTAATATTTTTAAATATTTAAAAAAATTACTACTAATGAATTTGTATAATTTTTTTAGATATTTAAAAAAATTTCTACTAATGAATTTATATAATTAAAAAAATTAATATATTTACAAAATATTTTTTTTTTCTTTTTCTTTTCTTAAAAAAGAAGTGGAATGAACTAGAGGGCGGCCACTAGCATCATCCTTTGGAATTAAGAGGACACCCCTATACTTTGTAAAATTAAAAAGAGGCCATCTGTACATTAATTAATAAAGATACCATAATGAGCAAAGCTCTTTCATGCCTTGAAAAGCATACTCTTCCCGCTAACTCGATTCTATAATCTGAATCTTATCCTTTGAATTCTTGTAGTACAGAATTCGATGCCTTTCATATTAATCCTCCCTGTCTCTCCCTCTCAGGATTTTTTTTTTTTTTTTTTTTTTTACAAGCTGAGATTTTCATCGTAGAATTATAAATAACAGCACTTGCGAGCCATCTATCTTTGTGCCCATTCCAAGGTTTCAGCTTGTTTCGTTGTTCTTCTCTTTGACTCATCAGTTCTGCACAAATCATCTTAACAATGGAGACCCAGGCCCCCGCCCTCGTCCTAATTTGTTCCGTTTACCTACAATATTTGCTCGCCCAACCGCCCCAGTTGATCCAATCCCGAACCCTACCCCTGCTCCGGAGCCACGCCCACCTATGGTTAGGCCTGCATCAATAAGGCCACAGGCCGGGACGTTTCAACAACCTCAATCTCAAGAACCCACCCCACGACCATCTGCGGTTGTTAGTCCAGCAGCCAGAGGTACTGCCCCGCTAGCACCACAACCTCCGAAAACCATTGAGCCTATTGTTCAAACCTTACCTCAATCCCCTAAGCCCAAGCCTACGGCTCCACCACCATCTGCTTTGACCATTTTGCCTTCCCAATTGAAGTCGCAGGGTGAGGAGCAGAAGATCCAAATGGAGGTCCAGCAGAAAGATGTGGTGGTTCGGATCAAGACCATTGGAAAGGAGGAAGTTTCAAAAGAATATGAAACCAAGGAGATGGTGAAAAGTAGTTTAAAAAATATTTTGAATTTAGAGGAAGTGGGTATGAGAGTTATAACAATTGCTGGAGAAAACAAAGGCGCCTTCATGAAACTAATCCAGTCCTCAAAGAAACATGAAGTTGTTCACAAGAATGAAAATCCCAAAACAAAAAGCCATGGCAATGACTGGGAAAGCACTAGTAGCGATGAGGCCGTGGGGAATCTGAAGAAGAATAAAAGTCATAAAGGAAAAGTGACAAGTTCAATGCCCACGAGGGCATTCGTGAACAGCAATGTGCAGAGCATTAACAATTCCATCCTCTACAATTGTTCATGCACTCACCATGATCCTGGGGTTCACCTTGCTCTCTCGAGAAACTAAGAACCCTACACAGAGTTCCATGCCAAGGATCAAAACTAGAGAGATCAGACTTATAAGAGAGGTTAAGCAGTGTTTGATGTTAGGCTAAGGAATACATGTAAGAGAATAAGCATGCATGGGTACTAATTCTTGATAGCTAGCTAGGTTCCACTTCTAGTAAAGTGGACGTAGTTTAAGATTGTCGATGATCAATGGATGTCGACAAATAATACGATATCCTCTCTCATAAATATTATAGCAAGAGTTTTTTAGCAGAAGAGCACAACTAATTGTCAATTGCCTATATTTGTAGCACATGATGACTACGTACTCACATTGTCCATTTTATATATAATACCTTGATATTGGTATTTAATGGAATATCATAATTTAGATATTGAAGGTGATTTTCTTTTTTTAAAACAAAAACATTTCTGTTGGTGTTCAGGAAAAAAATTTCCTTTTTCCTTCTTGACAATTAATTAGTTATAGAGAGTCTCCCTTCCTTCAAAAGATAATTTGTTAAAGAAGCATGTGATTAATGAAGCACAATGCAGTTTCTGTTTACATCCAGTAGAGGATTTCCTCCATGCTGTTTTCTATTGTAGTTAGCTCAGAGACTTGTGGAAGCAGTTTTTCCCTTCATTACATCAGAAGACCTTCCAAAATGTTATTGATCTTGCTATACAGTTCATTGAAGGTAAGGATTCCAACAATTTGGCTCTATTTCTTGCGTTGGGGGTTCTGGTATAGGAGAAGTAAGTTAGAACTTGACAAGATCAGGTTAAGTCCTAGCCAAGTGTCCAATCATGCTTTGGGCTTATTGCATAGTTTCAAACCAATTCCTATAAAAGTAGAAGTCCAACTCAAAAATACCTCACTTGGAAGCCTCCTCAAACAGGTGTGCTCAAATTCAACAGAGATGGGGCTATGTTTGGAGATCTTCAAAAAGCTGGGGTAGGTGTAATTCTTAGAGATGCATCAGGAAATGTGGTAATGTTGGCTAGTGAAATTGGAAGTGAAGTCGAAGATCCAGAGGCTATTGAACTGTTGGCAGCTCTCTGTGGTTGAGTGCATACACTCCAACTTGCACCGCCTACCTATGGTATCCATGTCCTCCGCCTTGTCCTGCTTAGTGCATTGGTGGCACCTACGGGCAATCTTTTGCATAATGTGCCATCTGCCTATAGGGCAAACATAAGATCGGAGTCTGTTAGCAATCCCCCTCATGGGCTCTATGGCAATTACCGTAAACTTGTATCCTTTCTCCCATGCGCACTCTAGGAGTAGTTGGCGATCGTTACAGGTCCAAGACACAAACTTTTAAAGGATAAACGCGTTGCTCCCTTCACCAGAAAATGTCCTTCTTTCTAGAACTGTGGGTACAATCAACAAATTGTGTTGCTCATGCTCGGCAATGGATGCTACGTGCGCTAATTTCTGAAACTCCTTTTTCTCTAGGCATGCTACTTCTATCTTGATCCGGGTCTGTAGCCCATCCTGAAATCTCTTCGTCCTCATACTCTCCATGGAGATAAGATGAGGGGCAAATCTTCCAAACTCCATAAACCTAGTGGTGTATTGTTCCATTGTCATATTCCACCAGACTAAGCTAGCAAAGTCCTTCAACTTCTGCTGCCTTACTAAAGTCGAGATGAGGGGCACCGCCACCCGAAAAGAAGGAGAAGGCAAACTTGGACCAAGCTGGAAAGGACTGTACGTCGTTGTTGCCAGCAAGAGACCCAACATGTACCACTTAAAGGACATGAATGGAAAGAAGTTGCCATGCCAGTGGAACGTGAGAATATATATTGTTTAAATAACTCTGTGTAAACGAAACAAGTGATGAATAAAGATCACTTTTGTTCACATACTCATGTTCATGAGTTGTCAAATGATAAAGGCTAGTTTGAGAGAAACTATTAATGCTTGCATCTGGCAAGTGACGCGCATCTAAAAAACCAAGCCTAGCTAAGTGCAGGCTGGGTTTTGGTGACCAACGCACCACTTTGACTAACACAACCTTGGCGACCAATGTGTATCTAAAAGGTGAGGCCTAGTGAAGTGTAGACCAAGCTTTAACAACCAAGGCTAACATGACCTTGGCGACCAGTACATATATAAAAAGCGAAGGCTAGCCAAGTGTAGGCTGAACATCGGGGACCAAGGTTATTACAACCTTGATGACCAACATATATCTAAAAAACAACTAGCCAAGTGCATGCGTGCTTTTAGTGACCAAGGCTAACACAACCTTGGCGACCAACGCATATCTAAAATGCAAAGCCTAGCCAAGTGCAAACTCAACAAGGCTAACACATATCTATAAAGCAAATCCTAGCCTAATGCAGGTTTAGCTTTGGTGACCAAGACTATCATGACCTTGGTGACCAATGTGTGTCTGAAAAGCAAAGTCTAGCCAAGTGCAAGTTGATCTTTGGTGACCAAGGTTAACACCCACCTTCGCGACACTCGTAATTGAGGTAATCAGTAGGGTAAACACAATAGAAAAAGAAAGGGCAAAAACTAGATTGGTGACAAGCATGACAGAAAACCCATAACAACCATTAGTCACAAAAACACATGTATAACAAGGTATATCCATTACAAAACAAGTCTATTACATGATATATCAAATAATAATGTAACTAGTGCAAACAAAAGGAGGAACTAGCCCCAGGCCTAGGTTTTCAGGCCACCATCATGAGGGGTAGGAAGCGGTTGATCGAAGAAAGCGTCAAGCATCATGTTGGCTCCCAATCAGTCAAAGATGGCCAAGTTTAGTGCTTTAGGGAGGAGATTGTGCAGCTCAAAAGAGCTCAAATCTTTTCAAGCTTGAGCTAGCAAGAACTTTCTCAACGTCTGGAGACCAAGGTTGTACCTAATTCCTCTTGCCCAATTGCAAACTTGAAGGGCCGTGGATAGTTGGGGGAGAAAGGCAAACAACCTCATCCCTCGACGACTTAAGTTGGGCATCTAATTTGTTGGCATGCAGCTTAGACTTTGCAAGTTTCCCCCACAACGTTTCTATAATCTTGGAAAGCTTAACATAGTTCCCATCAGCCTTGCAAAATTCTTCCCAAATAGTTCACTAACTAGTCTTCGCCTGCGCCAACTCCCAGGGCAGTGTCGAGGTCAAGACAAGGTTTTGGGTTGGACTCTTCAGCCTTCAAAATTCTCTTTGTATAGGTGGAACTATGTTCCTATGCTTCAGAAGCAGACCTTACCACCTTTTCCAATTAGGCTCTCTGCTCGCCAATTTGTTGACACTTTATGACAAACTCATCCTCAGAAACAATGCGACTTGGGTGGCCTCCCACTCATGCTCTAAGGGCTGGTCCAAGTCGTCCGGGGCCTTCGCCAACGGAGATCCCTCTGAAGGCCAAAGTGCATCGAAAATGCAACACCTCGGCCTTTAGTGTTGCAATCTCCACTTCCTGTACGTGCGATTGGGTGCCCAGTTGGTAGTAGGCCTCCTCCCATTATTTCCTCTCCTCTACCACTTCAGACATGGCATATGAGGGTCTTTCCATGAATCAGTGAGATGACCCCACTAGCTCCACAAAGACAGGCGAAGGTGCGCTCTCAATGGAGGTTGCCACCCTCGCTCACGATAGTCTCTCTAACGATAGAAGGAACTACCTCAGTCGGGACCACAATCTGTGCCATATATGCAAACGGGTCTACAACAACTTCTGCACTTCTAACTATGACCTCAAGAATGCCTGGAGCGAGCTTTTCATCTAGAACGTCCAACACCTCAACGAATTTGCTCGAAGCTGAAGAAGAAACGGTGTGCCAAACTACTCAAATAGTGCATTAAGAAAAGAGCCTGAGAAGACGTCGGGAATCATGTCGAAGAAGTTGGAATTCAGAAAAGAGTCCAGATCCTGAGCCCATTGGCCAATCACATCTGTGAGGTGATGAGAGTGCAACGGTGGTGGGAAATGCTATGTATCTTATTAATCCTCAGAGGAAGGGATTGCTGGAGGCCAAGAACTATGTGTGGTCTCTTCTGGGCAACCGAGGTCACGATGAGCACATGACCCACCATGGATTTCATTGTCCTTTGTACTTAGTCTCTTTCGCTTGGCATTCGAAAACGTAGGGGCAGACTTCTTGTGCCCATAGGCATGTCCTAGTCCCATCGAGACTAGAACTAGACAACCTAGAACACGCCATCAGTCTAGTAGAACCAAGAAGTGATCAACTTTCTCCCACATAAGGACAACCTCTGAACTAACAGAACTTGGGATCACCCTGACCCACACGTGGATAAGATCCAGAAAAACATCTCCCACTTGGTGGGTGTCACTTTGAAGCTACGACTGTTGGGGAAGGAACATTGAGAGGCCTTGACTGGAAACTCGTAGTGGATTGCCTAGCCAAGAGGGAATTCCCAACTGAATCCTGGGACGAGAAAGAATCTCTAGTCCCAGTTCTTGACTTGGGAGTATTGAGATTCCAGGTGGATGACTTGATAATTGGTACGCAAATAGAAACTGCACGAATTTCTGTCATGCCTTCTTACACCATGGACATGGAAGAACACACATGCAATAAGGTCAGGGTTCTCTTACCCTGTTGCCTCTAAGGCTTGCCTCCTAACAATGCAATAAGACATAAAGATCTTGTGACGCCACGACTCCCACGTACGAAAAATCTGGGAATCGTGACGTCGGAATGATGACAACATAGGTCACGCATCCCAACGATAAGTATTCAAGTGTGTGCCACTCGCAAAAAGTGCACAACAAAACGCAGCGGATAATTTAAATTACTCAACTAAGTACCAAAATTGTTTTATTCAAATCCACTTAAAACAAAGTATTTAAAGAGTTATACAAATATCCCATAAAACATAATAGTTACAATTACAATATTTAAAGATAGCGGGGAAACAAATTCCATAATCCAAACGAAGCAACCACATGTCACTCCTCCAGTGGAGTCACATCCCCAGGCTCCACATCCTCCTCTGCATCAAAATCTACGGTACCATAAAACTGTACCGCAGGTGAGTAATAATCCAAACAACCACGAGATAAAAATACATTAATGCAACCAACATGCATGCATATGATGAAATATGCGTCAGACCCAAAATATCATTTTTCTCAAAAATGAATATTTTTTAACACACGCCAAAATCCCATTTTGGCCCAAAAATAGTAATCCGTCATTTTTCTAAAAAATGACCCATACAAAATCCTTTTATCTAACACACGCTATTTTACCAGAAAATAGCCCAAATATCCATTTATCCAAAAACTCGCAATTTTCCCAAAAAATAGCCCTTGAACCAATTTTACCATATGCACCATGATCTCCCCTGGGAACCATCTGCACACCCTGGCTCCCTTTGTCACACCACGTGTAACGATCGTGCATGTGACTTCGTAACGAGCGATGCCCAATTTTGCGCCCAGCGCATTCGTGGCCAAACATCCTCTAGCCCCTACCAGCATAAAGGACCATGGAGTCGGCACGAGAGCGTTACCATCTCGTCCAATCCCGTTGTCACTGGGGGACGTCACTCAGTATATTCCGCTCTCGAGTGATTAGAGGAGCTCCTCCGAGATAATGCCCCATCTCGGCTTGGGATTGTGATACACACGTACCCAAAAATCATTTCTCACATGAAAACCCAGTTTTCAATAAACACATGAACATGAATGCAATTACACGAAAATCTCTTTTTTATTTACAAACATGAACATGCGTGCAAATGCAATATACAAGACACGACATCAATATCCAACAACCAACAAATGATCCCATATTCAACACACAACTTCAACCTCCAATCCAACCGACCCCCTACTCCTCAGACTTAGTCCGACACAACCAACCAATACGCAATAATAAATGAGTTAGAGCAAAAAAATATTGGAATCTCAAAATTTATTTAGGAAAATACTTACAGCGCTTTATTATAATTTTAGAAGGATCACGAAGGTATAAGAGGTGGCGACACAGTAACAGAATAGTGCAAAATGCACTAGGCCGTGGGTCTCAAAAATCCAATTTTGAATGGGGCCAAACTAAGACTCGAGATTACTAGGGAAGGGCTTAGAGGTATTGGTGAAGCTAGTGGTAGCGGTGGTTGGCTGTGGGTGGTGGCGTGAGAGCTGTTTGGAGGTCAAAATGTTGAAATCGAAAAAGTAGATGGTGGAGCTTCACTGGTGACGGATTGGAGCTTAAGATGGGTAGTTTAGGTTGCTAGGAGGTCAAGGATGATGTAGTGAAGAGATGGTGGCCGGAGGTGGCGCGACGACAGTGCAAGGACACAAGGAATTTCGCGGCTTGAGGCCGTGCATGGGGGTTAACGGTGGTGTGGGAGGAGCTGAAAACACAGGGGGTGGCCGTTGGTCGGTGAGTAAGAGGTTGGGAGGGGCGGTGGTGGACACGGATGGTGCACTACAATGCTTGGGGCTGACGAAGCAAACGAACGAGGGAGAGGGGTGGGAATCGTGCGAGCTGGGAGAAAAACAGTGGAAAAATAAGGAGGAGAAAAACAGTGGAAAAATAAGGAGAAAAAAGAAAGAGAAGGAAAAGAAAGTGAGGGAAAGAAATGAAGTCCAGTCATCACAACTTGGGTCACAAAATTGATCAAACGAAAATAATTTCAAAATAGTAAATTTAAATAAAATAACTTAAACGCAGTGATTAAGTAAAATAAAATAATAAAATCTAACAATAAACTAATTTAAATTAAAGAGCAATTTAAATGCAAAACAATAATTAATATTAAGAAAATTTATCAAAATAAATTTCACAACTTAAAAATCATAAAAATAAACCAACGAGAAACCCGATAAATTTGAGATAAAAGAACCAATATTTAAATCAATTAGAATACCCCTTCAATTAAAATACACTAAAATACGGGGTGTCACAGATCCTTCAAGCATTGGGCAAGAGCTGAATGGTAGCCATGTGCACGTTGTCCAAAATTTCACGAACTAGGTGATAGAAGGGAAGCCTCAGCTCCATCATGAACTTGCCGATGTAAAGCCCAACATGTTTGGCAGCCCCTACAGAGTTGACACTGCCACTAGATCAATTAGCTGACTTTCTTGCCAGATTGGGGAGTAGTGGTTGCAATTGTTACTGGAATGCGCAAAGCAATATTCCCTCTCTTCTCAGAGGATTATTATGCACAGTCGGAGTGACATGCCTCATATCAGAATCTGCTAAGGTTCTGTTGTCCATTTTATAGGCATGATTAGATTGAATCTAGGCCTATTAGATATTTTGCGGCTTTTGTTTCGTTATCCTTGGCTTTGGTTGTTTTTTGGTACTTGGGTTTTTTATTTTTATTTTCTATTTTTGTAAATCCCAAGTGTCTTGTTTGTTACCACGGTATTCCTTTACTATAAGTGAGAGCTATTAATAAATTTGGGATAGGACTACTACGTGCGTGGCTTCTGGCTCTTCTAAAAAAAAAAAAAACTCAAGGAAGCTGTACCACTCCCTCGCGAAGTTCAGTCCTACCTGGGTACCATAACGAGTAAAACTCTGTCACGGGTAGAAGGCAAACTCATTCGAACGATCTAAATGCAGTGGAATCTTTACTGTGTACTTTTGTTGTATGTAGTGCAGAATTAATTCGATGCCTTCCACGTTCCTCTATTTCTCTACACCTCCCTCCCTCTTTATTGTAGAACTATAAATAACAATAAACATCAACCATCTATCTTTGTGCCCATCACAAGTATTCTTGTTTATTTGTTTTCAAGTCAGTTCTTCAAAAGTAACCTTAATAATGGCAAACCAGCCCCCTCGCCCTCGTCCATTGTTCCGTTTACCTACAATAGCTCAAGAAGCTACCCCAGCCCCTGCCCCTGCCCCTCCTACGGAGCCACGCCCACCTGTGGCTCGGCCTAGAATAAGGCCATTAATAGCTGCCATTGCAGCAACAGTTCCTGTTGCCACCACTGCATCAATTCCATCACCTCCAACTCCAAGAGCTTCCTCTTCTTCCGAAGTGCCAATTGTCGCATTCTCGGCATCAGTGCAAACATCACCTAGTGCCAAAAGTTTTGGTCCTTCCTCTTCAGATGCAACTTCTCTAGCACCTAAAGCAGCGCCATCCCCCTCTTCAACTCCAACTTCATCAATATCTAAAGCAGCACCACCACAAACTTCCTCCACTACCAATACTGCAACCTCTACCCCCACAACTCGTGTGCCTAGCCCTGTCCCACATCCCAAAACAATTGAGCCTACTGTTCAAACCTCACCTCAATCACCTAATCCGAAGTCTTCGGCTTTACCATCACCTTTTTTAACCCTTTTGCCTTCCCAACTGAAGTCGCAGACCGAGCTTGAGCAGAAGATCCCAATGGAGGTCCTGGAGAAGACCGTCGTGTTTCAAAAGACCATTGGAGGGGAAGAAGTGTCGAATGAAAATCAAACTAAGGAGAAGGGGAAAAGTAGTGGCAAAACTATTTTGGATTCAATGGAGGCGGGTATGAGGGTTATATCAATTGCTGGCGAAAATAAAGGTGCCTTCATGAAACTAATCCAATCCGCAACGAAACATGAAGTTGCTCACAAGAATAAAAATCCTAAAACAAAAAGCCATGGCAGTGACTCGGAAAGTGGTACTGATAGCAACAAGGAGGGGAATCCGAAGAAGAACAAGTGTCACAAAGGAAAAGTGACAAGTTCACAGCCCATGAGTGCGTTCGTGAACAATAATGTGCAGGGCATTAACAGCTCCATCCTCTACAATTGTTCATGCACTCACCATGATCCTGGGGTGCACCTTGCTCTCTCTAGGAACTAAGAAGCCCAATGCCGAGTTCCATATCAAAGATCAGTACATGAGGAGAGAGACTTGGAGAGATTAAGCAGCGTTTCTTGTTAGGCTAAGCTATGGTAGAGAATAAACTATATAAAGGTGACTAGAGTACTACTGTTGGTGATTAAGCAGAGCATGGATTCTAATTCTTCATAGCTAGCTAGGTTAATCCACTTGATCTAGTAAAGTGTAGTCCAAGATTGCCAATCACCTATGTTTGGTAATAAACATGCGGTTTGCATGAATATGTAAGTGATTAATTCTAACCAATAAAACACAGCTCCTCCCGTTTGCCCTTTCATATTTTTCATCGTATTACATGGAATATCGTACTTCAGATCTTTCGGGTGATTTTCTTTTCCTTTTCTTATTCAAGAAACAATATGCTGTCGGAGTTGAGAAAAAAAGTTTCCTTCTTCCTTCTTCAGGAATTATTAATAATAAAAAATTCAAGAAAGTTTTGTTGAAATACGACTTGTGTTTTGCGGCTTATTTTGTTTTAGCGATACGACCTCTCTATGCTGGAAAATTATGAATAAAAATTATGAATAAGATGCTTTGTTCGAACTTCGACCTTCCGTGCACTCTCTAGATAGAATGGCGATGTATCCGAGATTTGTGCGCCATCTTTACAACACGTGTCTGTCTTAATATTGACGGTGTCTTCCAAGAGTGACCCCACCAATATTGAACTTCATAGTATTAAGTCTTCCAATGCTTCTTTGGCAACTGCTTCAGCTTCAGTTTCAAAGTCTACAAATATAGAAATGATATTTGTAATGGTGGAGTGTGTTAGTATTGTACAATTTTTTTTAAAAAATGAATAAATATGAAATCTATTTAAAAGAAAATAAAATTTTTAATAGTAGACCTCACTTTTTTTCAAAACAATTGCTCGACGTTTACATATTTTACAATTATATGTAGTATTACTCTTTTATTCTTCCTCTTTGTCAGGGTTTTGATAGAATAAAAATTTATTCTAGTGATTGTGGGCTTGTCTGTTTCTTTTGAGGGGCAATGTTGTCCTGTTGTCTTTACAATTATGTCGGTAATAGATCCTTTTTTTTATAGGAAATTATAATATCATTCATCAACTGGAAATCAAATGATTACAGACAATTATCAAACCATACGGTTTGAGAAATACAGTCTGGAATATAATTTCACCAAACCTCCATACTTTTAACCTTTAAAGCATTTCTAACCAACTTATGAGCTACCATATTGCTTTCCCTATATACATGGGAAAACATACAAGCAGCAAAACAAGTAGCAAGTTTCTTATTCTCATAATAAAGCACACCTAACATAGAATTAGTCATGCTGTCATCATTTAGCGCATCAATACTTAACAAACTGTCACTTTCCACTACAATATTGGAGACACCCATAGTGGCACATTGTTGCAAGCCTCTAAAAATGGCTAGAAGCTTTATTCCTTTTGAACCCTCCATGGGAATTTCTACAGGGCTAAGTGCCATAATGACTTTGCCATTTTCATCCCTCAGCACTGCCCCCACACGTACCTTATCCCACTCAAGAAATTTTAGGCAACCAGCCGAAGGAGGAAGCCATTTATAATGTTTCAGAGTCTGACTTCGTGTCGTAATATTGACTTGAGCATGGCTTCTCAACAGAACATAGGCATTCTCGGCAGCTCTTGTAGGCCCTAACAGTTCCTATACATTCACAAATTTGTTCCTGCGATACCAGAAACGCCATGCCAAAACAAATAACGTAGACAACTTTTCAACCATATTCCTTTCACAAAGTTGCATGGCCATCTCGAATAATGATAGCTGCTTATCCAATATTAATTCAGGGAGATAAAATTGCCATAAACCTTTGCACAGCCCCACAATGGACTACTGCATGAGTGATATTTTCTTCTTCTGATAAACAAAGTCTGCAGGTTGCATCTGTTAAGACATGTCTCTTTACTAAATTCACAGCAGTAGATAGGCCATCTTTGCACGCACGCCATGCAAAATTTTTTATCTTATTTAGCACTTTCAACTTCCACAAATTCTTCCAAAGTTTCTGTTGAGCATGCATGTTTGAAGATTCAGCACACTGAAGTCCAACTTGAGCATAGATAAATCTGTAGCAACTTCTCACACTGAACAACCTAGTACGTTCATGAGCCCAAACCCTTCTATCTTCTACATCATCAGAACATAAAGGAATTTTTAGAATATCTGAGACTATACTTGTATTGAAGAGAGATAAAAGCTTTTGATTATCCCACATTCTGTCGTTGCCAACCAATAAAGAATCCACCAAACCCGAGTTGATACCCTCACTTCCGCCCACCCCTTCTGCCAAGAAGGATAAGTGCCCTGGAATCCATTGATCTTGCCATATCTTAACAGCCCTCCCATTCCCTATTCGCCACCTACATCCCGCATTTAGCCATTTACGAGCCTCCCAAATCCCTCTCCACGTATAAGAAGGACATTTGCCTAAACCAACCTTCATAAAACAGGTATGGGGAAAAATATTTAGCCTTTAATAATTTATGCAATAAGGAACCTTCATCTTGGGATAACCTCCACCCTTGTTTTGCAAGTAGAGCGAGATTAAAGATTCTTAAATCTTTGAAACCCAACCCTCAAAATTTCTTTGTCTGACACAACTTGTTCCAACTCAACCAATGCACTTTCCTCTCATCTCCTTTTTGGCACCACCAGAACCTTTACATCATACATTCTAACTCAGTACAAAAACTAGACGGTAAAATGAGGCAACACATTGTATAAGTTGGTATGGATAGGGTTACTGCTTTCAACAAAATCTCCTGACCACCTTGTGACAACAGCTTCTCCTTCCAAGCTTGAAGCTTTTGCCATACCCGTTGTTTAATAGATTGAAAAGTACTCTTTTTTGACCTACCTATAAGAGGTGGAAGTCCCAAATATTTTTCATACTGCTGTATTTCACCCTTACTCCAAAGATTCTTGATCTCATTTTGATTCTCCACACTCACATTACCACTAAACATGATAGTTGTTTTTTCTTTATTAATTCATTGGCGTGAAACAACATCATATCTCTCCAATAACACTTGTATCCTTCTATTTTCTTCCACCTCCGCTCGACAAAAGACAACACTATCATCTGCAAAGAGTAAATGATTTAATTGTGTTGTGTTGCAATCTAGGTTTTTTAAAAAACAAAAAAAAAGCTTCATTTCGTGTCTAGTACTTTGACATTATGGGTGAACTTGGGAGACTTCTATTGTTTCTCTTTTGAAATTGAGAGTTATATATTGTTTGCTTTATGTCATTTGCATAGTTTTTCCTGCTTTCTATTGTCATATTTATGCGTTATGCCAAATGCATTAGTGAGGTTGACATCTATCAAGATCATTTTACCTGCTCATTTGATTTATTCGCAAATTAAATTATAGATAAGGAGAATGACAATGAATTTTCTTTTTGCATGTATTATGCTTTATGCGTAATATATTAGTGAGGTAGACATCTATCGGCAAGTGCTAAAACTCAGCCCATTTGGCTCATCCTTTCAGTTGTCATAACCAGCCGTTGCTCCATTTGTCAGCCGCGGCTTCGTGGGGTGCGTGTGGGCTACCGGCGGCGAGGTAGGGGCTGAGATTTGGGAGGTGAGGTCGCCGGAGGGAGGGGGACCTGGTCGGCCGGGCGGTGTCGCGCACGGTGGCGCGACGGCGGCGGGCTGGGGGAAAGGAAGAACGGACGGAGAGAGAGGGAGGGAGTGGGAGTTGCGCGGGGAGGGAAAAAAATAAAGAAGAAAAAGAAAAGAAAGAAAAGAAAAAGGAAAGAAAGAAAAATGGAGGGAAAAGAAATGAGGTCCAATCCTCATAACTTGGGTCACAAAAATGATCCAACGGAGATGATTTTAAAACCACAAGTTAAATAAAATAATTTAAACGTAATGGTAAAGTCAAATTGAAATAATTAAATCCCACAGTAATTAATTTAAATATTAAAAGCAATTTAAATGCATAACAATAAATAAATATTTGGAAAGCACATAAAAATAATTTTGACCAAATTAAAATCATAGAAATAAACTTACTAAAAATCCAACCAATTTGAAAATAAGAGGATAAATTTTTGAACAATCAAAAATAATCCTTCAGTAAAAATACACTGAAATACGGGGTGTTACATCCTCCCCCCCTTAAAATAAAATTTCGTCCTCGAAATTTGTAGGGCCAAACATCACTCTAAACCAGGATACCAAATACAACCAGAACACTCTTAAGAAAATCACACAACCTCCAACACCCAACGGGCATGGATGCAGCTTGCATAACTTTCCAAAACCCAAGAATAAACCACACATGGCATCCATTACGAAAGGTAAGATTAGACCCATACCTGCCGTAACTCCAGCGTCCTGAGTCCCTGGAATCTCGTCGCCAGCACTACCAGGAGTCACCGCATACACCTGAGCCTGAACTAGTTGCCTCTGATTAGTCCTACCACCGCGATGACCACCTTGATTCCCTTGGGTCCAATTAGGGCACTCACGAGCAAAGTGCCCTGTCTGACCACACTCAAAGCACTGGTTCCAACCCTGACGACACTCGCCCTCGTGGGCTCTATTACATCTACCACAAATTGGAGCTCGGCCCCCAATACGTATACCGGAAGCTGCCTGCGCTCTGGCCCCGATCCTTTGCACAAACTTCTGTGGCGACCCGGAGCTGCTCCCTTCACCATCAACGTTCAGTCGCTTCTTACCCGGAGGGGAACCTACCACAGCACCTCGCTCTCGCTCAGCAATTGAGGCCACATTGACCAACCTCTGAAAGTTCTGGATTTCCAGGCATGCGACCTGCCTGCGGATTTGAGGGCGCAACCCTTCTTGGAAACGTTCAGCCCGCATCTCTTCCGTAGCATGAGGTGAGGAGCGAACCGTCCAAGCTCCATAAATTTCCTTGCATACTGCTCGACAGTCATGTCTCCTTGAACCAAATTATTGAAATCCCGAGCCATTTGCCGTCTCACCGAAACAGGAAAGAATCGATCATCAAATTCTTTCTTAAAACGCTGCCAAGACACAACAGCCAAGGATCCCAACTCCATCTCTAAAAGTGACCGCTTGGTCTCCCACCAATTTGCCGCTTCACCTTGCAGCATATAGCTCCCATATAATACCCTCTGGGCCTCAGTGCATCCACAGACTTCAAACGTTCTTTCCAGATCTTGAATCCACCTTCTAGCCCGTAATGGATCCTCTTCACCAGAAAAAGCAGGGGTCCTATGCGCTAAGAAGCGCTCATAGGTGCACCCGGCCTGCATCGCCCTGTACTGCTCTCCTTGCTGTGGACGAAAATTCTGCTGAAGAAACTCCGTCATCCTATTCAACGCCCTCGCCATGGCATAATTTCCATCACCCCTCGGTAATTCATCCTTGGGCTCATTAGCTTGCCTTCTTGGTCGTACCATTTTCCTGCCATAGCGTAACCCTTAACCCCACTATCAGCTTAAAAAAAACTAAAAATATAATTATAGTAAAATAAATTAAAATACAACCATCTCACATAAAATAAAATAAAATAAAACCAGCAAAATAAAATATCATAAGACAAAAGGAATAAAACAAATGAAATAGTACACAAGAAAATAATTGAAACAAGTAAAATTGCCTGCCATATAATAAAATAACTAAATAAACTAAAATAACAAAAATAAGATAAATAAACAAACAATTAACGTACAATAAAATAAATAAAATAAATTAAAATAATATACTCCCAACAAAATAATTTCAAATCAAAATTTTAAAATTTTCTGGTACTACACCTATGGGACATGTGGTTTTACCCAGAGCCGAACTGCCCTGATACCACCTGTGACGCCCCGACTCCCACGTACAAAAAACAAGGGAATCGTGACGTCAGGAATGGTGACAACACAGTCACGCATCCCAACGAAATGTGCTCATGTGTGTGTGCAAGATGCAAAGGTGCACAATAAAAGTCGCAGCGGATAATATAAATAAGTCAACTAAGTACCAGAAATTTAAATACAAATATTCAACACAATTTATCTTTAAAAATATACAGTCATCCCAAATATAATACAAAAGGTAAATACATAAATTGATAAAAACATAACTCACTAAACAGGAGCAATCCCAGATCACTCCTCCAAGGGAGCCAAGCTAAGGCTCGTCATCATCATCTGCATCAAAATCTGCGATACCATAAAATGGTACCACAGGTAAGTATAAACCAAACAACTCTTGGGATAAAAATACATTAATGCAACCAACAATATAGCAAAATACATTTAGCCATAAAATACCATTTTTTCCCAGAAAAATGATTATTTCCAACACACGCCAAAAATCCCATTTTGGCCCAAAATATCCGTAAAACATTTTCCCATAAAATGATTCACACAAACAATCCATTTATCGGACACTGTAGGCGGGAATCGCAGGCGGGACTCTACCACCGTCCCTGCTTACCACCATCCCTACCGCGTGCACCGTAGGCGGGAATCACAGGCGGGACACAACCACCATCCCTGCTTACCACCATCCCTACAGTTCCTTTACACACAATGAATACTTAACAGAGCACTGTAGGCGGGAATCACAGGCGGGACACAACCACCATCCCTGCTTACCACCATCCCTACAGTCTCTTTTCCTTTTACTCACATGAAAATCCAATTCCAATAAACACATGAACATGTATGCAATCATGCGAAAACCCAGTTTTCTTTACAAACATGACCAGGCATGCAATATGCGATGTACATGAACAAGCCATAACCAACAACCAACAACCACAATTCACAATGCAAACAAACACACAACTCCGTCCACAATCCATCCGACCCCCGAAACTCCTCGGACTCAGTCCGGCAAAACAAACCAATTCACAGATAATATGTGTTAGTGCAAAAATATATTTAAATCACGAAAGTTCTTTAAGGAAAATACTTACAGTGCAATATAACAATTTCTGAAGGATCACGAAGTTGCAAGTGGTGATGTCTGAGCAACACTACAGTGTAAAATACACTGTGGCCGTGGGTCACAGATACCCACTTTTCAACGAGGACAAACGAAGACCCAAAAATGGTAGGGTAGGGCCTAGGGAGGTCGGTGAAGCCAATGGTGGTGGTGGTTTGCCGTGGGTGGCGGCGAAATGGGCGGTAGAAGACCAAAATGCCCAAATCAGAAATGTAGATGGTGAAGCTTTACCGGTGACGGATCGGAGCTGGGGTTGGGTCCAATGGGTTGCCAAGAGGTCGGGGATGAAGTGGTAGGAAGATGGTGGCCAATGGTGGTGCGACGGCGGCGCAACGGCGGAAAGAGTGCCGCGGCTTCGAAGGGCTACTGGTGATTAACGGCGGCACGGATGGAGGTGAGGTTGGTGGGGTGAGGTCGCCGGCGGCTGGGGAAGCTAGCGGGCTGGGCGGTGAAGGCCACCGCCGGCTCACGGCGGCGCTGGCGTGAAGGTGGCCCGCGGCTTCGTGGGGTGCGTGTGGGCTACTGGCGGCGAGGTAGGGGCTGAGATTTGGGAGGTGAGGTCGCCGGAGGGAGGGGGAGCTGGTCGGCCGGGCGGTGTCGCGCACGGCGGCGCGACGGCGGCGGGCTGGGGGAAAGGAAGAACGACGGAGAGAGAGGGAGGGAGTGGGAGTTGCGCGGGGAGGGAAAAAAATAAAGAAGAAAAAGAAAAGAAAGAAAAGAAAAAGGAAGGAAAGAAAAATGGAGGGAAAAGAAATGAGGTCCAATCCTCATAACTTGGGTCACAAAAATGATCCAACGGAGATGATTTTATAACCACAAGTTAAATAAAATAATTTAAACGTAATGGTAAAGTCAAATTGAAATAATTAAATCCCACAGTAATTAATTTAAATATTAAAAGCAATTTAAATGCATAACAATAAATAAATATTTGGAAAGCACATAAAAATAATTTTGACCAAATTAAAATCATAGAAATAAACTTACTAAAAATCCAACCAATTTTAAAATAAGAGGATAAATTTTTGAACAATCAAAAATAATCCTTCAGTAAAAATACACTGAAATACGGGGTGTTACATCCTCCCCCCCTTAAAATAAAATTTCGTCCTCGAAATTTGTAGGGCCAAACATCACTCTAAACCAGGATACCAAATACAACCAGAACACTCTTAAGAAAATCACACAACCTCCAACACCCAACGGGCATGGATGCAGCTTGCATAACTTTACAAAACCCAAGAATAAACCACACATGGCATCCATTACGAAAGGTAAGATTAGACCCATACCTGCCGTAACTCTAGCGTCCTGAGTCCCTGGAATCTCGTCGCCAGCACTACCAGGAGTCACCGCATACACCTGAGCCTGAACTAGTTGCCTCTGATTAGTCCTACCACCGCGATGACCACCTTGATTCCCTTGGGTCCAATTAGGGCACACACGAGCAAAGTGCCCTGTCTGACCACACTCAAAGCACTGGTTCCAACCCTGACGACACTCGCCCTCGTGGGCTCTATTACATCTACCACAAACTGGAGCTCGGCCCCCAATACGTATACCGGAAGCTGCCTGCGCTCTGGCCCCGATCCTTTGCACAAACTTCTGTGGCGACCCGGAGCTGCTCCCTTCACCATCAACGTTCAGTCGCTTCTTACCCGGAGGGGAACCTACCACAGCACCTCGCTCTCGCTCAGCAATTGAGGCCACATTGACCAACCTCTGAAAGTTCTGGATTTCCAGGCATGCGACCTGCCTGCGGATTTGAGGGCGCAACCCTTCTTGGAAACGTTCAGCCCGCATCTCTTCCGTAGCATGAGGTGAGGAGCGAACCGTCCAAGCTCCATAAATTTCCTTGCATACTGCTCGACAGTCATGTCTCCTTGAACCAAATTATTGAAATCCCGAGCCATTTGCCGTCTCACCGAAACAGGAAAGAATCGATCATCAAATTCTTTCTTAAAACGCTGCCAAGACACAGCAGCCAAGGATCCCAACTCCATCTCTAAAAGTGACCGCTTGGTCTCCACCAATTTGCCGCTTCACCTTGCAGCATATAGCTCCCATATAATACCCTCTGGGCCTCAGTGCATCCACAGATTTCAAACGTTCTTTCCAGATTTTGAATCCACCTTCTAGCCCGTAATGGATCCTCTTCACCAGAAAAAGCAGGGGTCCTATGCGCTAAGAAGCGCTCATAGGTGCACCCGGCCTGCATCGCCCTGTACTGCTCTCCTTGCTGTGGACGAAAATTCTGCTGAAGAAACTCCGTTATCCTATTCAACGCCCTCGCCATGGCATAATTTCCATCACCCCTCGGTAATTTATCCTCGGGCTCATTAGCTTGCCTTCTTGGTCGTACCATTTTCCTGCCATAGCGTAACCCTTAACCCCACTATCAGCTTAAAACAAACTAAAAATATAATTATAGTAAAATAAATTAAAATACAACCATCTCACATAAAATAAAATAAAATAAAACCAGCAAAATAAAATATCATAAGACAAAAGGAATAAAACAAATGAAATAGTACACAAGAAAATAATTGAAACAAGTAAAATTGCCTGCCATATAATAAAATAACTAAATAAACTAAAATAACAAAAATAAGATAAATAAACAAACAATTAACGTACAATAAAATAAATAAAATAAATTAAAATAATATACTCCCAACAAAATAATTTCAAATCAAAATTTTAAAATTTTCTGGTACTACACCTATGGGACATGTGGTTTTACCCAGAGCCGAACTGCTCTGATACCACCTGTGACGCCCCGACTCCCACGTATAAAAAACAAGGGAATCGTGACGTCAGGAATGGTGACAACACAGTCACGCATCCCAACGAAATGTGCTCATGTGTGTGTGCAACATGCAAAGGTGCACAATAAAAGTCGCAGCGGATAATATAAATAAGTCAACTAAGTACCAGAAATTTAAATACAAATATTCAACACAATTTATCTTTAAAAATATACAGTCATCCCAAATATAATACAAAAGGTAAATACATAAATTGATAAAAACATAACTCACTAAACAGGAGCAATCCCAGATCACTCCTCCAAGGGAGCCAAGCTAAGGCTCGTCATCATCATCTGCATCAAAATCTGCGATACCATAAAATGGTACCACAGGTAAGTATAAACCAAACAACTCTTGGGATAAAAAT
The DNA here is from genome assembly GCF_004785595.1 of Juglans microcarpa x Juglans regia. Classification (NCBI taxonomy): domain Eukaryota; kingdom Viridiplantae; phylum Streptophyta; class Magnoliopsida; order Fagales; family Juglandaceae; genus Juglans; species Juglans microcarpa x Juglans regia. Next base: position 7,225,774 of record NC_054595.1, read on the forward strand.
ACATTAATGCAACCAACAATATAGCAAAATACATTTAGCCATAAAATACCATTTTTTCCCAGAAAAATGATTATTTCCAACACACGCCAAAAATCCCATTTTGGCCCAAAATATCCGTAAAACATTTTCCCATAAAATGATTCACACAAACAATCCATTTATCGGACACTGTAGGCGGGAATCGCAGGCGGGACTCTACCACCGTCCCTGCTTACCACCATCCCTACCGCGTGCACCGTAGGCGGGAATCACAGGCGGGACACAACCACCATCCCTGCTTACCACCATCCCTACAGTTCCTTTACACACAATGAATACTTAACAGAGCACTGTAGGCGGGAATCACAGGCGGGACACAACCACCATCCCTGCTTACCACCATCCCTACAGTCTCTTTTCCTTTTACTCACATGAAAATCCAATTCCAATAAACACATGAACATGTATGCAATCATGCGAAAACCCAGTTTTCTTTACAAACATGATCATGCATGCAATATGCGATGTACATGAACAAACCATAACCAACAACCAACAACCACAATTCACAATGCAAACAAACACACAACTCCGTCCACAATCCATCCGACCCCCGAAACTCCTCGGACTCAGTCCGGCAAAACAAACCAATTCACAGATAATATGTGTTAGTGCAAAAATATATTTAAATCACGAAAGTTCTTTAAGGAAAATACTTACAGTGCAATATAACAATTTCCGAAGGATCACGAAGTTGCAAGTGGTGATGTCTGAGCAACACTACAGTGTAAAATACACTGTGGCCGTGGGTCACAGATACCCACTTTTCAACGAGGACAAACGAAGACCCAAAAATGGTAGGGTAGGGCCTAGGGAGGTCGGTGAAGCCAATGGTGGTGGTGGTTTGCCGTGGGTGGCGGCGAAATGGGCGGTAGAAGACCAAAATGCCCAAATCAGAAATGTAGATGGTGGAGCTTCACCGGTGACGGATCGGAGCTGGGGTTGGGTCCAATGGGTTGCCAAGAGGTCGGGGATGAAGTGGTAGGAAGATGGTGGCCAATGGTGGTGCGACGGCGGCGCAAAGGCGGATAGAGTGCCGCGGCTTCGAAGGGCTACTGGTGATTAACGGCGGCACGGATGGAGGTGAGGTTGGTGGGGTGAGGTCGCCGGTGGCTGGGGAAGCTAGCGGGCTGGGCGGTGAAGGCCACCGCCGGCTCACGGCGGCGCTGGCGTGAAGGTGGCCCGCGGCTTCGTGGGGTGCGTGTGGGCTACCGGCGGCGAGGTAGGGGCTGAGATTTGGGAGGTGAGGTCGCCGGAGGGAGGGGGAGCTGGTCTGCCAGGCGGTGTCGCGCACGGCGGCGCGATGGCGGCGGGCTGGGGGAAAGGAAGAACGGACGGAGAGAGAGGGAGGGAGTGGGAGTTGCGCGGGGAGGGAAAAAAATAAAGAAGAAAAAGAAAAGAAAGAAAAGAAAAAGGAAGGAAAGAAAAATGGAGGGAAAAGAAATGAGGTCCAATCCTCATAACTTGGGTCACAAAAATGATCCAACGGAGATGATTTTAAAACCACAAGTTAAATAAAATAATTTAAACGTAATGGTAAAGTCAAATTGAAATAATTAAATCCCACAGTAATTAATTTAAATATTAAAAGCAATTTAAATGCATAACAATAAATAAATATTTGGAAAGCACATAAAAATAATTTTCACCAAATTAAAATCATAGAAATAAACTTACTAAAAATCCAACCAATTTTAAAATAAGAGGATAAATTTTTGAACAATCAAAAATAATCCTTCAGTAAAAATACACTGAAATACGGGGTGTTACACCCTCTACGTAGTAGCCTTCCTATTAAGGACTTGGGCAGCTTCAATATTTCTTGGGCATTGAAGTCCATTTTCAACCTGGTGGAGTTTTCCTCTCTCAACATAAACATATCATGGACCTACTAAAAAAAACCAATATGTCCAATGCCAAAACTGTTTCCACACCCATGAGTTCGGTCCATGCACTTCAATTTTTTTTTATAGTGATCCTTTTCACGATCCCACTCTCTATCGTAGTACTATTGGAGCCCTACAGTATATTATGCTCACTCAGCCAGATACTACAAGAGATTAACATATTTCTGGCGACGTATGTCGCTGCAAATACTCACATTTATTGCCGCAAATCTCTTATTCAGGCTAAATATGTTTGCCCCAATGTTGCTGCTTTTGAAGAGCCAAGTAAAACATTTTTTGCCGATTTTCGAAGGCGAACAGAAATGCTATACATTTCCGGCGATTTTACATCGTTGGAAATGTCATTCATATTGCCAATAAAGGCTTCCAGAATAGATTAATTACTACTGCTTGCCGGTGACGAATAATCGCTGAAAATATTGGAGATATATTATTTGCGGCGATTATATAGTCACTAAAGATAATGTCTCCGCGACTCATCATGCCAGTGATGTAATTCATTTTCGGCGAGGTATGTTCGTCGGAAATGGGTTTTTAAAAAACAAAAGTGTTCATTTTCGGTGAGTTATGTTTGCTGGAAATGTTTTTTTTTCAAAACCTGCTCTGTTTGCTTGTATTTTGTCGTGGTGTTATTTTCCCTGTATTTGTGATTTCATAACAGATAATTGCTTGCTAATAAATTATAAATACTAGATTTGGATAAATTTATATCTGATTGCGCATATTATATATTATATGTAAACATCATTCAAATAACCTCGACGTACATATTTAAAATTCACCTGGATTTAAGAGTACATTTTACAGAATACCATCCAACATATCACAATGGAATATAAATTTACATGTATTTTTCGTTCAAACTATAAATGTCTAACAACAAGTTGCTTTCATGAATGCACCAACATATTCCAACGAGTATGGGAAGAACTAGACTTGTCTTTTGCTATCAACCGTGTCCGTCAATACATGCACTGCCTCACTATCAATCATTAAACCGTTGTCACATGAATTATTCACTATCTTAAAGCCACCTCTCACCATGGTTTGCCCATCACTCCTGCCCACACTCCCACATTACAAGCCTTTTTTGATGCGGACTGGGCTATCTGTCCAGATGATCGCCGATCCACTAGTGTCTATCTCATTTACAATCTCATTTTATGAAGTTTACGTAAACAACAAACTGTTGCCCGTTCCAGTACAAAGGGTGAGTATCGAGTAATAGCCAACTCCATTGTTGAACTAATTAGCTCCAAGGTCAGATTAAAGACCTTGGTATTTTTCTCCGCCAAGCTCCTACTCTCTAGTGCGACAATATCGGAGCTACCTACCTCTCAGTTAATCCATTTTTTCATGTTCGTACTAAACACGTAGCTATTGACTTTCACTTTGTTTAGGAATGAGTTACTCATGGCTCTCCAAAGTTCAACTTATTTTCGGCAAGGATCAATGACTGACATTCTCACAAAACCTTTGGAGCTCCTAGATTTTCCCTACTCCAAGACAAGCTCATTGTAATTTGTTCCTCCCCATAGAGCTTGAGAGGGACTAATAGTGCACCAATCAATGCAGCCAAGAAGGAAGCCACAGAAACTGCATCAAATATTGACACAAAGTCGAAAGATCAAGCTGTAAACATACAACACAATAACATGCCTAAAATGAAGCCTCAACATGATGTAGACTAGCCTCCGTGAATCAAGACCAATGTCTATCTATTTTCCTAGTATAGCTTGGTCAACGCTCCTGATCAGCTTTTTGTATATATCACATCAATTGTACACTTGCATATGTGTGAAAATAATATACAATTACTGGACATTATTAGCTTTGGTGCAAGTCGATCAAATTCAATAGTTATATATGGAAACTCAAATATCTTTGTTTTCAAAAAATTAGATTTTAGCACTTCTTAGTAATAACCATTATAGAAAACATCAAATAAACACTATAACAAAAACGCTTATTCATGGCCAGACATTTTGGACTAACATGATCATTTTCTACGAGAATTATTTTTCTTGGTGTAATAAATAAAAGTTTCTCAGGGAAAGGCACTAGGGATCGAGAGGAATAACTTGTTAAGAAAAATCAAAGAAGGTGGAGCTTTGTAGGGTCTAAGAGGAGGAATTAAATGGTAGGGAGGTTTCATCCATTGCTTAGAAATAGCTGCTAGAAAAAGTTCAATTACAACAAAAAAAAAAAAATAGATAGTGAAAATATGCCTTCATGACTACAGTCGACGCTAGTACTTCTCATGAAAGGGCATTGACTGTTTTAGATCCCAAACCCCATTCAAGACCCAAAGCAATATCATTTAACTATATAAGTACCTTTTGATTTGTTAACTAAGTTGAACAATAATAAGAAGAAATAAATTATATAAATTTAGTTCCAAATTCAGCTTCAAAACAATACTAATTTCTTTCAAGACTTCAATGTCTCAAGTGTTTTTTGGATCATCAAACGTTGCATTATGATAGGGTGTGCATTGCATAGGGCATTAGGCTAAAGTACTACATGAAAAATTAGTCACAACGAAAGATTAACTGACAAATCAGACCAATATTCAATAGATTTAGATCTAAATATCTAAGCAATCACACATATTACCACAAATATCAAAAACAAAATCTACGAAAGAAGTAGAACAATTAATATAGATTTTGGTAATGAATTAAAAACTCATTAAAAAATCTCTTCAAAATCTAAGATTACTGCCGGTGCTCAGCCGCTACCTTTAAATCCACTATAGAATTTATTAATTACAATCAGATTTAGACACTAGTAAAAACTTTGGTGACTCTAAACTTGTCTTGTAATTCCACGAGTGACTCTACAATAATGGAGCTCAGAAATCCTTTTGGCCTTTCTATACTTTCACTGTGAGCACCAACTTGATCTTTATAGTAACGACAACTTCGAAAATCATTCTGGTCAATGAACATGTACACACCAATAGACTCAATAACAATAACCCAAGAACAAGGTGAGTAAAGATCAACACAGTGATGGTCTATATATTGTAGAGAAAGTTATTTGGTTTTAAGGCTCAATAACTCACAATGGTTCTCTCTCAGGGCAAGAAGTAAGGATCTCTGAAATTGTGATCAAGTCTCATAAGAAAGTTGTGCCTTATTATGCTTATATAGCTAGGGTCAAGATTAGGCCAAATTCGGATTTCAGAAGCATGTTTTAATTCAGATTCTGTCACGTTCTCTTGATGAGCCATTTTGACCTAATAAACATTAGAATTTTATTATCTTTATGATGTCAAATTGTAGGACGTCAAATTGTAGGACTTTGATGAACTTTCCAATGACACCAAGATGATCTTCATCCAATAGCAGACAACATTATGACTATTTTACTTTGACTTTGTGTAACACCCCGTATTTTAGTGTATTTTTACTGAAGAATTATTTTAATAATTCAAAAATTTATTCTCTTGTTTTAAAATTATCGGATATTTTAAATGGTTTATTTTATGATCTTTAAATTGTGAAGATTAAATTGTTATGTTTTCTTAATATTTATTTATTATTGTACATTTATATTGTTCTCCTTTTTAAATTAATTGATTATTAGATTTAAATATTTTATTTTCATTTTATCATTACGTTTAAATTATTTTAATTGAGATGCTGTTTTAAAATCATTTTCGTTGGATCATTTTTGTGACCCAAGATGTGGGGATTAGACCTCATTTCTTTCCCTCCATTTTTCTTTTTCCCTTTTCTTTTCTTTTCTTTTTCTTTTCTTTTTCTCTCTCTTTTCTCTCCTCTCTCTCTCTCTTCCCGTGCGGCCTTGCTCCCCTCTCTCCCTGCCCGTTTCTCTCTTCTCCCAGCCCAACCGCCGCGCGCCGCCGGGCACCTCACCGCCCCTCCCGTCAGCTTCCCCACAGGTCGGCGACACCACCCCACCAATCTCAGCCTCCCTCGCGCCGTCGATAGCCCCCACGCACCACACCAAGCCGCGGTGCTCTCTTCACTCCAGTGCCACCGTCGCGCCACCTCCGGCCACCATTTCTTCACCACTTCATCCTCGACCTTCTAGCAACCCAATGGACCCAACCCCATCTCCGATCCGTCACCGTTGAAGCCTATCTATCTCTATTTCCGATTTGGACATTTTTGGCCTAAAACCACCCTTTGCGCCGCCACCCACGGAAAACCACCACTATCATTGGCTTCACTAACCTCTCTAAGCCCTACCCTATCAATTTCGGGTCTTAGTTTGTCCCCATTCAAAAGTGGGTATTTGAGACCCACAGCCACAGTGTATTTTACATTGTTACGTTCCTGTGTCGCCACCTTTTGCAGCTCCATGATCCTTCGAAAATTATTATATAGCACTGTAAGTATTTTTTCAAAGAACTATCGTGATTTAAATATATTTTTGCACTAACTCATATTATTGTGATCTGGTTGGACATGCCGGACTGAGTCCGAGGAGTTCGGGGGTCGGATTGATTGTGGATGAAGTTGTGTGTTTGGTTGGTATTGTGAAATGTTGGTTGTTGGTATGGTGTTGTTCATGTACATGGCATATTGCACGCATGATCATGTTTGTAAAGGAAACTGGATTTTCGTGTACATGCATTCATGTTCATGTGTTTCATAAAAACTGAGTTTTCATGTGTTAAAGGATTTTGGGTGCGTGTGTATCATGACCCCAAGCAGAGATGGGGTATTATCTCGGTGGAGCTCCTCTGGTCACTCGGGAGCGGAATATACTGAGTGACGTCCCCTGGGTTGTCGGATCGGACGAGATGGTCTTGTGCTGACTCTGTGGCCCCTCTGCTGGCGGGGGCTAGAGGATACTTGGCCAAGTACGCGCTGGGCGCGGAACTGGGCATCGCTCGTTTCGTAGTGGGTGCTTGGCCACGAACGCGCTGGGCGCGGAACTGAGCATTGCTACGAACCAGGACGTGCAGATGATCCCTAGGGGAGATCATGGTGCATTGGTTAATGGAATAATGGGCTGTTTTCTGGGAAAATAACGTGTGTTGGTTAAAAAGATTTTATGTGATTCATTTTCTGGAAAAATAAGGTTTTATTAATTTGGGGTATTTTCTGGGAAAATAACGGAGTATTGTTTTTGGGCCAAAATGAGATTTTGGCGTGTGTTGAAAATATCTATTTTCGGGAAAAATAGTATTTTTGGATCTAAGACATATTTCATCATATGCATGCATGTTGGTCGCAATAATGTATTTTTATCTCGTAGTTGTTTGGTCTATACTTACCTACAGTACCATTTTGTGGTAATGCAGATTTTGATGCAGATGAGGCTGAGGGTGAGCCTGAGGATTCGGCTGCACTCGAGGAGTAATCTGGGATCACTCGTTTTGGTTTGAGACTTGTAAAATATTTATTTTGGATGACTGTATAATTTTTAAACCTTTTTATTGATTGTTTAAAATTGTATTAACCATTCTGGTACTTAGTTGACTTAATTATCCACTGCGTTGTTTATTGTACACTGTTGCATGTACACACACTTGACACTATTGATGGGATGTGTGACCCTGTTGTCACCATCCTGGCGTCTTTATTCCCGTGTCTCCTTACATGGGGGTCGGGGGCGCCACAGGTGGTATCAGAACAGTTCGACTCTGGGTAAAACCACATATCCCATAGGTGGAGTACCAGAAAGTTTTAAAGTTGTGATTTGAAATTATTTAGTTTGAAGTATGTTATTTTAATGGTTTTAATTTATTTATGTTTTTATATTTTGTTGGTTTTATTTATTTTATTGTATACTACTTATTTGTTTATTTTATATTATTTGTTTTATTTTATGGCAGGTTATTTTATTTTATTTATTAATTATTTTATTGTGCATTACTTCATTTGTTTTATTCATTTTATCTTCTGATATTTTATTGCTGGTTTTATTCATTTTGTTGTATATTATTTATTTATGAAATTTTATTTTATTTTGTTTTGCTTGGAGTTGAAAAGCGGGTTAAGAGTGCTATGGTAGGAAGATGGTACGATTGTGAACGTCATTGTTAGACTTGAACACTTAGTGTAGTAGGCCTGAACTCTTGGCAACTGGTTTGTTTTAATATCGAGGTTTGAAGGGAACGGCATGATCTGGGTGAACTCTTTGGAGTAGGAACTCAAGTCGCAACTGAGGAGGGAAATAGTTTTAAATCGCTTAGGTTAATTGAGGTCGTAGCCTCCGTAGAAATTATGTAGTGAGTTTATGGAGTAGGAGGTTGTAAGTTCAACGAATTCCAATGTTAGATTTTTGAGAAGGTCACCTAAGGTTTGAGGCCTCATAGTTTTTAGGAAATAAGTTTGTTGGATTTAAGGTGATAGGTTTAACAAGCATTTGAAGGATTAGTTAGATTAAAAGTTTTCGATTTTGTCGACTTTGATAAGCAGTTTGATAACATTCGGGGTTTTAGAATTTACATGTTTTATAAGGTGAATGTTTTAGATTTAAGGTCATGGATCTTCAAAATTTTGAGAAATGATTTTTTATCTAGTTTAAGGTTTTAAAATTGCAGAGTTGAAGGGTTGAATTATAATAGGATTTAATTTCTTAGTTTTGTAGACTTGGTACGCTAGCTTGGTCTATTCTATCAATTGATTAGTTGGTAACCATTAAATTGGGATTGATCAGAGTTGCGTTACTGATATGAGAATTTTTAGGAAAGAACTTCTTTGGAGATGGAAGGTAATGATCTAGTTTGTGTATTTTCTGAGAATTGAAGATGTTGATCTAGTTCAGATAATGATTGGTTTTAACTTGAGGTTAGTGACAGGTTGATGATTTAATCCATATCAATTTTAAGGAATAATAGATGGTGCGGACGTAGGAAATGATTCTTATTGATTTCGAGGATATAGGCCCAGATGATGGAAATGGTAGTGACAGATCACTTGCACGTTTGGAGGATTATTGGTTCTGGCTAAGTGTGCATGAGATCGATGCATAGTAGTGGTGAGTGTGTATGCATTTCGGAGAGTACAGGGGTCCTTGTCTCATTTTTGGCTTGGAAGAAGTGTCCTGGGTAGGTGTTGAAGATGAATAAATACAATAGTATTAAATTCAAGAGATTTTGGTTTGGAGTTTTTGGTGAGTCAATCAGAGTGTGTAGTCAAAACGGATTACTCAATGGAATGATGGTTGACAATAATTATTGTGATTATCTATAGGAATTAATTGTGACTTGAGGTTACCTAGGAATTTAAATTTTGAGGTTATACTTTCTTTGGAGATTGAGAATCCAGTTGGTTGAATTAAGGACATTGTTATTTAACTTGAAGAGAGATTGATGGGTCGTCATGTTTGGTGTATGATAAGATCTTGGAAGTTGAAACTTAGGCATTAGCGATGAATAATATGATTAAGTATGTGAGTTAAACAAGCATTAGGATCCTTAGGTGATTTGCATTGACTTTTGGTGGATTGATGATTTGAGCAATATGGTTGGCCTTGAGGTTTAATAGTGATGTGTTATTGAAGGAACTAGTCGTAATAATACTAGCTTATAGGAGTAGAAGTAGGCGGGCGAGTTATCAAATAGGTTTTAATAATGTTTTGGTGAAGTCAATGATGGTTCGTAATGAGTTTAGTCACCGCTAGAGTAGATGTTATTCTGAATGTCGGTGATGAGCTTTTGGGTTTAGATTATTAGATAGAAGTTTATAGATGCTCTTTTTGGTTGGTCGGGTTGGAATCAAATCTTTTTAAGGTATGTTCCTTATCGTAGATGAGACGGATATATTTTGGGTTGAGGTTGCTTATTTTCAATTTGGGATGCTGAGGTTGGTTTTCTGTCTATGATCATAGATGTATTTTGCGGAATATTGATTTTGATCAAGGCAGCAGGAGTTAATTGAGGAGGAATATGAGTGATAACTCCTGGTGTTGGGAAAAAGAGTATTTTCTACCAAAAAGTGGTAAGAGTTTTCTGGTTAGTAGGTATGGAGCCACCTTGTACTCGATGGTGCTAGTTTTTATGAGAACATAAATTTTATGCATGTGGCGAATTATCAGAGTGTGTAGCAGAAACGTGATATTTGTGGTTGTAGTTAGGAGTTCGGATTTTGTGCTGATCTTGAGGAATTAGTGGTGACTTGAATTTTTAGATGATGCTTGTAGTTGGAGATTAATCTTTTAGTTGTGCAATTTGTTATTGATGGTTAACCTTGGAAGTGGCCATTAGGTTACCAAATGTAGAATTCAATGGAGGTTTAGAAGTTGTAGCATAGGAGCTGATTGAGGTTAGCATGGATTATTGTATGGAGTTATTGATCATTGGAATTTTCTGGTTATTGTATTAAGGTTCTTGTGGAAAATAAGATTTTGGTTAGCATAGTCATCTAGGAATACTGGTCGGGATGTGCCGCTGGAGGACTAATACGTGTATGTTGGATATCGCCATAATTTTTTTTGAGAAATGTGCTGCGTGTTGTCAAGATAAGGCTGAGCTTTGTGCTGTCAAGATAAGGCTGAGCTTTAAGGACCTGCTAGTAAACTTCAACCTCTCCCTATTCCTAAGTGGAAGTGGGATCATATTTTTATAGATGTTGTTGTGGCTTTACTGAGGACTCCTAGTGGAAAGAACTCAGTTTGGGTGATAGTTGATCGGTTGACCAAGAGTGCCCATTTCTTGCCTATCAGTAATACCGACTATTTGGGTAAGATGACTCGGTTGTATGTCAAAGGGATAGTGTGTTTGCACGGAGTACTCAAGAGTATCGTGTCGGACCGGGACCGGTGGTTCATGTCCCATTTTTGGAAGAGTTTGCAGGCAGCTTTAGGCACTAAGTTGAAGTTTAGTACTGTATATCGTCCTCAGACAGACGATCAATCAGAGCATACCATTCAGACTCTTGAGGTTATGTTGCGGTCTTGTGTCATGGAATTTCAAGGGAGTTGGGAGAATCATCTGCCGCTATTTGAGTTTGCTTATAATAACAGTTTTCATTCCTCTATTCAAATGGCCCCGTATGAAGCTTTGTATGGGAGAAAGTGTAGATCACCGTTGTGTTGGGATGAAGTTGGCGAAAGTAAATTGATTGGGCCTGAGATAATTCAAGAAATGAAGGATCAAGTTCAATTTATAAGGACTAAAATGGTGGAAGCCCAAAGTCGCCAACAGAGTTATGCAGATACAAGGAGAAGAGACTTATCATTTGAGATAGGTGATTGGGTTTACCTTAAAGTCTCTCCGATGATGCGGGTTAAGCGCTTTGGCAAGAAGGGAAAGCTTAGTCCAAGGTATGTTGGTCCTTTCCAGATTATAGAGAAAGTTGGGCTAGTTGCTTATAGAGTTGCCCTGCCGGATTATTTTGGGGATGTCCATGATGTGTTCCATGTGTCGTCTTTAAAGAAGAGTTTTGGATAGCTAGAGCCGCGTTTTGTCGGCCCTGAACGTATTGAACTTCGGCCTAATCTTTCTTATGAAGTTGTCCCGACGCAGATTGTGGATGGGAAAGAGCAAAGGTTAAGGTCTAAGACAATACCTTTGGTGAAGGTGTCATAGGGCGATCCGTTGGCGGCGATCTGTTGGCTCAAGATTTCTCTTGGGAGAGAGAAGCTGTCATGAGAGAGCAGTATCCGTATTTATTTGATTGACTGGCGGTATGTTTCTTAAGTCTACTCTTGGTTGAATCTTATTCTTGTTTTAGCGTTAATGTTTGACTTTGCTAATTTTGAGGACGAAATTTTTTTTAAGGGGAGAGGATGTAACACCCCATATTTTAGTGTATTTTTACTGAAGGATTATTTTAATAATTTAAAAATTTATTCTCTTGTTTTAAAATTATCGGATATTTTAAATGGTTTATTTTATGATCTTTAAATTGTGAAAATTAAATTGTTATGTTTTCTTAATATTTATTTATTGTTGTACATTTAAATTTTTCTCCTTTTTGAATTAATTGATTGTTGGATTTAAATATTTTATTTTCATTTTATCATTACGTTTAAATTATTTTAATTGAGATGCTGTTTTAAAATTATTTTCGTTGGATCATTTTTGTGACCCAAGATGTGGGGATTGGACCTCATTTCTTTCCCTCCATTTTTGTTTTTCCCTTTTCTTTTCTTTTTCTCTTTCTTTTCTCCCCTCTCTCTCTCTCTTTCTCTCTCTTCCTGTGCGACCTTGCTCCCCTCTCTTCCCGCCCGTTTCTCTCTTCTCCCAGCCCAGCCGCCACGCACCGCCGTGCACCTCACCGCCCCTCCCGTCAGCTTCCCCATCGGCCGGCGACACCACCCCACCAATCTCAGCCTCCCTCGCGCCGTCGATAGCCCCCACGCACCACACCAAGCCACGGCGCTCTCTTCACTCCAGCGCCGCCGTCGCGCCACCTCCAGCTACCATTTCTTCACCACTTCATCCTCGACCTCCTAGCAACCCAATGGATCCAACCCTAGCTCCGATCCGTCACCGGTGAAGCCTATCTATCTCCATTTCCGATTTGGTCATCTTTGGCCTAAAACCACCATTTGCGCCGCCACCCACGGCAAACCACCACCACCATTGGCTTCACCGACCTCTCTAAGCCCTACCTTATCAATTTCGGGTCTTAGTTTGTCTCCATTCAAAAGTGGGTATTTGAGACCCACGGCCACAGTGTATTTTACACTATTACGTTGCTGTGTCGCCACCTTTTGTAGCTCCATGATCCTTCAGAAATTATTATATAGCACTATAAGTATTTTTTTAAAGAACTATTGTAATTTAAATATATTTTTGTACTAACTCATATTATTGTGATCTGGTTGGACATGCCGGACTGAGTCCGAGGAGTTCAGGGGTTGGATTGATTATGGATGGAGTTGTGTATTTGGTTGGTATTATGAAATGTTGGTTGCTGGTATGGTGTTGTTTATGTACATGGCATATTGCACGCATGATCATGTTTGTAAAGGAAATTGGGTTTTCGTGTACATGCATTCATGTTCATGTGTTTCATGAAAATTGGGTTTTCATGTATTAAAGGATTTTGGGTGCGTGTGTATCAGGACCTCAAGCCGAGATGGGGTATTATCTCGGTGGAGCTCCTCTGGTTACTCGGGAGCAGAATATACTGAGTGACGTCCCCTGGGTTGTCACTAGGCAACAACGGGATCAGATGAAATGGTCTCGTGCTGACTCCGTGGCCCTTCTGCTGGCAGGAGCTAGAGGATACTTGGCCGCGTACGCGCTGGGCGCAGAACTGGGCATCGCTCGTTACGTAGTGGGTGCTTAGCCACGAACGCACTAGGCGCGGAACTGAGCATCTCTACTAAGCCAGGACATGCGGATGATCTCTAGGGGAGATCATGATGCATTGGTTAATGGAATAATAGGATATTTTCTGAGAAAATAGCGTGTGTTGTTTAAAAGGATTTTATGTGATTCATTTTCTGGGAAAATGAGATTTTATTGATTTGGGTCATTTTCTGGGAAAATGACGGAGTATTATTTTTGGGCCAAAATGGGATTTTGGCGTTTGTTGAAAATATCTATTTTTGGGGAAAATAATATTTTTGGATCTAAGGCATATTTCATCATATGCATGCATGTTGGTCACATTAATTTATTTTTATCTCATAGTTGTTTGGTCTATACTTACCTGTTGTACCATTTTGTGGTAATGCAGATTTCGTTACAGATGAGGCTGAGGGTGAGCCTGAGGATTCGGCTCCACCCGAGGAGTGATCTGGGATCACTCGTTTTGGTTTGAGACTTGTAAAATATTTATTTTGGATGACTGTATAATTTTTAAACCTTTTTACTGATTGTTTAAATTGTATTAACCATTCTGGTACTTAGTTGACTTAATTATCCGCTGCGTTGTTTATTGTACACTGTTGCATGTACACACACTTGGCACTATCGTTGGGATGTGTGACCCTATTGTAACCATCCTGGCGTCTCGATTCCCGTGTCTCCTTACATGGGGTTGTGGGCGCCACACTTTGTCTATATTACTAAATTTGATGAACTTGGTATTTCTGCGAATTTTGCTCCATTTTCAACCTAAACTTTACCTAGTATCATTATAGTTAAGTTGGACTAAGTGTTGTCATAAGAGCACGTCAATACATTATTTTTAGACAGAAATAAAAAAAAGAAGGCATATTTCTCCTAATGCTCTATATCTTGCAATGATCTACTGTCGAAGCGCTTGGTGAAGCCAACCAACGAAATTCTAAGTTGTTCAGTACTCTTTTATCAAAGTTCTTAGGTTGTCAGCAATATTGAAAAAGTTCCTCTCCATATTTGGTTAGGAATGTAGAATAAGCAATTAAGATTGTTTATTTGGGCCGGATAAAAATCTGCTCAGTCCGGAACCCAAATAATTGGGTTCTGGTTATAGGTTCCAACCCAACTAAAACCCAGGCTGAAAATCGCATCAGCCGAACTGGCCCATGCCTGGCTAGTTATGGGTATTACACCCGGGTAGTAGATTTTAACCTTAGTACCTTTTTTTATAGAAAAAAAAATTAAAATCCGTTTAACTCTAACGTTAGGTTTGGATAGTGAGTTGAAATGAAACTTGAAAGTTGAATAAAATATTATTATAATATATTTTTTAATAATATTATTATTTTAGAATTTGAAAAAGTTGAATTGTTTATTGTATTTTATGTGAAAATTTGTAAAAATTGTAAAAATTATAATGATGAGATGAGATAAGATGAAGTGGGTTGAGAGTATTTCTCAATCCATACTAAGCAAGTCCTCCCGTGTCATTTCTCTTCTCTCTTATCTCTCTACTCTCCTCTCTCTCTCTAGCCCAACGAATATAACCCTAGCCTTCGCCTTCAAGTTTTTCCGCCGTCTCTCTCTCTCGCTCACTCGCCTCTGTTGTTTGACTTTCAATAAGTGTCTCTTCTCTCTCTCACTTCAATAAGTCTTTCTCTCTCTCTCTCTCTCTCTCTCTCTCTCTCTCGATCGATCGATCTATGAGCAATGCCTTTGAACAAATCTTATGTGGGTAAAATGTATATGAGTTCTTTTGCTAGATCTGCTATTTTTTGTTAAACATTGTTTTTTTTATGAAGTTTTTTAGGGTTTACGTTTTGGTTCTTCTGTTTCTCTTTCTTGTATTCTTTTATTTTTTTGTGAATTTTAATGAGAGATAGATAATCAGGCCATTAGCATAAGTTCGCAAGAGGAAGATCAAGACGGAATATACTTCAAATTAGTCAGTCGGTCCCACAGCGAGAGAGAGAGAGAGAGAGAGAGAGCTCTAGGGGTACTTCTTTTGGATGAATGCAGTGAGTGGCTATATACTTTTCTAGGATGCCCTATATGTTTTCTTTTCTGTTAGAACCCCTTGGAAAAAAACCTTAGCACACCTCTCACCCTCTCCCTCTTCTCTCCAGAGCTGACCTCGTCAGAAAACCTAGAACAGAGAAGGGGTTTGGTGCTTTGGCTCCTCCTTCCCTCATCCCTCAACCTTTTCGAAGTAGGGAGAATTGCTGATCTGCTGTTCTCTGGAGCCCAACGAAGACCATGCGCCCCACCTTAAGATTTTCAAGGCACTGATCCTTCAAACGGGCGAAGAATCTCGTCGAACGGAGAGGCGAGTGAGCTCACACATGGTCCAAAGTGCGAGCATAACATCCACGTGCGACCGCAAGTGGAGCTTTACCACCACCACATGTGGCATTTGTGGGATCTGGGTCATTGGTTTCTTCAGACTCCTGTCCGTTGTACTTCCAAGGTGGCACGTGTCCCTTAAAAGCCACCATAGTCTCCGTGTTTGTTTTTTTTATTTTCTCTATGGTTGAAGATGCGGATCTACAACTTTTCAAGTTGTATTTCGCTATTTTCTCATGTATCATTTACGCTTTTTATTATTTCCTTTGTTTTAGGCGGAGTGTGGTCTTTCAGACGGTTTGTCTGTTGAGAGTTATAGAAGTTAAGACCATACCAGTCACAAAAGGAATTTGTGTATTGGTGGGCCCCAACCTTGAGTAGTTGGCTTGTAATCTGGGTTTTTTCCTTCATGTTAGTGAATGGAGTGCAGGGACCAATAAAATCAAAGGAACATTGATAAGAGTTGATGGATCAGGTGAGGACCGTGAGCCTATAGAGCTGAACCCCTGTTGTATATTTCAGTACTTTCAAATATTCCTCTAGTGCGTATTAAACTTGAAGAAATTAGCTGTTTGCAAATCTGGGATGAGACAGATGTTGAGAGTTGAAACAACTCGTTTAAAAAAATTATTTTGGTCCCCAGCAGATTTAAATGTTAGATGTATTTTAGGTGACTTAAAACCTAGATTGGAAGTAAAGATTACAGGACCAGTTGGGAAAGAAATGCTTATGCCAAAAGACCCCACTGCCACCATCATCATGGTATATCCAGTTTCTTCATCTTTAGCATGTATAGTTTTGAGCAATTTTGTGCATTCTACCTATATTGAGTATGGTTTGGTGTCCTAAAAATAATTTTCTTTAATGCAATTGATTATAACAATGTAGATTATAAAGGTATTGATCAATTATTCTAAGCAAACTAGGGTTATAACAGTTCATGTCCTCACCATTTTTAATGTTGTTATTGTTGTTGCTCGTTGTCTAGTGATCATGTCTATATATGGTCTTAGACTACCCTAAAAAAAATTCCTAGAAGAAATATAAACCTTTTTGTCATGTTTTAATTCATAAGGTACATAAAGAGATATTCAATGAAGGAATTGTCAAAATCAAATGCTGCCATTGCTCAATGGTGCAGTGATAGGTTTGTGGAAAAGACATGAACTTTTTAGCTCTTTCCTCAAAGGATGTGGGTATGTATTGGACTTTCCAAGAATGAAGTTTCTGTGACATTTAGTGTGATGTTTCATGCCACATGTATCAGCTAGCAGGACTTCTTGGCATTTATCCCCCTGTTGTTTTTTCCTTTTTCCATACCAGGATGCAATGTTGGATGAGTTTAGCCAAAAGGAAGGGGGAGAGGGAGGGATTATATTATCGAACTTAAACAAATCTAAATTGGTAGAAACTCTAATTGATTCATTAAAAATGGCAGCAAGAAAAAGAGCTTGCATGACAACTTTCCCATCCCTCTGGAGCTGTAGAGGAATGCATTGATTGGATGAAGCAGACCCATTCTAAGTGTTTAAAGACATAGTAACCATTGGCTCTCTGTAATCCACTTTTGATATGTAATTTTCAGATATTGTAATTTTGTATTTTATAATGTAATGTATAAATACCACATAATGTAATACGTAGTGAATTGCATTATGTATTGCATGCATTTTACATGATAAATATTGATTTTTTTTTAGATGCCTTTAGTTGAAAAGGTAATTAGTTGTTTTATATCTATGCGTTTCAACATTTTTTCTTGAAAAAAGTGTAATAGAATATAGGATTTTAAATAAATAAAAAATTATGCTTTTCAGTATTATTAAATTTTTTTCATTTTAATTAGGCTTTTGTAAAAAAAAAAAAATCTGGCACAACCCGAATGATTCTGAGGTTTTTAGAACCCAGATTTCTGGGTTGTAAAAATCCGAATTCATCTGGATTTTGGCCCAGGTCATTCGGCCAGGTTTGAGATTCGAGTTCTAGACTGGGAATACCAGGATACCCGGTCTGGAACCCGAATGAACAATGCACTACACAATATTATTTAGTGAATAGAATGGAGATTTTTCTTCTTCTTTTTGAATGTGATTGAACCCAAAAGAGGAGGTGAGTATGGATGTGAAACGAAATTAATGCTTATTTCGCAACTATAAGATCCTTTGAGATTTTCTATTGAGCTGCGATAGGAAAAGTTTTAGGATCTCCACCCTTCCTTTGTTGCCCTCTTTCCTAGCATTTGAATGACGATACACCCCTACATATTGTAATAATAGAAAAAAAGGTTATTTGTACATTAAATCTAAGTACTATAATTGGGGCACGTTTACGGAGTGGAATGAGATAAGATGAGAATTTTGTGAATAGTAGTAAAATAGTTTGTGAATAGTCATGATATAGTTTGAGTTAAACATTTTTTGAGTTTTGGAAAAAGAGAGAGAAAATGTTGAATAAAAAATATTATAAAATTAAAATATTGTTAAAATATTGTTTTATAATATTATTGTTGTTTGGGGATTTGAAAAAAATGATTGTTTTCTATTTTTTGTTTGAAAATTTGTGAAAGTTATAATGATTAGTTTGAAGAAAAAATATTCTAACCGGTCACACTGTTAATGGCTAAAAACAACCTTCAATGAATTTTTGCCATGTATCCCATCCATGGGGCTAACAATGAGACCTTGCCGCACAGAACCACAAAGACCCATGGAAGGGAAAAAACAATCTAGATGATCCCCTTTTGCCCAGATCCTTCATCCTTCTCTTCTCTCCCATTTAAACCCCTTGCAAACCGTTCCAAAGCATTTCTGAATGCAAAAATGTGATGCTAGAGAGAGAAAGAAAGAAGAAAATGGCCAGAGGTGAGAGAGATAGAGATGATGGTGGCAGTTTCGTGATGCAACGCCATTTCATGGTGCCAAAACCTTTGGTTTTCTATTGTTCTTTTTTTTTTTTTAATATTTTGGAGTTCATTCTTGATTTTTGTGAGAGAAATGAGCTTCAGAGCCTTGATGTGTGAAATCTGTAGTGCTTTTTTGGGATTTTCATTTGGCTTTCTTT
Source organism: Juglans microcarpa x Juglans regia (assembly GCF_004785595.1). NCBI lineage: Eukaryota > Viridiplantae > Streptophyta > Magnoliopsida > Fagales > Juglandaceae > Juglans > Juglans microcarpa x Juglans regia. The sequence continues at coordinate 7,244,344 of NC_054595.1, forward strand.
GTCTAGGTTTAAATTTCCACTCGTAAGGTTTTATTTTTAATTTGTTAAATTAGAAGAAAAAGTGATAATATACAGAAAGTTGGCAGTGAAGATGGGTTTGGGATTGTTGGGAGATTCACGAACTAATGGGGTTTTCTTTTATTCTCCAAGTGAATGAATGTGATTCATCCAGTATTCTGGTTCAAGGAGTTTTTTATGGGTATTTATGATCGTTCTATTTTTTCTTGATTGGGTTGGAAAACAAAAAGAGAGAAATTTCTCTCTTTGAATAGGGCATTACTTGACCTTTAAGTTGTAAAAGCTATGAAGGCTAGCATGGTGACGCTGGCCAGTGCTGTGAAAATAAGAGGAGGGAAAGTATGAATAACAGGTACTTCGTTCTTCATCGAAATCTTCTTCTACTGTTGCTATTGCTTTGGGTGTTCAAGATATTTATAGAAGTCACATGAAGACGTAGCTGCTTTTTTTCGTGGTTTTGAATTTTTTATTTGATGTGTTGAGTCTCGTGATATGGAGTGTTGGATTGCTGATGCGATCAATTTTTATTGGGAGTTGTTAAAACCCTAGGAACGGACTAACAGTTCTGAAGTGGAACCGCAGTTTGAAAATATTTGTATTTGAATTATGTTTGGAAAGAAGATGAGATGAGATTGAAATTTTGGGATGATATCTATTTCCAAATGAGCTAGTTCAGTATGCAAACTCTTTCTAACAACTTAAGATTACGTTTGGATATTGAGTCGATCTCAGATAATTTATGAATAATAATTAAAAAGTAATGAATAATTTGTAAATAGTAGTGAATTGTTTATGAATAGTAATAACCAAACATAGCCTTAAACATAGTGGAATCTTTGTTCTATGTAGTACTGAAGAATCAATTTGATGGCTTTCATGTTCCTCTCTTTCTCTTCCCCTCCCTTCTTCCCTCTTTGTGTTTTTTCTAGCTGTCATCATCTTTCTCACAAGTTGTCACAACATCCCAATTTTAATCATATAAAATGGAATATCCCAATTTTTGTTTTTATTTTTTATATGAAATAGACATCATTTCATTTCATAAGGAAGTTACATCTATGACTCAAGTTACAAGCCAAACTAACTTCTGTTGTAAACTTTTCCGTACAAAAATATCTTTGCGACAGATATTGTCTGAACTTCAAAAAACTGTCAAAAGAGAGTATCAATTTCTGTATGAAACAGAGGTAAAACCAACCCACATTCACACTCGATCCTCCAATGTAGGAGAAGTAAACACCACACCCATCCTCCGAACCAGAGGAGGGAGGAACTAACATTGATATGGACATAAGTCCAATAGCTTATTTCACTTTATTTTTCCTACAAACAAAAAACCTAACAAACAAACACCAACAAAACACACCGACATAAAATCAGAAAATACCGAAAACAAAAAACAACAGAATCGGGAAAAGCATAAAAGGAAAACACTCGTGGTGTGTGAATGATACGTGCCACTATGGGAAGGAGCCAATCGGTCTGGTGCCGGAGTCACTGGGCCCTGAGCTGCTGCCCATGGCATCAACGGAAGTTGATTTGCAGTGACTCGAGTGCGCCATGTGTTCGCTTTAAACAACAAGTCAGTGCGACGCCCCTCTCTGAATGGCACCCAATACAGTCGATTGCAAGATCGGCAGGTGAGGATTCTTCTGGTGGTGCGCGTGGAGGAAGATGGTCACCAGAGAAGCTCGAATTGATTACCCTCCCTTATTTGGCCGAAAAAAAAGGAAAAAAAAAAAAAAACGAGAAAAGCACCTAAGCTCCCTCATACGTTTGAACGTTTTTTGTTGGCGTTCGAACACCTTGGTGGGACGAAATTCAGCCGTCCCAGAAAAAAATGGCAGTTTGAACGTATTGAAACAGTCTAACAAATTTTCATCCCAAAATATATTTTTTGGGATGAAATTGTTACTTTCTTTCCAAAATACCTTTTGGGATAGTGATATTGGGACGACCTTGAGATACTTTATTTTTGTCCCAAAATATATTTTGGGACAAACACCAAATCTTTTGGGACGAAAAGCTTCATCGCAAAAGACATGATCTGTTGTAATGATCACATAATTTTATGAGTACTATTTGATTAGTTAACTAATTATGTACGTTAACGATGAGAACATGAAGGGATAAATTCTATGGAACATAAATCCAAATCCAGCTGCAAAACAATCATTTGTTTCAAGACCTCAGTGTCTAAAATTATTAGTACTTGCTTACCCATCATTCATTAATCCATTAAGAGAAGGTGCATGCATGGTATTGATCAGCAATATTAGGGTTAAGAAGAAAGAAAAAGAATGCATAATATTTCTCAAAATATTCGATGCCCTGCATTTGAATTAATACGATCCTTCTAGAGTCTTCACTCCTTTCACAAAAAGTCCTATATAAGGCTATCAATGATATGGGACAAGGCGGCCGTTTATTTCCTAGCTTCTTTTGTTGGGGAACGCAGAGTACGTATTTAGCATACTGAAATGCAGAAGTTTTCCACTCCTTTTTGACACCTCGTAGAATAAAAATATTCGGTGTGAAACTAAATACGTACGTACCTTAAGATTAATGATGGCAACGACTGGGAAAGCACTAGTAGCGATGAGGCCGTGGGGAATCTAAAGTAGCATAAAAGTCATGAAGGAAAAGTGACAAGTTCAATGCCCATGAGGGCATTCGTGAACAACAATGTGCAGTGCATCAACAACTCCATCCTCTACAATTGTTCATGCACTCACCATGATCCTGGGGTGCACCTTGCTCTCTCTAGAAACTAAGAAGCCCTACGCAGAGTTCCATGTCAAGGATCAGAGCTAGAGAGATCAGACTTATAAGAGAGGTTAAGCAGTGTTTGATGTTAGGCTAAGGTATACATGTAAGAGAATAAGAATGCATGGGTCCTAATTCTTGATAGCTAGCTAGGTTCCACTTCTAGTAAACTGTACGTAGTTTAAGATTGTCGATGATCAATGGATGTCGACAAATAATACGATATCCTCTCTCATAAATATTATAGCAAGTGTTTTTTAGCAGAAGAGCACAACCAATTGTCAATTGCCTATATGTGTAGCACATGATGACTACCTACTCAGATTTGTCCATTTTATATATAATACCTTTGATATTGGTATTAAATGGAATATCATAATTTAGATATTGAAGGTGATTTTCTTTTTTCAAAACAAAAAAAGAAAATGAAGTTGAAGATCCAAAGGCTATTGAACTATTGGCAGTTTTTAGGGGGCTTCGACTGTGTTCCTCTATGGATATCTTGAATCTACTAGTTGAAAGTGATTGCTTGCTGGTAGTGCAATCCTTATAGCAAAATGATATGGGGGACTCCATCCATGGGATTCTGTTTGCAGAAGTATAGAGGCTGAAATGTTGTTTTGGAAGTTGTTCTTTTAATCATGTGTATAGGGAGGGGAACATGGCAGCTTGTCAGATTGTCAGGAATGGGTTGATAGTATTGAGATGTGGTGGAATTGTATTCCAGACTTTCTTTCTCAAGTCATTTGGCTTGATAAACGCCTGCAATTGTTGATCTCAATTGAAGATGTTTGTTTTGTCAAAAAAAAAAAAAAAAAGTTATATGAAATTTAAAAACTTTTTTTTTTTGGTTGATAATCAAATATTTCATTGAATCACCAAATAATTGTCCTTGCAAAATATTGCTTCTTTCAAGCCAAATAGCTTGAGGTACAAAAGAAGGACACCCCTCCCACCACATTTCAATATCATCAACCCCCTATGCATATCTTGCCAGTAGATGAGCTGCTGAGTTGCCCAATGTATTAACATAAGAAATCTGAATATCACTGAAACCACTCATTAACCTTCTGATATCTCTAAGCAAATAATCAAAGTCTGTTAAAAAATTTGAACTATCCTACAAAGCATTTACTAGAGTCAAACAATCTGTCTCTAGCAGCAAATTCGGCACCTCCCACTGAGCACACAGCTGTGGACCTCTCAACATGGCAATCGCTTCAATAAACTTTGAAGAGAGAACTTCCCTTTCCACTTTACTGTATACCACAACCACATTGCCTTTATCATCTCTGAGAAGCACACCAATACCAGCTTTCTGTTGATAAAAAAAATAGCACCATAAATATTCATCTTTAAATATCCAACTGGAGGAGGAGCCCAACAAACCACCCTTTTAATATCTTGGAGCACAACATTCCCTTTTCTGGATTGTCGTTAAAGTAATAAATTTTTGGCAGCTGTTTATCGAGAAGAGGTAAATGAGAAGGTAAATAAAAAAATTCAAACAAATTTAGAAGAGATCATAAATTTACAAATGTTAAATAAAACATAATAAAAGTAGAAAATAAACATTGAGTTTATAGACAAGTCAGTATTGTATTTAGGCGTATATTTACAATATTGAATGTTTCACAAGAAAAGATTTGGAACGTTTATGCTGTTGCTTTAGTTACAGGACTAATAGAGAGGATGTTGAGATTGTTCTGACGCAATTATCCATGTTGATTTATTTATGCGCCTAAATAGATAATCCATTCTCTCTCAGAAACTTTACTTGAAATGTTTTCTAAATATGGTAGATGCTCCTGTAATGATGAAAAGATCATGTAAAAAAGAATGTATCAAATTTTTAAAATAGATTTATGAATGTACATTTTACCTCGCCTATGTGTTCCAATAGATCAATGGCTGTACAATCCATTATTTCTTCGACTATTGATCCAAAAACGACAACTGCTATACATACACTATTATCATTTACTTCCATATAGGCTCGAAAAACTACAAATAATGAAACAATTTTTATTGGTTAATATTAATAGTTATTAATTATATTTGAAATATGATGTGAAAATTTAGAATTTAAAATTATGAAGTAAAATATTTACCGTGGTTGGGAGATACTTATGTTCTTGCAATTATAGCATAGGAATTTCTCATTGTATTCATATCCAGTTTCTTTATTGCAATTTGCATAGGACATGTAGTAGAAGATTTGATGTAAATCAACTATAGAAAATCTTCCTCAAACCCAATATCTTGATTTCTGTAAGACATAAATATATAATATGACAATTAAGAATAGATACTTATGAAAGTCAATATTATTTGAATGTAGAGATAAAATAAATTTCAATATAACATGACTCCCAAGATTAATGTTTATTTTTTAAGAAATTCAATATTTTTCATAAAAATCTTATGAATACTTAATTTTGTTTTTTGATCATTTATTTATATTGGCCGATTTTTAAGTAGTATTTTTTTCCACATGGGAAGCCCAAAATTGAACATCAAAAGCCCCACTACCCCTAAATTTCGCAGAAACCCTCCCCTGCACCCTATGCGACGCTGTTTGTAGAAGAAACCCTACATATTTATTCTCTGTATCTCCTTTTTGTCTCTGTGTCTCTCTCTGTCCCCATCTCATCTGCCACCACTTCTCTTCCTCTCTCTTTGTCGCTAGATGCAGCTGTGGCCATACAAATAAAGTAGAAATGCCGGCCCTCTCCATCAGTCAAGCACAGTGTCTTCTCTAGCATTTTTGCTCCGTTCGTTCTCCACGAAGAAATGCCGCCACTCTCCACCGCTGCGAAGCACACACCAACTGAGTGATTCGGTGCACAGAAATACGACCATTGTCCACGAAGAAAAAACTACACCTTTCCATCTCTTTTGTGTCTCTCTCTTTCTCTGTCTGTCTATCTCTGTTTCTTTCTTAGAAAATATATTTGTGAATCGTTAGAAATCTAAAGAAATTTTTTGGTTGCCATCATATGCGCACTACAACAAATATTGATTTTTCCCAGGAGTGACTCTCGTGGGAAAAAGTATATCATTAGTGGGAAAAAGAAATTTTCCCACCAATTTGTTTCGTGAGAGACTCGTGGAATATAATGGGTGGAGAAAAACTCTTTTTTCACCAAACCACAAGTTCACGGGAACAACCTTCTTTTTCCCATGAACTACCATGGTGGTTGAAACTTTTTTTTTTTGTGGTAAATAAGGTTTCATCTAGTGTAATGTGGTGGGCAATAACATCATTTTCCATGAGAGGAGGTTGTGGCAAAACCTGTTTACCCATGACATATCTTCGTGGAAAAAGTTGCCTTTAGTATTTTCGATGAAATACTTTCTTGGGAAATATATATTTTTCACAAAATATTTGGTCGGAAATACTTATTTACGAAGAAATCTTATCACGGGAAATAATTTTTTTCAGCAAAAAAAAGTATTTGCCACAAGTTGCATTCACAGCAAATGCTAAGAAATTTCAGAAAAAAAAAATCATAAAATAAAAAAATGATTCAGAGCCAAAAATAATCATAACAAATAGTCTAATATAGGCTAAGCATCGACCTTATTTAGAAAACACACAAGTGATGGCACACCAACTTGCACAAATGCATTCACAAATCCTCATATACTTTACTCTAAAAGCACCAAACAATGCATAAGCTAAACAAATATGATGGATAAAATTTACAAGCCACCATTAGAAGGATGCCCACTTGGCGAGCAAGCAGAATATGTTCCTTGGTTTGCGGCATGGGGCCATTGGGGGCAGATACAACAAGAATACCCCCATCCATTTGTGCAGCACCCATAATCATGTTCTGTAGATAATGATATAGGTGCATGAGGGCATACAAATTTTAGATGAAGAGAAATGCTATAAATTATAATTGAGGTATTATTAATATTCAAATTGAGTAGATGAGCAAAAGAATAATAATGAGAGGTCATATAAGAAGCTATTTGATCTAATTTTTCATTTTCACCTACATTTTGTTCACATCCAAACCAATATGTGATTTATTTACATAGTCACAAGGGATGTAAGATGTTTAAACAAACACTCGTAGAAGTAAACATAAGTTAATGATTCATGAAACGAGAATAAGCATATATAGATTGATATAATGTGAAAAAGTGAACACAGCTCATCAACGAGTTTGTCTTGCAAAAATTTTCAAATGGATTTAGCACAATTCCTTCATAACAAAATGAAATAAGTTATACAGGTTACCTTAACATAATCTGCATGTCCTGGACAATCTACATGTGCATAGTGTCGCTTAGCTGTTTCATACTCCACATGTGCCTGTAAAATCATTTGACGCTAAGGTAAGCCATAAAGGTCTTTGAGAAGATGAATGAATCTCTTTAAATAAGCAAGATAGAATGGCATGGCAAAAAAAGTGCATGAACAAGATTCAAAAACTATATTCCAATCGTTGCAATTGTAATTCCTCTCTTTTTCTCTTCTGGAGCTTTGTCAGTTTCATCGAACACAACAGCCTTAGCTTTCCCTTCTTCTGCTAGCACTGAAGCAACGAAGTTAATAGACAAAGTCAATCTATAACTAAATTTCCAAGTAAACCCACAAAGTAATGAATTACAATAGTGGAAGCATGGAAAGAGATCCCATATGAGATGTACCTCTAGCCTTTGCCCTTCCTCTGCTACTGCGGCCCCAACCACGACCATTTGGTGAGCCCTCTGGAAAATACAAAACAATTGAACAAATTCGTGTACAATAATTTCAGACCAATAAGGAAAATCATGATGTGGGACTACCTCCTTCATAATCAAACTCTGTGGATGCCTTCACCTGTTCTGCAGGTAAAGGAGGCTGGTACCTGAGAACACCATAAATTCATAAGTTTTAAGCGATGTTAAATATCTGCAACTAATGAGAACTTAAAAAAAAAAAAATAGAGAAAATCTTGCTAAAAACTGTTCCAGCTAAAAGCTCATCATTTAACATAGTTTCTTTCACTTTTAGCCCATTAATCCCAAAAATGCAAGTGAAAGAAGTCTGGCTTCCCTTCAAAATTTAGTACCTACTACTTATAAAAAAAAATTTAGTACCTACTCACGTTCTGACTCGTGAGTTGAAAGTGCCTAATGCTACATCAACCAAACTATAGTACAATTTACAAAACTTGCAAAGCAACTAACGCTTCCAGTCCAACCAATGCAATCCATGTGTAGCCATCACACAACAGTTTGAAAACTTCGCAACCAGGTACTAAGAGAAAATATCAGAGTCTCCTAGATGAAAAGCAACATGAAAAAAATGGTGACAGAAATCGATCACGACATATCACCAACACTGCAAATTTATCTCACAAAACGCTTCAAGTATTTAATAAACCTCCACAGTGTGTAATGCAGAAAACCATTTTTTAATGAAAAGTGTCAAATATTTTGGTCTCAGCTGCTCTCTTGGTTTCCTCTCGTTTTCTCTTCTCTCAAGGTGCAATTCTAACAAATTGAGTAGTTGAAAATATTTGAAATAGTAAATTTACATAGATACAAATCAGACTAGGCCCTCAACACCACACCATACACGTCTATATACACTAAAACAATGCACTTGAGACACAAAGGTAGGATTTTTACCATGCTTAAGGGCTGGACAGCTAAGGAGGCGTGCGGGAGGTGCTCCTGCATCCATGGGTTGCTCATGGTGCTCTTGCATCTTGCCTGGAGGCCAAGATGGTGGCTCACGGCGGCGGGGAAGGCCACTGTAATCAAAAAATCGTGGGGGGTGTGCCGTGGAGACCCGCAAGAGAGACTGTGCGAGGGAGAGAGACGCACGAGCTGGGGTGGAGCTGGCGGAACCGTAGGGCGGCTGAGGGTGGCGATGGCCATGGCTGGAGACAACGAAGTTGCACGAATCTGTTGGGATCCGAGAGGCAGAGGGAGAGAGAGAGAGAGAGAGAGAGAGAGAGAGAGAGAGAGAGTCAGCTAGAGGGAGGGCTGAGGGAGAACACCCACGGGGGCTCCATGGCAACGGGAGCAGTTCGCGGTGGCGCAATAGGGAGGAGAGGCTCAAGTCTCGACAGTCGCGGAGAGAGAGAGAGGGAGGAGAGTATCGTGGGGGGTTTTTTTTGGGGGGGAGGGGGTGGGAAGAAACGAGCAGGGGTTTTAATTTTAGTAGTATTTCCGGTGGATTATTATCGCCGCAATAACTGATCACACCGCCGCAAATACAAATAACCCATATTTAAAAAGGTTGATCTATTTGTGGCGAATAAACGTTGCCGCAAATGATAATAATCTCGTCGCAAAAAACTAATAACCCACGAGAGGGAAATTATTCTGTAAGACTATTTTCGGCGAGAAAATTTCGTCGCAAAAAACTAATTACCTTGTGGCAAAAACTAATAACCCACGAGAGCAACATATTTTTGATAGGTTTATTTGCGGCGACTATTACTCGCACCAAAAGGCGTTTGTTTCGTGGTAAAAAATCATTTTCCCACAAAGTTTTTCTTGCCAACATGATCTCGTGCCAAAAAGCTTGTATTTTTTTCCACAGATAATTTTCATGTCATCAGCCTACTATTTGCCACAATCATATATCATGGAAAAAGAATTCGTGGGAAAAGCTTATATTTGTTGTAGTGGCGTATGAATTGGTTTATGAATCCTTACAAATTTGATCTAACTTGGTTTTTTTGTACAAATTCGAGTACAATTATTTCTAATGGTGTGAGGAGATTTTGTTATTTTCTCTAGATATACACATATTACATCTTGTTTTTACATTTTATTTCCTTTAGTGTAAATGGGTATGATTTATATAGTGAATTTATATAATTTTGAAGGGATTTTCTTTGGATCTGTATTGGTTTCCTCCCTCTCTCTCTCTCTGCTTCTTTGTTAGAAATCTCCTTTATGAATCCTTACAAATTTGAACATATTTTGAATTTTTGTACAAGTCTGACTGTAAATTTGTGTAATGGTCTGTGCAATACTGACTTGTATATAAACTCACGGTATGATTTATTTATTGAGTTTATAGAAATTTGAATTATTTTTTTTGGATATGCGTTGCTTTTGTCTATGTGGGTATGAATTATTTCTTGAAGTTGAAGAAATTCAAACACAATGTGTCGGTGTGAAATCACTGTTCATGGAATTGGGGCAAACAAATAAAACCACAAATAAAACAAAAAACAAATCGAGGGACAAAAAGGGTAAACAAACAAAATATAGAGGTAAAACCGTAAATACACAGAATATAAAAAAAAGAGGATAAAAAGGCAAAACAACTCAACAGGAAGGGCAAAATTGGAAAAAAAAATTGAGACAAAAAACACTGTTCTTTTTGGATAGACGCTTTTATATATAAAAGAATATATGCTTTATGGAAATATGATGTCGCCGTGTTATTTGTAGATACCTAGGAGGAGGTTCGAGTATAAGCACCTGATCACCTTATTCTTCCTTTTCGTCAATGTTTTGTTAGAATTAACAATAAAAAAATCTAATAGGATACTAACTTTTTCTTTATTTATTAATATTTATTCAATACCACTCTTTTGAAACTTTGAAAGGTAAAAACATGCATGCATGGCATGCACTGGCAGCCAGAATTTATTCTACAGATTGGGATTGCTCATCTCCTTTGAGGGCAGTACTGTTGCATGTCCTACTCCATGGCCGGTCTCTTTATAATGTCGGTAATAGAATTATGTTGCCATGTAGGAAAGAATCTTCATTTGGTGTCTAGTTATATGACATTTTAGTTGGTTTTGATCTCATAGAATTTTTGTCTAAATTTTAAAATCTAAAGTGGAATAGTGATAAACTTATAAAAGTAGATCACATAATATTTATGGCTACACAAGTGAATTTATTGGACAACATTTAACGTTCATTAATAAATATGGTGAAACTCACATTATGTGTTTATCTCTTCTTTACTCTCGGCTCAAAAGTTCGAGCAAAAATTTTAAGGGATCGAAATTCATGTTCAGATAACTAAAAATCATGAGTTTTCTCATCTCATCCAATTCTCAAATTTAAAAAAAATATAAAAAATATAAAAAACTCATTTTCAAATCATATTTATATATACAGAAATATGTTTTAGCCTTGCGACTGGTAGTGGCTTCTTTGGCTGCCACCATAGGTGGCTGAATCTTGCCAGTTGGTGGCCAGACACTCTTGCCATGAAAGGCGGCCCAATCTAGAGAGCCCGGTCGCAGCGAAGAGTCTCTCGATGGTCTTGGCAGGCACAATGCTAGTTGGGTATTGGCTACGCACCCACAAAAACTACCAAATTATATATATATATATATATAAATTTGATTTGATTTATTATATTAAAATAATTATTACTTAATATTCCTCAAATATTTTAAAAATATTTTAGAACAATTCACAGCCATATCTCTATTATTGAAACCTACCCTAAATTGGTTGGGTGAAGTTGGTAGATTGCTTTTGCATGCTTCTCTATTAAGATTGATATGGTTATATATATTGTTTGCTTTATATCTTAATCAGTTGTTATATACATAGTTTTCCGCGCTTCTTATTTCCTATTGGAATATTTATTTGCTTGTAATTTACTTTTTGGATGAAAACAATTGTCTCGTATATTACATAGTACAGTTGCAATTAGGGTGTACTACTGATTCTGGTTACCGTATGTGTTTTTCATGAACTTATTTCACTTTTTATATATGTACAAGACAATTTTACTATGACTGAGTGCATGCGGCCTGAAAAAAAAAATGATTTCTGAAAAGTGTTCGATGTTCCTTCATTGATCTACTGATCTGGAAGCAATTGATGCAGCCTAGCAATGAACGCCTAAATTCTACACTCCTTGCACAAAGTCATCAGGTTGCCAACAATATGCATGGGATAAGGTTTCTTTGGTTCGTTACCAAAACAACATTGACCAGTCACACCCCTAGTTCAACTCCCATCGTCTCGAACTCCAAGAGTTCCCGCTCCTTCTGCCACATTGCCGACACGTCCCACCAAAACAACATTGTCGTTTTCTCCAGCAAAAACGTCCTACACTACCCAACATGCAACAAGTATGACAATTCAATCCTCTACAATTGTTAATTTTCAATGCCAATGCTAGCTTGTGTGTCTAGCCCAATCCCACCTTCATTTCTGCTCTTTGTTTTTCAATGCCCATGGGTGCATTCAAGAAAAAGCGAAGTGCAAAGTATTAATAATTCAATCCTCTGCAATTGTTCATGCACTCAACATGATTTGGGGTACGTACGCACACCTTACTTTCTTTAGGAATCCCTCTATCGAATTCCATAGCAATAACAACGGAACTCCCAAAATCATAGATCGTGATTGAAGCAGCATCAAGTCAACAAAATATATAGAGGAGGATACCATGCAACATAATCCCCCACAACGATGGATTAGTTGTTGTGTTTTTGCAATGTTTTGGTTTTACATGCTTAACTTGTTGCATGGTTTTAGTTTTGTTAAGTAAATTTAATTAGTTATTTTGTATAAACCCACAGTTCACGAAGGTGAGAAGATTCACTTTGTAACATTGTATAAGGAACGCATTACACCTCTCTATCTTGTCCTGCGACATAGGAATTCTCAAAATTCTTCAATTCAATTATTGCGTCATTCGTAATTACATCTGTAATTGTTCCTTATGAAATCCACACCCAATAAACAATTGATTTGTTTTTTTCCCTATGGAAGGATTTCGCAGGAGAAAAGGTCTTGACCCCATACATTAAAATCAAACTCAATCAACTCAATAAATATTCATGATACTTAGGTTGCGTCTGGATAGTGAAGCGATATGATCTGGCAAAGGTATTCGTATCGTGTTAAGTTATAATTCGACTATATTGGTTAACCCAATCCCAACCCATCTAATTAAATGGGTCAGCCCTTGAAACCCTAACAAACTCGTATAAATAACGGATAATTCCACACAACACGACCCACGTAATATTCCATATAAATGAGTTTAACTGGCCTGTGTATTTGTTTCAACCGAGTTAATATAATCTTGTACATGATACAAGGAGAACTATATAAATAGTTCAAAACTACAACTACATTTATGATAAAGGGTTTGATGAACAATATCTAAAGCAATTATGATAAAGGGTTTCATAGGCTTATCTACAATTGACCTATTTAATAATCATGTCTTATTAAGTCAACACATTTTGACCTTTTGACCATTTGTATCAAACATAAACCTAGTTATTTGGAGTCATAAATGTCCGTCCCTATTAACCACCTATGACTATGTTTCAGAAGGACTGTAATACTCTCATTGTATCACATTTCATGTAACTAAGGTCGGTTTTTTTTTTTCCTTTTTTTTAATTTTTTTTTTATCTAAGTATCAATGATTTAATTCTAATTGACATGACATTCTAGGAAAGGATGAGACTACCGCATATCTGCATTGGGAATATCTAATAATTACTCATAATATGGAGCTTAAAAACCACGTTCGCGATCTAGGAAATTATAATCACAAACATCATCTCTACAAGGTTCATCCACTACATAAAAAATAGCTATAGTAGTATTATTTCCCTTGGCAACAAGGGCTAGAAAATGTTTAGTTACAAGAAAAAACTGAAAAGTGAAAATATGGCTTAGTGACTTGGGTTCATTTCCATGCAATTATGGGAGCCAAATGTAGGCCTAAAGCAATGATATACCTATAACTCTTTTATAATTTATTATACAACTTGTGGGGAGGTAAAATACACTTGGACTAAAATGGCTTTCAAGACCCAACCCATCAAAAGGGGCCATCAGCGAGAAGGAGAGGGGACAAGAAGAGACAAGGGGATGAGGGTGACAGGAGAAAATGGAAAAGTAAGAAATGGTCAGACACTTAAAGTAGACATCCCTCACGACTATCGAGGTACACCCATGAAGAGAGGGTCAGATAAAAAGGGCAGGGTGCCTATGGTTTTGGGGACTTCCGACTCTTCAGTTCTTCTTCGATTGCTTCTTCAACTTGAGAGCTCTAGAGACAACTGCTTTTCCAGCAAATAGATCTGCAGCTCCCATTGTACAGTGAGAAGTGAGAGACTATGAGTAAACATGCTTATTATAGTGGAATCTTTCCTCTCCAAATCCTCGTGGACATAGGCCTAGTGTCGAATCATGTAAATCTGTGTGTTCATTTCATCTTATTTCATCTGTATTCAAATATATCACCATAGATGTATGCATCGGCACCGGACCACTGCCGGGGGCTCCACACGTCGCTGATTAAGGCCCCAACCATCTCACTGCGTCCCAGGAATGGATTTCTCTTCCCTTTCAAACTGTACATTTTTTGACATTAATAGTTGGTGCTGTTTGTGGGATTGGGATTTTTCTTGTAGCGGAAGCAGAAGAAGGATGATTTCTCGACTCGCTAAATAATCTTCGAAGGAGAAGATGAAACTCTTCTAGATAAGTATCTTCAGGCTTTCGACCTTTACTTTTATGACAAACACTACTGCAAGAAGTGAGCGATTAAAATTGCATTGCACTTTTTATACATTTAGCAAGTATGGTTGGGAATCAAACTTCCTAGCCACTCAAGCTTTAAATGCCATTGTTTTGTGTACTTTAAATACACAGTACATTTGAAAAACACTAGGAGCATACACAGGTTCACAGAAGCCGGGCACAGTGCCCATGCATGTTCAAATTGTGCGTATTCAAAGTTCACACGGGTGCACTTTGCCGTGCACCAAGAAACTCTGTGCCACATCGCCGCAAGGCCTGTTGACCCCTACCTGGGTGCCAGTGGCCCCTACTTACGGGCCATACCCGGCGTCTGAGCCGCGCATGAAGAGGCACAAAAGCATGCACCTAGATGAGCCATAACCCCGCGGTGGGGAAGCCAAAGGCAATCCACAAGCGACTAGTAGGTGCCATCTGTCGCCTAGGAAAAGGTCCACGACCACCTCCCCATGACAAAGATCGTCGCATGACCACGAGCATGGGACTGCCCGTTGCTGAGATTACCTCCGCCTAGACGCACCGTAGCACGATGGGGGTGCCAACAGCCACCATGGGGACTGCCGACATTTTATGTCCCCGCCTGAATACTGCCATCGCACCCTGTCACACGGTGGCTAGCGGTGGCTTGAAGTTGTGCACCAGTGCATGAGGCATGTACTGGACTCCACGACCATGGACACCGTAGCAGTGGCCTTCTCTTCATGGCCTCCACTCGTCGGCCATGCATTGTGGCCAAGCACTACACGACCTGCTCACCCACGATCATGCACAACGGGCAGAGCTCAGCGGCCTCCTTTCCTCGGCCATGTGCATCACAGTCAGTGGCCATGTACACTGGACTCCACGGCCATGCAGGAACGTGCAGGACTCCATGGCCTCCTCTCCATGGCATGTGACCATTAGCCATGGGCGAGCACCCTAGGCCTACGTGAATTCTATTTGGACCTACAGAAGAGAAGGAACAAAAGAAAACTTGCCTAGAAGAGAAAGAAAAGACAGAGAGAAAAAGGAAGAAAAAAAGTGGAAATAAAATGAGGAGCAAGATAGAAGAAATGACAAGTAGTAGCAAGCAAACGAAAAGAGAGAGAGAGAGAGAGAGAGAGAGGAAGAAATGGAAAAGGGGAATAAAAATATGGGGCGAGGAAGAAAGGAAATGGTAAACAGTAGTGGGCGACTTCGGTCAAACAACAGCAAAAATAAAAAATAAAAAAAGAGAAGAAGGAAAAAATCAGTCATGGTGGCAAAATATTCTAGTTTGTCTCCTTCGAAACTTACATGGATTTTGTTTTCACTAACATGATTGATCACTGTAGCAACTTACCTCCTCGCAAGGCAAAAAGGAAAAGGTAGGCCTAAAAGATTGCCTTATCCCTCTCACAGAAGAGTGCGGGTTGATTCTTGGCTGCCCGAAGATAAAAACTTACCTTCCTCGTTAAGTGTCAATAGGCACGAGCAGGTCCAGTAACAGACTGTCCGAATGCCTCACCTTCCTACAGGATATCATAGGGAAAGGTAGGCCAAAAGGTTGCCTTGTCCCTCCCATAGTGGAGAGTGAGATCAGCCTCACAGCTCGCTGGATGAATTACGTTGACCTCCGCTGGTCCGAATTGTGAGATCAGCACCAGCCTGACCCAAACCTACCCTTCCCTAAGATGTCAATGGGCAGGAGCGGATCTAGAACAAACTGTCCGAACAACCTACCACCCCACGAAGAATGATTGGTGAGCAGGCGGCTCGACCTCCTTATCTAAGAGAGTGGGACCAGCCCTGTGAAGGAGTGGATCGGCCACATTGTTGTTCGAATTTCCTCCCCGAAGGGCAACAGATGGAAATGTAGGCCTAAAGGTTGCCTTATCCCTCCCGCGATGGAGTTGTGGGTTAGTCCTCAGCTACTTGAAGAAAAGTTCTTATCTTCCTCATAAGCGTCAATCGGCAGGAGCGGGTTCAGTAACAGACTACCTAAAAAACTTACCTCCTTGCGGGATACCATGAAAAAAGTAGGTCTAAATGTTGTCTTATCCCCTCATAATGGAGAGCGGGATCAACATCGTGACTATTGGAATAACTTACCTCGACCCCTGTTATGACGAAGTGTGGGATTAGCATTAGTCTGACCCAAACTTACCATTTTCTGTGATGTCAACGAGCAAGAACGAGTCTAGAACAAACTGCCCAAACAACCTACCTCCCCACGAAGGATGATAGGTGAGCAAGCGGCTTAACCTACTCATCCAGGAGAGTAGGACCAGCCCCCACGATGGCCCGAATAAGTTATTCTAACCTCCATCACGGTGAAGGAGTAGATCAGCCACATTGCTGCTTGAATTACCTCCCCACAATGGAGTGCGGGTTAGTCCTCAGCTACGTAAAGAAAATTTCTTACCTTTCTCGTAAGCATCAATGGGCAGGAGTGGGTTCAGTCATAGACTACCCAAACAACTTACTTCCTTACGGGATACCATGTGGAAAGGTAGGCCTAAAGGTTACCATATGCCCTCTGCAGTGGAGAGTAGGATCAGCCTTGTGGCTACTCGAATAACTTACCTCGACTCCTGCTATGACCAAATGTGTGATTAGCGCTAGCTTGACCCAAACTTACCCTTTCTTGTGGTGTAACGGGTGGGAGCGGGTCCAGAATAGACTGCCTGAACAACATACCACCCGTAGGGAACAAAAGGATTAGATGAGCCAAAGGACGTCCTGTTCCTCTCGCGAAGGAGAGCGGATTCAGCCCCGAGGCTGCTCGAATACTTACCCCAACCCCCACTGTAGTGAAGGAGCGGACCAATCACATCGTTATTCGAATTACCTCATCAGGGGAGAAAGATGCAGTTTGATATGAGGCATTGCGATCTCTCCCCAAAGGGGAGCAGGCTATGTCTATGGACTATCTGAATAATGAAGAGAAAGATACAGACATCACGAATGGAATCTCCACCAACGAAATCTCCATCAACAGAATCTCCATCAGCAGAATCTCAAGCAGCAGAACATCATCTCTAGCAATAGAATTCCAAATGGATAGTGCCTCAGACCCTTACCACACCCCGGCAAGACAGCTCAGGGTTGCAAATTTTGCACTTGTGATTGGAAAATATTTGCGTTAACATGTTTGAATTTTGCAGCATCTTTTACTTACCTTCCTGTGAGAGCCAACTGGCGGTTCCAGGCTTAAGGCAACCTGACCTGCCTTATTGAGAGGTGCGGGTCCAGTTTTTCGATTGCCCGACATTACTTTCGAGACAACATAGTGTGGTTGGACATCTTTTGCTTACTTTCCAGTGGAGGTCAACAGATGACAACATAATGTTCTGTCACATCCTTCAGACTCTCAAGTTTGGAAGGAATTTGGCTTGGAACACCCATGGTTTGCTGAAGAACCTCGTAATGTTCGACTTCGGTTAGCAACAGATGGATTTAATCCGTTTGGGAACATGATTACTAGTCATAGTACTTGGTCAGTTGTACTTATGTCATACAATCTACCACTGTAAAAGTATATGAAAGATCCATATTTCATGATGAGTTTGCTCATTCCAGGTCTGAGATCATCTGGAAATGATATAGGCATAAACTTGCAGCCACTGATAGCAGAATTGAAAGATTTGTGGGAGAATGAAATCTTAACATTTGACAAGCAAGTCGTTCAAGATGCATGCTACGGTGTTATGGATAATAAATAATTTTCCTACTTATGGAAACTTGTCAGGTTGGAGCATTAAGGGGAAATTGGCATGTCCAAATTATAATAAACTTACCCAATCTGAATGGCATATGTATGGGAAGAAACTATGCTTCATGGGTCATCGTCAATTTTTACCTGGTGACCATAGATGGCGTGAAAATGGTAGGATGTTTGATGGCACTGTTGAATGGGGGCACCCTCCACCATTCTTGTCTGGCGAAGATGCTATTACACAGTTTGTGGAGGTTGGAAGTAATGATTTTGGTAAAAAATAGCGGAAGAGAAAACGAAGTGCGAATGAGTTGAATTGGACAAAGAAGAGTATATTTTTTGAACTCCCCCACTGGTTGACGTTAAAATTATGGTATAGTCTCTCGACATTATGCATATTAAAAAAAATATATGCGAGTCCGTGTTATGAACGTTGATGTCAATTGAAGGTAGAACGAAGGATAATATAAACTCACGGAAAGATCTAAAGCAGTTGGGAATTAGACCTGAAATGCACTTGCAACAAAGTGGTTCGTCTGTTTACAAGCTATTTGGGTGGTATACATTGTCAAGGAACGAAAGGGTTACATTTTATGAGTGGTTGCAGAAGATTAAATTATCGGACGGGCATGCCTCTAATCTAACAAGGTGTGTGTGAACAAATGACTAGAAAATGACTGGACTAAAAAGCCATGATTGATATGTATTTTTACAACGTATCTTGCTTGTTGGTATCCATGGGCTCTTGACCAAATATGTGAGGGTTGCGTTAATTGAGTTGGGTGCATTTTTTTAAAGATTTATGTGTTAGAACATTGAATGTAGAAGTTTTGGATTGTATGGAACGAGAAATTGCACTAATATTGTGTAAGTTTGAGAGTATTTACCCACTGTCATTTTTTCGACATCATGGTTCACTCAGCTGTTCATTTGCCACATGAGGCTCGACTTTCAGGATCAGTCCAGTCAGTATAGATGGATGTATTCTATTGAACGGTTTCTTGGAAAGTTGAATTGCACAGTGGGTAATAAGGTCCGTCCAGAAGGATCAATTGCAGAAACATATATTGATGATGAGTGGCATACATTTTGTTCCAAATACTTCCATGGGGTTGATACAAGGTTTGATCAGTCAAAAAGAAACTTTGATGTTGACCAAGCAAGACAATAGAACGGATTTTCTGTATTTTTACAACAAGTACGTCCACTTAGTGCTCAGCGTGGTTATGATTTGTGTGAAAGGGAGTTCGAGAAAGTTCAATGGTAAGTGCTAAATAATTGCCCAGAGATAGAGAGTCACTTGAACTAAGTTCAAATTAATTGTTAATTAATCATTGAATTTACTTATTAAACAATTATACGAATAGAGTTATTGTAGGTAATTTTTAATTTCAATGATCATATTAATGTGCTCATAAAAGGGGAGTAAATGATATAGACTAGAGACATGAACATGAGTTCTTGAAATGGTTCGATCAACGGGTAATGACACTAATATAGATGCAATTTTGCACTAACATATATTTAAAATAAAGAGGATTGTTAATGGTTAAATGTTTATACCTTATTTAATATATAGGTCATACAAATGCATGCGAGTAATCCGAACGATATATCAGACGAATTATATGCACTGGCGCATGGCCCTTCGAGACGAGCTGCTCGATATTCTGCATGTATTTCTCGAGGAAGTAAGTATCACACAATTAATCGAGAACTTTATAGGAAGACACAAAATAGTGGTGTCCTTGTCGAAGGGAGTCATGATGGAGATAATGTTGATTTCTATGGAGTTATCGTAGATATAATTGGAATGAGATATGTGGGGGAGACTGTGGTTTATATATTTAACTGTGATTGGTCGGATTTAAGCAATCATTGAAGGGGAAAATGCCAAGATGAATATTTTCTGAGTATTAATATATCAAGAAAATGGTATGAAAATGATCATTTTATTTGGTTTCTCAAGCATATCAAGTATTCAATTTAGACGATCTTTAGTTAGGCAATCAATGGCAAGTAGTACAAAAGTTTTTTCTCAGAAATATTTATGACATTATCCTTAAGGCGGAGGGATAAGATAACGAAGAAGATGATCCCTTTACTCCAAAAGCATACCAAGAGAGTCAACCTGCTTTTAACTTATTTGTAGATTTGAGCCAGTATGAAATGATTCCATTACATAAGGAAGATATTGAGACTGAAATAGTTGAGGCGACAGTTGATCAAAGTGTTAAGTCATCTGAAGTTTTTACAGATGATGAGAGCGAATCTATAGATGAAATTGATACAGATGATTGACCGGTTTTGTGTTCACATTATACAGTATCAAGCAATTATGCCACCAAAGAGGAAGGAAGTTCGTATCCCATCTCTACCTGTTCGTAGTTCTCCATCTGACTCACCATTTGAGACTAATTCTATGGAACAAGGTAAATAGCTAATACTCATTTTTTCAATTAAGATATATGATAATTGATACGAGGGAAATAACTAATTTTATTTTATAGAGATAACAGTACAATTTAGTCATGGACGTGGCACTACTAGAGACAGGATGTTGAAGAAATATCATAAAGTAGGTAAGATTAAGGTTAACATTCCTGAAGAACATACCGGAGGCAAGGGACAACAAACAGCTTGGCTTGCATTGCATGTAGGTGCTCTTAGACAGACTTATGCACCTTTGGCTACGAGTTCATGGCATAAAGTTTCACAAGATGTGAGGGAGCTTATAGAGAAGTATTGTTTGGTACGTAATATTTAAATAATAAATTTATATTGATATTATTTAATATTCTAAATAATAATATCTTTGTGTATATACTTATTCAATGATGACTTCGAACTAAATTTTAGTTGGAGAGAGGAGCGTAGGACTGTCAAAGAGCTGGTGTGTAATGCATTCTATAAGTATAAGGCAATATGACACGAGCATTACAAGAAGTACAAGAATAAGGAAGATGCACGCTAGCATCCTTTTCAGGATGTCCGACTTGAAGAATGAGAAAAACCTTACGACATGTTTGAGGATCCATCATATAAGGTAAATTAAATGAATTCTTTATGTGTCATATTTGTAAGATTCATCATCATGCAGGGTCAAGATCTTTCTATCGACTCTCTCAGAAATTGGAAAAGTACTTTTTTTTTCTCTATAGTTTGTTTTTAATATTGACTTTATATCTTAACAATGTCTATTGTAGAAAGAGTCAGACACAATTATGATCTAACAAAATTATATGCTGCATCACATCCTAAAAGTAATTGAGAGTGGACTCATCCCGATGCTAGTGAGAATTATGTAAGTATTATAATTTTTTTTAATTAAACATATTTAAATTATTATGTCAATATTAATTTTATATGTTATGTGTAGGATAAAATGGTTGCCCTCCGTACTGAAACTGCATTAGATCATAATTCATCAATAAGTGATGTTGAAATTTTTACACAAGTTCTGGGTCAACATTTAGGATATTTGAGGGGATTGGGTCACTGTGTAGAGCCTTCAGTCTCTTCATCAACATCAAGCATTACTATCATTGCATTAGAGAATACAAATTCTAGAATCGAATAATTGATTGCAAAATAGCACAAGTTAGAGGGTCAATTGACGAAACAAACAAACATAAAGATGCGCATAAAACAGTAAGAAGATCAACAAAGAGAGATGCAACTCCAAATACAAGAACAACAAAGACAGATACAGTTTCAAATGAAAATACTTATGCAACAATTCAGGCCTCCAAGCAATTAATTTTCATTATAAGTGTTTTTGCATGTTGAATAATTATATATCATGTACTGATAATTTTATTAGTATTATTAGTATTTTATTTATCTAGTTCTGACTTATTAGATTAATTTTATTTATATTGAATAATTCGTAATGTATTTTTGAAATATGAATATTTATTTGGTTTTAAATTAGTATTGTACATGAAAATAATAACCGATCGAACTCTCATCAAATGTTCAAACATATATAAATCAGACAAAATCGTTCGAACATCACATGTTAAAGTTTGAATGGTAACAAAGTTACGCACCGTTCGAATGTGTTCGAACAGACAATTCACTATTTGGATTCGATTATCAATTTTTTTTTTCAAACGTTTCTCCATGTGTATTTGATCGAACGGATTGGTATCGATCGACCGGCCATGAAGCAGCCGTTTGAATAGTCTGTCTTTGTTCAAACTTTATTTATGTTGTTCGAGCGACTTTCCAAGACGAATTCAAATCGTCCCAGAAAAAAATCCGTTCGAACACGATCAAACGGTCCAGCTCAATTTTATCCCAAAAGATATTTTTTCGGACGAATTTGTGATTTTCGTCCCAAAATACCTTTTGGGACAGTTTTATTGGGACCACCTTGGGACATTTTTTTGATGCCAAAATATATTTTAGGACGAAAAGCCAGACTTTTGGGATGAAACTTTTCGTTTCAAAAGGCCTTATTTGTTGTAGTGCATGAAACAACAAGAAGAGTTTAGGAGAGATTTGCAACTCCAAATGCAGATGTTTATGCAACAGTTCAGGTTTCCAAGCAATTGATTTACATTATATGTATAGATTTTAGGATCTATTTCTGTAATACCCAGCTCACTGCCATCCATGTACGTGGTTCACGGTTCCATAATCTGTCGCACGGGTTCACGCCTTCGTCACTTTTGTTCACGTTCTTATTTTCCATTTTCATGCATGTACGTGTATCCTTTTCCTCTAGGTTTTATCTCTTTACTACTAAAATCTTATATATATGTTGAACATCTTCAACCCTAGACTAAGCGCCGCTCGTTCTCCTCTTCGCAAAAGGCCATCGTTGCTCTGCTAAACTCCAAACCGAAGGCTCGGGTTGCACCTGGTAAACTACCACCCCAAGCCATCCGGTCTTCACCCATCACCGTGAAACTTAGTCCGGTCCTCACCATCGTGCTCAGCCGTACAAAGCCACTGCCTAGCTTCCCGTGGCCAAGCCCTGCCTTCCCCTGTTTTGGTAGCTGAAAACAGAGCAGGTCCCCTTAGCCGCTGAAATCTCCTCCTCCGGAGGCTCCTCCTTGTTGTGACCACACAGAAACTGCCGGCGAGGACGCCCCATCACCCTGGTCCGCCGTACGCCGCCTCAGTTTTTCCCATGGTAAGCTCACGCAATTTCCAGTTGGAGTTCCTTTTCTCTCGATCTCTCCCTCGTTCTCTCACCGTGTGCCTTTCTCACTCGTCTCTCTCTCTCTCTTGCTCTCGCAGCCAGTGACCAAGCGCGACCCCTGTCCGCCGTAGCCAACCACCAGCTCCAAGCCATCGTGCTCCTGCCTCCTCTCCGTAAGTGCTTCAGCTGCACTGTGTGGAGTTTTCTTTTTCTGGTGTGCATATGTATATATATATATATATATATATATATATATGTGACTCACGTTATTCTAATAGTAGGAAATATTACTTTTTTACCCTTTATAGTATCTCCTTCCAAATTTATTGTTTCGGGTGAATAATTTAATGAGGTTATATCATGTACTTGGGGTTTGGAATCATGAAGATATTACGTGGGTTGTAGAATATGTTTTTATTTGGATGTAGACGTGTGGATTTACTTTGATAAGTAGGTATTTTAAAGGACTAATATTTTTATTGGAATGGTTACTAAGTAGATACTGATAAGTAATACTAAAAAGAATATTTTTGTTTTATTTTTATTTAAACAATGATGCTGGTATTCTAAGAAGAATGAAAATTTTGGATTTTGAGGAAGTTAAAATAGGTTATTTTAGATGTTTAGGCCTGAATATCGAAATGCGAGATAAATTGGAAATTTATGTGATTATTTTATAGATGACAATTAATTTTATTCGGCGTTGTTGAAGAAATTTTTGAAAAGCTAAGACGTCCAGGTAAGCGGGGTTCCTATACTAGATTTGCATGAAAAGAAATGAACTGAGGTTGGGTTGTAAAAATGTGCATGTTATTTTAAAACGAAAAAGTGAAAATAACCTCAGTGTATGTTTTGCATTCAATCATAAGATATGGAGGAAAGAGAAAATAAATATTTTTGACATGAAATGTGTAGACATGAGCAATACTTGACATGCTTCTGAAATATGCAAAAGAGTGAATATGATACTATTGAGATTTTTTTTATACATGTGGTATGAAATGATTTGGATCTGTTTTTGATCGAATGGAAATGATATGAATATGTTTCGCACATGTCTTGATATGATATGGATATGATAAAACTTTGGCATACTTATCTGTTCTGAATCTGATTCTAAATATGGTTTTGATATGATAATACGGGTTCACGTGATATGGTTGATACCAACATGATATGATATGATATGAATGCACCCACTTTGGAAACAAAGTGGTCTTTTACGTGTTCTTTCCTGTATGCACACTCGGGGCTCCGAGATTGAAGAATGGGAAGTTTCACAATATGATACTGCCTGATTTGGCCACCGGGGATAGCACAACCCTACCACGGGGGTTAAACATGGTGTATGACATAATATGATATAATAAGATGAATATGTGCAGTTACGTTATGCCAAAGCAACTTTTGAATATGAAATTGGTTTATGAGTATGAAAAGATTTTAAAAGTCGCTCTGATTTTTCCTGATAATACGTTTTGAGATGTGCATATGAAAATGAAATGATTTATTTCTATATGCTAAACTTTCTAAAATTGGCTAATGTTTACATAGTAGTATATGTTCTCTGCTTACTAAGTTGTGGAGAACTCACCCCCTTATCTCCATATATTTTCAGATGACATTGATTACCCAGCAAGGGTTCAGGAATAGAATTGAAACTGGCTAGATATGGATGGAAGGTTGGGTACCTAAGAGTACCATTGTTAGTAGATGGATTTAACTTGAGTATTTAAAGTACTTTATGTTGTTTGGACCTATTGAGACCTAAAGATGTATTGTTTAATTTTGTTGAGGTTATTGGGAGATTTTGGACCCCCCCTTGGTTTATGTTTTTGAAATGATGACTTATGGAGTTTGTATTATGATTATTTGGAAAATATGAGTTTGTGTGCTAATCATGAAATCCTTGGAGTTTTAAGTGCTTGGAGAGACAGGTTTGTAAGAGACAGGAGTAATTCTCCGACCCTTCCGGGTGCGGGGCATTACAGTTGGTATCAGAGCCAGGTTTGAGGTTCTGCAGACTATAGAGTGTAAGATTATGGAGTATAGATAGGCTTTAAGAAATCATTTTTCAGATTGGATGTGATAGTGGAGCGGGCTATGAGGAAGAATATCATAGGTATTCGAGGTCTTAAAATTTACAAACTTTAGGAATGATTTTGATGTATAGGATTTTGATGTGATAGTTGAACTCATGTTGTTTGTGGTTTGGTTTGATTTTGGAGACTTTTATTAAGTAGATTTGATGGCGTTAAAGTTTTGGACTTTGGAGATTAATCATTATTACTGTTGCGCGTTCTTCTTTTCTCATTATTACAGGATGCCACCTCGTCGTCGAGAACGAAGTATGTCGGATTTGAACATGAACGAGAACAAAAGGGGAGCAAACCCGAGTGCTTCTAAAGTGCTATGAGCAGCAGCTCATCAGTTAATAGACGATCTCGCGTAAAATCCCATGGGTCGCCAACGCAACTTTAATGAAGGTGGTGGTAGCATAGAACAGTTCAATCGGATGCACCCCTTCATTTGATGGCAAAGGCGAACCCACTCTAGCTGAAGATTGGGTGCAAGATATTGAAGAGATATTGCGGGTGTTAACCTGCACGGATGAACAAAAGGTGGCATATGCAACATTCAAACTAACCGGTGAGGCAAAAAGATTGTGGATCTCATAAAGAACTATCCGAGAAGCAGGGGGAACAGAAATAATCGGTTGGCCACATTTTAAGCAGATTTTTCTTGAGCAATTTTTCCCAAGCTCGGCTCGAGAGGACAAGGCAATGGAATTTGCCACTCTGGTGCAGGGATTCATGAAGGTGCAACAATATGCAGCTAAATTCATTGAATTATCCCGTTTTGCTGCGTATCTAATTCCTGACGAAGAAAAGAACGTGCTTAAATTCGAACAAGGACTACATGAAAAACTTTATGAACGAGTAGTGGGCTTCCAGATTCGAAATTTCTCAAAATTGGTAGATAAGGCCACCGTTTTTGAGCGAAGCCTTCAAAGGAGCGCTGCATTGCAGGATCAGAGGAAGATGACTATTTCATCGGGGTCTCATTCTGGTATGGACCAAGGATCGGGGAAAAAGAGAAATGATGGTAGTAGCTCAGGAAAAAGGATGATTCAGGGCACCCAACAAGCATATCAATGTAGAACTTGCAACCAAGTACATACTGAAGTATGTAGGAAGGAAGCGGGACTATGCTACTGTTGTGGCAAATTGGGCCATTATCTCAGGGACTTCCCTTTGTGATTGGATAGCAACAGGCCACCACCAACACTTAGGACAGAAGGGACAGCGCGAGGCAACATCCAGCGCACTACTGCGCCTGCAAGGGTTTTTGCTTTGACACCTGGAGAGGCTGAGGATAGGAATGATGTGATCACAGGTATGACTTCTGTGTTATGTTTTAAGATATTAATTTGTGACTTGAGGTTAAGATTTGGAAATTTTAGTTCATAAATGATGTTGATTGTGACCACAGGTGCTCTTTCTTTGTTTTCTAATAATGCCACTGTGTTATTTGATTCGGGAGTGACACATTCGTTTGTTTCCATGACTTATGCTTGATTTTGCACCTTAGAAACCGGAAGTTAAAGTCCAAGTTAGTGGTTGCGACCCCAACAGGAAATTCGGTAGTCTGTGACGAGTTTCTACCAGGGTGTCCTTTATCAATTGAGGGAAGATTGATGCCAGCAGATTTGATAGTGTTTAACATGATTGGGTTTGATGTAATTTTGGGTATGGATTGGTTGGCTTGCTACCACGCCAGCATAGACTGTTTTAGAAAGGAAGTGATATTTAGGCCCCCAAAAGAAAGTGAATTTCGATTCACAGGTTCAAAAGTGAGAATGCATCCACCCGTCATATCTGCCGTTCAAGTTGGGAAATTGTTACGAGATGGTTGTCAGGGATTCTTAACCTGCGTGGTAGAAGCACCAAAAGAGGAGTTGAAGTTAGAGCAGATACCTGTGGTGAGAGAATATCCAGAGGTTTTCCCAGAAGATTTACCTGGACTCCCGCCCGAGCGGGAAGTAGAGTTTACTATCGAACTAGTTCCAGGCACGACACCCCTTTCAAAAGCACCTTATCGGATGGCACCGTCGAAGTTAGTGGAACTCAAGGAACAATTGCAAGACCTGTTGGATAAGGGTTTTATCAAGCCCAGTGTATCACCTTGGGGAGTTCCAGTCCTCTTTATGAAGAAGAAGGATGGATCGATGAGGATGTGTATTGACTACAGGGAACTTAATCGTGTGACCATAAAGAATAAGTACCCGCTACCCCGTATAGAGGATTTGTTTGATCAGCTCCAGGGCCCTCAGGTATTTTCAAAGATTGATCTTCGATCGGGTTACCATCAATTGAAGATCAGAGCAGAGGACATAGCTAAGACGGCTTTCAGGACTCGTTACGGCCATTATGAGTTTTTGGTCATGCCTTTTGGCCTGACTAATGCCCCAGCAGTATTCATGGATTTGATGAACAGGGTGTTCCATGAATTTTTGGACAAGTTTGTAGTTGTTTTTATTGATGATATATTGGTATACTCCAAACGCAAATCTGAGCATGAGGAACATTTGAGGCTAGTACTTGGGACACTCAGAGATTAAATGTTGTTTGCTAAATTGAAGAAGTGCGAATTTTGGCTTGATTCAATCGCATTTCTGGGGCATGTAGTTTTGAAAGATGGCATTTCAGTAGACTCGGGAAAAGTGGAGGCAGTGGTTAATTGGCCAACGCCGAGGAATGTGCATGAGGTTAGAAGTTTCTTGGGATTGGTGGGTTATTACCGTCGATTCATTGATGGTTTCGCCAAGATAGCAGTTCCTCTCACAGCACTCACCAGGAAGAATAATAAGGTTGAATGGACAACAAAGTCTGAAGGAAGCTTCCAGGAGTTGAAACGGAGATTAGTGACGGCTTCGGTGTTAACGGTCCCCACGGCTAGAGGGGGATTTGTAGTTTATAGAGATGCATCAAGGCTGGGTTTGGGGTGCGCACTGATGCAACATGGGAAGGTTATAGCATACGCCTCATGCAAACTGAAAGCGTACGAGGAGAATTATCCCACTCATGATCTGGAGCTTGCGGCAGTCATTTTTGCACTTAAGATTTGGAGACACTATCTGTATGGGGAAAAGTGCGAGATTTATACAGATCACAAGAGTTTGAAATATTTCTTCACCCAAAGGAATTAAATATGAGGCAGAGGAGATGGCTCGAGTTGATCAAGGATTATGACTACACCATCAATTATCATCCAGGCAAAGCTAATGTTGTAGCTGACGCCTTAAGTAGGAAATCTATGGGACCAGCAGTTGCAGCCCTTACCACTCAACATAGGTTGTTAATGGACCTAGAAAGAGCCGGTATTGAGGTTATCACTAGTGATACAAGTACTTTCTTGGCCAATTTGATAGTTCAACCAACCTTAATCGATAGAATCAAAGCTGCTCAGAAGGTGGATTTAGGATTGGTGAAGCGAGTGGAAGAAGTCAGGAACGGGGACAGATCTGACTTTAGCGTTTCCGAGGATGGTGTTTTAAGATTTAGAGGTAGATTATGCGTGCCAGGTAATGAGGAACTGAAAAGGGTAATTCTTGAAGAAGCACACCGTTCCTTATACACAGTTCACCCAGGGAGTATCAAGATGTATCAGGACTTGAGAGAGTCTTTTTGGTGGAATGGTATGAAAAGAGAAATTGCAAAATTTGTAGAACAGTGCCTAACTTGCCAACAGGTGAAGGTGGAGTATCAGAGACCAGCAGGATTATTACAACCACTCTAGATCCCAAAGTGGAAGTGGGAGCATATCACCATGGACTTTGTGACAGGCCTACCGAGAGTTTTGAGCAGACAATATGCTATATGGGTGATCGTAGATCGCTTAACAAAAGCTGCTCATTTTATACCCATTAAAGTCTCTTATAAATTGGACAAACTAGCTGAGTTGTATGTGCGGGAGATAGTGAGGTTGCACGGGGTACCGGTATCCATTGTGTCGGATAGAGACCCTCGTTTCACCTCAAAGTTCTGGCGAAGATTACGGGAGGCAATGGGTACTAAGTTAAGTTTCAGTACTGCATTTCACCCTCAGACAGATTGTTAATCAGAAAGAACTATTCAAATCTTGGAAGACATGTTGAGGGCATGTGTGATGGATTTTAAGGGAACTTGGATGCAACATTTACCGTTGGTCGAGTTTGCCTATAATAGTAGTTTTCAGGCTAGCATTGGAATGGCACCCTATGAGATTTTGTATGGCAGAAAGTGTAGATCTCCATTGTATTGGGATGAAGTAGGTGAAAGGAAACTTTTGGGACCAGAGATTATTCAGCAGACTACAAAGAAGATAGATATCGTTCGGGCAAGAATGAAAGCAGCTCAAAGCCGACAAAAGAGTTATGCAGACAAGCGTCGCCGCCCATTGGAGTTTGAGGTTGGAGATAAAGTATTTTTGAGAATAGCACCGACGAAAGGAATTATGAGATTTGGAAGGAAGGGCAAGTTGAGCCCAAGATATATTGGGCCATTTGAGATTCTTGACCGGATTGGACCAGTGGCTTACAGAGTAGCACTTCCACCGGCACTTGCGGGAGTCCATAATGTATTTCATATATCCATGTTGAGGAAATATGTTGCCGACCCGACGCACGTTATTGACTATGAACCACTTCAGATTCAGGAGGATATGACTTATGCGGAAGAACCAGTTCAGATTTTGGAAAGGAAAGAGCAAGTGCTACGGACTCGAACTATCCCTTTTGCTAAAGTGTTGTGGAAAAATCATGCTATTAGTGAAGCTTCTTGGGAGTTGGAGGAAGAAATGCGAGATAAGTACCCATGTGGCGCCCCCAATCCCCCTTACATAAATACACAGGGATCGAGACGCCAGGATGGTGACAACACGGTCACACATCCCAATGAAGTGCCAGTGTGTGTACATGCAACAATGTACAAATAAAATAACGCAGCGGATAGTCAACTAAGTACCAGAATTTATTTACAATCAAACATTAGTAAAAATTTGAATAGCAGTTATACAGTCATCCATAAAAATATAATACAATAGTTTTCAAATAAACAAACGAGTGATCCCAGATCACTCCTCGGGCGGAGCCGTCTCCTCAGGCTCGCCCTTCTCCTCCTCATCTGCATCAAAATCTGCGTTACCACAAAATGGTATCGCAGGTAAGTATGACCCTAAATAACAACATAATATAAAATGCGTTAAATGCAACTAACATGCATGCACATGAAAAATATGTATTTTACTCAACACATTATTTTTCCCGAAAATAATTATTTCAACACACGCCAAAATCCCATTTTGGCCCAAAATATCCATAAAACATTTTCCCAGAAATCCAACTCGCACTATTTTCCCAGAAAATAGTGTATTAATTCCATATGCACCATGCATTAATTCCATATGCACCATGGTCTCCCTTATGGACCATCCACACGTCCTGGCTTCGTAGCGGTGCTCAGTTCTGCGCCCGGCGCGTACATGGCCAAGCACCCACACTACGCAACGAGCGATGCCCAGTTCCGCGCCCAGCGCATACGTGGCCAGACATCCTCTAGTCCCCGCCAGGAGAAGGACCACGGAGTCGGCATGAGACCATCTCGTCTGATCCCATTGTCGCCCGGCGACAATCCACGGCACGTTACTCAGTATATTCCGCTCCCGAGTAACCAGAGGAGCTCCACCGAGTTAATACCCCATCTCGGCTTGGGGTCGTGATACACACGCACCCAAAATCCATTCTCACATGAAAACCCAGTTTTCATAAACACATGAACATGAATGCAATACACGAAAACCAAGTTTTCTTTACAAACATGATCATGCATGAAATAATGATATGAACATGCACCAACACTGATCCAACATCCATCCAGAACCAATCCCAACAAATCCAATCAAAACAACTCATCAACAACCAAACCAAATAAACCAAACCAACTAAACAACTCCAATCACAAATCCATCCGACCCCCGAACTCCTCGGACTCAGTCCGGCATGCCAAAAATACAGTGAAATGGGTTAGTGCAAAAATACATTTAAATTACGAAAGTTCTTTGGAGAAATACTTACAATGCTATATAATAATTTTTCGAGGATCACGAAGCTGCAAGAAGTGGAAAAACAACTATAGAACAATGTAAAATACACTGGCCGTGGGTCACAGATACCCACTTTTCAACGGAGACAAACGAAGACCCAAAAATGATAGGGTAGGGCCTAGGGAGGTTGGTGAAGCTAGTGGTGGTGGTGGTTTGCCGTGGGTGGTGGTGCAATGGGCGGTAGAAGACCAAAATACCCAAATCGGAAATATAGATGGTGGAGTTTCACCGGTGGCGGATCGGAGCTGGGGTTGGGTCCAATGGGTTGCCAAGAGGTCGAGGATGAAGTGGTAAGAAGATGGTGGCCGATGGTGGCCAATGGTGGTGCGACGACGGCGCAGCGGCAGAAAGAGTGCCACGGCTTCCAGCCGTGCGTAGAGGCTCACGGCAGCTCAAGGGAGGCTGGAATTGATGGGGGGTGGTCGTCGGCCGGTGGGGAAGCTGCTGGGTTGGGCGGTGCAGGCCACGGCGGCGCGACAGCGGTGGGTTGAGGGTGAATGACGGACGCACGGGAGAGAGGGAGAAGCAGTTCGTGCGCGGGAAGGGAGACCAGGAAAAGAAAAAGAAAAGAAAGAAGAAAAAGAAAAAGGAAGAAAAAGAAAAGAGGAAAGAGAAAATGCAGAGAAAGAAATGAGGTATAATCCTCACATCTTGAGTCACAAAAATGATCCAACGGAAAAGATTTTAAAACAGCAAGTTAAATAAAATAATTTAAACGTAATGGTAAAATCAAATTGAAATAATTAAACCCACAGTAATTAATTAAATATGAAAAATAATTTAAATGCACAACAATAAATAAATATTAAGAAAGCACATAAAAATTAATTTTTACCAATTAAAAAATCCTAAAAAAATAATCCAATTTGTAAGGCCCTGCCCCTTCATCAAAGTGGCCCGGATCAGTGCGTGAAAATGGCCCAGCCATTTTCGTGTTTAGTGAGAATCCCGAACGACGTCGTTTTTGAGGTGAGTGTTTTCTTCTTCAACTTCCGTTTCTTTCCGCATTTTTCTGTTTCAGTTTCAGTTTCTCCCACATCTCTCTCGCGCACGTCTCTCTTTTCTTTTCGGTTTCATCTTTATTTCTTGTTGTTGGCTTTAGTTTGAGTTTCCGAATCCCTTGTCCTAGACCTCCTCACGTGGATTTCTGTTGCTGCGTTGCCTCTGGTTTCCCGAGTGTCGCCGTCTGTTGCACTCTGTTTTCTCTCCATTTTTGCATTTCGGTTTCCATCTGCAACACACGGGCATCATTTCGCATCCCCTCCTCTTTTGACTGGTAAGGGTTTGGTTTATCTTCATTTTGTTGCAGTATCTGTTTTGGCTGTGAGATTGAGTAGCTTTTTGTGAGTTTTTCTGGTTGTTGCGTGGTGAGTATTTCGGGTTGGTGTTCTATCCTAGGTTTGGATTATTTGAAGTTTCATTGTAGTGGAATTGTTGGACTGGTGGTTGAGAAAATATTTGGAAGTATTAGTTTATACTTTATGTTATGGAGTTGGGAATGGAAAGAAGAGTGCTTTGTGTAGTATAAACTGGTTAAGTTGGCAAAATCTGCGTACTTCGCTCGAGCGGACTGTCGAGCGCGACTCGAGCGAATAGCCAAATGAGCATTGGCTTGAGCGGAGTGTCGAGGGAGACTCGAGCGAACCTCTCTGACTTGCAGACTCGAGCGAACCTCTCTGACTTGCATTCGCTCGAGCGGAGTGTCGAACGAGACTCGAGCGAACCTCTCTGACTTGCCTTCGCTCGAGCGGTCTGTCGAGCGAACTTGGCTCGAGCCAACTGTCGAGCCAACTTTCAGCAAACACTTTTTCAGTTCCAAATCAGTCTCCACTTATAACCAACATACTGAGTTTAGTATAGAATATTTTGGATTGAAGTGTGGGTTGTCCGGATTGTTATTTGGCTAGTTAAGTGTGATTAAACTCGTTGAATTATGGTCTAGAGTTTGAGTCTTGAGTTGTTTAAGACCAATTGTGTATTGTTGGACTTTAATATTTAGTTTATATTATCTTATGAATAGGTGGCGAGACGGATAGAGACCGTATTTAAGTCATAGATAATATGCTGCAGGAGTCAGGTAAGTGGGGTTCCTATGCTAGGTTTTATACAAGTTAATAAGACTGAGGCTGATTTTATGAAAAACTTGCATATTTTGTGTTATGTTGGGAACTTGTGAAAATAAAGATCAACCTCGGTCACTCATCTGCATTATTCATGAAATCTGTGTGAAAAAGAAAAAAAAATGTTTTGGCATGCATTGTGTAGACATGAGCTAAATTCTGTCATGTGGTTTCTGAAATCTAGAAAAGACCGATATTGAGGATATGAAAAGTTGTGCATTTTTTTAGAAAGATGTTTTGGCTTTTGTGTTCAGCGTGTGTAACTGTCTGATTCTGTTTTGGTACTCCGTATTATTTTGTTATAACATCTGAAAACCTTTGGCATGGTGTACTGGTTTTCGTATCTGACTCTGTCTCTGCTTTGCTCTGCTCTGCTCTGTTATGCTCTGCTCTGTTTGGGTTGGTACCAACTTCTCTGTCTCTGAGTGCACCCACTTTGGAAACAAAGTGGTTTTATTGTGGTCTTTCCTGTGTGCACACTCGGGGCTCCGAGAAGAATAAAAGAAAGATTTCACCTCTGTCTCTACCTGGTTTGGCCACTGGGGTTAGCACAACCCAACCACGGGGGTGAAACATGGTCTCTGCTCTGTTTGATGCTCTGTTTTGATTTGATGATGATATTCAGTTTATGTTATGCCAAAGTACCATGGGTTTTACTTGTTTTAAAACCATCGCTCTGTTATTTTGAAAATATGTTCTGTTCTGCATGATAACTCTGGAAAAATATTTTGTTCTGCATACTCTCCTTGATAAATGCTCATGTTTGCACGCTAGCATATGATTTCTGCTTACTGAGTTATTGATAACTCACCCCCTATCATTATAATATTTTTCAGATGATGTGGTGAGTCCAAATGAGGACCTGGATTAGAATGCTGTTTGTGTCTAAGCTGAGGAGATGTTGGTAGAAGAAGGACTTCTGGTGTTCTTAGTTTTAATATCTTTGAGTTTTATTTATGTCTTGAGTTTAGTAAGATTTATGAAATATTTAGTTGGTTTGTTATGACTATCGGGAGGTTATGGACCCCTTTGATTTATTATTATTGCATTAAAGATTGTGTGGAGTTTGTAATGAGATTATTGAGAAGATTTGAGATTCATTTCATTTATGAAGTTTTTTTTGGAGTTTATTTCTCTGGATGTGTTGGGAGATATGTTTACGAGTGACAAGTAGAAATTCTCCAAGTCACCCGGATTTGGGGCGTTACACAATTAAAATCCAATAATTTTAAAACAAGAGAATAATTTTGAATAAAATAAAAATAATCATTCAATAAAAATACACTAAAATACGGGATGTTACAACCCACAACTCTTCGATGCGAATGTTGACTCTTTTTAACAAATTTCGAGGACGAAATTTTATAAGGGGGTAGGATGTAATACCCAGCTCACTGCCATCCATGCACGTGGTTCACGGTTCCATAATCTGTCGCACAGGTTCATGCCTTCGTCACTTTTGTTCACGTTCTTATTTTCCATTTTCATGCATGTACGTGTATCCTTTTCCTATAGGTTTTATCTCTATACTACTTTTATCTTATATATATGTTGAACATCTTCAACCTTAGACCAAGCGCCGCTCATTCTCCTCTTCGCAGAAGGCCATCGTTGCTCTGCTAAACTCCAAACCGAAGGCTCGGGTTGCACCTGGTAAACTACCACCCCAAGCCATCCGGTCTTCACCCATCACCGTGAAGCTTAGTCCGGTCCTCACCATCGTGCTCAGCCGTACAAAGCCACCGCCTGGCTTCCCGTGGCCAAGCCTTGCCTTCCTCTGTTTTGGTAGCTGAAAACAGAGCAGGTCCCCCTTAGCCGCTGAAATCTCCTCCTCTGGAGGCTCTTCCTTGTGGTGACCCCACAGAAACTGCCGGCGAGGACGCCCCATCACCCTGGTCCGCCGTATGCTGCCTCAGTTTTTCCCACGGTAAGCTCACGCCATTTCTGGTTGGAGTTCCTTTTCTCTCGGTCTCTCCCTCGTTCTCTCACCGTGTGCCTCTCTCACTCGTCTTTCTCTCTTGCTCTCACAGCCAGTGACCAAGCGCGACCCCCGTCCACTGTAGCCAACCACTAGCTCCACGCCGTCGTGCCCTCGCCTCCTCTCCGTAAGTGCTTCAGCTGCACTGTGTGGAGTTTTCTTTTTCTGGTGTGCATATGTATAAATATATATATATATATGTAACTCACGTTATTCTAATAGTAGGAAATATTACCCTTTTACCCCTTATAGTATCTCCTTCCAGATTTATTGTTTCGGGTGAACAGTTTAATGAGGTTATATCATGTACTTGAGGTTTGGAATCATCAAGATATTACGTGGGATGTAGAATATATTTCTATTTGGACGTAGACGTGTGGATTTACTTTGTTAAGTAGGTATTTTAAAGGACTAATATTTTTATTGGAATGGTTACTAAGTAAATACTGATAATTAATACTAAAAAGAATATTTTTGTTTTATTTTTATTTAAACAATGATGTTGGTATTCTAAGAAGAATGAAAATTTTGGGTTTTGAGGAAGTTAAAATAGGTTATTTTAGATGTTTAGGCCTGAATATCGAAATGCGAGATAAATTGTAAATTTATGGAAATTTATGTGATTATTTTATAGATGACAATTAATTTTATTCGGCGTTGTTGAAGAAATTTTTGAAAAGCTAAGACGTCCAGGTAAGCGGGGTTCCTATACTAGATTTGCATGAAAAGAAATGAACTAAGGTTGGGTTGTAAAAATGTGCATGTTATTTTAAAATGACAAAGTGAAAACAACCTCAGTGTATGTTTTGCATTCAATCATAAGATACGGAGGAAAGAGAAAATAAATATTTTTGACATGAAATGTGTAGACATGAGCAATACTTGACATGCTTCTGAAATATGCAAAAGAGCGAATATGATACCATTGAGATTTTTTTTTTTACATGTGGTATGAAATGATTTGGATCTGTTTTTGGTCAAATGGAAATGATATGAATATGTTTCGCACGTGTCTTGATATGATATGGATATGATAAAACTTTGGCATACTTATCTGTTCTGAATCTGATTCTGAATATGGTTATGATATGATGATACGGGTTCACGTGATATGGTTGGTACCAACATGATATGATATGAGTGCACCCACTTTGGAAACAAAGTGGTCTTTTACGTGTTCTTTCCTGTGTGCACACTCGGGGCTCCGAGATTGAAAAAGGGGAAGTTTCACAACATGATACTGTCTGGTTTGGCCACCGGGGATAGCACAACCCTACCACGGGAGTTAAACATGGTGTATGACATAATATGATATAATAAGATGAATATGTGCAGTTACGTTATGCCAAAGCAGCTTTTGAATATGAATTTGGTTTATGAGTATGAAAAGATTTTAAAAGTCGCTCTGATTTTTCCTGATAATACGTTTTGAGATGTACATATGAAAATGAAATGATTTATTTCTGCATACTATACTTTCTAAAATTGGCTAATGTTTACATAGTAGTATATGTTCTCTGCTTACTGAGTTGTGGATAACTCACCCCCTTATCTTCATATATTTTCAGATGACATTGATTACCCAGCTGGGGGTCAGAATAGAATTGAAACTGGCTAGATATGGATGGAAGGTTGGGTAACTAAGAGTACCATTGTTAGTAGATGGATTTAACTTGAGTATTTAAAGTACTTTTTGTTGTTTGGACCTATTGAGACCTAAAGATGTATTGTTTAATTTTGTTGAGGTTATGGGGAGATTTTGGACCCCCCTTGGTTTATGTTTTTGAAATGATGGCTTATGGAGTTTGTATTATGATTATTTGGAAAATATGAGTTTGTGTGCTAATCATGAAGTCCTTGGAGTTTTAAGTGCTTGGAGAGACAGGTTTGTAAGAGACAGGTAGTAATTCTCCGACCCTTCCGAGTGCGGGGCGGTACAATTTCTGTATGAAGATCACTAGTACTGCTACTATTTTATTTATTTAGTCTGCACTTATTAGACTAGTTTTATGGGTATGAACAAATTGTAACGTATTTTTTTAATATTATGTATGTCTATTTGATTTTTAATTATTGGGTAAAATAAAATAGTTACGGTTTGAAAAAAAAAACCGTTCAAACAAGATTAGTAAAACCATTCAAAAATTGACAGAAAACATTCAAATGCAATCGGAATTAAACATTTGAACAATACGTGAAACCGTTCGAACGAATCATCGAACGTGAACTAAACATTCGAACGACTTACTGTTCGACCATCAAATTGTTTGTTTGAATGTTTCTTCATGACTATTTGGTCGAGCGGACTAGTATTGATCGACCACTCACGAAGGACTAATTAATTCTATCAAGCATATATAAATCCAAATTTAGCTGGGAAACAATCATTTGTTTCAAAATCTCGGTGTCTAATTAATTAGAATTATTAGTTGCTTAATTAGCCATCATTCATTGCATTATAAAGATAGGCTGGTGCATGCATGGTATTGAGCATGATTAGGGTTAAGCAACGTCCTACGTAACTACTACAGCTTGGAAAGAAAAAAAATGCGTAATATTTCTCAAAATATTCGATGCCCTGCATGCACTGGTCTACTAATCTAGAAGCAATTAATACGATCATTTCTAAAGTCTTCACTCCTTTCGCAAAAAGTCCAATATAAGGCTGTCAACGATATGGGACAAGGCCGCCGTTTATTTCCTAACTTCTTTTGTTGGGGAATGCAGAGTATGTATTCATTGAACTGAAATGCAGAAGTTTTCCACTCCTTTTTGACACCTCGCAGAATAAAAATATTCGGTGTGAAACTAATACATACGTACCTTAAGATTAATGATGTCAATGACTGGGAAAGCACTAGTAGTGATGAGGCCGTGGGGAATCTGAAGAAGAATAAAAGTCATGTTGGAAAAGTGATAAGTTCAATGCCCATGAGGGCATTCGTGAACAGCAATGTGCAGAGCATTAACAACTCCCTCTGGCCTCTACAATTGTTCATGCACTCACCATGATCCTGGGGTTCACCTTGCTCTCTCTAGAAACTAAGAAGCCCTACACAGAGTTCCATGCCAATGACCAGAACTAGAGAGATCAGACTTATAAGAGAAGTTAAGCAGTTTTTGATGTTAGGCTAAGGTATACATGTAAGAGAATAAGCATGCATGGGTCCTAATTCTTGATAGCTAGCTAGGTTCCACTTCTAGTAAACTGTACGTAGTTTAAGATTGTCGATGATCAATGGATGTCGACAAATAATACGATATCCTCTCTCATAAATATTATAGCAAGTGTTTTTTAGCAGAAGAGCACAACTAATTGTCAATTGCCTATATTTGTAGTACATGATGACTACGTTCTCACATTGTCCATTTTATATATAATACCTTTGATATTGGTATTTAATGGAATATCATAATTTAGATATTGAAGGTGATTTTCTTTTTTTAAAACAAAAACATTTCTGTTGATGTTTAGGAAAAACATTTCCTTTTTCCTTCTTGAAGATTAATTAGTTAATGAGAGTCTACCTTCAAACGATAATTTGTTAAATAAGCATGTGATTAATGAAGCACAATGCAGCTTCTGTTTACATCCAATAGAGGATTTCCTCCATGCTGTTCTCTATTGCAGACTCACCAAGGCTAACATGACCTTGGCTCCCAACACGTATCTAAAAAGCAAATCCTAGCCTAATGCCGGTTCAGCTTTGGCGACCAAGAATAGCATGACCTTGGTGACCAACGTGTGTCTGAAAAGCAAAGTCTAGCCAAGTGCAAGCTAAGCTTTCGTGACCAAGGTTAATAGCCTCCTTCTCGACACTCGCAGTTGAGGTAATCAATAGGTTAAACACAATAGGGAAAGAAAGGGCAAAAACTAGATTGGTGACAAGCATGGAAGAAAACCCATAACAACCATTAGTCACAAAAACACATCTATAACAAGGTATATCCATTACAAAACAAGTCTATTACAAGATATATCAAATAATAATGTAACTAGTGCAAACAAACGGAGGAACTAGCCCCAGGCCTAGGTTTTCAGGCCACCATCATGAGGGGAAGGAAACGGTTGAGCGAAGAATGCGTCAGGCA
The DNA here is from genome assembly GCF_004785595.1 of Juglans microcarpa x Juglans regia. NCBI lineage: Eukaryota > Viridiplantae > Streptophyta > Magnoliopsida > Fagales > Juglandaceae > Juglans > Juglans microcarpa x Juglans regia. Next base: position 7,283,796 of record NC_054595.1, read on the forward strand.
TCATGTTGGCTCCCAATCAGTCCAAGGTGGCCAAGGCTAGCGCTTCAGGGAGGAGATTGTGCAGCTCAAAAGACCTCAAATCTTTTCAACCATGAGCTAGCAAGAACTTTCTCAATGTCTGGAGACCAAGGTTGTACCTGATTCCTCATGCCCGATTGCAAACTTGAAGGGCCATGGATAGTTGGGGAGAAAGGCAAACAACCTCATCCCTCGATGACAAAAGTTGGGCATCCAGTTCGTTGGCATGCAGCTTAGATTTTGCAAGTTTCCCCTGCAACGTTTCTATAATCTTGGAAAGCTTAACATAATTCCCATCAGCCTTGCGAAATTCTTCCCTAATAGTTCGCTGACTAGTTTTAGCCTGCGCCAACTCCCAAGGCAGTGTCGAGGTCAAGACAAGGTTTTGGGTTGGACTCTTCAGCCTTCAAAATTCATTCTGTATAGGTGGAACAACGTTCCTACACTTCAGAAGCAAACCTTACCACCTTTTCCAATTAGGCTCTTTGCTCGCCAATGCGTTGACACTCTATGACAAACTTATCCTCAGAAACAATGTGACCTGGGCGGCCTCCCGCTCATGCTCTAAGGGTCGGTCCAAGTCGCCTGGGGCCTTTGCCAACAGAGATCCCTCTGAAGGCCAAAGTGTATCGAAAATCCAACACCTCGGCCTTTAGTGCGGCAATCTCCACTTCCTGCACGTGCGTGTGGGTGCCCAATTGGTAGTAGGCCTTTTCCCATTATTTCCTCTCCTCTACCACTTCAGACATGGCATATGAGGCTCTTTCCATGAATCAGCAAGAGGACCCCACTAGCTCCACAAAGACAGGCGCGGGTGCGCTCTGTATGGAGGTTGCCACCCTCACTCACGATAGTCTCTCTAACGGTAGAAGGAACTACCTCAGCTAGGACCACAATCTGGCCATATATGCAAATGGGCCTTCAACAACTTCTGCACTTCTCACTATGACTTCAAGAATGCCTGGAGCGAGCTTTTCATCTAGAACTTCCAACACCTTAATGGATTTGCTTGAATCTGAAGAAGAAAAGGTGAGCCAAACTACTCAAATAGTGCATTAAGACAATAGCCCGAGAAGACGTCGAGAATCATGTCGAAAAAGTTGGAATTCAGAAATGAGTCCAGATCCTGAGCCCATTGGCCAATCACATTGATGAGGTGATGAGAGTGCAACGGTGGTTGGAATCACTGTGTATCTCGTTAATCCTCGGAGGAAGGGATTGCTGGAGGCTAGGAACTTTGTGTGGTCTCTTCTGGGCAAGTGAGGTCGCGACGAGCACATGACCCACTATGGATTTCATTGTCCTTTGTACATAGTCTCTTTCCCTTGGCATTCGAAAAGGTAGGGGTAGACTTCTTACGCCCACAAACATGCCCTAATCCCATCAAGACTGGAACTTGACAGCCTAGAACGCCATCATCTAGTAGATTCAAGGAGTGATCAACTTTCTCCCAGGTAAGGACAACCTCTGAACTAACAGAACTTGGAATCACCCTGACCCACATGTAGATAAGATCCAGAAACACCATCTCCCACTTGGTGGGTGTCACTTTGAAGCTACGACTGTTGGGGAAGGAACACTGAGAGGCCTTGACTGGAAACTCGCGGTGGACTGCCTAGCCAATGGGGAATTCCCAACTGAATCCTGAGACGAGAAAGAATCTCTAGTCCCAGTTCTTGACTTGGGAGTATTGAGATTCCAAGTGGATGACTTGATAATTGGTACGCAAATAGAAACTGCGCTAATTTCCATCATGCCTTCTTACACCATGGACATGGAAGAACACACATGCTATAAGGTCAGGGTTCTCTTACCCTGTTGCCTCTAAGGCTTGCCTCCTAACAATGCAATAAGACATAAAGATCCTTCAAGCATTGGGCAAGAGCTAAATGGTAGCCATGTGTACGTAGTCCAAAATGTCATGAACTAGGTGATAGAAGGGAAGCCTCAACTCCATCAAGAACTTGTCGATGTAAAGCCCAATATGTTTGGCAGCCCCCACTGAGTTGACAATGCCAATGGATCAATCAGCTGACTTTTTTGCCAGATTGGGGAGTAGTGGTTGCAATTGTTACTGGAATGCGCAAAGCAATATTCCCTCTATTCTTAGAGGATTATTATGTACAGATCGGAGTGACATGCCTTATATCAGAATCTACTAAGGTTAGATCGGAGTGACATGCCTTATATCAGAATCTACTAAGGTTATTTTGTCCTTTTTATAGGCTTTTTTAGGGGTGAAAAGGCCAAATTACCGACCCAACCCGACCCATTTGTGTTTTGAAACAGAAACAGAATACCCATTACTCGATTCTTTTTTAAACGGGTAATACCCGTTTATCCGATTTAGTCTAAAATGCACGAATCAAGTTTGAGACTCAGCCCTCCTCTCCTTTATCCAATTCAACACTCTGTCCCTCGCAGCCTCACTCTCTCCATTGCAGCTCACTTTCTCCATTGCAGCTTACTTTCGCAGCTCTTACGGTCTCCATCGTAACTCAGAATCAAGGTTAGTGAGTTTGTCGTTTGGTTTATGGGTATTGGATGGTTGTAAAACAGATTCTTGCTCCCTTGCTTGAGATTAGTTTGTGAGTTTGTTAGTCGTAGATTTATGGGTGTTTTGAGTATTTTCTTATGATGAAATCGACTATACTGAATATTTTGGTTTTATGGGTGTTTTTTTTTTTTTTTTTTTTTTATCATCCCGGTCTCAAGAAACTTGAGTGTGGATGGTGAGTTGCCTTGAGATAAAACCCAGAAACAAGCCAAAATTATTCTTCATCAGACTTTTGTCTTTTTATTTGTCAGTTTTTTCCTTCTTTTCTTGAATATAGATTGTAGTGGTGGAGAAAGAGATTTGAGAATGGGATACAATCTTTTAGCAGCCGACCATTCATCCTGAGATTGGGATTGATGGATGTACCAATGTGGTGGATAGTAGTCGGAGGTGATGATTCAGGAAAACAATATACTTCTGGCAAGTCTTTCTCAAGTCATTCCTTCAACTGTTGCACTAATGCTGTGCCACCAGCAAGAATTCCATTTTTGTCAACTATAATTTTGAATGCTCAATAATATACTTCTTTGTAGGAGGGACCATTGCCACACAAAGATTAGTTGCGATATCAGCCCTTGGATATATATCCTACCTCACTTCATAGATGTTAAAATGTTTCCGGCTTACATCATAATTGATGGTGGATTTCTATTGATTGTTGCTCCAATTGGAGAGGGCTTAGTTATGGATTTTCCTTGTGAATTTTTTGGGATTGATGTAACTAGGATATTGCTCTTTTTGCCTTTTGGTATAACCAAGAAGTTTGCCTTTGGTTGGATTTTTCATTTTAATGTAAATAGTTGTTAATTGTGTGTTGAATGCTTTAACAAACAGATTTTTTGTAAATGGATTTTTTCTTATTGAAATGTAGTGGATATGTCATAGATGCAAACCGGAAAGTTCTTGGGCTCAAAGTCTTATAAGAGACTAGCATATCTATGTATATATGGCAATTAACTAAGCATCATCAATTTATAGCTACCACGAAAAACAAGCAACATTACTGTACAAGCAAGCTGACCCGTAAGGGTTTTTCACCACCATCACTAACAAGCCCTTCCCAGAATTCTTACACGATCTTGAAACACTCAAAAAAACAAATTGATCAGGATATACCTCCCGACCAATTCCATGTTCATGCTACCGTTCATAATCAAAATGGCTAGAAAACTAAAAAGCATTTAAAGATATTCCTTCTAGTGATTCAAAATCAAAATAACTTTCTATTTTTCTAGATTAAAGAGAATTAAAAAAAAAAGGGTTGGAATAAATGGGTATTCCGAAATCAATTTCGGGTCGGGTAATTAGGTATTGACCAATCGGGTAAAGGGAAGTGTGTTGAAATCGGGGCAGGGTGGATTAATGAATTTCGTGTCGGTTCGGGTCGGGTAAATAGCCCTAGGCTTTTAGATCGATTCTAGGCCTGTTAGATGTTTTGCCACTTTTGTTTCGTTATCTTTGGCTATGGCTGTTTTTTGGTACTTGGGTTCACTACAACAGAAAGGGTCTTTTGGGACGAAAATTTTCGTCCCAAAAGACCCCAATTTCGTCCCAAAAAAATTTTTGGGATGAAAAAAATTCGTCCCAAAGTCGTTCCAAAATCACTGTGCCAAAAGGTATTTTGGGACGAAAATCACCATTTCGTCCCAAAACATTTATTTTGGGACGAAATTGAAGGAAACCGTTCGAACACGTTCGAACGAAAATTTTTTTTGTCACGGTTTAAATTCGTCCTAGAAAATGGTTCGAACGGAAAAAATTTTAAGTTCGAACAGTAGTGACGTGTTTGAACGATTTCGAAATATGTTCGAACACACATGAATTCGTTCGAACGTTATGAATTGTCTTTGTGTTCGAACGTTAAATGGTCAGGTCGAACGGTATATGGGTTCGAACGGTATAGGCTATGTTCGAACACGACTGAAATTATTTACGTTCGAACGTTGTGTGATCGTTCGAACTCTACGAACATAAATTTCGTTCGAACATTACGTTTACGTTCGAACGCTTGTCGTTACATAGAGTTCGAACGTTTTACATTCGTTCGAACGATATCTCTTTAATTTAAATCAATAATAGAAAATCAAATAGACATTCATACTATTTGAAAAAATACATTAGAAACTGTTTAACACTCACAAAAGTGTTAAAATAAGCGCAAATTAAATAAATAACAGTCGAGACGGGCATTGTTCATACATAAATAGATAATCCCAAAATCCATCAGTTGCTTAGAGGCCTGTACTGTTGCATAAGCTGCTGCATTTGGAGTTGCATCTGTCTTCTGAACTCTTCTTGTTGTTCTTCATGTTGTTTGAGGCGCATCTCCATATCTGCTTGTTTTGTCAATTGAGCCTCTAACTCATGCTGTATTGCAGTCAATTCTTCGATTCTGGAATTCGCATTCTCTAGCGCTATAGAAGTCATAGATGCATTCCCAGAAGAAGAGGAAGAGGGACCAGGCTTTACACAACGACCCAAACCCCTCAAATATCCTGAACGTTGACCCAGGACTTGTGTAAAAATCTCAATATCACTTGTTGAGGAATTTTGATCTGACGCAGATTCAGCACGTAGGGCAATCATTTTATCCTAGCCATATATAAGATAAAGAATTAATATCGTCATAAATATTCTAATATATTTAATTAAAACAGGTTATAAAACTTACATAATTTTCATGGGCATCAGGATGAGTCCACTCTCCATTACGATCAGTGTGCGATGCAGCATATAATTTTGTCAGATCATAATTAGTATCTGAATCTTGCTACAATAAATGTGTTAAGATATAAAGTCATTATGATTCATCCAAATAATTAACTATATCCAATAAAAAAAATAGCAATACCAATTTCTTAGAAAGGCGATGGAAAGATCTTGAGCCTGCATGATGATTAATCTTCAATTTTGATCTATTTGTTTTGTTTATAGAACTTCGCTCCTGCAAAGAAATTGAAAATAGGATGAAGCGAAATGCCAGATAGGACAAGTAAAATAATTAAATTTCATTATACCTGATATGATGGATCCTCAAACATGTCACAAAGTTTTTCCCACTCAGAAGGTCGGACATCCTAGAAAGGATGTTGGCGTGCATCTTCCTTCTTCTCAAACTTATTATAATACTCATGACACCTCGCTTTATATTTACGGAATGCATTACCCATAAGCTCTTCCACAGTCTTACGCTCCTCTCTCCGACCAAAATTTAATTCGAAATCATCCTTAAAAAAATAGTCACAAACACATTATCATTTATAATATTCTAAATTTAAGTAAAATATAGAAATTTATTCTACTAAATCAATGTTTTAAACATTACCAAACAACGCTTCTTGATAAGCTCTTTAACATCTTGGGGGACTTTCTTCCATGAAGTCATTGCCAAAGGTGCGTAAGTTCGTGTAAGAGCACCCACATGTGATGCAAGCCAAGCTGCTGGTTGTCCTTCGCCCCAGTATGTTCGTCAGGAATGTTAACCTTGATCTTACCCACCTTCCGATATTTTTCCAACGTCACCCCTCTAGTGGTGCCTCGACCTTGACGAGATTGTACTGTAGATTCTATAAAATATAACATTGTAATCAATTTCATTTATATCTCTATTATAGGACCTTAATTAATAACTTTTATGAGTATTAGATTTTTACCTTGTTCTGTAAAATCAATCTCTAATGGTGACAATGAAGGAGAGCTAGGAACAGGTGGAGATGGGTTGCGAACTTCCTTCCTCTTTGGCGGCATAATTTCAAACTACTGATACATTCAATAAGTAAAATATTTGTCATGAAGTGTAATGTTAACACATAATTGGTCAATCAGAATCTGTATCAGTTTCATTTGACAATTCGCTCTCATCATCTGTAGATACTTCAGATGATTCAACATTTTCCTCAACTGTCGCATCAACAATTTCAGCCTCAATATCTTCTCTATTTAATGGAATCATCTCATACTAGCTCAAATCCACAAACAAATTTAAGGCTGGTTGACTCTCTTGGTATGCTTCTTGAGTAGAAGAGTCATCTTCTTCTTCATCTTGTCCTTCCGCCTGAGGGATAACATCATATATATTTCTTGGAGAATATTTTTGAACTACTCGCCATTGATTTCCTAACTTCGGGTCATCTAAGTAGAATACTTGAGATGCTTGAGAAGCCAAAATAAAAGGATCATCTTCATACCATTTTTTTGATGTATTAACACTCAAAAAATATTCATTACCACGGACTCCAGTACGAGGATTGCTTAAATCCCACCAATCACACTTAAACAGATACACCGCAAGCTCTCCCAAATATTTCATTCCAATTATATCGACAATAACCCCATAGAAATCAATATTTTCTCCATCATGACTTCCTTCGACTAGGACACCACTATTTTGGGTTTTCCTATAACAATCTCGATCCAGTGTGTGATACCTACTTCCCCGAGAAATACATGCAGAAAATCGAGCAGCGCGTCTCGATGGGCCACGCGCCAATGCATACAATTCATCAGATATATCATTTGGATTATTCGCATGCAATTGTACAACCTACATATTGAGTAAAGCGTATACTATATCAAAGTTGAAATTAATAATTTTTCATTTGTTATTGAGTAACGCATATGTAATTTCATTACCCGTTCTTCAAACCATCTTGGGAACTCCTCTTCATGTTTTTGGTTTATATCATTTACTCCTAGTTCCTTGAGCACGTTAATATGATCACTGAAATTGATGATTACCACAAATATTTTATATTTTGTATTTTTTTAAAATTAATGAGGCAATTTAAATTAAGAAAAAGTTATAACTTACTTCAAGTAGTTCTCTATCTCAGGGCAATTGTTCAGCACGTACCACTGAGCTTTCTCGAACTCTCTTCCACACAAGTCATAACCACGCACTGCACCAATTGGACGAACTTGTTGGGAAAACACAGAAAATATATTCTGTTGTCTTGCTCGGTCAACGTCAAAGTTTCTTTCTGGCGGATCAAACCGAGTGTCAACTCCATGGAAATATTTGGAACAGAAGGTATGCCACTCATCGTCAATATATGCTTCTGCAATTGATCCTTCTGGACGGGCCTTGTTACCCACTGTACGTTTCAACTTTCCAAGAAATCGTTCAATGGGATACATCCATCTATATTGAACTGGTCCTGCAAGTCGAGCCTCACGTGGTAAATGAACGGCTAGGTGAACCATGACATCGAAGAATGACGGTGGATAAATATTGTCTAGCTTACACAATATTATGACAATTTCTCGTTCCATTCGATCCAAAGCTTCTACATTCAACGTCCTAGCACATAAGTCTTTAAAAAATGCACCCAACTCAGTCAAAGCCACACGCACATCTCTGGTCAAGTACCCACGGATACCAATAGGCAAGATATGCTGTAAGAAAACATGACAATCATGACTTTTTAATCCAGTTATTTTCCAATCATTTGTTCTCACACACCTTGTTAGATTCGAGGCATAACCGTCCGGTAATTTGATCTTCATTAGCCACTCACAAAATGTAACCCTTTCATTCCTTGACAATGTATACCACCCAATCGACATGTAGACAGACGAACCATTTTCTTGCAACTGCATTTCCCGTCTTATTCCCAACCGCTTCAAATCCTTCCTTGAGTTTATTGTATCCTTTGTTTTTCCTTCAATTGACATCAATGTTCCCAATAAGGATTCGCAAATATTTTTTTCAATATGCATAACATCAAGGCTATGTCGCAATTTTAACTTCGACCAGTACGGGAGTTCGAAAAATATACTCTTCTTTGTCCAATTCAACTCATTCGTAGCTCGTTTTCTCTCTCGTTGTTTTTTACCAAATTCATTACAACCAACATTTATAAATTGTGCAAGTACATCTTCGCCAGACAAATATGGTGGAGGTTGGCCCCATTCAACAGTTCCATCAAACATTCTAGAATTTCCACGCCATCTATGGTCACCAGGTAAAAATCGACGATGACCCATGAAACATAATTTCCTCCCGTACGTAAGCCATTCAGATTTGGTATATTTGTTACAAGTTGGACATGCCATTTTCCCCTTAGTACTCCAACCTGACAAATTCCCATAAGCTGGAAAATCATTTATTGTCCACAACACCGCAGCATGCATCTTGAACGACTTGCCTGTTGACGAATCAAATGTGACAACCCCATTCTCCCACAAATCTTTCAATTCTGCAATCAATGGCTGTAAGTGTATGTCTATATCATTTCCCGGTGACCTCGGACCTGGAATGAGCAAACTCATCATGAAATATGGATCTTTCATACACTTCCACGGTGGTAGATTATACGGCATAAGTACAATTGGCCAAGTACTATGACTAGTGCTCATGTTCCCAAAAGGATTAAATCCATCTGTTGCCAACCCAAGTCTTACGTTACGCGGTTCTTCAGCAAACCATGGGTGTTCTTGATCAAATTCCTTCCACACCTAGGAGTCAGCAGGATGTGACAAAATATTATCGTTCCTTACTCTATCTGATGAGTGCCATGTCATATCTACAGCCGTTGCGCGTGACATAAATAATCGTTGTAATCTAGGTATCAATAGAAAGTGGCGTATGACCTTTTGCGGAACATTTGCCTTGTCCGATGTCCATCTTGACTCGTGGCATATAGGACACTCGTTCAACTGCTCATTCTCTCGCCAAAATAATATGCAGTCATTCTTACATGCATGTATTACGTTGTAATCAAATCCGAGTCCTCGTTTCAACTTTTTTGCTTCATAGAAGTTACGAGGTAAAGTATTGTCTGTCGGCAGTGCCTCTTTAAACAACTCAAGTAACATATTGACTGCCTTAATAGATAATCGACACATTGATTTTATGTGAAGCAATCTTACGGTAAACGACAACTTACTATGTCTTCTGCATCCTGGATATAGCTCACGCTGTGAATCATTCCACAAGCGTGCAAAAGTGTTATGGCCCCCATCATTTGAGCTTGATGTGTCCGTGTCACCTTCATTCATAAACATTCCCGCACCGATGTCACCTAACATTTCCTCCATATCCTCATCGTAATCATCTCCAACAATCTCTGGTTGTACATCTTCATCGATCTCTTCTTCTTCATGTGGAGCGTCAAATGAAGTTGGATATGGTTCACCGTGTAAGACCCAATCAGTATAACCCTTATCAATACCTTTGACAAACAGATGCTCTCTCACCAAGTCTATCTTATGAGAACGCAAATTCCTGCATTCTCTGCATGGGCATCTGATACGCCCATCACTATCACATGTACCCAATGCAAACTCCAAGAATTTTTTAACACCTTCAGCATATATATTGTAATTCTGACCCAATCGATCGCTAACTCTCATCCAACTCTTATCCATGCCTAACTATATTCATTACAAACAATATTGTAATGCATCAGCAAACAACTATGTATCATGTACCAATTAATGAGTATGCCACCTTTCATTGGGTAGTTGGTCCTATCCCGTTCGGTATTGTAAGATCATAGTCGCCAACCTATGATCTATTATCTGTCACGTCCAACAAAATTTCGGCAGCATCTCCCCATAGTTCTCCAAATATGCTCGTTTGGTTGTGTGTACTGACGATTAACACGTCGTTGCACCATCACCGAAACTGCATATCCAGAGAACAATGGATGAATCTACCAAAATCATAATGTTGGACGACAACAGATATAGTTCTATAGTTTGCGAGAATGATCTTACAATCCCAAACTGTCCACTCTGGACAATTCAAGAGTTATCAATCAAGCATTCATCCGGATTGATAATTCTCGAACGGGTCTAAGGTTTATTTTGATGAACAAACATTGCAAAATATGCTAATATATGTCAAACAATAACAACATATTATTTATACAACAATACAACAAAAACTTAATTAGTAGGTATTATTAAATCTTAACTATTTATATTTTAATTTAAAGATTTAGTGGTATTTTAATTTGAATATTAATTTTATTAATTTATCTTTAAGTATTTAAGTATTATTAAATCTTAACTATTTCTATTTTAATTTAAAGATTTAGTAGTATTTTAATTTGAATATTAATTTTATTAATTTATCTTTAAGTATTTAAGTATTATTAAATCTTAACTATTTCTATTTTAATTTAAAGATTTAGTAGTATTTTAATTTGAATATTAATTTTATTTATTTAGAATTAACAATATTAAATGGTAGTTGGTCCTAATTATTTGTGATTTAGTAGTACATATAATTTATAACCATACCAAACCTAACGTATTCTGTATACGTTATTGATGTAATGTCATTATCCGTTCGAACTATGAGAACCTATGTTCGAACAAAATGAATACGTTCGAACGGTAATCCGAACCCGTTCGAACGTATTCATTCCAGATTCCAGTCGTCTTCAACAACGCCGAAAACTCCATTAATCCCAAACTCTAACAAACACAAACAACAATATCAAAGCATACAACTTTCTAACATTGCAAAATATAAAGTTCAAACCATACATTTATATTTTAAAAGAAATACCTGAATTTTTGAAGATGAAAAGGAAATAATCCGAGAATAATCACAAACTATCCTACAAGTAATAATCCGAGAATAATGGAGTGAGATGAACAATTTTTTTGAGCTTAAGGGCTAGTTTGAGAAAGAATACCTCTGATATGCAAAGGGGTAATCTTCGGGCGACCACACGGAGCGACAGCAGGAGGAGAGAAACAGAATTGTGAGGTTCTGTCGTGTTTTTGAAGAACATTTCATGTTCGAACGGTTATTTACTAACCGTTCGAACGTGAAAATATTAAGCGGGAGAAAATTCCCTCCTAATTTTCACGTTCGAACGTTAACATATGTGTTCGAACGTTATTGATTTATTACCGCTTGAAAATTAACCGTTCGAACTTTAATTTCTAACTGTTCAAACGGTATTGTAAATGTTTATTTATATTTTTTTTTCATTACACCTTTTGAATAAAAGAACAACATTAATATATATAGACATATTAGATGATACTATAGTTTAATTGGCGGGATATTTTCCCACCACTGCAATAATCCGTTCGAACTATAACAAATTACGTTCGAATGGTAATCCAGCTGTCTTGTTTTTTGGCGGGATGTTTTCCCGCCATTTGCCTTGTCCGTTCAAATGTTTTTTTACGTTCAAACGTTAACATATGTGTTCGAACGGTTTACGAGTACCGTTCGAACACATATCCTTTATGTTTAAATATAACTTTTTTCATCATTAAATGAAAAGTACTATAACATCATATGTATTAGTTATATATACTATCATATATAATGTAATATATACTATCATATATATAGTAATCTATACTAAATATATAGTATATATATATATTATCATATATGTAGTGACCTATACTATCATATACATTATTAAGATCATATGTATTAGTAATATATACTCACATATATATAGCCTCAAATATACTAAGGTCACATAATAAAGTGTAGAGAAATTTATAAGATGATAGTATATTAGTAAGCTATACTCTATATATATATGTTGTATAATGTCATATATAACTTTAGTAGGTAAAGTATAATGGAATATATAATATGACATATATTAGTTAAGTATAAACTCATACCATATAGCACTACATGCTATTATGTGGTACTATATACATATTAATATCTCATATATAACACTTTGATAGTAAAGTATTATGATATATTACTATTATAGTATAAAAAAATATTTTATAAGTTATTATGCTTTCATTTAAAGTATTCTACTATCATAATATATATTATAATATTACATATATACTACAGTATATATAATCTACTATAATAGTATATATATTATAACAATTTATAGGAATATAAATATAGTATACATTTAATATATTTTTTAATAAACTTACAAAACTTCTGTTCGAACGTGAAATAGTAACGGTCGAACGGTTTTATATTAACGTTCGAACGTTAAATATTAACATTCGAACGGTTATGCACGTATAAGTTATCGCAGGCAGCTCCTTCTCTCACGCCGCCGTCCCCACCGTTTGAAAAAGCGAGAAAACGTTTGAACGCACTACATTCACCGCCGTCTGCCGTCGTGATCAGCACATACGTCAATCACTTTTCCTCCCAAGTAAAGGTATGTATTTTCAAACTCGTTTTACCGTTTATTTTATAATTTTATGGTTTTATTTGTTTTTTTTTTTTAAATTGCATTTTTTCATCAATAATTACCGTAGAACATCATAAATCTATCGTAGGATGTTTAGAAATGAAGAGTACTTTGTTTTTAGTCGAAGAAACCACGGAATCGATTAATTTTTGAGTATTTTCATGGCCACTGAGTTGACTCAGCCATGGCCGAGTTAGATCTGTTTTACGTTCGAACGGTATTAACCAGTCCGTTCGAACGGTAAACCTGTACGTTCGAACTTGATCGACACGTTCGAACGTTATTAATTGTCCGTTCGACCATATATTTAGACGTTCGAACGCTAATTATTAAATTCATTCCATTAACATTTTATTAGCTTATTAAATTGTTTTCATCGTTTAATTGATTATATGTTCTATCAATTAATTTATTAAATTGCTATTAGTATATAATTTTGTAAATCTTTTAGTCGTAATTAGATTTTATCACTAATCTTGAATGTATATTTTATTTTTAAAATTTCAGGATCATAATAATGTCTTATCAGGGCCGTAAACGTGGTAGATCAGGAGAACCTTCCATCCAAACAGTTCGAGAGCGGACCGTTTTACTTGAGCGACAGGTAAAACTGTCTGATTTTGTCGCTCTTATATGGGAGGGTCATTCCCTCCCATCAGTATTCAATGATCGTGGTTGGGCACCAATCTTAGATCAGCGAGAAGAAGGAATGGAGCTCGTTTCCTTCATTGAGATCGTTACTGAGTTCTATAAAGAGCTCGGTGCTGCTAGCCCAGACGATGGAGGGGCATATAGGATCTGTGTCCGAGGAGCTCCTGTTATATTTTCAGCAGACGGACTCGCTGTATATCTGGGTATTCCTAGGCTTCTTGATGCCTATCCAAACTTGCCGCCTAGAGAGTCTGGTCCTTCAGGTGATGCAGCTATGTCTCAGGACGAGGGACTAGATTACACAGATGAGATCGATACACTTGCTGATCACGAGATCAGAGACTTGATTGTTGGTCCAGATGCTCCAGTGTACGATGGCTCCAAGAGTATTAGGCAGGCAGATTTATCTTCATTCTTCAAGATTATGAATTTGATCATTGCCAATAATATTGACCCACGGCAGCACAAGACGGAGGTCGGCATGGATCGAGCGAGATTTATGATACGGGTCGCTCGTGGCATCCCGATCGACCTCGTTGGTTATATATTTGAGAGAATCTGATCAGAGGCACGGTTCATTACGACAGATATACTTTCGTTTGGGATCCTCATCACTCGATTTTTGCTACATGCCGGGGTTGTGTCCGAACCTGCCGAGCGTTCCCGATTTCCGATGGCACCGATCAACAGCACCACCCTATCACGGAGCACGGGACACTCTAGATTTCGTTTTCGTGGGGCTGTTCCTGACAGGGCTGAGATTCAGAGAGGTGCGCAGCCAGGAGATACTGGAGTATCGGCTAGTGAGACATCTACACAGGCTGAGACATCCCGCACATATATTCGCGAGGAGATGGCTGACATATTGCGTGCTGAGATCAGCGTACACACATCAGCAGTGATTGATGCAGTGCATACTGCCATGTCTGAGTTGCGTACAGAGATTATGGCTACCGTCTCTGGGTTACGTACAGAGGTTAATGAGTTACGTACAGTGATTAATGCCAATAATGCAACTCAGGTCACAGTTAGTACTTGACTGACACAAGTAGAGACACAATTAGCTGCAGTCGAGGATGTGTGTAGAGACCTCGCATCACAATAGTTTTTATCTTTTATTTATATTTTCTTTTGTTGTAATTATGAACAATATATATGACATTTTGATAATTTGCTTTATTTGGTTGATTAATATATATGTGGTTGATAATATTTATTTAACGTAAAAGAAATTATTAAAATATTTTAAAATTAATTACATAAAATTAATTAATGAATTTGTATATATGATATATATTTTTTATATTTTGAGTTTCGTACTGAGTTTAATATTATACTTTCGAATGTATAAATGTGGTGCTTGAATATGTTCTAACTAAATATATTCCGTTCGAACGGTTTAGAAACCTTCCCGCCAGGATTTACCACCAAATATTTTCCATTCGAACACAACAAATTCTCGTTCGAACGTTTTTGAACTTTCCCCGCCATAATAAAGTAATTATCCGCCAAATTTTACTGTTCGAACGTATTTTTTCACTTTTGAACGGAAAAATTTTTTTGAGACGATTTAATTCGTCACAGAAAATACTGTTCAACGGTTATTTTGACGTTCGAACGATTTTCTAAATTCATCATTTTTTGGGACGAAATTTAAATTTCGTCTCAAAAAATGACTTTTAGGGATGAAAAAAATTTCGTCCCTAAATAATTTCGTCCCAAAATCTCAAATTTGTTGTAGTGGTTGTTTATTTTTATTTTCTATTTTTGTAAATCCCAAGTTTCTTATTTGTTACAACGGTATTCCCCCGCCATAAGTGAGAACTATTAATAAACTTGAGATGAAGTTGCTATGTGAGTGGCTTCTCGCTCTCTAAAAAAAAACTCAAGGATGCTGTACCACTCCCTCACGAAGTTCAGTCCTACCTGGGTACCATAATGAGTAAAACTCTGTCACGGTAGAAGGCAAACTCATTCGAACGATCTAAATGCAGTGGAATCTTTACTGTGTACTTTTGTTGTATGTAGTGCAGAATTAATTCGATGCCTTCCATTGTCCTCTCTTTCTCTGCCCCTCCCTCCCTCTTTATTGTAGAACTATAAATAACAATAAACATCAACCATCTATCTTTGTGCCCATCACAAGTGTTCTTGTTTAGTTGTTTTCAAGTCAGTTCTTAAAAAATAACCTTAATAATGGCAAACCAGCCCCCCGCCCTCGTCCATTGTTCCGTTTACCTACAATAGCTCAAGAAGCTACCCCAGTCCCAGCCCCTGCCCCTCCTACGGAGCCACGCCCACCTGTGGCTCGGCCTAGAATAAGGCCATTAATACCCGCCATTGCAGCAACAGTTCCTGTTGCCACCACTGCATCAATTCCATCATCTCCAACTCCAAGAGCTTCCTCTTCTTCCGAAGTGCCAATTGTCGCATTCTCGTCATCAGTGCAAACATCACCTAGTGCCAAAAGTTTTGGTCCTTCCTCTTCAGATGCAACTTCTCTAGCACCTAAAGCAGCGCCATCCCCCTCTTCAGCTCCAACTTCATCAATTTCTAAAGCAGCACCACCACAAACTTCCTCCACTACCAATACCGCAACCTCTACCCCCACAACTCGTGTGCCTAGCCCTGTCCCACCTCCCAAAACAATTGTGTCTACTGTTCAAACCTCACCTCAATCACCTAATCCCAAGTCTTCGGCTTTACCATCACCTGATTTAACCCTCTTGCCTTCTCAACTGAAGTCGCAGACTGAACTTGAGCAGAAGATCCCAATGGAGGTCCAGGAGAAGACCGTTGTGTTTCAGAAGACCATTGGAGGGGAAGAAGTGTCGAATGAAAATGAAACCAAGGAGAAGGGGAAAAGTAGTGGCAAAACTATTTTGGATTCAATGGAGGCGGGTATGAGGGTTATATCAATTGCTGGTGAAAATAAAGGTGCCTTCATGAAACTAATCCAATCCGCAACGAAACATGAAGTTGCTCAGAAGAATAAAAATCCAAAAACAAAAAGCCATGGCAGTGACTCGAAAAGTGGTACTGATAGCAACAAGGAGGGGAATCCGAAGAAGAACAAGAGTCACAAAGGAAAAGTGACAAGTTCACAGCCCATGAGTGCGTTCGTGAACAATAATGTGCAGGGCATTAACAGCTCCATCCTCTACAATTGTTCATGCACTCACCATGATCCTGGGGTGCACCTTGCTCTCTCTAGGAACTAGGAAGCCCAATGCCGAGTTCCATATCAAAGATCAGAACATGAGGAAAGAGACTTGGAGAGATTAAGCAGCGTTTCTTGTTAGGCTAAGCTATGTTAGAGAATAAACTATATAAAGGTGACTAGAGTACTACTGTTGGTGATTAAGCAGAGCATGGATTCTAATTCTTCATAGCTTGCTAGGTTAATCCACTTGATCTAGTAAAGTGTAGTTGAAGATTGTCAATCATCTATGTTTGGTAATAAACATGCGGTTTGCATGAATATGTAAGTGACTAATGTCAACGAATAAAACACAGCTCCTCACGTTTGCCCTTTTATATTTTTCATCGTATTAGATGGAATATCGTACTTCAGATCTTTCGGGTGATTTTCTTTTCCTTTTTTTATTCAAAAAACAATATTCTGTCGGAGTTCAGAAAAAAGTTTCCTTCTTTCTTCCTGGCGAATTAATCATAAAAAATTCAAGAAAGTTTTGTTGAAATACGACATGTATCAAGATTCTTTTACTTGCTCATTTAGTTTTATTCGCAAATTAAATTATATATAATGAGAACGAGAATGATTTTCCTTTTTGCATGCATTATGTGTTATGCACAATGTATTAATGAGGTAGACATCTATCAAGATCCTTTCACTTGCTCATTTGACCTTATTCTCAAATTACATTATAGTTAATGATAATGATAATGATAATGATTTTCCTTTTTTGCATGTGTTATGCGTTATGTATAATGTATTAGTAAGGTACACATCTATCAAGATCCTTACATCTGCTCATTTGGCTTTATTAGCAAACTATATCATATATAATGATAATAATGATTTTCTTTTTGCATGTATTATGCATGAATGAGGCCAAATCAGCTAGTGACAAGATCAAGTCTACCTCACTAATGCATTATGTATTCGGGTACCTCATTTGAGAATTGTAACCCCCAAACCCAGGTGGCTAGGAGAATTACTACTTGTCACTTATGAACATATTTTCCAGCACAACTAAAATAAATCTCCAACAAAACTTTATTATCAAAACACAATCTCAAGTCTTCTAAATAAACCCCTTAAAAACTTCACAAAGTCATTACCGCAGCAGAACAAAAATAAACTAAAGAGTTCACAATCTCCCAGTAGTCATAACAAACCAAACTAATAACTTCACAAGTCTTACTAAACCCAAGATAAAATTAAACCTAAGAGATATTAAATCTAAAAGACATCAGAATTCCTCCTTTTAACATCCTCTCCTCAACTTAATCATGTTCACCAATCTAATCCCGGTCCTCAGTTGGACTCTCCATATCATCTGAAAATATTATGAAGATAGGGAGTGAGTTGTCAACAACTCAATAAGCAAGAGGCATATGTTAGCGTGCAAACATGAGTATTTACAAAGTACAATATGCAGAATAAAATATTTTACAGAGTTATCATGCAGAACAAAACATCTTTTCTAAAAGTAACAGAGCGATGGTTTTAAGACAAGAAAAACCTGTAATACTTTAGCATAGCATACACTGAGTATTATCATCACATCAAAATAGAGCATTACATAAAGTAGAGACCATGTTTCACCCCCGTGGTAGGGTTGTGCTAATCCCAGTGGCCAAACCAGGCAGAGACAAAGGTGAAATCTTTCCCTTATTACTCTCGGAGCCTCCAGTGTGCACACAGAAAAGATCACATAAAATCACTTTGTTTCTAAAGTGGGTGCACTCAGAGACAGAGAAGTTGGTACCAACCCAAATAGAGCAGAGCATAACAGAGCAGAGCAGAGACAGAGTCAGATACAAAATCAGTACACCATGCCAAAGGTTTTTAGATGTCATAACAAAATAAAACAAAGTACCAAAACATAATCAGATCATTCTAACATACTGAAAACAAAAGTCAGAGCATCTTTCTAATAAATGCACAATTTTTCTGATTCTCAATATCGCTCTTTTTCAGATTTCAGAGACAATATGACAAAATTGAGCTCATGTCTACACAATGAATGTCAGAAAATATTTCCTCTTTTTCATACAGATTTCATGAGTAATGCAAATAAGCGACCGATGTTGGTTTTTTTCCAAGTTCTCATTTCATCACAAAAATATGCAAAGTTTTCAGAATGTCAACCTCAGTCTCAATAATTCGTGTAAGGCCTAGCATAGAAACTCAGCTTACCTGACTCTTGCAACGTATTATCTATGTCTTAAATTTGACCTCTAAAAATCTTGTCACCTATTGATAGTAAAATATATACGCTGAGTATTAAACGAAAATTGAAATAACTTCCATCTAATAATTAAAACCCATATCCCAAACCATATTATAGCAAAAAACTCACTAAGACAACCATATAGTAATCTGGACTGCCTGCATTTCAACCCAAAATACCATATACTAATCTTAATATTGACCTATACACCCACCAAAGTCAACTTCAAACACAAATAATCAAAATCTCAACCCCACTTCAATGGCCCCTAACTCCAAGGAATCATCACAACTCAACCAAAACAACAACAATATAACTCTAAATAATTTAACCTCCACTCCAACGGTCGTATAAAAACCCGAACAGTACAAAAACAGCCCCTACTCAACTCTGAGTATCCATTTGGTTTACTGCACATCCAACCCAAATAATTCAAAACTCCAAGACCATTCCAATACAAGGTGTTTGCTTGCACACCAACAATGCCCGAGAACTCACGGACTACATATTAAAAAATTTCATTGAAGTGACTTGAAGTGAAAGTGTGTGTGTGTGCGTAAGAAATTGAGAACGAGAATGGCCTACCTGCGAAAGCTAAATTCTCCAGTAATGGCTTCAATGATTACACGAAAAACAAATCCAAGGACCCACGAAAACGCAATATCCAAAACCACAAGGCAACAACAAATCTGAAGTGATGAGAAAGAGAGGGTCGGCTGAGAGAATGGTAGTTCAAGGTCTTAAATGTAGAATAAAAGAGAGGAAGAAAGAGATACCTATAGGTAGAAAAAATCACCAAGTGGAAAGAGGAAGAGCCACATCTGAAGAGAGAAGAACCAACTACAGAAAAATAGAGGTACACGAGAGGGAGAGGGACACGTTAATCTGCAGAACTGGTGGAATGCGACCGGGTGAGAAACCAATTTTGAGGGAAAAGGAAAATGGAGGAAATTTAGGGCATGAGATTCGGAACCACAAAACAGAATCAACAACAAGAAAAAAGAATGAAAACAGAAAGAAGTGAGTAACGTGGGAGAGAGGGACGCGGGGGAAAACAGAAACTGAAAGTGAAAGATAGGGAGAATGAATTGGGGGAGCTGATGGAGAAGGGAAACTTACTCCCAAACGGCGCAGTTTCACACTCCTCCAAGGAAAAGAGCTGGGCCCTTGCGCACGGTCCTGGACTCACAACGCTTGGGCCTTACAAAAATTATATTATATATAATGATAATGATAATGATGATGATGAAGAAAGTCTCATATGCTAATTAAGGACTCTTCATTGAAGACTTTTTATCCTTTCGCTGATATCAATCTTCATACGTGCGGATGTTCACATATGTCCATTAATTTATTAGATAAATTGAGGTTGGATTAGTAGTAAATTTAAAGCCTTTATAATGAACTTAAGTACTAATTAAGCTGCAAATTAACTATTCTCTGCAATAGTAACTTCACTCTCTCTCACTCTCTCTATGATATATATATATATATATATATATATATATAACGTGCAACCAAATTAAAGACTGGTGCGTGGGCCTTAGTACTCACGGGAGTCATGAGCCCAAGGTTGTGGCAAACCCTTTGCATTATGTATCCTAAACAGTATGTTAGTTTGATCTATGAGTCCCATTATTGGAAACTATATGAGATGTCATTCACTCGTAATATGAGCTCTTATGGCGTTCATAGTTGGCCGACCCTTACAGAATTTCACAATTGCAGGTATGTTTTCTTCGATCCATATGTCTTGATCTTAGGTAGATGGAGTGAGAAATCCAGAAATGGAAGTTTGGAAACATCATGACATTTTGGTAAAGATAAAATTACAACATAGATGATGATTGGGGGCAGATGACCTTCGAGAGAACAGATTCCGAGTCATCCATTTGAAGCAACTACCATGTAATTAATTATAATGGAAATAAACAAAAGAACAACTAGAAAAAATAATGAAGGTTCGGGTATATAATGAAAGTAGAGAAATGATAGTTGCAGTCGTGAGTGTGCAAGCGCCATACAATCACTTTGAAAAAAGTGAATAAATATGAGATTTACATGAAAAGAAATTAGTTTTTTAATAGAGAACCCTACTCTTTTTCAAAGTGACTGCAGCACGGCGTTTTTACACTCCACTACTGTACATAACATTACTCATGAAAATAATAGGTTTAATTGAGATTCAACTCTTCATGCAATGCAAACTCTAAACTACGATGATTAAGATTCAAGCAATACAAATTCGTGTTCTTTGGTTTTTTTTTTTTATTTTGGCTCTTAATAGTGCACAAACCTCTCCACCTCCGATGATTTCCAGCCCTGGTTCTAACAATAGTACTGCACCAGTGCTGTCACCTAATCTAGCACATCTCCATTAGAAACAGCAAGACCACCTCTTGTGCTGATCTTAGCCATAATATCTCCTCTATCTGCTGATGTTCTTGCCCATGTGATTGGCTTTGACACTTCATGTGCTGCTTAGCAAGCCCTTGAGTACATGATGTTCTCTTTGCAGTCTCAAGGCCGCGTGATACACTTGAGTTTTTAATCTTGCTTCTTGCAAGAAAGGAAACAACTTCATCCCTAACTTTTACAAGAAAATGATGTCCTTTAGCGACACGCTACATGCTATTGGCCAACCACTATCTGATAGTGACTCATCAGCTTGTTTCGGGTATGCTTATGACCCCTTGATTATATCTTCCACCACACGTACAGTTTGAAAAAATGACATTGCAGGAGGTCTATGGTCATCTCCTAAATTTTGAATACCGTTCATAACAACAACAACCCTCTCTTCCAGGCTTGATTTCAAGCTTGTTATTGTGTTGTATCTTTACAACTTGATCTTTTGACTTTGTGTCAATATTTGGTGCGACTTTTTTGGCTTCATTTCATGTCAATCTTTACAGCCTGCTCATGCCAGTATTGCAAATACAGTTTCTCAGACAAATCGAGGTCTTAGTCGCAATATTCCTCTACAATAGACTCCAATAGCTTCCAGACCGAAATGCATCTCAAAATTCTCGACACCGATCGAGGAAGGGGGTGCATGTGGTCATTACCAATCTTCTGCCTTCAACATCTCACGACCTGATGTCAAGTCTCTAAAAAACCTGGTCACACTGCACTAAAGTGTTACCATCCGTTTGGTTTCGCCTACGTACCAAGCAGACTCATCTGGCAGTCTCCAAGCCAATATGACCACTTTTGTAAATCAAAGTATATCATCCAGATTCAAGTTGGTATCCAGACACCACTGTGACACATGACCAACATCCTCTTGATCTTATCTTTTCTAATGTTTGGGGCCCTGCACCTATTTCCTCTGTGGATGATGACCGTTATTATGTTATTAATTCTCTTCATGATTATAGTAAATTTACTTGGCGGATATATACTTTGGTGAGCAAATTTCATGTAGAACCAACATTATTTTATCATTTTCAAAGCTTTGTTGAATGTCAATTTGGGTGTAAAATCAAAGCAGTCCAAATTGATTGGGGACGGAGTTTCGGTCACTGAATAAATATTTTAAAAATCATGTTATACCACACCTTCTAATTTGTCCCCACACTCATAAACAAAACGGATTGGTTGAACCAAAACATTGTCACTTAGTTGAAATCGGTTTCGCCCTAATAAAGGCTACAAGTACCTTTATCATGAAACGGGCCATATCTATAGTACCTACATATTTCTCAATGTCATATTGGAGGAAGCCCGTTTCCCATTTCGGGAATATCCACCTAGTGAGCCTAGGCCCACTAACTTGACCAGTCCATCTGGTGTCTCTTTCCCTTGTGTTTTACAGGTACGGGCAGCAACCCCCTCATCCTCAACAGCTGTCCCAAATGAGCCCACAATGTCTTCATCTTCTTCAACTCCCCATGCCAATGCCACTCGATTATCAGCTTCACCACCTGTTACACCATTGCCTGTGCCAACCACTTCCTATAATGGACCACTTGCTCCGCCACTACACACTCGACTGTAGAACAATATTCAGCGTAAGAAGCAATGCACTGATGTGACAATTCCTTATCCAAGCCAAGCCATGGTAACCACCACTATCGTTGCTCCCTTAGAACCCACTTGCTTCACTACTGCTAACAGAGACCTTGCCTAGAGGCACGCTATGAGTGAGGTGCTTGATGCTTTTCTTTGGAACAACACATGGTCACTAGTCCCTGCCACTTCTAATATGAATGTCATCGGTAACATGTGGGTCTTGCACCTGAAGTATAATGCTGACGACATCGTTCAAGACCTACTTGGTAGCCAAGGGCTTCCACAAGCAACTTGGCCTTGACTATGATGAAACATACAATACCAGTGCTAAACCTCAGACCATTTGGCTCATCCTTTCAGTTGTCGTAATCCGCCACTGCTCCATTTGTTAGTTAGTCGTACAAAAGTCTTCCTGCATGGAGAACTCTCAACGTTAGTATTCATGGCTCGACCGCTAGGTTTTGTCCATCCACAATATTCTCATCGTGTTTGCCATCTCCACAAAACCATCTATGACCTAAATCAGGCGCCTCGATCTTGTTTTTCCAAACTGATCAGTACACGACTTCTCGAGCTTAGGTTCTTATCCTCTATGGCAAATAGTTCACTCTTTATTGATCGTCAAGCTTCTCTATAACTCTTTGATCTTATTATGTTGAGGATATTCTTGTCATCAGTTCCTCCTCGGCGACCATTGACACTCTGCTCTACCATCTACGAAGTACCCTTCCTGTTAAGGACTTGTGCCAACTTCACTTTTTCTTGGGCATTGAAGTCCATTTTCAACCTGGTGGGATTTTCCTCTCTCAACATAAACATTTCATGGACCTACTAAAAAAAACAACATGTCCAATGCCAAAAGAGTCAAACCCATGAGTTCGGCCCATGCACTCTAACTTCTTCTTCTTCTTCTTCCCCTTTTCTTTTTTTTTTTTTTTTTTTTTATTTTTTTTATTTTTTTTATTTTTTTTTTATTTTTTTTTTTTTTTTGGTGATTCTTTTTGCAATTCCACTCTATCGTAGTACTCTGTTGGGACCCTCCAGTATGTTATGCTCACTCGGCCCGACTTGTCTTTTGCCATCAATCGTGTTCATCAATACATGCACCGCACCACTTTCAATTATTAAACCGCTCTCACACAAATTATTCACTACCTTAAAGCCGCCTCTCACCATGGTTTGCACATCACTCCTGCCCGTATTCCCACATTACAAGTCTTTTTTTATGTGTATTGGCTAGCTGTCCAAATGATTGTCGGTCCACTAGTGTCTATCTAATTTACTTTGGCTACAATCTCATTGTATGGAATTCATGTAAACAACAAAATGTTGCCCGTTCTAGTATAGAGGGTGAGTATCAAGCAAACGCCAACTCCATTGCTGAACTAATCAGCTCCAAGGACACATTAGAGATCCCGGTATTTTTCTCCACCAAGCTCCTATTCTCTAGCGCGACAATAACGGGGCTACCTACCTCTCAGTTAATCCATTTTTTCAAACTCATACAAACATTGTAGCTATTGACTTTCACTCTGTTCAGGAATGAGTTACTCATGGCTCTCCCGAAGTTCAATTTTTATTCAGCAAGCATCAACGGCTGACATTCTCACAAAACCCTTGGTAGCTCATAGATTTTCCCTACTCCCACTACAACAAATTTGAGATTTTGGGACGAAATTATTTAGGGATGAAATTTTTTTCATCCCTAAAAGTCATTTTTTGAGACGAAATTTAAATTTCGTTCCAAAAAATCGATGAATTTAGAAAATCGTTCGAACGTCAAAATAACCGTTCGAACAGTATTTTCTGTGACGAATTAAATCGTCTCAAAAAAATTTTTCCGTTTGAATGTGAAGAAATACGTTCGAACAGTAAAATTTGGCGGATAATTACTTTATTATGGCGGGGAAAGTTCGAAAACGTTCGAACGAGAATTTGTAGTGTTCGAACGGAAAATATTTGGTGGTAAATCCTGGCGGGAAGGTTTCTAAACCGTTCGAACGGAATATATTTAGTTAGAACATATTCAAGCACCACATTTATACATTCGAAGGTATAATATTAATCTCGGTACGAAACTCAAAATATAAAAAATATATATCATATATACAAATTCATTAATTAATTTTATGTAATTAATTTTAAAATATTTTAATAATTTCTTTTACCTTAAATAAGATTTTCAGTTAAATAAATATTATCAACCACATATATATTAATCAACCAAATAAAGCAAATTATCAAAATGCCATATATATTGTTCATAATTACAACAAAAGAAAATATAAATAAAAGATAAAAACTATTGTGATGCGAGGTCTCTACACACATCCTCGACTGCAGCTAATTGTGTCTCTACCTATGTCAGTCGAGTACTAACTGTGACCTGAGTTGCATTATTGGCATTAATCACTGTACGTAACTCATTAACCTCTGTACGTAACCCAGAGACGGTAGCCATTAGGGGTGTGCAAAATTCCGAGAATTCTGACTCCGTCCGACCTCCGCTCCGACGCCGACTCCGACGGAGTCGGAGTTGTCGGAATTCGGAGTCGGAATTCGGAACTACTCCGACTAGTGATTCGGAAGCGGAGTCGGAGTCGGAGCTCCATGTAGCTCCGACTCCGACTCCGAATTTTTTTTTAAACCCAGCTGTAAAACGACGTCGTTTTACAGCTGGGTTTAAAAAAAATTATTGAACGACACCGTTCCACTTAATATGGAACGGCGTCGTTTCATATGTCTTCCTAAAGAAGCCTCATGAGCCTCATACGTTCCCCTTCCCCCCTTCTTCTTCCTTCTCCAGTTCTTCTTCTTCTTCCTTCTCCCTTCTCTCTCGCGTTTCCCGTCCCAGTGACTGAAGCATCCCTTCTCTCTCGCGTCTTCCGTCCTAGTGCCAGCGTGCCGCCGTTCGTCGTTGCTCCTCCGTGCCGCCGTTCCTCGTTGCTCCTCTATTCAGCTTCCACCTACGGTGAGCCCTAAATTTATGAGCCTTAAATTTAATTCAAGCACGTCTCTTATGAATTGGAGCCAGTAGTTGTGATTCTTGTGAATTGGTTGTATTGAATATTTAATATAGTCCCAACACGGCGCTCAAAACCCTGAATTTTACATTGTATTGCAGACTTGCGCTCGAGAGAGGTGTCGAGCGCAAGTCGAGCGCACGTTGTATTGAACATTGGCTCGAGCGCCACGTCGAGCGCAAGTCGAGCAAATCTCTCTGGATGGGTTCTGCTCGAGCGCCACGTCGAGCGCATTTCGAGCGAACCTCTCTGGATGGATTCTGCTCGAGCGCCATGTCAAGCGCAAGTCGAGCGAACCTCTCTGGATGGATTCTGCTCGAGCGCCATGTCGAGCGCATTTCGAGCGAACCTCTCTGGATGGATTCTGCTCGAGCGCCACGTCGAGTGCACGTCGAGCGGACCTCTCTGGATGGGTTCCGCTCGAGCGAACGTCGAGCGCACGTCGAGCGAACCTCTCTGGATGGGTTCCGCTGAGTCGAGCGCAAGTCAACCGAACCTCGATGTAATAATACATCGATACAATAATATATTATGATACAATAATACATGTCCTATTGTATAATACAATAGCCTAGTTTATTTTTAAACTAATTTTTTGCTTCTAATTTAATTTTTTCAGCTTCATTGATTGTGATATGGATCCTAGACATAGTGGAGATGATCGTCCACAAAGGAATGTGGCGGATGCCAATGCTACAACTCCTACACCGGTGGGTACTTCCACCCCTAGAGCCACATCTAGGGCAGCTACATCTAGAGCAGCTACATCTAGAGCAGCTACATCTTGTGCGAGTAGTCGACTCCCACTCCCAGTTGATATAGAGGATGAGGATATGTTCAACGAAGAGGAGGAGATGCCCATTGAGCAAGATCAACCACCACGACCTTCTAAAAAGAGGTCGTGGACATGGGAGCATTTCACCAAAATTCCTGGTGAAATTGCGAACCCAGTAGCAAGATGCCATTACTGTGGATCACTTTGTGGATGCCATTCGAAGAAGCAAGGTACCAGCGTGTTAATAGCACATCTAAATGGTTGTCAACGATATAAGATAGCGAAGGGATTGCAAGCCACTGATCAGACCAACCTCAGTTACCAAACTTCTACAGCCACTGATGGTACACAGACTAAGAAATTGGTCATCCCTCAATACAGTGAGAAGATGTTGAGGGACATGCTTGCAGAGATGATAATTACTGATGAGATGCCATTTACCACAGTCGAGAAAAGAGGCTTTCGAAAGTTTCTAAATTTTGTTGAGCCACGATTTCCCATTCCATCACGGTATACAGTGATGCGAGATTGTATGAAGAGGCATGCGAAGGACAAGGAGGAGATGAGGAAGATGTTTATTACCACTGGCCAGAGAGTGTCTTTTACGACTGACACATGGACTTCCATACAGAACGTCTGCTACATGTGTATCACAGCACACTACATTGACAGTGAGTGGATTTTGCATAAAAAAATTATTGGTTTTAAAGAAATTGTGGATCATAAAGGTGCATCCATTGGGGCGAAGATGGATGATTGTTTAAAGGACTGGGGAATTCAAAAAGTCCTGTGTATTACAGTTGACAATGCCAGTGCGAATGAAACAGCAATTGATTGGTTTAAGCGAAACACGACGGTGAGAGATGATGTCATTCGGGCCCACGAGTTTATTCACGTTCGATGTTGTGCTCATATCATTAACCTCATAGTTGTTGAGGGATTAAAAGAGGTTCATGATTCCATAACCCGAGTCCACAACATTGTACGATATGTGAGGGGTTCCCCTCAAAGGCTTGCCAAGTTTAAGGCAATAGCAGAAGATCTGAAGATTGAATGTTCTAGTATGCTGTGCTTGGACGTTCCGACTCGATGGAATTCTACATACATGATGTTGGATGTGGCACAGAAGTACCAAAAAGCATTCGAGCGGATGGAGGTCGAGGATGGGGGCCTGAGGTATGCTTTGTTCGAGCCAGCAGGACAGGGGCTCGGTGCGCCGGACGCACATGATTGGACCAGTGTGAGTTATTTTGTTGAATTTTTAAGAACTTTTTATGAGATAACCATGCGGCTATCTGGATCCAAATATACGAATGCGAACTCATTTTTCAACGAGCTCTCGGAGCTTCACTTCCAGTTGGAAAATAGTTGTACTGACTCTGCTGGATTGTTATCTGCTATGGCTACGAGGATGAAGATCAAATATGATAAATATTGGGGGAATATTGAGAAGATAAATAGATTGCTATTTGTAGCTGTGATCCTTGACCCCCGAGTTAAGTTGGCCGTTCTAGAATTTTGGGTAAATTCCGTCCTCGGGGCAGTGAAGGCTGCAGAGTTTATTAAATTGCTAAAAAGTGATGTTGATGACTTATATCATCACTACAGTACTAGTGCTCAGCCTTCATCCGCAGTTGGTAGCTCCTCACATTCGAGGCAGACAGGATTGACAGTTTCCTCAGGTGATACTGACCCATCTGTAGGGGTTAGAGGCAATCGTATTATACAGCAGTATCATCAACTCATGTCAACAAGGAATATTATGCATTGTATATCTGAGGTTGAACGATATTTTATGGAAGCTGTCGAGGCACCTAGTGATGTATTTCAGTTATTAACTTGGTGGAAAGTTAATTCCACCAAGTATCCAGTCCTTTCCCGTGTGGCCCGAGATGTGCTAGCCATTCCTGTCACTACAGTTGCCTCAGAGTCGGCATTTAGCACTGGAGGTCGCGTGTTGGATGCTTATCGGAGTTCATTGTCACCGTCAACCGTGGAGGCCCTCGTTTGCACACAGAATTGGATAAGTGAAACGCCTATTGGACTAGATACCGTTGGCGTTGATGCCGAGAGCTATAGGCTTGAATCGGGTAAGTTTATATGCTTTTGAATGATGATTTAATTATTTTTAATGTTTCTAACTTCTAATTTTTATGATTTTATTGATCTAATTGTGAACCCTAACATAATTACCGATGATTGAGAGTCTGGAATGGACGCTACTTGAGAGTTGGGATGGAGTTGGGAGAACCTCCTTTCTTGGTAAGAATCAAATTATTCTTTTACCGTATTCAATTTTTTATTATCAATTTTTTTTCATTTATTGATTGCTACTTTCTATATTCATTTCAGGCATGACCAATGGAACAAAAATTATTTGACTGAAATTCGTGTTTAATCGAATTGTAGTTATATTTCAAATTATAGTCATATTGTTATTACGTTAATAATGAGACTGTTATAACTTATGGCTACATCATACATGTTATTTACTTTTTAAACTATTTATATAGTTATATTTATGTAGTCATATCCCGAGCAAAGACGTGAGATAAGTACTCTTTATTCTATAATTTCTATTAGTACTTATTCATCCTCTCTCAAACGTTTAGAATTTATTATCCAACTGAAATTAATCGAATTATAGAAATTCGTACCATCATTCTTTTTTATAAAATTTTAAATTTATGTAATTTTCAACTCATGAGTCATGAGCACTTTTAATGCTAAATTTCAGGCGGACATAAAACAAATTAAAGATATAATCAAAATTCAGTAACAAAATTAGAACGAATATTTAAATTATTGAAAACTCTTGAATAAACCAAATATTTGTAGATCGTTTCACTTTAAAAAAAATATATATGTTGCTCACTATCTGAAACGAAATTGAAAAATAAAATTTAAATAATAATAAAAAAAAAAAAAAACAAAATTTTGTGAGGAGTTCGGAAATTATGTTCGGAGTCGAAGCTCCGACCTCCGATCGGAGTTCGGGGCTCCGAACTCCAGTTGGAGTTCCGATCTGAGTTCAGGGCTCCGACCTCCGTTCGGAGTTCTGATCGGAGTTTGGAGCTCCGACCTCCGATCGGAATCGGACTCCGACTACCTTCGGAGTCGGAGTCGGAGGGAAAATCCGCCTCCGACTTGAGTCGGAGTCGGAGGTCGGAAATGACATCTCCGACTCCGTCGGAGTCGGAGCCCACCCCTAGTAGCCATAATCTCTGTACGCAACTCAGACATGGCAGTATGTACTGCAGTATGCACTGCATCAATCACTGCTGATGTGTGTACACTGATCTCAACACGCAATATGTCAGCCATCTCCTCACGAATATATGTGTGTGATGTCTCAACCTGTGTAGATGTCTCACCAGCCGATACTCCAGTATCTCCCGGCTGCGCAT
Source organism: Juglans microcarpa x Juglans regia (assembly GCF_004785595.1). Lineage (NCBI taxonomy): Eukaryota > Viridiplantae > Streptophyta > Magnoliopsida > Fagales > Juglandaceae > Juglans > Juglans microcarpa x Juglans regia. The sequence continues at coordinate 7,313,818 of NC_054595.1, forward strand.
CTCTCTGAATCTCAGCCCTGTCAGGAACAGCCCCACGAAAACGAAATCTAGAGTGTCCCGTGCTCCGTGATAGGGTGGTGCTATAGATCGGTGTCATCGGAAATCGGGAACGCTCGGTAGGTTCGGACACAACCCCGGCATGTAGTAAAAATCGAGTGATGAGGATCTCAAACGGAAGTATATCTGTCGTAATGAACCGTGCCTCTGATCGGATTCTCTCAAATATATAACCAACGAGGTCGATCGGGATGCCACGAGCGACCCGTATCATAAATCTCGCTCGATCCATGCCGACCTCTGTCTTGTGCTGCCGTGGGTCAATATTATTGGCAATGATCAAATTCATAATCTTGAAGAAAGAAGATAAATCTGCCTGCCTAATACTCTTGGAGCCATCGTACACTGGAGCATCTGGACCAACAATCAAGTCTCTGATCTCGTGATCAGCAAGTGTATCGATCTCATCTGTGTAATCTAGTCCCTCGTCCTGAGACATAGCTGCATCACCTGAAGGACTAGACTCTCTAGGCGGCAAGTTTGGATAGGCATCAAGAAGCCTAGGAATACCCAGATATACAGCGAGTCCGTCTGCTGAAAATATAACAGGAGCTCCTCGGATACAGATCCTATATGCCTCTCCATCGTCTAGGCTAGCAGCACCGAGCTCTTTATAGAACTCAGTAACGATCTCAATGAAGGAAACGAGCTCCATTCCTTCTTCTCGCTGATCTAAGATTGGTGCCCAACCACGATCATTGAATACTGATGGGAGGGAATGACCCTCCCATATAAGAGCGACAAAATCAGACAGTTTTACCTGTCGCTCAAGTAAAACGGTCCGCTCTCGAACTGTTTGGATGGAAGGTTCTCCTGATCTACCACGTTTACGGCCCCGATAAGACATTATTATGATCCTGAACTTTTAAAAATAAAATATACATTCAAGATTAGTGATAAAATCTAATTACGACTAAAGGATTTACAAAATTATATACTAATAGCAATTTAATAAATTAATTGATAGAACATATAATCAATTAAACGATGAAAACAATTTAATAAGCTAATAAAATGTTAATGGAATGAATTTAATAATTTGCGTTCGAACGTCTAAATATATGGTCGAACGGACAATTAATAACGTTCGAACGTGTCGATCAAGTTCAAACGTACAGGTTTACCGTTCGAACAGACTAGTTAATACCGTTCGAACGTAAAACACATCTAACTCGGCCATGGCTGAGTCAACTCAGTGGCCATGAAAATACTCAAAAATTAATCGATTCCGTGGTTTCTTCGACTAAAAACATAGTACTCTTCATTTCTAAACATCCTACGATAGATTTATGATGTTCTACGGTAATTATTGATGAAAAAATGCAATTTAAAGAAAAAACAAATAAAACCATAAAATTATAAAATAAACGGTAAAATGAGTTTGAAAATACATACCTTTACTTGGGAGGAAAAGTGATTGACGTATGTGCTGATCACGACGGCAGACGGCGGTGAATGTAGTGCGTTCAAACGTTTTCTCGCTTTTTCAAACGGTGGGGACGGCGGCGTGAGAGAAGGAGCTGCCTGCGATAACTTATACGTGCATAACCGTTCGAACGTTAATATTTAAAGTTCGAACGTTAATATAAAACCGTTCGACCGTTACTATTTCATGTTCGAACAGAAGTTTTGTAAGTTTATTAAAAAATATATTACATGTATACTATATTTATATTCCTATAAATTGTTATAATATATATACTATTATAGTAGATTATATATACTGTAATATATATGTAATATTATAATATATATTATGATAGTAGAATACTTTAAATGAAAGCATAATAACTTATAAAATATTTTTTTATAGTATAATAGTAATATATCATAATATTTTACTATCAAAGTGTTATATATGAGATATTAATATGTATATAGTACCACATAATAGCATGTAGTGCTATATGGTATGAGTTTATACTTAACTAATATATGTCATATTATATATTCCATTATACTTTACCTACTAAAGTTATATATGACATTATACAACATATATATATAGAGTATAGCTTACTAATATACTATCATCTTATAAATTTCTCTACACTTTATTATGTGACCTTAGTATATTTGAGGCTATATATATGTGAGTATATATTACTAATACATATGATCTTAATAATATATATGATAGTATAGGTCACTACATATATGATAATATATATTACTATATATATATACTATATATTTAGTATAGATTACTATATATATGATAGTATATATTACATTATATATGATAGTATATATAACTAATACATATGATGTTATAGTACTTTTCATTTAATGATGAAAAAAGTTATATTTAAACATAAAGGATATGTGTTCGAACGGTACTCATAAACCGTTCGAACACATATGTTAACGTTTGAACGTAAAAAAACATTCGAACGGACAAGGCAAATGGCGGGAAAACATCCCGCCAAAAACAAGACAGCTGGATTACCGTTCGAACATAATTTGTTATAGTTCGAACGGATTATTGCAGTGGTGGGAAAATATCCCGCCAATTAAACTATAGTATCATCTAATATGTCTATATATATTAATGTTGTTCTTTTATTCAAAAGGTGTAATGAAAAAAATATATAAATAAACATTTACAATAACGTTCGAACACATATGTTAACGTTCGAACATGAAAATTAGGAGAGAATTTTCTCCCGCTTAATATTTTCACGTTCGAACGGTTAGTAAATAACCGTTCGAACATGAAATGTTCTTCAAAAACACGACAGAACCTCACAATTCTGTTTCTCTCCTCCTGCTGTCGCTCCGTGTGGTCGCCCGAGGATTACCCTTCGCATATCAGAAGTATTCTTTCTCAAACTAGCCCTTAAGCTCAAAAAAATTGTTCATCTTACTCCATTATTCTCGGATTATTACTTGTATGATAGTTTGTGATTATTCTCGGATTATTCTCGGATTATTTCCTTTTCATCTTCAAAAATTCAGGTATTTCTTTTAAGGTTTGAACTTTATATTTTGCAATGTTAGAAAGTTGTATGCTTTGAGATTGTTGTTTGTGTTTGTTAGAGTTTGGGATTAATGGAATTTTCGGCGTTGTTGAAGGCGACTGGAATCTGGAATGAATACGTTCGAACGGGTTTGGATTACCATTCGAACGTATTAATTGTAACACCCCGTATTTCAGTGTATTTTTACTGAAGGATTATTTTTGATTGTTCAAAAATTTATCCTCTTATTTTAAAATTGGTTGGATTTTTAGTAAGTTTATTTCTATGATTTTTATTTGGTGAAAATTATTTTTTTGTGCTTTCCAAATATTTATTTATTATTATGCATTTAAATTGCTTTTAATATTTAAATTAATTACTGTGGGATTTAATTATTTCAATTTGACTTTACCATTACGTTTAAATTATTTTATTTAACTTGTGGTTTTAAAATCGTCTCCGTTGGATCTTTTTTGTGACCCAAGTTATGAGGATTGGACCTCATTTCTTTTCCTCCATTTTTTCTTTCCTTCCTTTTTCTTTTCTTTCTTTTCTTTTTTTTTTTTTTTTTCTTTCCTCATTTCCTCTCCTTCCCGCGCGATCTCTCTCTCTCCTCTCCTCCGCCCGTTTCCATCGTCTCCTCCCAGCGCCGCCGTCGCGCCGCCGTGCGCGACACCGCCCAGCCGACCAGCTCCCCCTCCCTCCGGCGACCTCACCTCCCAAACCTCAGCCCCTACCTCGCCGCCGGTAGCCCACACGCCCCCCACGAAGCCGCGGGCCACCTTCACGCCAGCGCCGCCGTGAGCCGGCGGTGGCCCTCACCGCCCAGCCCATTAGCTTCCCCAGCCGCCGGCGACCTCACCCCACCAATCTCACCTCCATCCGTGCCGCCGTTAACCACCAGTAGCTCTTCGAAGCCGCGGCACTCCTTCGGCCGTTGCGCCGCCGTCGCACCACCATTGGCCACCATCTTCCTACCACTTCATCCCCGACCTCTTGGCAACCCATTGGACCCAACCCCACCTCCGATCCATCACCGGTGAAGCTCCACCAACTACATTTCCGATTTGGGCATTTTGGTCTTCTACCGCCTATTCCGCCGCCACCCACGGCAAACCACCACCACCATTAGCTTCACCGACCTCCCTAGGCCCTACCCTATCAATCTTGGGTCTTCGTTTGTCCTCGTTGAAAAGTTGGTAATTGTGACCCACGGCCACAGTGTATTTTACACTGTGGTGTTGCTCAGAAATCACCACTTGCAACTTCGAGATCCTCCGGAAATTATTATATTGCACTGTAAGTATTTTCCTTAAAGAACTTTCGTGATTTAAATATATTTTTGCACTAACGCATATTATCTGTGAATTGGGTTGTTTTGCCGGACTGAGTCCGAGGAGTTTCGGGGGTTGGACGGAGTTGTGTTTGTTTGCATTGTGAATTGTGGTTGTTGGTTATGACTTGTTCACGTACATCGCATATTGCATGCATGATCATGTTTGTAAAGAAAACTGGGTTTTCGTGTATTGCATACATGTTTATGTATTTATTGGATTTGGATTTTCATGTGAGTAAAAGGAAAAGAGACTGTAGGGATGGTGGTAAGCAGGGATGGTGGTTGTGTCCCGCCTGTGATTCCCGCCTACAGTGCTCTGTTAAGTATTTTTTGTGTGTAAAGGAACTGTAGGGATGGTGGTAAGCAGGGATGGTGGTAGAGTCCCGCCTGTGATTCCCGCCTACGGTGCACGCGTTAGGGATGGTGGTAAGCAGGGATGGTGGTTGTGTCCCGCCTGTGATTCCGCCTACGGTGCACGCGGTAGGGATGGTGGTAAGCAGGGACGGTGGTAGAGTCCCGCCTGCGATTCCCGCCTACAGTGTCCGATAATTGGATTGTTTGTGTGAATCATTTTATGGGAAAATGTGTTACGGATACTTTGGGCCAAAATGGGATTTTTGGCGTGTGTTGGAAATAATCATTTTTCTGGGAAAAAATGGTATTTTATGGTTAACTGTATTTTGCTATATTGTTGGTTGCATTAATGTATTTTTATCCCGAGAGTTGTTTGGTTTATACTTACCTGTGGTACCATTTTATGGTATCGCAGATTTTGATGCAGATGATGATGACGAGCCTTAGCTTGGCTCCGTTGGAGGAGTGATCTGGGATTGCTCCTGTTTAGTGAGTTATGTGTTTTTATCAGTTTATGTATTCACCTTTTGTATTATATTTGGGATGACTGTATAATTTTTTAAAGATAAATTGTTTTAAATATTTGTATTTAAATTCTGGTACTTAGTTGACTATCCGCTGCGTTATTATATTTGTACACTGTTGCATGTACACACACTGGCACTTCGTTGGGATGTGTGACCGTGTTGTCACCATCCTGGCGTCTCGATCCCTGTGTATTTATATAAGGGGGATTGGGGGCGCCACAGGTGGTATCAGAGCAGTTCGGCTCTGGGTAAAACCACATGTCCCATAGGTGTAGTACCAGAAAATTTTAAAATTTTGATTTGAAATTATTTTGTTGGGAGTACATTATTTTAATTTAATTTATTTATTTTAATTGTACGTTAATTGTTTGTTATTTATCTTATTTTTGTTATTTTAGTTTATTTAGTTATTTTATTATAAGGCAGGCAATTTTACTTGTTTTAATTATTTTCTTGTGTACTATTTCATTTGTTTTATTCCTTTTATCTTATGATATTTTATTTTGTTGGTTTTATTTTATTTATTTTATTTTATGTGATATGGTTGTATTTTAATTTATTTTACTATAATTATATTTTTAGTTTGTTTTAAGCTGATAGTGGGGTTAAGGGTTACGCTATGGCAGGAAAATGGTACGACCAAGAAGGCAAGCTAATGAGCCCGAGGATGAATTACCGAGGGGTGATGGAAATTATGCCATGGCGAGGGCGTTGAATAGGATGACGGAGTTTCTTCAGCAGAATTTTCGTCCACAGCAAGGAGAGCAGTACAGGGCGATGCAGGCCGGGTGCACCTATGAGCGCTTCTTAGCGCATAGGACCCCTGCTTTTTCTGGTGAAGAGGATCCATTATGGGCTAGAAGGTGGATTCAAGATCTGGAAAGAACGTTTGAAGTCTGTGGATGCACTGAGGCCCAGAGGGTATTATATGGGAGCTATATGCTGCAAGGTGAAGCGGCGAATTGGTGGGAGACCAAGCGGTCACTTTTAGAGATGGAGTTGGGATCCTTGGCTGCTGTGTCTTGGCAGCGTTTTAAGAAAGAATTTGATGATCGATTCTTTCCTGTTTCGGTGAGACGGCAATTGGCTCGGGATTTCAATAATTTGGTTCAAGGAGACATGACTGTCGAGCAGTATGCAAGGAAATTTATGGAGCTTGGGCGGTTTGCTCCTCACCTCATTGCTTCGGAAGAGATGCGGGCTGAACGTTTCCAAGAAGGATTGCGCCCTCAAATCCGCAGGCAGGTCGCATGCTTGGAAATCCAGAACTTTCAGAGGTTGGTCAATGTGGCCTCAATTGCTGAGCGAGAGCGAGGTGCTGCGGTAGGTTCCCCTCCGGGTAAGAAGCGACTGAACGTTGATGGTGAATGGAGCAGCTCTGGGTCGCCACAGAAGTTTGTGCAAAGGATCGGGGCCAGAGCGCAGGCAGCTTCCGGTATACGTATTGGGGGCCGAGCTCCAGTTTGTGGTAGGTGTAATAGAGCCCACGAGGGCGAGTGTTGTCAGGGTTGGAACCAGTGCCTTGAGTGTGGTCAGACAGGACACTTTGCTCGTGAGTGCCCTAATTGGACCCAAGGGAATCAGGGTGGTCATCGCGGTGGTAGGACTAATCAGAGGCAACTAGTTCAGGCTCGGGTGTATGCAATGACTCCTGGTAGTGCTGGCGACGAGATTCCAGGGACTCAGGACGCTGGAGTTACGGCAGGTATGGGTCTAATCTTACCTTTCGTAATGGATGCCATGTGTGGTTTATTCTTGGGTTTTGGAAAGTTATGCAAGTTGTATCCATGCCCGTTGGGTGTTGGAGGTTGTGTGATTTTCTTAAGAGTGTTTTGGTTGTACTTGGTATCCTGCTTTAGAGTGATGGTTGGCCCTACAAATTTCGAGGACGAAATTTTATTTTAAGGGGGGGAGGATGTAACACCCCGTATTTCAGTGTATTTTTACTGAAGGATTATTTTTGATTGTTCAAAAATTTATCCTCTTATTTTAAAATTGGTTGGATTTTTAGTAAGTTTATTTCTATGATTTTTATTTGGTGAAAATTATTTTTTTGTGCTTTCCAAATATTTATTTATTATTATGCATTTAAATTGCTTTTAATATTTAAATTAATTACTGTGGGATTTAATTATTTCAATTTGACTTTACCATTACGTTTAAATTATTTTATTTAACTTGTGGTTTTAAAATCGTCTCCGTTGGATCTTTTTTGTGACCCAAGTTATGAGGATTGGACCTCATTTATTTTCCTCCATTTTTTCTTTCCTTCCTTTTTCTTTTCTTTCTTTTCTTTTTTTTTTTTTTTTCTTTCCTCATTTCCTCTCCTTCCCGCGCGATCTCTCTCTCTCCTCTCCTCCGCCCGTTTCCATCGTCTCCTCCCAGCGCCGCCGTCGCGCCGCCATGCGCGACACCGCCCAGCCGACCAGCTCCCCCTCCCTCCGGCGACCTCACCTCCCAAACCTCAGCCCCTACCTCGCCGCCGGTAGCCCACACGCCCCCACGAAGCCGCGGGCCACCTTCACGCCAGCGCCGCCGTGAGCCGGCGGTGGCCCTCACCACCCAGCCCATTAGCTTCCCCAGCCGCCGGCGACCTCACCCCACCAATCTCACCTCCATCCGTGCCGCCGTTAACCACCAGTAGCTCTTCGAAGCCGCGGCACTCCTTCCGCCGTTGCGCCGCCGTCGCACCACCATTGGCCACCATCTTCCTACCACTTCATCCCCGACCTCTTGGCAACCCATTGGACCCAACCCCACCTCCGATCCGTCACCGGTGAAGCTCCACCAACTACATTTCCGATTTGGGCATTTTGGTCTTCTATCGCCTATTCCGCCGCCACCCACGGCAAACCACCACCACCATTAGCTTCACCGACCTCCCTAGGCCCTACCCTATCAATCTTGGGTCTTCGTTTGTCCTCGTTGAAAAGTTGGTAATTGTGACCCACGGCCACAGTGTATTTTACACTGTGGTGTTGCTCAGAAATCACCACTTGCAACTTCGAGATCCTCCGGAAATTATTATATTGCACTGTAAGTATTTTCCTTAAAGAACTTTCGTGATTTAAATATATTTTTGCACTAACGCATATTATCTGTAAATTGGGTTGTTTTGCCGGACTGAGTCCGAGGAGTTTCGGGGGTTGGACGGAGTCGTGTTTGTTTGCATTGTGAATTGTGGTTGTTGGTTATGACTTGTTCACGTACATCGCATATTGCATGCATGATCATGTTTGTAAAGAAAACTGGGTTTTCGTGTATTGCATACATGTTTATGTATTTATTGGATTTGGATTTTCATGTGAGTAAAAGGAAAAGAGACTGTAGGGATGGTGGTAAGCAGGGATGGTGGTTGTGTCCCGCCTGTGATTCCCGCCTACAGTGCTCTGTTAAGTATTTTTTGTGTGTAAAGGAACTGTAGGGATGGTGGTAAGCAGAGATGGTGGTAGAGTCCCGCCTGTGATTCCCGCCTACGGTGCACGCGTTAGGGATGGTGGTAAGCAGGGATGGTGGTTGTGTCCCGCCTGTGATTCCCGCCTACGGTGCACGCGGTAGGGATGGTGGTAAGCAGGGACGGTGGTAGAGTCCCGCCTGCGATTCCCGCCTACAGTGTCCGATAATTGGATTGTTTGTGTGAATCATTTTATGGGAAAATGTGTTACGGATACTTTGGGCCAAAATGGGATTTTTGGCGTGTGTTGGAAATAATCATTTTTCTGGGAAAAAATGGTATTTTATGGTTAACTGTATTTTGCTATATTGTTGGTTGCATTAATGTATTTTTATCCCGAGAGTTGTTTGGTTTATACTTACCTGTGGTACCATTTTATGGTATCGCAGATTTTGATGCAGATGATGATGACGAGCCTTAGCTTGGCTCCGTTGGAGGAGTGATATGGGATTGCTCCTGTTTAGTGAGTTATGTGTTTTTATCAGTTTATGTATTCACCTTTTGTATTATATTTGGGATGACTGTATAATTTTTTAAAGATAAATTGTTTTAAATATTTGTATTTAAATTCTGGTACTTAGTTGACTATCCGCTGCGTTATTATATTTGTACACTGTTGCATGTACACACACTGGCACTTCGTTGGGATGTGTGACCGTGTTGTCACCATCCTGGCGTCTCGATCCCTGTGTATTTATATAAGGGGGATTGGGGGCGCCACATTAATTTTGTTCGAACATAGGTTCTCATAGTTCGAACGGATAATGACATTACATCAATAACGTATACAGAATACGTTAGGTTTGGTATGGTTATAAATTATATATACTACTAAATCACAAATAATTAGGACCAACTACCATTTAATATTGTTAATTCTAAATAAATAAAATTAATATTCAAATTAAAATACTACTAAATCTTTAAATTAAAATAGAAATAGTTAAGATTTAATAATACTTAAATACTTAAAGATAAATTAATAAGTTTAATATTCAAATTAAAATACAACTAAATCTTTAAATTAAAATAGAAATAGTTAAGATTTAATAATACTTAAATACTTAAAGATAAATTAATAAAATTAATATTCAAATTAAAATACTACTAAATCTTTAAATTAAAATAGAAATAGTTAAGATTTAATAATACTTAAATACTTAAAGATAAATTAATAAAACTAATATTCAAATTAAAATACTACTAAATCTTTAAATTAAAATAGAAATAGTTAAGATTTAATAATACTTAAATACTTAAAGATAAATTAATAAAATTAATATTCAAATTAAAATACTACTAAATCTTTAAATTAAAATAGAAATAGTTAAGTTTTAATAATACTTAAATTCTTAAAGATAAATTAATAAAATTAATATTCAAATTAAAATACTACTAAATCTTTAAATTAAAATAGAAATAGTTAAGATTTAATAATACTTAAATACTTAAATATAAATTAATAAAATTAATATTCAAATTAAAATACTACTAAATCTTTAAATTAAAATATAAATAGTTAAGATTTAATAATACCTACTAATTAAGTTTTTGTTGTATTGTTGTATAAATAATATGTTGTTATTGTTTGACATATATTAGCATATTTTGCATTGTTTGTTCATCAAAATAAACCTTAGACCCGTTCGAGAATTATCAATCCGGATGAATGCTTGATTGATAACTCTTGAATTGTCCAGAGTGGACAGTTTGGAATTGTAAGATCATTCTCGCAAACTATAGAACTATATCTGTTGTCGTCCAACATTATGATTTTGGTAGATTCATCCATTGTTCTCTGGATATGCAGTTTCGGTGATGGTGCAACGACGTGTTAATCGTCAGTGCACACAACCAAATGAGCATATTTGGAGAACTATGGGGAGATGCTGCCGAAATTTTGTTAGACGTGACAGATAATAGATCATAGGTTGGCGACTATGATCTTACAATACCGAACGGGATAGGACCAACTACCCGGTGAAAGGTGGCATACTCATTAATTGGTACATCATACATAGTTGTTTGCTGATGCATTACAATATTGTTTGTAATGAATATAGTTAGGCATGGATAAGAGTTGGATGAGAGTTAGCGATCGATTGGGTCAGAATTACAATGTATATGCTGAAGGTGTTAAGAAATTCTTAGAGTTTGCATTGGGTACATGTGATAGTGATGGGCGTATCAGATGCCCATGCAGAGAATGCAGGAATTTGCGTTCTCATAAGATAGACTTGGTGAGAGAGCATCTGTTTGTCAAAGGTATTGATAAGGGTTATACTGATTGGGTCTTACACGGTGAACCATATCCAACTTCATTTGAAGCTCCACATGAAGAAGAAGGGATCGATGAAGATGTACAACCAGAGATTGTTGGAGATGATTACGATGAGGATATGGAGGAAATGTTAGGTGACATCGGTGCGGGAATGTTTATGAATGAAGGTGACACGGACACATCAAGCTCAAATGATGGGGGCCATAACACTTTTGCACGCTTGTGGAATAATTCACAACGTGAGCTATATCCAGGATGCAGAAGACATAGTAAGTTGTCGTTTACCGTAAGGTTGCTTCACATAAAATCAATGTGTCGATTATCTATTAAGGCAGTTAATATGTTACTTGAGCTGTTTAAAGAGGCACTGCCGACAGACAATACTTTACCTCATAACTTCTATGAAGCAAAAAAGTTGAAACGAGGACTCGGATTTGATTACAACGTAATACATGCATGTAAGAATGACTGCATATTATTTTGGTGAGAGAATGAGCTGTTGAACGAGTGTCCTATATGCCACGAGTCAAGATGGACATCGGACAAGGCAAATGTTCCGCAAAAGGTCATACGCCACTTTCCATTGATACCTAGATTACAACGATTATTTATGTCATGCGCAACGGCTGTAGATATGCATGGCACTCATCAGACAGAGTAAGGAACGATAATATTTTGTCACATCCTGCTGACTCCCAAGTCTGGAAGGAATTTGATCAGGAACACCCATGGTTTGCTGAAGAACCGCGTAACGTAAGACTTGGGTTGGCAACAGATAGATTTAATCCTTTTGGGAACATGAGTACTAGTCATAGTACTTGGCCAGTTGTACTTATGCCGTATAATCTACCACCGTGGAAGTGTATGAAAGATCCATATTTCATGATGAGTTTGCTCATCCCAGGTCCGAGGTCAACGAGAAATGATATAGACATACACTTACAGCCATTGATTGCAGAATTGAAAGATTTGTGGGAGAATGGGGTTGTCACATTTGATTCGTCAACAGGCAAGTCGTTCAAGATACATGCTGCGGTGTTGTGGACAATAAATGATTTTTCAGCTTATGGGAATTTGTCAGATTGGAGTACTAAGGGGAAAATGGCATGTCCAACTTGTAACAAATATACCAAATCTGAATGGCTTACGTACGGGAGGAAATTATGTATCATGGGTCATCGTCGATTTTTACCTGGTGACCATAGATGGCGTGGAAATTCTAGAATGTTTGATGGAACTGTTGAATGGGGCCAACCTCCACCATATTTTTCTGGCGAAGATGTACTTGCACAATTTATAAATGTTGGTTGTAATGAATTTGGTAAAAAACAACGAAAGAGAAAACGAGCTACGAATGAGTTGAATTGGACAAAGAAGAGTATATTTTTCGAACTCCCGTACTGGTCGAAGTTAAAATTGCGACATAGCCTTGATGTTATGCATATTGAAAAAAATATTTGCGAATCCGTATTGGGAACATTGATGTCAATTGAAGGAAAAACAAAGGATACAATAAACTCAAGGAAGGATTTGAAGCGGTTGGGAATAAGACGGGAAATGCAGTTGCAAGAAAATGGTTCATCTGTCTACATGCCGATTGGGTGGTATACATTGTCAAGGAATGAAAGGGTTACATTTTGTAAGTGGCTAATGAAGATCAAATTACCGGACGGTTATGCCTCGAATCTAACAAGGTGTGTGAGAACAAATGATTGGAAAATAACTGGATTAAAAAGTCATGATTGTTATGTTTTCTTACAACATATCTTGCCTATTGGTATCAGTGGGTACTTGACCAGAGATGTGCGTGTGGCTTTGACTGAGTTGGGTGCATTTTTTAAAGACTTATGTGCTAGGACGTTGAATGTAGAAGCTTTGGATCGAATGGAACGAGAAATTGTCATAATATTGTGTAAGCTAGAAAATATTTATCCACCGTCATTCTTTGATGTCATGGTTCACCTAGCTGTTCATTTGCCACGTGAGCCTAGACTTGCAGGACTAGTTCAATATAGATGGATGTATCCCATTGAACGATTTCTTGGAAAGTTGAAACGTTCAGTGGGTAACAAGACCCGTCCAGAAGGATCAATTGCAGAAGCATATATTGACGATGAGTGGCATACCTTCTGTTCCAAATATTTCCATGGAGTTGACACTCGGTTTGATCGGCCAGAAAGAAACTTTGACGTTGACCGAGCAAGACAACGGAATATATTTTCTGTGTTTTCTCAACAAGTTCGTCCAATTGGTGCAGTGCGTGGTTATGACTTGTGTGGAAGAGAGTTCGAGAAAGCTCAGTGGTACGTGCTGAACAATTGCCCTGAGATAGAGAACTACTTGAAGTAAGTTATAACTTTTTCTTAATTTAAATTGCCTCATTAATTTTAAAAAAATACAAAATATAAAATATTTGTGGTAATCATCAATTTCAGTGATCATATTAACGTGCTCAAGGAACTAGGAGTAAATGATATGAACCAAAAACATGAAGAGGAGTTCCCGAGATGGTTTGAAGAACGGGTAATGAAATTACATATGCGTTACTCAATAACAAATGAAAAATTATTAATTTCAACTTTGATATAGTATACGCTTTACTCAATATGTAGGTTGTACAATTGCATGCGAATAATCCAAATGATATATCTGATGAACTGTATGCATTGGCGCGTGGCCCATCGAGACGCGCTGCTCGATTTTCTGCATGTATTTCTCGGGGAAGTAGGTATCACACACTGGATCGAGATTGTTATAGGAAAACCCAAAATAGTGGTGTCCTAGTCGAAGGAAGTCATGATGGAGAAAATATTGATTTCTATAGGGTTATTGTCGATATAATTGGAATGAAATATTTGGGAGAGCTTGCGGTGTATCTGTTTAAGTGTGATTGGTAGGATTTAAGCAATCCTCGTACTGGAGTCCGTGATGATGAATATTTTTTTAGTGTTAATACATCAAAAAAATGGTATGAAGATGATCCTTTTATTTTGGCTTCTCAAGCATCTCAAGTATTTTACTTAGATGACCCGAAGTTAGGAAATCAATGGCGAGTAGTTCAAAAATATTCTCCAAGAAATATATATGATGTTATCCCTCAGGCGGAAGGACAAGATGAAGAAGAAGATGACTCTTCTACTCAAGAAGCATACCAAGAGAGTCAACCCGCCTTAAATTTGTTTGTGGATTTGAGCCAGTATGAGATGATTCCATTAAATAGAGAAGATATTGAGGCTGAAATTGTTGATGCGACAGTTGAGGAAAATGTTGAATCATCTGAAGTATCTACAGATGATGAGAGCGAATTGTCAAATGAAACTGATACAGATTCTGATTGACCAATTATGTGTTAACATTACACTTGATGACAAATATTTTACTTATTGAATGTATCAGTAGTTTGAAATTATGCCACCAAAGAGGAAGGAAGTTCGCAACCCATCTCCACCTATTCCTAGCTCTCCTTCATTGTCACCATTAGAGATTGATTTTACAGAACAAGGTAAAAATCTAATACTCATAAAAGTTATTAATTAAGGTCCTATAATAGAGATATAAATGAAATTGATTACAATGTTATATTTTATAGAAGCTACAGTACAATCTCGTCAAGGTCGAGGCACCACTAGAGGGGTGACGTTGGAAAAATATCGGAAGGTGGGTAAGATCAAGGTTAACATTCCTGACGAACATACTGGGGGCGAAGGACAACCAGCAGCTTGGCTTGCATCACATGTGGGTGCTCTTATACGAACTTACGCACCTTTGGCAACGACTTCATAGAAGAAAGTCCCCCAAGATGTTAAAGAGCTTATCAAGAAGCGTTGTTTGGTAATGTTTAAAACATTGATTTAGTAGAATAAATTTCTTTATTTTACTTAAATTTAGAATATTATAAATGATAATGTGTTTGTGACTATTTTTTTAAGGATGATTTCGAATTAAATTTTGGTCAGAGAGAGGAGCGTAAGACTGTGGAAGAGCTTATGGGTAATGCATTCCATAAATATAAGGCGAGGTGTCATGAGTATTATAATAAGTTTGAGAAGAAGGAAGATGCACGCCAACATCCTTTCCAGGATGTCCGACCTTCTGAGTGGGAAAAACTTTGTGATATGTTTGAGGATCCATCATATCAAGTATAATGAAATTTAATTATTTTACTTGTCCTATCTGTCATTTCGCTTCATCATATTTTCAATTTCTTTGCAGGAGCAAAGTTCTATAAACAAAACAAATAGATCAAAATTGAAGATTAATCATCATGCAGGCTCAAGATCATTCCATCGCCTTTCTAAGAAATTGGTATTGCTATTTTTTTTATTGGATATAGTTAATTATTTGGATGAATCATAATGACTTTATATCTTAACACATTTATTGTAGCAAGATTCAGATACTAATTATGATCTGACAAAATTATATGATGCATCGCACACTGATCGTAATGGAGAGTGGACTCATCCTGATGCCCATGAAAATTATGTAAGTTTTATAACCTGTTTTAATTAAATATATTAGAATATTTATGACGATATTAATTCTTTATCTTGTATATGGCTAGGATAAAATGATTGCCCTACGTGCTGAATCTACATCAGATCAAAATTCCTCAACAAGTGATATTGAGATTTTTACACAAGTCCTGGGTCAACGTTCAGGATATTTGAGGGGTTTGGGTCGTTGTGTAAAGCCTGGTCCCTCTTCCTCTTCTTCTGAAAATGCATCTATGACTTCTATAGCGCTATAGAATGCGAATTCCAGAATCGAAGAATTGACTGCAAGACAGCATGAGTTAGAGGCTCAATTGGCAAAACAAGCAGATATGGAGATGCGCCTCAAACAACATGAAGAACAACAAGAAGAGTTCAGAAGACAGATGCAACTCCAAATGCAGCAGCTTATGCAACAGTACAGGCCTCCAAGCAACTGATGGATTTTGGGATTATCTATTTATGTACGAACAATGCCCGTCTCGACTGTTATTTATTTAGTTTGCGCTTATTTTAACACTTTTGTGAGTGTTAAACAGTTTCTAATGTATTTTTTCAAATAGTATGAATGTCTATTTGGTTTTTTATTATTGATTTAAATTAAAGAGATATCGTTCGAACGAATGTAAAACGTTCAAACTCTATGTAATGACAATAGCGTTCGAACGTAAACGTAATGTTCGAACGAAATTTATGTTAGTAGAGTTCGAACGATCACACAACGTTCGAATGTAAATAATTTCAGTCGTGTTCGAACATAGCCTATACCGTTCGAACCCATATACCGTTCGACCTGACCATTTAACGTTCGAACACAAAGACAATTCATAACGTTCGAACGAATTCATGTGTGTTCGAACATATTTCAAAATCGTTCAAACATGTCACTACTGTTCGAACTTAAAATTTTTTCCGTTCGAACCATTTTCTAGGACGAATTTAAACCGTGACAAAAAAAATTTTCGTTCGAACGTGTTCGAACGGTTTCCTTCAATTTCGTCCCAAAAGAAATTTTTTGGGACGAAATGGTGATTTTCGTCCCAAAATATCTTTTGGCACAGTGATATTGGAACGACTTTGGGACCAATTTTTTCGTCCCAAAAATTTTTTTGGAACGAAATTGGAGTCTTTTGGGATGAAAATTTTCGTCCTAAAAGACCCTTTTTGTTATAGTGTCCAAGACAAACTCATTGTAATTTGTTCCTCCCCAAGAGCTTGAGAGGGACTAATAGTGCACCAATCAATGCAGCCAAGAAGGAAGCCACAGAAACTGCACCAAGTATTGACACAAAGTCAAAAGATCAAGCTGTAAACATACAACACAATAGCATGCCTGGAATCAAGCCTCAACATGATGTAGACTAGCCTCCGTGAATCAAGACCAATGCCTATCTATTTTCCTAGTATAGCTTGGTCAACTCTCCTGATCAGCTTTCTGTCTATATCACATCAATTGTACACTTGCATATGTGTGAAAATAATATACAATTACTTGACATTATTAGCTTTGGTGCAAGTCGATCAAATTCAATAGATATATATGGAAACTCAAATATCTTTGTTTTCAAAAAATCAGATTTTAGCACTTCTTAGTAATAACCATTATAGAAAACATCAAATAAACACTATAACAAAAACGCTTTTTCATGGCAAGACATTTTCGACTAGAATGATCATGATTTTCTATGAGAATTATTTTAACTTCTTGGTGTAATAAATAAAAGTTTATCAAGGAAAGGCACTACGGATCGAGAGGAATAACTTGTTAAGAAAAATCAAGAAGGTGGAGCTTTGTAGGGTCTAAGAGGAGGAATTCAATGGTAGGGAGGTTTCATCCATTGCTTAGAAATAGCTGCTAGAAAAAAGTTCAATTACAACATAAAAATAGATAGTGAAAATATGCCTTCATGCACAGTCGACGCTACTTCTCATGAAAGGGCATTGACTGTTTTAGATCCCGAACCCCATTCAAGACCCAAAGCAATATCATTTAACTTTATGAGTACCTTTTGATTTGTTAACTAAGTTGAACAATAATAAGAAGAAATAAATTATATTAAATTTAGTTCCAAATTCAGCTTCAAAACAATACTAATCTCTTTCAAGTCTTCAAAGCAATATCATTTAACGTTGCATTATTATAGGGTGCATGGCATGGTGCATTAGGCTAAAGGACTACATGAAAAGTTAGTCACAATGAAAGATTAACCGACAAATCAAACCAATATTCAATAGATTTAGATCTAAATACCTAAGAAATCACATATATTACCACAAATATCAAAACCAAAATCTTCGAAAGAAGTAGAACAATTAACATAGATTTTGGTAAGGAATTCATGAAAACTCATTAAAAAATCTCTTCAAAATCTAAGATTACTCCCGCTGCTCAGCCGCTACCTTTAAATCCACTATAGAATTTATTATTTACAGTCAGATTTAGACACTAGTAAAAACTTTGAAGACTCTAAACTTGTCTTGTAATTCCACAAGTGACCCATTCAATTTCTACAATAATGGAGCTCATAAATCCTTTTAGCCTTTCTATACTTTTACCGTGAGCACCAACTTGATCTTTATAGTAATGACAGCTCCAAAAATCATTTGGGCAATGAACATGTACACACCAATAGACTCAATATAACAATAACCCAAGAACAAGGCGATATTTAAAGATCAACATGGTGATGGTCTATATATTGTAGAGAAAGTTGTTTGGTTTAGGCTCGGTAACTCACAATGGTTTTCTCTCAGGGCAAGAAGTAAGGATCTTTGAAATAATGATCAAGTCCCATAAGAAAATCGTGCCTTATTATGCTTACATAGCTAGGGTCAAGATTAGGCCAAATTCGGATTGCAGAAGCATGTTTTAATTCAGATTCTGTCACGTTCTCTTGACGAGCCATTTCGAGTACCTAATAAACATTAGAATTTTATTATCTTTATGATGTCCAATTGTAGGACTTTGATGAACTTTTCAATGACACCAAGATAATCTTCATCCAATGCTAGACAACATTATGACTATTTTACTTTGACTTTGTCTATATCACTAAATCTGATAAACTTGGTATTTCTGCAAATTTCGCTCCATTTTCAACCAAAACTTTACCTAGTATCATTACAATTTAGTTGGACTAAGTGTTGTCATAAGAGTATGTCAGTATATTATTTGTAGAAATAAATAAAAAATAGAAGGCATATTTCTCCTAATACTCTATATCTTGCAATGATATACTGTGGAAGTGATTGATGAAGCCAACCAATGAAATTCTAAGTTCTTTAGTACTCTTTTAACAAAGTTCTTAGGTTGTGAGCAATATGGAAAAAGTTCCTTTCCATATTTGGTTAGGAATGTAGAATAAACAATTAAGAGTGTTTATCTGGGTCAAATAAAAATCCGGCCCAGTTCGGAACCCGAATAACTGGTTCGGGTTTCGATTTTGGGTTCCAACCTGGGTAAAACCCGAGTCAAAAATCGCATCACCTGAGCCAGTCCAACCTGGGCTGGTTACGAGTATTACACTTGTGTACCAAATTTTAACCTCATTACCAAGTTTTTATAAATAAAAAAAGTTAAAATCTGTCTAACTTTAAGTTAGGTTTGGATAATGAGTTGAGATGAGATGAGTTGTAATGAAAATTGGAAGTTTAATAAAATATTGTTATTATTTTATTTTTTAATATTATTATTGTTTTAGAATTTGAAAATTTTGAATTGTTTATTGCATTTTATGTGAGAATTTGTAAAAATTGTAATGATAAGATGAGATAAAATGAGATAGGTTGAGAGTATTTCTCAATCCAAACTGAGCCTAAGTCCTCCTGTGTGATTTCTCTTCTCTCTTATCACTCTCTCTCTCTCTCTCTCCATCTATGAGCAATGTCTTTGAACAAATCTTATGTGGGTATGAAGTATATGAGTTCTTTTACTAGATCTGCTATTTTTTTGATAAACATGGGTTTTTTATGAAGTATTTTAGGGTTTACATTTTGGTTCTTTTGTTTCTCTTTTTTGTATTCTTTTATTTTCATGTGAATTTTAGTGAGAGATTGATAATCAGACCATTAGTATAAGTTCACGGGAAGATGATCAAGACGGAATATACTTCAAATCAATCAGTAAGTCTGTGTGTGTGTGTGTGAGAGAGAGAGAGAGAGCTCTAGGGGTACTTCTTCTTTTGGATGAATGTAGTGAGTGGCTATATATTTTTCTGGGATGCGCTATATGTTTTCATTTCTATCCTCTCTTTTGTTTTTATTTAGTTTGTTGTGGGTTTCTTTGTTTGTAGCTCAAAGAATATAACAAAGGAGAGGAAAAGTAAAATATCAGGGAAACAATTAATAAGTTCAATCGCTGGCTATCATGGATTTGAAAATAGTTTTCTTAGTTTTTTCTATATTGATTGGCTCTATATTTTTAGGGGTGCCCTAACATTTTCAATCGTCCTTATCCTTGGCTTATGTTTCTTGCTATGTTTGATTTGTCGTATTCGTTGTGGGTTCCTTGGTGGTTATGGTCTGCCTGTGGATTTTATACTGTATTGCACAAATGCTAAGTAGCTAAACAAGGTTCTCTTTTTGGTAGAGAAAGAAAAGCATGAAGTACCAAAATGTTTTGTTCCTCAAGTCTTAATGATATATCTTTCTAACAAGGGTGCATACATAGCTCATAGCTGGGTTTCTATTTTTAGCCATTGAATTGGTTGTGGTTCACTTCCTTAACAAGGGTGCATGCTGGGTCTCTCAGTCAAAACCCATTGAAAAAAACCCTAGGACACCTCTCTCCCTTTCCCTCTTCTCTCTAGAGCAGTACTCCCTCAAAAATCCCAGACCAGAGGAAGGGGGGGCATTGGCGCTTTGGCTCCTCCCTCCCTTAACCCTCCTCTGTAACACCCCGTATTTTAGTATATTTTTATTGAAGGATTTTTTTTATTAATTCAAAAATTTATTCTCTTGTTTTAAAATTATTAGATATTTTATGATCTTTAAATTGTGAAAAATTAATTTGATATGTTTTCTTAATATTAATTATTGTTATGCATTTAAATTGTTCTTTATTTTAAATTAATTGATTGTGGGGTTTAATTGTTTTATTTTCATTGTATCATTACGTTTAAATTATTTTAATTGAATTGCTGTTTTAAAATCCTTTCCGTTGGATCATTTTTGTGACCCAAGATATGAGGATTGGACCTCATTTCTTTCCCTCTATTCTCTATTTCCTCTCTTTTTTCTTTTTTCTTTTCTTTTCCTTTCTTTTTCTTTTTCTCCTGCTTCCTCTCCCGTGCAGCGCAACGTCTCCTCTCTCTCCCGTGCGCTTCTCTCTTTCCACCCAACCGACCGTCGTCGCTACGCCGTGCGCGACACCGCCCCTCCCATCAGCTTCCCCATCAGCCGGCGACCACTCCTTGTCAATCTCAGCGCCTCCATCGCTGCCGTTAGCCTCCACGAGCAACACCCAGCCGCGGCGCATCTTCAGCTCCAGCGCTGCCGTCTCGCCACCTCCGGCCACCATCTCTTCACCACTTCATCCCCGACCTCTTGGCAACCCAATGGACCTAACCCCGGCTCCGATCCGTCACCAGTGAAGCACAACCAAGCCTATCTCCGATTTTGACATTTTTGACCTAAAACCACCCTTTGCACCGTCATCCACGGCAAACCACCACCACCATTGGCTTTACCGACCTCTCTAAGCCCTACCCTATCAATTTCGGGTCTTGGTTTGTTCCCGTTGAAAAGTGGATTTTTGAGACCCATAGCCACAGTGTATTTTATACTGTTTTGTTGCTGAGCTGCTACCTTTTGCAACTCCGTGGTTCTCTGGAAATTATAATATAGCATTGTAAGTATTTTTTCAAAGAACTTTTGTGATTTAAATGTATTTTTACACTAACACATATTATTGTGATCTGGTTGGACATGCCGGACTGAGTCCGAGGAGTTCAGGGGTCGGATAGATTATGGACGGAGTTGTGTGTTTGGTTGGTATTGTGAATTGTTAGTTGTTGTGGTGTTGTTTGATGTATATGCATATTTGCACGCATGTTCATATTTGTAAATGAAAACTAGGTTTTCACATGATTGCATACATGTTCATGTGTTTATTTGAAAATTGAATTTTCATGTGAAATGATTTGAGTGTGTTTGAAATGACTAAATTGACTGGTTTGAGAAAAAGGAAAAGAGACTGTAGGGACGGTGGTAAGCAGGAATGGTGGTAGAGTCCCGCCTGTGATTCCCGCCTACGGTGCACGCGGTAGGGATAATGGTTGTGTCCCACCTGTGATTCCTGCCTACGGTGCACGCGGTAGGGATGGTGGTAATCAGGGATGGTGGTATAGTTCCGCCTGTGATTCCCGCCTACAGTGCTCTGATAAGTATTCATGGTGTGTGATAAGTATTCATTTTGTGTGATAAGTATTCATTGTGTGGAAAAGAACTGTAGGGATGGTGGTAAGCAGGGATGGTGGTAGAGTCCCGCCTGTGATTCCCGCCTACGGTGCACGCGGTAGGGATGGTGGTTGTGTCCTGCCTGTGATTCCCGCCTACGGTGCACGCGGTAGGGATAGTGGTAAACAGGGACGGTGGTAGAGTCCCGCCTGCGATTCCCGCCTACAGTGTCCGATAAATGGTTTGTTTTGTTTGAATGATTTTCTGGGAAAATGACAGACTATGTTTTTGGGCCAAAATGAGATTTTGGCGTGTGTTGGAAATAATCATTTTTGGGGAAAAATGGTATTTTATGGCTAAGTGGATTTTGTCGTATGAATGCATGTTGGTTGCATTAATTTGTTCTTATTCTGAGAGTTGTTTGGTTTATACTTACCTGTGGTACCATTTTATGGTATTGCAGATTTTGATGTAGATGAGGATGACGAGCCTTAGCTTGGCTCTGTTGGTGGAGTGATCTGGGATTGCTCCTGTTTATCGAGTTTTTTTTATCAATTTATGTATTACCTTTGTAATATATTTAGGATGACTGTATAACTCTTTAAAGGTAATTTGTTTTGAATATTTTTATTTAAATTTCTGGTACTTAGATGACTTATTTATATTATCCGCTGCGATTTTTATTGTGCACTCTTGCATGTTGCACATACTTGAGCACATTTCGTTGGGATGCGTGACCCGTGTTGTCATCATCCTGACGTCACGATTCCCTTGTTTTTGTACGTGGGAGTCGGGGCGTCACATCCTCCCTTTTCTCTCTAGTTTTTTTTCGTTTATTTTTTTTTATTTTTTGTGTTTTTTTTTCAAAGTAGGGCGAAATGTCGATATATTGTTCTCTGGAGCTTGGTGACCACCACGCGTCCTACCGCAAGATTCCCAAGGCACCGATCCTTCAGACGGGCAAAGAATCTCATCGAGCGGAGTAGCAAGTGAGCCACACGCATGGTCCAAATTGCAAGCGTGACATTCATGTGCCACCACAATGGGAGCTCTACTGTCGCCATGCGCAACATTTCTTGAACCAGAGCCATCGGTTTGTTCAGACTCGATTGTCCACTATACCTCTAGGGTGGTGCGTGTCAATCAAGCGCCACCACAATCTCTATGTTTGCTTCTTTGATTTCCTCTAAGGTTGAAATTGCGGATCTATAGCTTTCCAAGATGTATTTCGTTATTTTTCTATGTATCATTTTTGTTTTCTGTTATTTCCTTTGTTTTAGGTTAATAATAAAAAAGAAATAGCCTCTTGGACATTTTGTCAATAGAGTAAAAGTCCTCTCCTCCTCTGGAGGGTGGAGTTTGAAATCTCTGCTTTAGGCAGAATATGGTCTCTTAGACAGTTTGTCTGTAAAGAGTTATAAAATTTAACACCAAACCATTTACAAAGAAATTTGTGTACTGGTGGAGCCTCAACTGTGAGTAGTTGGCTTGTAATCTAGGTTTTCTCCTGTATTATCAGTCACAGGTGTAACTTCCCTTTCATGAATGAATGATGTCTTTTTTTTTCCTTTTTCTTTTTCAAGAAGAGAACGGCACCACAAGTTTTTGGATAGCCCTCACTTGTAGCGGAGGAAAATCGTGGTTACATCCAGATTCCTGGGGAATACAAGAAATTCAGGCCTCAAAAATCGTAAAGCAACTAGACAAAATACAAGAAAGACTAGAAGGCAAGGCAAGTGACATAAGCAATACAAGAACCTGCAAAAAGGACACAAGCAAGTACAATTATCAAAACAAAAAAGAGCACAAAGAACCTACCAGGAACGACATTATGAGATTCCCAGATAAGGAAGGCCAATTTTGTCCATGTGAAGAAGGCCTCTTAAACTGGTGGGTAACATGCAGCAATCTCCAGACCAGGCCATTTCTGAACCCTCAGCTCCACTCTTGGCAAGGGAATCAGCTATGACGTTTCCTTCCCTCAAAGTATGTTTCATGCTGTACTCCAAAGACTCTAGATAAATAATTAGCTCATCCCAAAAATCCTTTAAATACCATATATTACATTCACCCCTAGTGACTCAATCCACAAGAACTTGGGAATTAGTCTCAATTCAACCCTGTGAAAGCCAAGCTGATAGCACCTCCGAACCCCTTCCAATAAACTCCTCATTTCAGCAAAGTTATTAGAACCCTGACCCAAGAAGAAGAATAAGCCGCACACAAATTTCCATTTTAGTCCCGAATAACACCCCCTACTCCTGACAGCCCAGGGTTATCAAAACTACTCTCATCCGTGTTAAGTTTTACCCAACCCTGTTGGGACTTGTGCCATCTTACTACACGAACCTTCTTAGGTTTAGGAAGTAAAACCGGGATCTCTAACCGATTTAAAATAGCCACATCCTGATTGGGTAGCCTCAGCACTTTCATGTCCATTTGCATAATCTAGCAAACCCACAATTTTATAACGTGCCAAATAGACTCAACCGTGTCAGCCTTAACTTCAAACCTGGCTTTACAGTGCCTCTGCCAAAGCTTCCAAGATACTACCGAGGGGAGGAGACCAAAAATAGTTCGTAATTGAGAATACTTACCAGCACGATGGAACCAAAAATTTAGTTGCTACTGCCAATTTTGAAATACACCCCTATATGAGTCGCAACTAGACGTCAAATTTGTCGAGCAAAGTCACCAGTGTGAAGAACATGATTAAGATCTTCCATGTGACCTGTGGCACAATAGTTACATTTAGAGGCAATGGAAATACCCATCATTTTAATATTCTCATCAAAACTCAAACCGTTTTTGGAGGCCTTCCACATCGTAATGGAGATTTTCTTAGGAAGGTTATTGTGCCAAGTCCACTGAGCCCAAGGTAAAAGCAGAGCTTGGACCCTAATGCAATCCTGGGCATTTTTCATGGTAAACTTACCTTGAGAATCCTTCAACCAAACTAACACACATCCTACCGGCCCTTTTGACTAGCCAAGACATTAACCAGGCTAGGAGCTTTGTGGTGACCCAGTAGGCATTCCCAAAAAGGAATATCCCACCCATTTTCAATGCGACACTCTTTATTCTTAAGCAAAGGGTTCTCAATCTCCGATTAATGACCATGTAGAGGGCTCCCTTCTTCCAATTGTTAAACCAGAAAGAAATATCACCCTCTCTCACAATCCAATTTGAACTATTCAAAGCAACAGGAATGCTACAAGCAATAGACTTCCAAACCCGAGTACCTTCATTAGGCACCAGGAGGGATAAATTATTACCCTTAACATACTTATCTCTAAAGAAATCCGCCCCTAAGGAGTGACCCTTAATGAGATGCTAAGCAAGCTTTAAATGCAAAGCTCGTTGGGTGTCTCCAAAATCCCAAATCCTCAGCCCCCCTTATCAGTGGATCGACATATATGTTTTCAAGCCACCAATTTTCTCTTACCTTTTCCATCAGACTCACCCCAAAATAAATAACTCATGATGTTATTAAGAGTAGTGAGGACAACCTTAGGAACATGTAAAATAATCAGGAGATGAGTGGCCATACTAGACAACAGGTGCCTTAACAAAATAATAATAATTCTACCACCAGCAGAAAGCATTTTCATTTTCTATCCCGCTATTTTCTTTTTAACTTTTTTGAATAGCTCACAAAAGTCAGAGGTCTTAAGTCTCTCATCCATAATAGGCACGCCCAAATATTTAAAAGGAAAATGACCTTCAGTAAAGCCAGTAATGTTGAGTAAGGAGGTTTTTCTTACGGTTGTAATGTTGAGTCATGTTGTAATGTTGAGTAAGGCCATGAATGAATGAAGTCTATTTCCCATAAAAAAAAAAAAAAAAAAAAAAAAAAAAAAAAGGAGGGGTGCATGCTAGTGAATAGAGACCAGGGACCAATTAAATCAATGGAACATTGATAAGAGTTGATGGATCAGGTGAGGACCATGTGCATATATTTCAGTACTTTCAGATTTTCCTCCGGTGTGTATTAGACTTGAAGAAATTAGTTGTCTGCAAATCTGGGATGAGATAGATGTTGAGAGTTGAGATAGCTCGTTTAAAAAAAAAAAAAATTGTCCCAAGTAGATTTAAATGTTAGATGTGTTTCAGGTGACTTAAAACCTGGATTTGACGTAAAGATTATAGGACCGGTTGGGACAGAAATGCTTATGCCAAAAGACCCCACTGCCACCATCATCATATATGCTATATCCAGTTTCTTCATCTTTAGCATGTACAGATTTGAGAAATTTTGTGCATTCTACCTATATTGATTATAGTTTGGTGCCCTAAAAATAATTTTCTTTGATGCAATTGATTATAGCAATGTAGATTATAAAGGTATTGATCAATTATTCTAAGCAAACTAGGGTTATAACATTTCATGTCCTCACCATTTTTAATGTTGTTATTACTGCTGCTAGTTTTGTAGTGATCATGTCTCTATATGGTCTTAGACTACCCTAAAAAAAATTCCTAGAAGAAATATAAACCTTTTTTTTTCATGTTTTAATTCATAAGGTACAAAAATAGATATTCAATGAAGGAATTGTTAGAATCAAATGCTGCCATTGCCCAATGGTACAGTGATAGATTTGTGGAAAAGGCATGAACTTCTTAACTCTTTCCTCAAAGGTTGTGGGTATGCATTGGACTTTCCAGGAATGAAGTTTCTATGGCATTTATCGTGATGTTTCATTCCACATGTATCAGCTAGTAGACTTCTTTGCATTTATCACCCTGTTATTTTTTCCTTTTTCCATACAGGATGTAGTGTTGGAGCTTAAGCTGGAGGACCACTGTTAGGCAGTGGGTAACAGGGTAAGTCATTGTTATTATTACTACTACTATCATTTCCCTTACCTCATGATGAATGAGTTTAGCCGAAAGGAAGGGGAGAGGGAGCGTTATATTATTGAACTTAACAAACCTAAATTGGTAGAAACTCTTATTGATTCATTAAAAATGGCAACAAGAAAAAGAGCTTGCATGGCAACTTTCCCATCGGTTTGGAGCGGTGGAGGAATGCATTGATTGGATGAAGTAGACCCATTCTAAGTGTTTAAAGAGATAGTAACCATTGGCTCTCTGTAATCCACTTTTGATATGTAATTTTCATATATTGTAATTTTATGTTTTATAATATAATGTATAAAAACCAAATAATGTAATATGTAGTGAATTGCATTATGTGTTGCATGCAGATTTCACAATAAATATTGATTTTTTTTAGATGAATTTAGTTAAAAAGGTAATTAGTTGTTTTATATATATCCTTTTCAACTTTTTTTCTTGAAAAAGTTGTAATAGAATATAGGCTTTTAAATAATTGAAAAATTATGCTTTTCAGCATTATCTAATTTTTTTTTAAAATTTAATAATATAGGCTTTTGTGTAAAAAAAAAAAAAGAAAAAAAAGAAAGAAAATCGGGTACAACTTGGAACCCGGACAAATATGGTTTTTAGAACCCGGATTTCCAGGTTGTAAAAACTCCGATTCATTAGAGTTTCGGCCCAGGTCATCTGGCCGGGTTTGAAATTCGAGTTCTAAGCTAGGAATACCCTGAATGAATAGTGCTCTAAGCAATATTATTTAGTGAATAGAATTGGAGATTTTTCTTTTTCAAAAAGAAGTACCTATTTCTTTCTAAAAACTTCAAATAAAAAAAAAACTTGAATGTGATTGAACCCAAAAGAGGAGGTGAGTATCGATGTGAAACGAAATAAATGCTTATTTCACAACTTTGAGATCCTTTGGGTTTTTTTTATTGAGCCGCGATAGGAACAATTTTAGGATCTCCACCCTTCCTTTGCTGCCCTTTTTCCTAGCATTTGAATGATGATACACCTCTACATATTGCAATAATAGAAAAGAAGGTTATCTGTACATTAAATCTAAGTATTATAATCTGGGCTCATTTAGGGAGCGAGATGAGCTGAGAATTTGATGAATAGTAGTAAAATAGTTTGTAAATAGTCGTGAGCTAGTTTGAGTTGAGTATGTTTTGAATTTTAGGAAATGAGAGAAAAAAAATTGAATAAAAAATATTATACAATTAAAATATTTTTGTTAGAATATAGTTTTATAATACTAATTTTGTTTAGGGATTTGAAAAAAATTGAATTGTTTTTCATTTTTTATTTGAAAGTTTGGGAAAGTTGTAATGATTAGTTTGAAAAAGTTGTAATGATTACTTTGTAAAAAATATATTCTAACTGGTCACATTATTAAGGGTTAAAATGTGATGGCCCAAGTTTTGTCTAAGCTTGGCTCTTAGAATTTATTCTAGGTTGCCATGGTATTTTAGGAGCCTTAATTACTTTGGAAGGCTTTAGAAACCTTTGATGTAGTAACTAAAGCCCAAGAGAAGAGTGACTCTAATTTACCTTAGAATTTCGACCTTATTGGGAACTTAGGTCCAATGGTATAGGTCCGTGATCCAATTCTAAATTGCTAAGTGTTATGTGACCCAAGCATGCTATACTTTAAACCTAGTCTAGAAAGTGGGTTAAGAGGGAAAGAGAGATGTAAGAAAGCTCCAAGATGGGTTTACATGCCTAGCCTATTGTTTTTGTCCAGAATTCAAGTTCCGAAGTAGGTTTTTTGGAAATGGGAGCCTAGGGAAGTGAAATGGTGCCTTTCTAGAAGTTTTGCATAGGAAGCTGAAGAGAGGCCTTTGGGATTTCGAATCTTGCTAGCTTTTGCCATGTGTTAAGCATGCACCAAGTTTCTATAAGATTTTTGTGATGAGACTTTTGAATCAAGGACAAGTTTGCCCTCAGGGTTTCGGCTAGCATGCCCCCAAGCCTTCCATTCGCTTGCCACTTGTCACTTAGTGCATTTTAGACCAATGAAATGTGAAGGGTCACCTAGAGAATGAATATTGAGAAGATGAAGCAACACTTTGGGAATGGAAAAGTGAAGAGGATGGCTAGGGCTATGGCACATGCCCAATTCCACTTGTCTTCCATGCCAAGAGTTTCTTGTTGGGAATAGGAAGTGACATGCATGGTTTTACCAAGTTACCCATTGAGAAGATATTGACTTGTTAAAGGAAAGGAAGGGCATAAGAGGGAAAAGAGATTTTTGGCCAAGGAGGGAACCCAACACGACACCTCTAAGAATGCCCTTTCCTAATGCAATCTAAGTGGGAAACTGCAAGAGACTTTTCTGTTTTTGAGAGAGAGGGAGAATAAAAAACCTTGCCACTTGTCTCACATGCAAGGGTTTTGATTCAAATAATGAGAGAAGTGAAGGGTCTCTTATATGAAGAGAAGGGTGCACGCCTAGGAGGCTTTTCCCTTGTCATTTTTTGGATTTTGCATGAGTTCTCATTCTCTCCACACAAATCTCCCATGTTCCTTTGAAAACTCTCTCTCATTTTCTTGTGTTTTCTCTCCAACCAAGCAAGAAGGATCCTTGTAAGAGAAGGATTTCGGCACTACCCAAGGATTTGTAAGGTAAGGTTTGGTTTTTCCTAAGTCTTACTCATATATAAATCTTTTCTCAATCTGAAAATGAGATTCAAATCTAATTTGACTTTGAAAAATGATAGAACATTTACTATTTTAGAAATAACCTAGGGTTTCTAACAGAAATCCTTGAGGCCAAATAGTGAAGAGGGAATTTATCCTCAATATTTCAACCATCACATGTATTCTTGCCTACCTTAGGTTTTGTTTTACTTTATGAGTGAAATGAGGATGGTTTTAACCTAAAAATCCTAGAAGCTAAATGGTTTAAGACCAAGTGATATCCTAGAAAAACACACACACAAACATTCAAGAACATAAGATAGGGTTTTAGATGCTCTTTCTAATATGATATGTTAGGATTTATAGCTTGCTAGTATTTCTATGGCGCCCCCAATCCCTGCTTGAGATTGGACGGTGACTAAGACGTCGGGACATGTAACACAAGGCTACACACCCCTCGTACATGATAGATAAAATGCTATGCACTTAAGTACACTAGCAGTATGCAATACCGATGCAGCGGAAAAATTAATAAAATTCATATTACTAAGCAACGTGATAAGCAATTACAAAGCACATGGCACCATATACTAATATCATAACCCAAAACATTGTTCAAAACATAAACATAGGCCTTAAAGGCACAATATCCCAAAAAAGAAATATAAGTCCTCAAAAGTTTCATAACCATCATCCCATCAGGAGATAGACACAAAAAGCCCCATGGGATTGCCAAGGCTCGGGAGGTAACAAACCTAAATCCTTTGCTACTGCCTTCACGTTAGCCAAAGCCTTAGAGGCTCGCTCTAAATATGTAGACAACTGGTCCACGTTCCACCAAAACTTCAAGTTCTTAGAGAGTTGATAGATCGTAGCGTCAAGTTCTATCTCACTAATACTATGTAAGATCTTCCTGAGTAGCATAGCCGTATGAATTAATACATCCGTACTGTAGTCTTGACGAGCCTGAACAATGAACTCATCTTCTATCAGAGAACCGTCTTGGTTCATGTTTCCTAGGTATCTGGGATACCTGTTACAACTTCTACCATTCCGGTTAGGGAATGGTAGTGAAAATTACCACAATGAAATTTTAAGAAATCTCAACAAGTAATCACACGACATACCACAATTAATACAAGCATACAAAAAGTACATCATGTACTTGACTTATGCCATAACCAGAACTTGACATATGTACTTGACCATTTACAAAAGACTTATAACTAAGACATAAACTTTTCATAAAAACTTCTTAACTTCTTATTCACGTGACCTTATTCGAAACTTGCCTTGTCAGAACATATCACAAGATTTTTATCGAGTGATCATTATCATATGAGCTCTTATACTTGTTCACAGGGTGGACACAACACGGCTTCCCTCCTTGCACCACGTGTTCCTGCAAGTTACCACACCATCAGCGGTCCATATATCGTAATGAATACGTCATAAAGAGAGAATCATATTAACTTGACCTTACTTCGTCGAGTTACATGCCTTATGCATCCACTAGCGTTAGGTGCTTTCTCGCTTCAGCATTCTTTAAAAAGAATCCATTTGAGGCACGTTGACTAATCTTCATCGACCCAAAGGTTAGCACTCCATTGTTAAGTATTCCAGAGTGGACATAGGAGTTCCACTTGGACATTCACCCGCCCTGGCACTTGGGGTCATGCACTTGGGGTTAGCATTTCTTTGAAAACACTTCTTTCCCCAAATGCATGTGACATGAGACTTAACATGCTTACTTATACTTGACATATGACATATGAAATGTTGTGCGTAAAACAACCAAGCATAATATATTCATTTCATAGCATGATCACATAAACCATGATAGATATCAAATTATGTACATAGAACCATAAAAACTTGCTTAGGCCGAAACTCATAGGCACAAAAACATGAAGATTCATCACATAAACATGCTCCAAACTTCAAACAAATAACATAGGGATCAAAACATAGAGAAACACTGCATGAAATCATAACATTTGACTAAGATCCAAATCATTCAAGACATGGTATGGCCGAAATATCATGATACATATTCCATCATTTTTAAACATGGGAAAACTGAAACATATACAAGTATTTCATAGCATATTCATCACAATTTCAAAGCATATAATTCATTCCATAGATTGATATAAGATCATATTAACATAATCAAATAAGCAATCAAGAATTAGCCACCAAGACAAATATGGTAATAAAAAGATTTATACAATCATATACAAGTATTAAGCAAGAGTAGGTTGAATGTATACTTACAAAATCATTGTAAAGAAACACTAGCAAGCTGTAAATCTGAATATACTATATTAGAAAGAGCATCTAAAATCCTATCTCATGTTCTTAAGAGTGTGTGTGTGTTTCTAGGGCATCACTTGGTCTTAAACCCTTCGGCTTCTAGGGTTATTAGGTTAAAACCCTCTTCATTTCACACATAAGGTAAAACAAAATCTAAGATAGCAAAGAATACATGTGATGGTCAAAACATGGAAGATAAACTCCCCCCTTCACTAATCGACCTCAAGGATTTCTCTTAGAAATCCTAAATCATTTCCAAGAAAAATAGTAGAAAGTGTGTGTGCTATCATTTCTCAAAGTCTAATGAGATTTGAATCTCATTTTCGGGTTGAGAAAAGATTTGTGTATGAGCAAGACGTAGGAGAACCGAATCTTACCTTGCAAATCCTTTAGTAGCCGAAATCCTTCTCTTGCGAGGATCGTCCTTGTTTGGTTGGTGAGAAAACAAAATGTGAGAGCTTTCAAAGAAACTTGACAAAATTGTCTGGAGAGAGTGGAAACTCATACAAAATCTGAAAAATGGCAAGGGAAAAGTCTCCTAGGCGTGAACCCTTCTCTTTATATAGAGACCCTTCACTTCCTTCCTTGTTTGAATCAAAACCCTTGCATGTGAGACAAGTGGGAATGTTTCTTCTTCCTCCACTCTCAAAAACCAAAAACCTCTTAGAGTTCTCCACTTAGATTGCATTGGGAAGAAGCATTATTGGAGTGGCATGTGGACTTCTCTTAGCCTAAAATCTCTTTTCCCTTTTATGCCCTTCATTTTCTTTAACAAAGTCGACATCTTCTCAAGGGGTAACTTGGTAAAACCGTGCATGACCTTTCCTATTCCCATCAAGAGACTCTTGGTGTGGAAGACAAGTGGCATTGGGCGTGTGTCGTAGCCCTAGCCGTCCCTCTCACTTTCCATTCCCAATTTGTTACTTCATCTTCCCAAAGTTCATTCCTTAGGTGACCCTTCACATTGTATTGATCCAAAATACACTAAGTGACAAGTGGCAAACAAATGGAAATGCTTAGGGGCATACTAGCCGAAAACCCTAGGGGCAAACTTGTCTTTGAAATAAAAGTCTCATCCCAAAAGTCTTCTAGAAACTTGGTGCATGCTTAACACATGACAAAACCTACAAAATTCAAAATCCCAAAGGCCTTCCTTCAGTATCTTATGCAGAGCTTCTAGAAAGATGTCATTTCACTTCCCTAGGCTCCCCTTTCCAAGAAACCTACCATGAAACTTGAATCTTGGACAAAAAGCAATGGGCTGGGCATGTAAGCCCATCTTGGTGCTTTCCTACACCACTTTTTCTCCCTTAGCCCACTTTCAAGACTAGGTTCAAAGTATAACATTCTTGGGTCACATAACCCTTAGCAAATTTTGAATTGGATCACGGACCTAAACCATTGAACCTAAATTCTCAATAAGGCCGAAATTCTAAAGTAAATTAGAGCCACTCTTCTCATGTGCTTCAGTTACTACATCAAAGACTTCTAATGTCTTTCAAAGTAACTAAGGCTCCTAAAATACCATGGTAGCCTAGAATAATTCTAAGGGCCAAGCCTAGAAGAAACTTGGGCCATCACAATTTCTTTATGAGGATTTTGTAAGTAATACACTCAAGTTGCCATTGGTTAATATTTTTATATGAATGTGTAAATCTTTTCATTGCTATGTTTGCTTTGTTTGCTATTTCTTGGTTGATTGTTTGATTATGTTAATATAATCTTGTATCAATCTATGGGAGGAATTATATGCTTTGAAATTGTGGTGAATATGCAATGAAATACTTGTATATGTTTCGGTTTTCACAAGCTTAAGAAGGATAGAATATGTATCATAATATTTCGGTCATACCATGTCTTGAATGATTCGGATCTTGGCAAAATGGTATGATTTCATGCATTGTTTTACTATGCTTTGATCCCTATGTTATTTGCTTGAAGATTGGAACATGTTTAAGTGATGAACTTCATGATTTTTACCCCTATATGTTTTGGCCTAACCAAGTTTTTATGGTTCCATGAATGTGTTTGGATGTTTCATGTGTTTTATGTTATCATGCCATGAATTGAACATGTTATGTTTGGCTATTTCATGTATAACATTCCATATGTCACATGTCAAGTATAAGTACGTATGTCTTAAGTTTCAAGTCACATGCATTTGGGGATAATGTTTTTAAAGAAAAGTGTTTTCCAAAGAAAAGAGGTTAAAAGTTTTATCATGACCCCAAGTGCTAGGGTGAGAGAATGTCCTAGTGGAACTCTTATGTCCATTCTAGAATGCTTAAAAATGGAGGGGTAACCCCTGTGTTGATGGAAAATAGTCGATGAGCCTCGAATGGATTCTTTTGAAAGGATGCCGGAGAGAGGAAGCACCGGATGCTAGTGGGTGCATAAGGCATGTAACTTGACGAAGTAAGTTCAAGTTAATATGATTATCTGTTTATGACGTATTCATCGTTGTGTACAAACCGTTGATGAAGCGGTAACTAGCAGAAACACGCGGTGCAAGGAGGGGAGCTGTGTTGTGTCCACCCTCTGAATAAGTATAAGAGCTCATATGATAAGGATTACTCGATATAAATCTTGTGATATGTTGAATAAGACAAGTTCTAAATATGATCACGTGAATAAGACAAAAGTTAAGAAGTTTCCATGAAAAGCTTAAGTCTCTGTTACAAGTCTTTTGCAAATGGTCAACTGCATAAGTCAAGTTCTGGTTAAGGCATAAGTCTAGTACATGTCCATGCATGCATATCATGATATACTTTTTGTAATCTTGTATTAATTGTGGTATGTTGTGTGATTACTTGCTGAGATTTCTAGAAATCTCATTATAGTAGTTTTCACTATCATTCCCCAACCGGAATGGTAGAAGTTGTGATAGGTTTAGTAAGAAGCGACTATGACCAAGAGGAAGAGAACGACACCTCCTCTTCCTTCCGGAGAGGATTATGCCTAAAATGGCCATGAATAAGCTTGAGCCCTCCATCTGGGAGCCACTCAAGGCCATTGATCGAGAGATCATGGGTATGCTTAAATTCATCGCAGAGTTCAAGCGGCATAACAACCGAGACAAGAATAAGGGTTTAGAGAAGCGCGTGAAGCCTGAATCTTTTTGAAGAGTACATGAGTTTAAGTATTTTGCGGGAAAAAAAAAAAAAGAAAAAAGAAAGAAGGCAACAACATTTATGACCAACTTTGTGGATTTATGTTCTTTTTTGGGAATCTCGTGTTTTGAAAATTTTTAAATTATGCTTCATGCTTTTTTTGGGATATTATGCCTTTATGGCTTATGTTTACATTTGGGACAATGTTTTGGGTTCTGATATTAGTTTGTGGTGCTATGTAACACCCCGCATTTTAGTGTATTTTTACTAAAGGATTATTTTTATTTATTTAAATTTTATTATCGTATTTTAAAATTGGTTGGATTTTTAATGAGTTTATTTCTATGATTTTAATTGGTGAAAATTAATTTTTATGTGCTTTCTTAATATTTATTTATTGTTGTGCATTTAAATTGTTTTTCATATTTAATTAATTACTGTGGGATTTAATTATTTCAATTTGACTTTACCATTACGTTTAAATTATTTTATTTAACTTGAGGTTTTGAAATCATTTCCGTTAGATCATTTTTGTGACCCAAGTTATGAGGATTGGACCTCATTTATTTTCCCTCTATTTTTCTTTCCTCTCCTTTTCTTTTCTTTCTTTTCTTCTTTTCTTTTTTCCTCCTTATTTCCCCTCCCCGCGCGCGGACCCAGCTCCCTCTCACTCTCTCTCTCTTTCTCTCTTGCCGTGCACCCGTTCTTCACCCAGCCCGCCGCCATGCGCGACACTGCCCGGCCGACCAGTTCCCCCTTCCTCCGGCGACCTCACCCCCCAAATCCCAGCCCCTACCTTGCCGCCGGTAGCCCGCACGCACCCCACGAAGCCGTGGCATTCTTTGCCCCGTTGCGCCGCCGTTGCGCCACCTCCGGCCGTCATTTCTTCACTACTTCATCCCCGACCTCCTAGCAACCCAATGGACCCAACCCCAGTTCCGATCCGTCACCGGTGAAGCCCCACCAAGCCCATTTCCGATTTGTGCATCTTTGGCCTAAAACCACCCCTTGCGCCGCCACCCACGGCAAACCACCACCACCATTGGCTTCACCGACCTCCCTAGACCCTACCCTATCATTTTTGAGTCTTTGTTTGTCTCCGTTGAAAAGTGGGTATCTGTGACCCACGGCCACAGTGTATTTTACACTGTTCTGTAGCTGTTTTTCCACTTCTTGCAGCTTCGTGATCCTTCAAAAATTGCTTTATAGCATTGTAAGTATTTCTCCAAAGAACTTTCGTAATTTAAATGTATTTTTACACTAACCCATTTCACTGTATTTTTGGCATGCCAGACTGAGTCCGAGGAGTTCGGGGGTCGGATGGATTTGTGATTGGAGTTGTTTGGTTGATTTGGTTTGGTTGTTGATGAGTTGTTTGATTGGATTTGTTGGGATTGGTTCTGGATGGATGTTGGATCAGTGTTGGTGCATGTTCATATCATTATTTCATGCGTGATCATGTTTGTAAAGAAAATTGGGTTTTGGTGTATTGCATTCATGTTCATGTGTTTATGAAAACTGGGTTTTCATGTGAGAATGGATTTTGGATGCGTGTGTATCACGACCTCAAGCCGAGATGGGGTATTAACTCGGTGGAGCTCCTCTGGTTACTCGGGAGCGGAATATACTGAGTAACGTCCCCTGGATTGTCGTCGGGCGATAATGGGATCGGACGAGATGGTCTCGTGCCGACTCCGTGGTCCTTCTGCTGGCGGGGACTAGAGGATGTCTGGCCACGTACGCCCTGGGCGCGGAACTGGGCATCGCTCGTTGCGTAGTGTGGGTGCTTGGCCATGTATGCGCTGGGCGCGGAACTGAGCACCGCTACGAAGCCAGGACGTGCGGATGGTCCATAGGGAAGGCCATGGTGCATATGGAATTAATGCATTGTGCATTTGGAATTAATGCATTATTTTCTGAGAAAATAGTGCGAGTTGGATTTCTGGGTAAATCATTTTCTGGGAAAATGTTTTACGGATATTTTGGGCCAAAATGGAATTTTGGCGTGTGTTGGAAAATTATCATTTTCGGAGAAAATGATGTCTTGTGGAAAAATGCATATTTCATCATGTGCATGCATGTTAGTTGCATTTAATGCATTTTATATTACGTTGTTATTTGGGGTCATACTTACCTGCGATACCATTTTGTGGTAACGCAAATTTTGATGCAGATGAGGAGGAGGAGGGCGAGCCTGAGGAGACGGCTCCGCCTGAGGAGTGATCTGGGATCACTCGTTTGTTTATTTAAAAACTATTGTAATATATTTTTATGGATGACTGTATAACTGCTATTCAAATTTTTACTGATGTTTGATTGTAAATAAATTCTGGTACTTAGTTGACTATCCGCTGCGTTATTTTATTTGTACACTGTTACACACACACTTGAGCACATTTCGTTGGGATGCGTGACCGTATTGTCATCATCCTGACGTCACGATTCCCGTTCTTTTGTACGTGGGAGTCGGGGCGTCACATGCTATGTGCTTTGCAATTACTTATCGCATTGCTTAGTTTATTTGACTTTTCTTAAACTTTTTCGCTATTGTGTTATTGCATACTGCTAGTGTACTTAGGTGCGTAGAATATTATATGTCATGTACGAGAGGTGTGTAGCTTTATGTTACATGTCTCAGCGTCTCAGTCACCATCATATCCCAAGCAGGGGTTGGGGGCGCCACATAAAAACAAACTTCAATGATTTTTTGCCACGTATCCCATCCATGGGGCTAACAATGAGACCTCATGGCACACAATCACAAAAAGCTATAGAAGGGAAAAAGCAATCTGAATGATCCCCTTTCACTTGGATCCCTCACCCTTGTCTTCTCTCGCATTTAAACCCCCTGCAGACCAATCCAAAGAGTTTCTGAATGCATAAAATGTGATCTAGAAAGAGGAAGAAAGAAGAAAAAGGCCAGTGGCGAGAGAGACAGAGAAGGTGGTGGCAGTTTTATGATGCTATGCCATTTTACGGTGCCAAAACCTTTGGTTTTCTATTGTTGTTTTTTAAATATTTTGGAGATCGTTCTTGATTTTTGTGAGAGAAATGAGCTTCAGATCCCTGATGTGTGAAATCTGTAATGCTTTTTTGGGATTTTCATTTGGCTTTCTTTTCCAGGGTTTAAATTTCCACTCGTAAGGTTTTATTTTTAATTTGTTAAATTAGAAGAAAGAGTGATAATGTACGGAGAGTTGGCAGTGAAGATGGGTTTGGGATTGTTGGGAGATTCACGCACTAATGGGGTTTTCTTTTATTCTCCAAGTGAATGAATGTGATTCATGCAGTATTCTGGTTCAAGGAGTTTTTTATGGGTATTTATGATCTTTCTATTTTTTCTTGACTGGGTTGGAAGAAGAAGAGAGAAACTTCTCTCTTTGAATTGGGCATTACTTGACCTATGAGCTGTAAAAGCTATGAAGACTAGCACGGTGACACTGGCTAGCGCTGTGAAAACCAAAAGGATGGAAAGTGTGAATAACAGGTACTTCATTCTTCATCGTCGTCTTCTTCTGCTGTTGCTACTACTCTGGGGGTTCAAGATATTTACAATAGTCACATGAAGATGGTGCTATTTTTTTTTTTTTTTTTTGTGGTTTTGGATTTTTTATTTGATGTGATGAGTCTCATGATATGTTGGATTGCTAACACGGTTGATTTTTATTGGGAGTTGTTAAAACCCCAGGAATGGACTAACCGTTTCGAAGAGGAACTATTGTTTGAAAATGTTTGTATTTGAATTATGTTTGGGAAGGAGATGAGATCTATTTCCAAATAAGCCAGTTCGATATGCAAACTCTATCCAACTACTTAAGATTACATTTGGATATTGAGTCGATCTCAGATGATTTATGAATAATAACTAAAAATTAATGAATAATTTGTAAATAGTATTGAATTATTTATGAATAGTAATAACCAAACATAGCCTTAAACATAGTGGAATCTTTTGTCCGTGTGCATTTGTTCTATGCAGTACCGAATAATCCATTTGATGGTTTTCATGTTCCTCTCTTTCTCTTCCCCTCCCTCCTTCCCTCTTTGGGTTCTTTCTAGATAGCATCATCTTTCTCACAAGTTGTCACAATATCCCAATTGTAATCATATAAAATGGAATATCCCAATTTTGATTACTTGAAGGAAAATATTTCTACCAGAGATTAAAAAAATATTTCCTTTGAGACAAAGTTATAACAAATTGAAGGAAATTTTGTTGAAGTACTCATTGTGCTTTGGCTTATTTTATTTTAGCATGCATACTGTTTTTTTTTTAATTTTTTTTTTTATACGATACCAACCCATGTTGGATAAAATTCTGAATAACATCCTTCTATTAGATTTAATTTCACAAATGATATTATAAGGCTTCAAAACTACATGCCATCTACATGACATAATTTGACTTGTAAGATTCAAAATTCAAAATTTATTTTCCAAATCAAATTATGCCACGTGAATTGTATGTGGTGTAGAGACTTTAGAATAGAGTTATTCTTTATTCCACTCTTGCGTATTTAATAAAATACTAAAAAGAGGGATTCCAGTTTAAGAGGCAGATCATGTTTGATAAAACTGTTAAGTTCATGCATCCATTTAGAAATAGATGACTACTGGCATTTCAATATAAAACACGTTTATATCTTTGGGAAATAATTAGTCACAAAAATATTTTATAAAAATAAATTTATAAATTGATGTGTATTGTTGTGATACATTGGATTGTAAAATTATTTTTATTATAAAATAAATTTAAACAAAAAATGCCGTTGTGAGTTATACTCGAATGATATTGACCCTTTTTTTTTTTTTTTTTATAGTGACAATGATTTTTTTTTTCATTTTTAGTTAATACATGAGCTACATTGTTTGAACTTCTAGGAATATGCATAATTGACTAGTGAGGCACCTTTCTTAGTAGTTGTTTTACATATTTGATCAGCAACCCATCTGAAGTCCACTTCTCCTGATTGCTTTTAACTACATTGACCACTGATAAAGCATCCCTTCAAATTGCACTTTTTCCAACCCTAGTTCGATACACAACATTGTGGCTTTAAGGATAGCAACTGTTTCACCCAACTGAGGATCTGGAAAAAACTCACGAGTTGATCTTAGTGTAGCAATTACTATGCGTTCCTAGTTTCTGACTATAACTCCTATTCCAACCTTGTAATGTCCGACCTTCTGATTAAGAAAAATTTTGCTACATATTTGAAGATTCATCATATAAGGTAAATTAAATGAATTCTTTACGTATCATCCTATTTATAATTTTTGCCTACTAATATTTACAATTTCTATGTAGGAGCGAGGTTCTACAAACAAAAGAAATAGATTGAAGTTGAAGATTCATCATTATGCAGACTCAAGATAATTTCATCGCCTCTCTATGAAATTGGTAATATATTTTATATTTTTTATTCTATATAGTTTATTTTTTGGAGGTACTAATTTTAATATTGACTTTATATCTTAATAATTTCTCTTGTAGCAAGAGTCAGATACCAATTATGATCTGACAAAATTATATGCTGCATCACATACTGAACGTAATGGAGAGTAGACTTATCTCGATGCTCATGAAAATTATGTAAGTATTATAATCTATTTTAATCAAACTTATTTGAGTATTTGTGAACAGATTAATTCTTTATGTTGTGTGTAGGATAAAATGTTGCCCTACATGGTGAAACTACGTTA
The DNA here is from genome assembly GCF_004785595.1 of Juglans microcarpa x Juglans regia. Lineage (NCBI taxonomy): Eukaryota > Viridiplantae > Streptophyta > Magnoliopsida > Fagales > Juglandaceae > Juglans > Juglans microcarpa x Juglans regia. The sequence continues at coordinate 7,354,284 of NC_054595.1, forward strand.
GATCAAAATTTCTCAACAAGTGATGTTAAAATTTTTACATAAGTTATGAGTCAACGTTCAGGATATTTGAGGGGTTTGGATTGCTGTGTAAAGCCTTGTAGCTCTAACTCAACGTCAAATACTCTATAGCGTTAGAGAATGCGAATTCCAGGATCGAAAAATTAATTGCAAGACAGAATGAGTTAGAGACTCAATTGACAAAACAAGCAGACATTGAGCTACACATGAAATAGCAAGAAGAACAACAAGCAGAGTTTAGGAGAGAGATGCAACTCCAAATGCAGGTGCTTATCCAACAATTCAGACCTCCAAGTAACTGATTTTTGTGTTTTGCATACATGATTTTGGGATTTAATTATAAAGTTATGTAAGGATGATATTATTAGTATTATTACTATTTTATTTATTTAATTCAAACTTATGACTAATTTTCTTTGTATTGAACAATTTGTAATTTATTTTTTTAAATATTATTTAATTATGCCTATTTTGTTATAAATTCTTGGTTAAAATAAAACACTAACTGGGACGTTCAAACAGGATACATCGGAAACAATCGTTCGAACATCACATGATATTGTTCAAATGGATGTTAACTGGCAAATCACTCGATCCTTTCATTAACATTTTACTCAATCCGTAAAAATAGAATTTACGTTCGATCATGAATTGGTTTGTTTGAACCTTCCCTTATGTCTATTTGGTTAAACGGACTAGTATTGATCGACCACCCATGTAGGATATGTTCGAACATATATATACGTTCGAAGCTTTTTTGTTGGCATTCGAACTCCTTTCTGGGACAAAATTCAGCCATCCCAAAAGAAAATTACGTTTGAACGGTGCTGCAAATTTTAGTCTTAAAAGGTATTTTTTAGGACAAATCCTGCACTGTTAGATGCTGAGTTAACTCTATAACTTGTCTTTGCAATCTTCAATTATCACATCCTGAATGCTACGATCACGGTGCGAGACTTCCTCATTTGAACCTGCCTATGACGACCACGACCACGACCACTAGCCATAAAAACTGATGGGAATCAACCTAGAAAAGATGTTAAAACTCTGATGCCAACTGACGCTAGACAGAATGACAATTATTCTGTACGCTAGTTTCAACCAATAATTCACATGAAAGAAAAAAGAGAATTGCCCAAAAACACAGTGGAAACGTCTCTGATGTTCAATTCAAATTATCAATATTTAAGAATGACCAAATCAACCCACAAGCCGGTTTGTAATAGCTGAAAATCGACTGTATTGAAATTTTACCAAAAATAGCAAAATCTCAATAATCATGCCAAAATTAAATACATAATAAAAGAAGTAATCTGCCAAAAATCTGACCCAAATTGAGTTCAGAATCACTTCTAAGATAGTAAATGAAATATTACTATAAAAGGCAACAAATAACTGAAAATAGTAAATTGGAGGGGAAAACAGTAGAATTTGGCTTCAAAAATGATACGCACCAAGTATAGTTGGGTGCCCATGATGTGCGCGCAGAAAAGAGTTTTCCGAATTGGGGTCATATGCACAATTCTGATACCTGTAGCCAAAGTTATGGTCAAAATACCGAAACGTGTCCAAAACTACGGCAATCAAGAAAAGATCATGATTTCCTGGCCTCTTTGCACTGATCTGCCACCTCTAGGTATCTCAGCCCAGTCAACGTGTAGTCTGACAACTCAACATCATCTAACTCAGATCCTCCTGCATCAGTTATGTTCGGATGATATTATTAGTATTATTACTATTTTATTTATTTAATTCGGACTTATGACTACTTTTCTTTGTATTGAAAAATTTGTAATGAATTTTTTTTTTAAATATTATTTAATTATGCCTATTTTGTTTTAAATTCTTCGTTAAAATAAAACATTAACCATTCGAACGTCCATAAAACGTTCGAACATGATACATCGGAAACAATTATTCGAACATCACATGATATTGTTCGAATGGATGTTAACTGGCAATCGTTCGATCCTTTCATTAACATTTTACTCAATCAGTGAAAATTTAATTTCCATTCGATCATGAATTGGTTTGTTCGAACGCTCCCTTATGTCTATTTGGTCGAACGGACTACTAATGATCAACCACCCATGTAGGATACGTTTGAACATATATATGTTCGAACGTTTTTTTGTTGGCGTTCTAACTCCTTTCTAGGACAAAAATTCAAAAAAGAAAATTACATTCAATGTTGCTGCAAATATTCGTCTCGAAATGTATTTTTTGAAACCAAATTGTTAATTTTGTTGCAAAATATCTTTTGAGACAATAATATTGAGACCACCTTGAAATGCTTTATTTTGATTTCAAATTCCCAAATCTCTTGTTTCTATGAATGAAAATATGAAGGGATAAATTCTATGAAACATAAATCCAAATCCAGCTGCAAAAAATCATTTGTTTCTAGATCTCAGTGTCTTATATTATTAGTACTTGCTTAGCCATCATTCATTAATGCATTAAGATCATAAGGTGCATGCATGGTATTATTGATCAGCAATATTAGGGTTAAACAAGCTACGTAAGTATAACTACTGCTTGGAAAGAAAAATAAATTAGAAAGAAAGAGAATGCGTAATATTTCTCAAAATATTCGATACGACAGCTTCTAAAGTCCTCACTCCTTTCGCAAAAAGTCCTAAGGCTATATATCAACGATATGTGACATGGCGGCCGTTTCTTTACTAGCTTCTTTAGTTGGGGAACGCAGAATAAGTATTCCGTGAACTGAAATGCAGAAGTTTTCCACTCCTTTTTGACACCTCGCAGAATAAAAATATTTTTATTCTTCATACGTACGTAGATTAAGAATGACGGAAATTCTTTTTTTTTTTTTTTTTTTAATAACTCATTTCCATTCAATCAAGCCAAACAGATACAAGGAGGGAGATCCTCCAACGTTACACTGTGATCATAATTGAAAAGAGCATCTTTTGCTAACAAGTGAGCTGTAGAGTTGTCATTTCTCCTTACATGAGAAACTTCCTACTTAGCAAAGTATTCTAAAAGCTGTTTTGCTTCACTTACATTCTTGCAGTATTACAGCCTTCTTTGTCCTTTTTAAGATTGTTGATGATTTGTAGGGAATCCGCTTCAATAATTACTTGTGTTAGACCAAGCTCCAGTCGAAACTATACTGTTTTAAGAGCTCCAAAAGTCTCGGCTACTGTTTTGTGGGTCTCGCTTGCTTGCAAGTGAGAGAGGTGAGTCTCGCTTTGTGTTCAGAATGCGGAAAGCAAGCAAGCCAAGAAAACTCCAGTCCTTCTTGCAAGAATATTTTGTCTTCTTGAACAAGAGAGAATATTTTCTTGCAGGAAAGCTCCAGTCCTTCTTGCAAGCGAGACTCACTCACTCTACTGTTTTGTGTTCAGAATGACGGAAATTATAATATAATTAGTAACTAAAACGCATAAACTTTTAGTTATAAAATATATAAAAGATGACCAAAAAGAGAAATGTTCTGATTTCCAACACGCATAAACTATATTTGATCAGATGCTTTGGGTTTTCATTGAGTCGCCATAAGAATACTGAGATGATCTTCACTAGAGTACTCTAAATGTTCCTTCGCTATCTTCTTTCCGAGCATTTGAATTAGGAAAATGCTAGGTTTGACTGCTAGTGTATTTTAATATTTTTAAATATTTGAAAAAATTACTACAATTTTTTTAGATATTTAAAAAAAGTTATACTAATGAATTTATATAATTAAAGAAATTAATATATCTACGAAATAATTTTTTTTTCTAATTTTCTTAAAAAAGAAGAGGAATGAACTAGAGGGCCGCCACTAGCATCATCCTTTAGAATTAAGATCAGGACACCCCTATACTTTGTAAAATTAAAAAGAGGCCATCTGTACATTAATTAATAAAGATACCATAATGAGCAAAGCTCTATCATGCCGTGAATTATAAATAACAGCACATGCGAGCCATCTATCGTTGTGCCCATTCCAAGGTTTCAGCTTGTTTCGTGTTCTTCTCTTTGACTCATCAGTTCTGCACAAATCATCTTAACAATGGAGACCCAGGCCCCCCGCCCTCGTCCTAATTTGTTCCGTTTACCTACAATATTTGCTCGCCCAACCGCCCCAGTTGATCCAATCCCGAACCCTGCCCCTGCTCCGGAGCCACGCCCACCTATGGTTAGGCCTGCATCAATAAGGCCACAGGCCGGGACGTTTCAACAACCTCAATCTCAAGAACCCACCCCACGACCATCTGCGGTTGTTAGTCCAGCAGCCAGAGGTACTGCCCCGCTAGCACCACAACCTCCGAAAACCATTGAGCCTATTGTTCAAACCTTACCTCAATCCCCTAAGCCCAAGCCTACGGCTCCACCACCATCTGCTTTGACCATTTTGCCTTCCCAATTGAAGTCGCAGGGTGAGCTTGAGCAGAAGATCCAAATGGAGGTCCAGCAGAAAGATGTGGTGGTTCGGATCAAGACCATTGGAAAGGAGGAAGTTTCAAAAGAATATGAAACCAAGGAGATGGTGAAAAGTAGTTTCAAAAATATTTTGAATTTAGAGGAAGTGGGTATGAGAGTTATAACAATTGCTGGAGAAAACAAAGGCGCCTTCATGAAACTAATCCAGTCCTCAAAGAAACATGAAGTTGTTCACAAGAATGAAAATCCCAAAACAAAAAGCCATGGCAATGACTGGGAAAGCACTAGTAGCGATGAGGCCGTGGGGAATCTGAAGAAGAATAAAAGTCATAAAGGAAAAGTGACAAGTTCAATGCCCATGAGGGCATTCGTGAACAGCAATGTGCAGAGCATTAACAATTCCATCCTCTACAATTGTTCATGCACTCACCATGATCCTGGGGTTCACCTTGCTCTCTCGAGAAACTAAGAACCCTACACAGAGTTCCATGCCAAGGATCAGAACTAGAGAGATCAGACTTATAAGAGAGGTTAAGCAGTGTTTGATGTTAGGATAAGGTATACATGTAAGAGAATACGCATGCATGGGTCCTAATTCTTGATAGCTAGCTAGGTTCCACTTCTAGTAACGTGTACGTAGTTTAAGATCGTCGATGATCAATGGATGTCGACAAATAATACGATATCCTCTCTCATAAATATTATAGCAAGAGTTTTTTATGAGAAGAGCACAACTAATTGTCAATTGTTTATATTTGTAGCACATGATGACTACGTACTCACGTTTGTCCATTTTATATATAATACCTTTGATATTGGTATTAAATGGAATATCATAATTTAGATATTGAAGGTGATTTACTTTTTTTAAAACAAAACATTTCTATCGGTGTTCAGGAAAAACATTTCCTTTTTCCTTCTTGACGATTAATTAGTTACAGAGAGTCTACCTTCAAAAGATAATTAAGAAGCATGTGATTAATGAAGCACAATGCAGCTTCTATTTACATCCACTAGAGGATTTCCTCCATGTTGTTTTCTATTGTACTTAGCTCAGAGACTTATGTAAGCAGTTCTATGCTATGCAGTTCATTGAAGGTAAGGATTCCAACAATTTCGCTCTATTTTTCAGTCTTGCATTGGGGTTCTGGTAAAAGAGAAATAAGTTGGAATTTGACAAGATGAGGTTAGGTCCTAGCCAAGTGTCCAATCATGCTTTGGGCTTACTACATAGTTTCAAAGCAGTTTCTGTAAAATCACAAGTTCTGCTCAAAAATCACCTCACTTGGAAGCCTCCTCTCACTACAGGAAAAACAAACATTTGAGATGAATTATTTGCGACGATAATGACTATTTGCGATGAAAACAATCTTATTTTGACAAGAAATAGTCATTGTTATAGGAAATAACTTCTCACAAATAAGTAATTATTTTGTAGTGTCCAGCAGGTGCTCAAACTCAACATAGATGGGTTGTTTGGAGATCTTCAAAAAGCTGGGGTAGGTGTAATTCTTAGAGATGCATCAGGAAATATGGTAATGGCATGGTTGCTAGTAAAATTGAAAGTGAAGTTGAAGATCCAAAGGCTATTGAACTATTGGTAGTTTTCCGGGGGCTTCAATTGCGTTCCTCTATGGGTATCTAGAATCTACTAGTTGAAAGTGATTGCTTGTTGGCAGTGCAATTCTTACAGCAAAATGATATGGGGGACTCCATCCATAGGATTCTGTTTGCAGAAGTACAGAGGCTGAAATGTTCATGTTTTGGAATTAGTTGTTCTTTTAATCATGTGTATGGAGAGGAATATGGCAGCTCATTAGCTTGCCAGGAATGCTTGGAGGGTTGATAGTATTGAGATGTGGTGGGATTATATTCAAGATTTTCTTTTTCAAGTCATTTGGCTTAATAAATGTCTGTAATTGCTGATCTCAAATGAAGATGTTTGTTTTATATAAAAAAAAGTTATATGAAATTTAAGAAAATTCCGTATTCCTTTTTTTTTTCACCTCTTATTTTATTTATTTATTTATTTTTATAATCAACGATTTCATTGAATCACCAAACAATTTTCCTTAAAAAATATTGCTTCTATCAAGCCAAACAGCTTGAGATACAAAAGGACACCCCCCCCCCCCCCCAACCACATTTCACTATCATCAACTCCTATGCATATCTTGCTAGTAAATGAGCTGTTGAGTTGCCCAATCTATTAACATAAGAAATTTGAATATCACTGAAACCACTCATTAACCTTCTGATATCTCTAAGCAAATAATCAATTTCTGTTAAAAAAATTGAACCATCCTACAAAGCATTTACCAGAGTCAAACAATCTGTCTCAAGCAACAAATTCAACACCCCCCCACTGAGCACACAGCTGTAGACCTCTCAACATGGCAATCCCTTCAATAAACTCCGAAGAGAGATCGAACTTCCCTTTCCACTTTACTGCATGCCACAACCACATTACCTTTATCATCTCTGAGAAGGACACCAATACTAGCTTTCTATTGATAAAAAATAGTAGCACCATCAACACTCATCTTTAAATACCCAACTAGAGGAAGAGCCCAACAAACCACTCTTCTAATATGTTGGAGCTGAACATTCCCTTTTCTGGATTGCCGTTAAAGTAATAAAGTTTTGGCAGCTGTTTATAAGGAAGAGGTAAATGAGAAGGTAAATAAAAAAATTCAAACAGATTAAATTTATAAAAGTTAAATAAAACATAATAAAAGTAGAAAAGAAACATTGAGTTTATATACAAGTCAGTGTTGTATTTAGGCATATGTTTACAATATTGAAAGTTTCACAAGAAAAGATGATGAAAAGATCATGTAAAAAAGTAATGTATCAAATTTTTTAAATAAATTTATGAATGTACATTTTACCTCGCCTATGTGTTCCAGGAGATCAACGGCCGTACAATCCATTATTTCTTCTACTTTTGATCCAAAAACGACAACTGCTGTATATACACTACTATCATCTACTTCCATATAGGCTCAAAAACTACAAATAATGAAACAATTATTATTGGTTAATACTAATAGTTATTAATTATATTTGAAATATGATGTGAAAATTTAGAATTTAAAATTAATAAGTAAAATATTTACTATGGTTGGAAGAATCTTCCTCTAACCCAAAATCTTGATTTCTGTAAGACATAAATATATAATATGACAATTAAGAATAGATACTTATGAAATCCAACATTATTTGAATCTAGAGATAAAAGAAATTTCAAAATAAAAAATAATTTAGTTTTAAGGAATAAAATTATAACACAACCAATGAATTGTCAATGCAAATTCATTTGAAGGCGAATGTTGTTATTTGCAAATATTACTGATTCATATCAGAGAACCAACATCATTTCAAGATTTGAAAATAATTAATGGCTTTGTTGTACTAACATATTGTGAGGCAGCTAATCTACATGGTTTGTTGAACAATTGGTATTAAAATTGTTTACATATATGTTAATAAATAATAATTTCATCATTGCATAAGTTGAAAGACAGTTTGATTCATAATTTTGGAAAAAAAAATCATCAATTTAATCTATGTAAAAATCTTTCATAAACATTTTTTTGAAGATTAATAAAACAAAAGCACTTTTCAATTATAAATTTGTAACTAATTACATGTAAAATAGTCAGAAGCAAAAGAAATATAATGCCCAATACTAAAATCTAGCAAATAAATCAAAAAATTACAAACTATAAAAGCGAAGAAAAATAAGATGCTGCCCAAGATTAATGTTTATTTTTTTCATAAAAATCTTATGAACACTTAATTTTTTTTTTTTTTATGATAATTTATTTATATGGACAGATTTTAAAGTAGTATTTTTTTGCACATGGGAAGCTCAAAATTTAACATCAAAAGCCCCACCACCCCTAAATTTCGCAGAAGCCCACCCTTGCACCCTATGTGATGCCGTTTGTAGAAGAAACCCTACATATTTATTCTCTGCATCTCCTCTCAGTCTCTATCTCTCTCTCGTCCCCTCTCCCCATCTCATCTGCTACCACCTCTCTTCCTCTCTTTATCGCTAGATGCAGTTGTGGCCGCACAAACAAAGAAGAACCACAAACCTCTCCATTAGTCAAGCATAGTGTCTTCTCTTGCATTTTTGCTATGTCTGTTATCCACGAAGAAAAATCCGCCACTCTCCATCGCTACGAAGCACACACTGACTGAATGATTCGGTGTATAAAAATGCGGTCATCGTCCATGAAGAACAAGCCACACCTTTCCATCTCTTTTATCTCTCTCTTTGTCTGTCTATCTTTATTTCTTTCTTAGAAAATATATTTGTGAGTTTTTAGAAATCTAAAGAAATTTTTTGGTTGCTGTCATATGCGTATGAATTGGTTTCTGAATCCTTACAAATTTGACCTAATTTGGTTTTTTGGTACAAATTCGAGTACTATTTTTTCAAATGGTGTGAGTAGATTTTGTTATTTAGATGTACACAAATTACATCTTGTTTTAAATTTTATTTCCTTTAGTGTAAATGAATATGATTTATTTAGTGAATTTATACAAATTTGAAGGGATTTTCTTTGGATCTGTGTTGGTTTCCTCCCTCTCTCTTCGTCTGCTTCTTTGTTAGAGATTTCCTTTATGAATCCTTACAAAGTTGAACATATTTTGAATATTTTGTACTAGTCCGACTGTAAATTTGTGTAATGGTTTGACCATAATTTTTTTGTTCTTTAGATCTACATGTAGTAGATCTTGTTTTTACAATTTAGTTCCTTTAGTGCAAATCGGTATGATTTATTTGTTGACTTTATAGAAATTTGTATTATTTTTTTTGGATCTACGTTGTTTTCGTCTCTATGGTATGAATTTTTTCCTGAAGTTGAAGAAATTCAAACACAATGTGTCAATGGGAATTCATTGTTCATGGAACTGGGGCAAAAACGTAAAACCACGAATAAAACAAAAACAAACCGAGGGATAAAAAAGCTAAACAAACAAAATATAGAGGTAAAAAGGTAAATGCACGGAATATAAAAAAAGTAGGGATAAAAAGGAAAAACAACTAAAAAAGAAGGGCGAAATTGAAAAAAAATTGTTGTTACTTTTGGGATAGGACGCTTTTATATATAAAAGAATATATGCTTTATTAAAATATGATGTCGCCGTGTTATTTGTAGATACCTAGGAGGAGGTTCGAGTATAAGCACCTGATCACCTTATTCTTCCTTTTCGTCAATGTTTTGTTAGAATTAACAATAAAAAAATCTAATAGGATACTAACTTTTTCTTTATTTATTAATATTTATTCAATACCACTCTTTTGAAACTTTGAAAGGTAAAAACATGCATGCATGGCATGCACTGGCAGCCAGAATTTATTCTACAGATTGGGATTGCTCATCTCCTTTGAGGGCAGTACTGTTGCATGTCCTACTCCATGGCCGGTCTCTTTATAATGTCGGTAATAGAATTATGTTGCCACGTAGGAAAGAATCTTTATTTGGTTTCTAGTTATATGACATTTTAGTTGGTTTTGATCTCTTCGAATTTTTGTCTAAATTTTAAAATCTAAAGTGGAAGGATAAATTAGATCACATAATATGGTGAAACTCACATTATATAATGTTTAGGGGATGAAAAGTTCGAACAAGAATTTTAGGGGATGAAATTCATGTTCGGATATCCAAAAATCATGAGATTTTCCATTTCATCCAATTATCAAATTAAAAAAATATATATATAAAAAATTCATTTTCAAATCATATTTATACATAAAGAAATATGTTTTAGCCCTGCGACTCTTAGTGGCTCCTTTGGCTGCCACCATAGGCGGCAGAATCTCGCCAGTTGGTGGCCAGACACTCTTGCCGTGAAAGGTGGGCCAATCTAGAAGCCTAGTCACAAGCAAGAGTCTTGCCACCCATGGAGGCCAGACTCTCGATGGCCTTGGCAGGCACAATACTAGCTCGGTATTGGCTGCGCACCCACAAAAACTACCAAACTTTATATATATATATATATATAAATTTGATTTGATTTGATTTATTATATTAAAAGAAATTATTACTTAATATTCATCAAGTATTTTAAAAATATTTTAGAACTATTCACAGCCATATCTCTATTATTCGAACCTACCCTAAATTCGGTTGGGCGAAGTTGGTACATTGCTTTTGCATGCTTCTCTATTAAGATTGATATATATATATATATATTGTTTGCTTTATATCTCAATCAGTTGTTATATTTATACATAGTTTACGGCGCTTCTTATTTCCTATTGGAATATTTACTTGCTTATACTTTACTTTTTGGATGAAAACAATATCTAAACGAATTATATACAAGAAAATAATTAATATCTCTAAAAAAAAAAATTGTATATTAACGTAAAAAAGTTAAATAGTTTGAAATATTAAGTAATTAAATAATAATATTAATATTACATCCCGACATCAACAAACGTATATAGAAATAAACATTTATAGAATTTAAAAATTGAATTTAATCTAGTTATACGGGTTGAGTAAGAGTTTCACAGGATTATTTACAATTGACCCGTTTAATAATCCTGTCTTATTAAGTCAACACATTTTGACGTATCGACCATTTGTATCAAACCTAAACCTAGAGATCTGGAGTCATAAATGCCCATCCCTATTAACCACCTATGACTATGTTTCAAAAGGAATAATGTGGAATTTAGCATATATATACCTTGAGTTTATCCACCGAATATGTTGAAAATTATTAGGTACTTTTGAAATACTGATATCGTAATACTCTTATTGTATCACATGACATGTAACTATTTTTTTTTTTTTTAATCTAAGTATCAATGATTTAATTCTAATTGACATGATATTCTATGATCGGATGAGACTACCGCATATCTGCATTTTGGGAATATCTAATAATTACTCATAATATGGAGCTTAGAAACCACATTCGCGATCTAGGAAATTATAATCACAAACATCATCTCTACAAGGTTCATCCATTGCATAAAAAATAGCTATAATAGTATTATTTCCCTGGGCAACAGGGGCTAGAAAATGTTCAATTACAAGAAAAAACTGAAAAGTGAAAATATGGCTTAGTGACTTCGGTTCATTTCCATGCAATTATGGGAGCCAAATGTACTCCTAAAGTAATGATATACCTATAACTCTTTTATAATTTATTATACAACTTGTGAGGAGGTAAAATACACCAGATCTAAAATGACTTTTAAGACCAGTCCATCAAAAAGGGCCATCACTATAAGACAAAATGAGCGAGAATGAGAGGGGACAAGAAGGGACTGGGGGTGAGGGTGTCGGGAGAAAATAGAAAAGGAAGAGATGGTCAGACACGTAAAGTAGACATCCCTCACCACTACTGAGGTGCATGAATGAAAAGGGGTCAGATAAAAGGGGCAGGGTGCCTACAGTTTCTTGGACTTTCGACTCTTTAGTTCTTCTTCGATTGCTTCTTCAACCTAAGAGCCCTGGAGAGAATTGCTTCTCAGCAAATAGACCTGTAGCTCCCATTGTACAGTGAGAAATAAGAGGATTTGAGAGATTGTAAACAAACTTATTATAGTAGAATCTCCTCTCCTCAAATTCTCGTGGATATAGGCCTATTGCCAAACTACGCAAATCTGTGTGTATATCTCTTCTTATTTCATCTGTATTTAAATACTGTTTATCACTATGGATGTATGCATCAGCACTGTACACCCACACCAGACCCCTGCTGGGGGCTCCACACATCATCGATTGAGGCCTCAACCATCTCAAGCGTCTTGGGAATGGATCTTTCTTCTCTTCTGGACTGTGAATTTTTTGACGTTAACAGTTGGCACCGTCTGTAGGATCGAGATTTTTCCTGTAGTGGAAGTGGAAGAAGGACAATATCTCGATGTGCTAAATAATCTCCAATGGAGGAGATGAAACTCTTTTAGATAAGCATCTTCATTCTTTCCACTTTTATTTTTATGAAAAGCACTATTGCATGAAATGGGCGATTAAAAGAGCATTGCACTTTTTATACATTAAGCATGTATGGCTGGGAACGAAACTTCCTAGCCACTCAAGCTGTAAATGCTAATTGCTTCGTGTACTTTAAGTACATAGTACATTTGGAAAACACTGGGAGCATACACAAGTACACAAAAGCCGGGCACTTTGCAATGCCCATGCACGTTGAAACTGTGCTTGGCACGCATAGTGCCATTCAAAGTGCACATGGGTGCACTTTGTCGTGCACCAAGAAGCTCTGCACCACCTCTCTGCGAGGCTTATTGACCCACCGTTGACCGCCACATGGATCGCGCAAGGTTTCTATCAGAAGCAAGTGGCCCCCACCCACGAGCCATACCTTGTGTCTGAGCCGCACAAGAAGGTGCACGGAAGCATGCACTCAGATGAGCCACGGCCCTCTGGTGGTGAAGCCAAAGGGTTATGCTGGCAGTCACCAAGCGACTAGTAGGCATAGTTTGTCACCTCGAAAAAGGTCCACGTCCACCGCCCTATGACGGAGACCGCTGCATGACCTGGAGCACAGACTGCCTGTTGTTGAGGTTACCTCAGCCTAGTTGCATCGTAGCAGAATAGGGGTGTTCGCGGCCACCATCTGAACCATGGACATTTTTTGTCCCCACTTGAACACTACATTTGCACCCCGTCAGATGGTGGCTAGCGACGGCTTGAAGCTGCGCACCAGTGAATGAGGCATGTACTAGACTCCACGACCATTGGCACCGCAGCAAGTGGCCTCCTCTCCACGACCTTGGGACAACAGCCAAGGACTCCATGGCCTCCGCTCGTCGACCATGCACTGTGGCTAAGCACTACATGACCTCCTCGCCCATGGCCATGCACAGCGGGTAAAGCTTAGTGGCCTCCTCTCATCAGCCATGTGCATCACGGTTAGAGGCCACGTACGTTGAACTCGACGGCCATGTAGAATGGGCAGGACTCCACGACCTCCTCTCCACGGCCATGTGCACCACGATCAGTGGCCTCTTCTCCACAGCCATGTGACCATCGGCCACGGGCGAGCACCCTAGGCCTACGTGAATTCTGTTTGGAACTACAGAAGAGAAGGAAACAAAAGGAAACCTACCCATAAGAGAAATAAAAGACAAAGAAAGGAAATGGAAGAAAAAAAGAAATGGAAATAAAATGAACAACAAGATAGAAGAAATGTCAAGTAGTAGTGGGCAAACAAAAAACAAAAAGAGGAAGAAATGGAAAGGGGAACAAAAATAAGGGGTGGGGAATAAAGGAAATGACAAATAGTAGCAGGCAACTTTGGTCAAACAGCAGCCAAGCAATAGCAAAACGAAAAAAATAAAAAAAGAGAGGAAGGAAAAAATTATTCATGGCAACAAAATATTTTGGTTTGTCTCCTTCAAAACGTACATGGATTTTTTTTCACTAACATGATTGATCCATGTAGCAACCTACCTCCCCGTGAGGGAAAAAGGGAAAGGTAGGCCTAAAAGGTTGCCTTATCCCTCTCGCAGAGAAGTGCAGGTTGGCCTTTGCCACCCGAAGACAGAATCTCTAACAATGAACTTTACATCAGCAAAATCTCCATCATCTACTTACTTTCCTGCGAGGAAAAACTGGAAAGGTAGGCTTAAAAGGTTGTCTTATCTCTCTCACGGAGGAGTGCGGGTTGGTGCTTGGCTGCCTGAAGACAAAAACCTACCTTCTTTGAAAAAGCGGGAGTGGGTCTAGTAACAGACCTCCCGAATGCCTCATCTTCTTATGGGATACCATAGGAAAAAGTAGGCCTAAAGGTTGCTTTGTCCCTTTCGCAGTGAAGAGCGAGATCAGTCTCACAACTCCCCGAATGAATTACCCTGACCTCCACTATGATGAAGTGTGGGATCAGCGCCAGTCTGACCTAAACCTACCCTTCCTTGTAATGTCAAAGGGCGGGAGTAGATCTAGAACAAATGCCCGAATAACTTGCCTCCCCGCGAAGGATGATAGGTGAGCAGGTGTCTCGACTTCCTCATCCAGGAGAGTGGGGCCAGCCCCCACGGCAGCTCGATTAACTTACCCCGACCCCCATCACGGTGAAGAAAGGGATCAGCCAAATCGTTGTTCGAATTTCCTCCATAAGGGGAAATAGAAGGAAATCTAGGTCTGATGGTTACCTTATCCCTCTCGTGATAGAGTGCGGGTCAGTCCTTAGCTACCCGAAGAAAAGTTCTTACCTTCCTCGTAAGGGTTAACCGGAGAGAGCGAGTTTAGTAACATACTGCCCAAAGAACTTACCTCTTTGTGGGATACCAGAGAAAAAGGTAGGGCTAAACGCTGCCTTATCCCCCCTGAGTCCCGTAGTGGAAATTGCGATCAGCCTCGCGGCTACTCGAATAACTTACTCGGCCCCTACTACGACGAAGTGTCAAATTAGCACTAGCCAGACCCAAACTTACCCTTCCCTATGATGCTAACGGATGGGAGCGGGTCTATAGCAAACTTTCCGAACAACCTACCTCCCCACGAAGGATGATGGGTGAGCAAGTGGCTCGACCTCGTCGTCCAGGAGAGTAGGACCAACTGCCACAGTGGCCCGAATAAGTTATCCAGACCTCCATCACGTTGAAGGAGCAGGTCAGCTACATTGCTATCCAAATTACCTCCCTGAAGGGCAACAGAGGGAAATATAGGCCTAAAGGTTGTCTTCGCCCTCCCACAATAGGGTGTGGGTCAGTCCTCAGCTACCCAAAGAAAAGTTCTTACCTTCCTTGTAAGCATCAACGAGTGGGAGCTTGTTCAGTAACAGACTGCCCAAACACCTTACTTCATAGCGGGATACCATGGGGAAAGGTAGGCTCAAAGGTTGCTTTATTCCCCCCCCCCCCCAAACAGTGGATAGTAGGATTAGCCTCGTGGCAACCCGAGTAGTTCACCCCGTCATCTGTTACGACCAAGTGTCGGATTAATGCCAGCCCAAATTTACCCTTTCCTGTGGTGTCAATAGGCACGAGTGGATCCAGAATAGACTGTTCGAACAACATACCTCTCTTAGGAAACAAAGGGATTAGATGAGCCAAAGGACGTCTTGTTGTTCTCGCGAAGCATAATTGGTTCATCCCCGAGGCTGCCCAAATACTTACCCCTACCCCCGTTGTGGCGAAGGAGCAGACCAGTCACTTCGTTGTCCATATCACCTCCTTAGGGGAGAAAGAGACAGTTTGGTATGAGGCATTGTGACCTCTCCCCGACGGATAACGGGCCATGCCTATGGACTGCCTGAATAATGAAGAGAAAGATACAAACATCACCAATGGAATCTCCACCAATAGAATCTCCATTAGCAGAATCTCCAGCAGCGGAACGTCATCTCCAGCAACAGAATGCCAAACGAATAGCTCCTCAGACCCTCACCACATCCGGCAAGATAGCTCAGGTTTGCAAATTTTGCACTTGTGATTGGAAAATATTTGCATTAATAGGTTTGAATTTTGTAGCATCTTCTACTTACCTTCTCATAAGGGTCAACATGTGGGTCTAGCCTTAAGGAGACTTGGCCTGTCTCACGGAGAAGTGCAGGTAGTTTTTCGATTGCCCGACATTACTTTCGAGACAACATAGTATGGTCAGACATCTTTTGCTGACATTCCCGTGGGGTCTATAGGCGGGTCCAGCCTTAAGGCGACCGGGCCTGCCTCACAGTGAAGTGCGGGTCCAGTCTTTGTATTGCCTGACATTTCTTTTGAGAAAGCATCTTCACCAACAGACATTGGGTGTTCACGCTCGTGCCATAACCGTTGCAAGCAGGTTACCTTTGAGATCAAGCCTTTAGAGTTAATGTGCCTCTAAGGTCGTCAACGCCTGAAGTGGACCAAGAGGGTCGACGGGCTCCCTGACCACTTCACGCAGGTTACAACAGACCTACTTTAACATTAATCGTAATTCACATCAGAAAAGCAAAGTTTGCCAAAAGAATAGACGCCTTTCATCAAGACTTAGGGTGAGTCCAGTCTTACAAATTGCTCACCCCTTTTTACCATTTTTTATTTAAAAAGTTACCAGGCGGGAAAGGTCAGGGACCACCCGGCCTCCTAGGTGTTCAAATAGGTGGGCAAGTCGGTTGACTACCCGGCCAACTTTCGTACACATCTTATCCAGTCATGCCAACCTCCAGCTTACCTAGTTGAGCTAGGTGCTCGCACCCTTCACATTTCATGTGGTTAAGACTAGGCCTGTGCATAATGGGCTTTGGCCCGTACCGTCCAAAACACCCAATCCGTCCAACCCGCATAAAGACGGGTTCATTGGGTCGAAGTTTAATATTGGGTTTACAGATATGAACCCATCGAAACCGTGAAAGTGAAACCGAAAACCTCTGTGAATCTCTTCTCTCCATTGTGAAACCCTACCCTCTGTTGCCCTTTTCAACTTCTCTCCAATTCATTTCATGTTGAGCACCACCAAGTTCCAACGCCTTGCCACTGGTAATCTCTCTCTCTCTCTCACTCTCTCTCTCAGATCTAACTTGTGTTCATGTTTCATTCTGGTAATTACTCTGGATTTCAACCTATACGGTACCTTCGTAAGCATCAATTGCCATTGTTGATAAATTTTACAGAACATTGATAAATTTCAACCGACACCGTATCCCTTATGAAGAAGACTTGAAATCTTGAATACTTTGCAATGACTCCTTCAATACCTACCTGATATGAAATTCTTGTTGTTGTTGTTTTTTTTTTTAATTTTTTTAATATATATATATATATATATATATATATATATATATATGTTTCCTAGCTATTCATGCAAGTATCTCTATTATTGTTCAAAAACCAGAAGAAGATCAGAACCACAAAATCTGACTTCCCAAAATCCTTCCATTCTGTAAATGTATATATCCGCAAGAATGAATCACAACAGTACTGACCTTACACTCCCACCGCACAAAAAACGTAAAATAGAAAGATGTGGTAAGCAACGACAGATTTCATGACATATATAGGCCAATCGAAAGAGCTCCCTATTTGGTAGACACATAACCATCGAGACAAATGGCTGAATCTGGACACATGCCGCTTTCTCCAGAAGAAATATGCATGCAAACCCTCCCTTTCTAAAAGAAATGGGAATTGGGTGTCTGTCCGGATCCAATGGTAACCCAAATGGTTGTCTCTTGATGCAGTTTGTGTCAGGGGAATATGAAGCTAAACCATGGATACCATCCTTCTACTTTTAAATTAATCCCACCCATATGGGAAACCCTTTCTTTTAATTATTTTGTTAGATGAATTCAATGCAAGTGACATCCTCCCCTGTTGCTTTTTTCATTGTTCTGCTAGTATGAATATACCTCTAAGATGCTACTCAAAGAATTCTTGTGGTTTGTGGTCACAAATTAAACTTAAAAAGATATTATCCCTGAAATTTAGTAAGACTAAGTAAAAGTCAATGTCAACATTTGAACACCCGGGTCCAATGGAAATGCAATCATCACCTGCATTAAATTAATCTGCATTATTACATCTAATGCATAATACATGAAGGTCTTGGTGTATATTCCAACAGTCTTGGTGTTCTCAATGTGGATCCCATCAGTATTGGTGTTCTTATTCGATCTACACATGGGCATTTGACTTAAACACCAAGTAGCATGAAACATGGTCCGAGAAACTTCATCCAACAACTCATTTTTATTTATTTGAGATCACTAGTTTATATATGTTATAGGAAAATGTTAATTTCTTTTGATGGACTCTTGAGAAGAATATCTTAATTAGAAAAATTCTTTTAGCATCACTAATATCTTGATTTTTGTATGTTATATTATATGTCAATTTATATATAGATTGCTTCCAAAGGGACACTCATACGAATTTAGGAGATAATGAGACTACTACTCTTTTGGATAACCGATCACAAATGGCTTCAAATATTAACTTGTTTAGTGACACAAGTCTCTCAGTTCCTCCTCATAAAAGGAGGGCAAATAAAGACCCCTAGCAGTGTAGGATCATTTCACTAAAATAGATGGATGCCCTTTAAATGACCCAAAAGCAAAGTGTAATTATTGTCACAAGATTTACTCTTGTCGTCCCAAAAGACATGGTACATCAAGTATGTTGCAGCATCTTGGTACTTGTAAGCAACATTCTCTAGAATCAGACTTACGGATCAACATACTATGAGTCGTGAGGGGCCTCCTGAGGGAATTGAAGATAGTGATGTCAATAATTCAGCAAATGTACATAAGTTTGATTAAAAAAATGTACGAATGACAATTGTTAAAATGATAATTTGTGATAAGCTTCCATTTAGGATAGTAGAAGCCCAGGGATTTAGGAAAGTATGTACATCACTTGAACCAAGGTTCCAAGTGCCATCTCGAACCACTGCTGCAGAGACTATATTAAACTATTTAAAATGGAGAATGAGAAGTTAAGAAAAATATTTAAGACAGTTGGACGGATTAGTTTAACCATTGACACATGGACGTTGATTCAAAACTTAAATTATATGTGTATTATTGTACACTTTATCGACTGTGAATGGAAACTACACAAAATAATTATAAACTTTTGTATGATCCCTAATCACAAAGGATAAACTATTGGAAAGTATGTAGATTCATGTCTATAAGATTGGGGTATTGACAAGATCTTTACTGTTACAGTTGACAATCGTTCCTCAAATGACGTTGTCATCGAGTATTTGAAGAAGTTCGTAGGAGGTCATTTGTTGGAAGGGAAGTATATTCACATCAGGTGTTGTGCCTATATTATGAACCCCATTATGAGTGATGGGCTAAAAGATTGTGATGATTCAATCACAAGGGTGCGCAATGCGATTATGTATGTTAGATCATCTCCCGCAAGATTGGATAAATTCAAAAAATGTATAGAGAATGACAAAATTGATTGTACAAAATTGGTATGCCTTGATGTTTCCACAAGATGGAATTCGACTTATCTAATGCTAGAAGTTGCAAAAGTATTTATGAAACCATTTTTGCGATTGGAGAAGGATGATGATTCTTTTTTTCGTTATTATCGTAGTGTGAACTTGAGCCCGCCAAACTCTAGTGATTGGGAGAGAGTTAGAGTATTGATAAAGTTTTTGAAGATTTTTTTATGATGCTACTGGGAGACTTTCTGGCTCTTTGTATGTGACATCTAATGCATATTTTCAGGAGCTGCGTGGCATCCAATCAAAATTTTCAAAAATGTGTCAAAGTAATAATGTAGTGTTGAAATGTATGGCGGCAAATATGAAGATTAAGTACGAAAAATATTTGGGATCAATGGAAAAGACTAACTTGATGATATTTATTGTTGTTCTTGATGATATTTATTGTTGTTCTTATTCCAAGATGCAAATTTAGTCTTTTGCATTTTTGGTTCAAAAAAATATATGATGGTAATTTAGTCGAAGAAATGATAGCAAAAGTGAAACAATTGATGATTGACATTTACAGAGAGTATAGTGTTGTGTATGAGAGTTCAAGTGGAGTTTCCTATTCTAAGCCTCATTCCTTAGTTGATCATAATATGATTGATTCTGATTCTCAACAGAGTTTTTGGGTTGAGTATGAGCAAGAAATTACTAAATCTAATTTGATGAACAAATCGAAGATCAATCAGTATTTGCAACATGATTGTGAGGCACGAGCTCCAAATTTTGATATTTTAGATTGGTGGAAGATCAATGAGGTAAAGTATCCTATTTTGGCAACAGCTGCACGGGATGTGATGGTCATTCTCGTTTCTACTGTTTCTTTTGAGTCAGCCTTCAGTGCAGGGGGTCATGTGCTTGACCCATTTCGTAGTTCACTATCTCCAAGAACAGTTGAGGCGCTCATGTGATACTCCGTATTTACGTGTATTTTGACTAAGTAATTATTGCATTTATTAAGATTATGGGCTTTCTTGTTTTAAATTTTAGATGATTTATGTTATATTATTTTAAGATTTTTAATTGTTAATTCAATGTCTTTTCTTGTTATTAATTATTGTTCATTATTTAAATTTTTTTATTTTAAATTAGTTTATTGTTGGATTTAATTATTTTATTTTCATTTAATCACTATGTCTAAATTATTTTATTTAACTTCCGGTTTTGAAATCATTTGGTTGGATCATTTTTGTGACTTAAAAATGTGAGGATTGGACCTCATTTCTTTCCCTCACTTTTTCTTTTTTTTTTTTCTTTTTCCTCTTTTTCTTTTATTCTTCTCCTCATTTTCTTTTTCTCCTCTCTCTCTTCACATGCGACACCTCCCTCTCTCTCCCCCGTTCGCGTCGTCCTGCACAACGCTGTCATGCACCACCCACTGCAGTCACCACCCCTCCCATTCATCTCCCCACCGGTTGGCGACCTCACCCCTCCGATTTCAACCCCTCTCGTGCCACTGTCAGCCCCCACGCACGACTTCAAACTGTGACGCTCCTCGTGCTTGCGCACCGCCGTCGTGCTTCCATTGGCCACCACCTCTTCACCACATCACCGGCTACCCCCAGCTACCTAACCCACCCATCCTCAGCTCCGACCGCCACCGATGAAGTCCATCCAACTCCATTTTAGATTTGGGCTTTTCGGACTTCAACCGCCCTTTACGCTGCCACCCATGGCTAACCGCCACCACAATTAGCTTCACCAACATCCCTAAGTCATTCCCTTGTAATCTTAAGTCTTCGTTTGTCTCCATTCAGAATCTAGCATTTTGTGACCCACGTCCATAGTGAATTTTACATTGTTACATTGTTGTGCCGCCACTTCTAGTACCTCCGTGATCATTCAAAAATTATATTATAGTACTGTAAGTATTTTTTTAAAGTATTTTTGAGATTTAAATGTATTTTTGCACTAACTCATTTTTACTGTGAGTTGGTTGGTTGTGCCGATCTGAGTCCGAGGAGTAAGGGAGTCGGTTGGATTGGAGGATGAAGTTGTTTGTGTTATTGGACTATGATGTGATTTGTTGATTGTTGAATATTTGTATTGTGTCATACAATGCATTTACACACATGTTCATGTCTTTAAATGAAAACTGAGTTTTCGCATAATTGCATACATGTTCATATGTATACTTGAAATACTGGATTTTCATGTGAGAAATGATTTTAAGTATGTTTGAAATGATTGGATTGACTGGATTGAGAGAAAGGAAATGAAACTGTAGGAATGGTGGTATCGTCTCGCCTACAGTGCATGCGATAGGGATGGTGGTATAGTCCAGCCTGTGATTCCCGCCTAAGGTGCATGCGGTAGGGATGGTGGTAAGCTGGGATGGTGGTAGAGTCTCGCCTGTGATTCCCACCTATAGTGCCATGATAAGTACCTCTTGTGTGAAAATGAACTATAGGGATGGTGGTAAGTAGGGATAGTGATATAGTCACGCCTGTGATTCTCTCTTACGGTGCATGAGGTAGGGATGGTGGTAAGTAGGGATGGTGGCAGAGTCCTGCTTGTGATTCCCGCCTACAGTGCTTTCATAAGTACCTCTTGTGTGAAAAGGAATTGTAGGGAAGGTGGTAAGCAGGGATTGTGGTATAGTCTCGCCTGTGATTTTTGCCTATGGTGCATGCGGTAGGGATGGTGGTAGAGTCTCACCTGTGATTCCCTCCTACAGTGTCCAATAAATGATTATATAGTCAGTTTATGATTTAATGGTTACAAACACATTTTCTGAAAAAATAAAGGATATTATTCATGGCGTGTTTTTGGGCAAATGGAGTTTTTGGGTCACATTTGTGTTTCGTCATATACTCATATTTGTTGGCTGCATTAATGCATTTTTATCTCTTGGGTTGCTTGGTTGATTACTTGCTGAGTTTCATAATCTCACGATATTTGATACCCTGCGGTACCATTTTATGGTATCGCAGATTTTGATGCAGATGAGGATGAAGAGCCTGAGGATTCAGCTCTGCCGAAGAAGTGATTTGGGATCACTTGCTCGTGTATTGGGATTTGTCTCCCACTTTTTGGCTATGCATTTGGTTTGTATTATATTTATATTAGATAACTATATAACTTTTTAAAGGTAATTTATTTTGGATATCTGTATTTAAATTTCTAGTACTTAGTTGGCTAACTTTTAATTAACCGTTGCGACTTTTGTTGTGCACTTCTTGCATGTTGCACACTTTGAGCACTTATCGTTGAGATGCGTGGCTCGTGTTGTCATCATCCCGACATCACGATTTCTGCATTTCTGTACGTGGTAGTCGGGTATCACAGCTCGCTTGTACACAAAATTGGTTGAAGAATCCAATACCTATTGATTTTCGTGCCTCATTGGATAATATTGAAAGCTTTGAGGCATAATTGGGCAATAAACATATTGCTTATTTACATATTTATTAAACTTTTTCATAATGTTTATTTTTATATCATTTAATAATCATAATGTGTTTTTTTAGAATTTGATTCAAAATCAAGATTTACTTATGTTGATTAGGAGTAACTCAAGGCTTATGGTCTGCATGATGGTATGCTTTTCATTTTCACTCATTTGTTAGAGAAACTAAACCACTTTGTGTTGACTTGAATTATTTGATGTGCTATTATTGATTTGGTGTTAGACTTTTTCATAATGGCAGATATAAAGGAAAAGATGGGAAGCTGCTATAATTTGATCATTGGATGCTCCTTAGTCTTTTATTAGTTAATATTCATATTTTCTAATTTAGATAGTTTTTGTAATAGATGATTTTTGTACATTTTTTATTAGTTTTTGAACAAATTTAACCTATATGTTAGGCATTAAATCAAACAATTCTAAGGAAGGTGGTGATTAGTGGTATCATGGGCAGTATGGATAAAGTCCATCCAAGGGCCTGCTTATTCTTGATGAAAATTTATTTTTTAGTAAGTATTGTTGAAGTGAGGTTGGCATAAACTTAGTTTACAAAAATATGACGTGTTTCAACTGTTGGTGATACACAATAAACATTGTGGGATGTAGCAGACAGGAGCAGAGGCAAAAAAAAAAAAAAAAGAGAGACCTGACCCGCACTGTAACGGGTCGGGCCGGACTGGGTTGGCACGCAACTAGTAGCGGGTTGGGTTGGCGGTTAAATGTCATCAGGTTGTAGGCCTAGTCGAGCCTACCTCCGACATACCTCACCATTGCCAACCAACTTTCATATGTGCTCCGTGTGGTCGAGCCTACCTCCGACTTATCTCACCAATATGTGTACGCACCTTAAGCATCTTACGCGGTCGAGCTAATCTCCGGCCTAGTCCCACGCTTGAAAATGTTTACTTCTTAATGCAAGAAGAACGAGTGACCGGGGCTAGCTCCTAGAATTTATTTCTCTACGATTGGAGGCGGATCAGTTCGATTACATATTTTACCTTTAAAAAATTCTCAAGGTCACAAACTACCCTTAAGAATCACAGACAACTGTGAGGGGGTAAAATACACCAGACCCAAAATGGCTTTCAAGATCCAGCCCATCAAAGGGGGCCGTCACTAGAAGACAAGATGAGTGAGAATGAGAGGGGACAATAAGGGACTAGATTTTGAGGGTGTCAAGAGAAAATGGAGGTGTCAGGAGAAAATGGAAAAGGAAGAGACGGTCAAACATGCAACACAGACATCCCTCACTACTATCGAGGTGCACACATGAAGTGGGTTAGATAAAAGCGGTTGGGTGCCTACGGTTTTCTGGGAATTCTGACTCTTCGGTTCATCTTTGACTACTTCTTCAACCTGAGGGCTCTAGAAAGAACCGCTTTTCTAGCAAATAGATCTACAGATCCCATTGTACAGTGAGAAATGAGAGACTATAAACAAGCTTATTATAGTGGAATCTCTCCTCCCCAAACCCCATGGACGTAGGCCTAGTGCCGAACCATATAAATCTGTGTGTTCATATAGATCTTCTTATTTCCTCTTTAGTTAAATACTATTCATCACCATGATGTTTGCATCGGCACCGTACAGTTGCACTGGACCACTGCCAGGGACTTCACGTATACATCACCGATTGAGGCCTCGATCATCTCAGAGCGTCCCGAGAATGGATCTCTCTGGCTTTCCAGACTGTTTGTTTCTTGACGTTAACACAACTTATCAATGTAATTATGCACATTAGTACTTCATTCAAAATAGTTTTTAATTTTTCATAGTTATTGTCCAGTTATATAATAATTATAAAATAGTTATAAATTTATCATTTTTTGAGAGGCTAACTGAGTATTATATTGATAAAAGTACGTAATAATTGATTTTATTGATCCTAATTAGAAGGCCAGTGATTGTATTCATCCCAAGACCTCATTCTAGACATACGGTAATATCACATAATTTAAGGAGTACCTTTTGATTATTTAACTAATTAAGTTGACGAATGATCAAAACAAGGGAAAAATTCTATGGAACGTAAATCCAAATCCAGCTGCAAAGCATTCAGTAATTTGTTTCAAAATCTCAGTGTCTTAGATTATTAGTTGCTTAGCCATCATAATTCATTAATGCATTAAGATAAGGTAATTGCTGCATGGTATTGATCAGCAATAATATTAGGGTTAAACAACCTACGTAAGTACTACTACTGCTTGAAAAGAAAAAGAAGAAAGAAAAAGAATGGATGATGTTTCTCAAAATATTCGATGCCCTGCATGCATTGGACTTCTAATTTAGATCAAGTGGGTAAGATTAAGTTTAAGATTCTTGACAAACATATCGAAGGTGAAAGACAACAAGCAGCTTGACTTGCATCGCATGTGGGTGCTCTTACATGAATTTATCCACCTTTGGCTACGAGTTCGTGGCAGAAAGTCTCCAAAGATGTAAAAGAGCTTATCAAGAAGCGTTGTTTGCTAATATTTAAAGAATTGTTTTGCATTAATATTATGTAATATATATGCAGAATTTAGCCTATTATGAGTGATGATATCTTTGTGTATATATTTTTTGAAGGATGACTTCGAACTAAATTTTGGTTGTAGAGAATAGCGTAAGATTGTCGATGAGCTTATGTGCACTGCATTCCGAAAATATAAGGCAATGTGTCATGAGCATTAAAATAAGTTCAAGAACAAGGAAAATGCACACCAGCATCCTTTTCAGGATGTCTGACCTTCTGATTGAGAAATAGTTTGTGACATGTTTGAGGATCTATCATTTAAGGTAAATTAAATGAATTTTTTTTACGTGTCCTATTTATAATTTTCGCTTCTTAATATTTTACTTCTTAATATTTACAACTTCTAAGCAGGAGTGAAGTTCTATAAACGAAACAAAGAGATCGAAGTTGAAGTTTCAACATCATGCAAGCTCAAGATCTTTCCATTGTCTCTCTAAGAAATTGGTAATTTTTTTTTTATTCTATATAGTTTGTTATTTGAGGCATTCTAATGACTTTATATCTCAACAAATGTCTCTTGTAGTAAGAGTCAAATACCAATTATGATCTGATAAAATTGTATGCCGCATCACATACTAATCGTAATGGTGAGTGGACTCATCCTGATACTCGTGAAAATTATGTAAGTATTATAATTTATTTTAATTAAACATATTTGAATATTTGTGACAATATTAATTCTTTCTCTTGTGTGTGATAAAATGGTTGCCCTACTTGCAGAATCTGCGTCATATCAAAATTTCCCAACAAGTGATATTGAAATTTTTACACAAGTTCTAGATCAACCTTCAAGGTATCTGAGGGGTTTGAGTCGTTGTGTAAAGCCTTATACCTCTTCCTCATTGTCTGGGTTTGCCTATAACATCTCTATAGCATTAGACAAAGTGAATTCCAAAATCAAAGAATTGACTACAAGGCAGCATAAGTTAGATGTTCAATTGGCGAAACAAGCAGACATGATGTTGCACAAGAAACAACAAGAACAACAACAAGAAGAGTTTAGGAGAGATTTGAAACTCCAAATGTAGATGTTTATGGAACAATTCAGGCCTCTAAGCAACTGATTTACTGTAACACCCCGTATTTTAGTGTATTTTCACTGAAGGATTATTTTTAATAATTCAAAAATTTATTATCTTATTTTATAATTATCGGATATTTTAAATGAGTTATTTTATGATATTTAAATTGTGAAAATTAAATTGTTATGTTTTCTTAATATTTATTTATTGTTTTACATTTAAATTGTTGTTGTTTTAAATTAATTGATTGTGGGATTTAATTATTTTATTTTCATTGTATCATTACGTTTAAATTATTTTAATTGATTTGCTGTTTTAAAATTATTTTCGTTGGATCATTTTTTGTGACCCAAGAGGTGAGGATTGAACCTCATTTCTTTTCCCCACTTTTCTTTTTTCTTTCCTTTTTCTTTCTTCTTCCGCGGTTCTCCTTCCCCGCGCGACGCACTCCCTCCCTCTCTCCCATGCGCTTCTTTCTTTCCACCCAACCCACCGCCGTCGCGCTGTCGTGCGCGACCGCCCCTCCCATCAGCTTCTCCATCGGCCGGCGACCACCTCCCTCTATTCTCAGCTCCTATAGCGCCGCCATTTGCCCCCACGAGTCCCTCCGAGCCGCGACGCATCTTGAGCTCTAGCGCCGCCGTCGCGCCACCACCGGCCACCATTTCTTCACCACTTCATCCTTGACCTCCTAGCAACTGAATGGACCCAACCCCAGCTCCGATCCGTCACCGGTGAAGCACATCCAACCCCATTTCTATTTTGGGTATTTTTGGCCTAAAACCACCATTTGCGTTGCCACCCACTGCAAACCACCACCACCATTGGCTTCACCAACCTCTCTAGGCCCTACCTTATCAATTTCGGGTTTTAGTTTGTCTCCGTTGAAAAGTGAGTTTTTGAGACTCACGGCCGCAATGTATTTTACACTGTTACGTTGCTGAGTCACCACTTCTTGCACCTCCGGGATCCTTCGAAAATCATATTATAGCGTTGTAAGTATTTTTTCAAAGAACTATTGTGATTTAAATATATTTCTGCACTAACTCATATTATTGTGAACTAGTTGGACATGCCGGACTGAGTCCAAGGAGTTCGGATGTCGGATGGATTTGTGTGTTTGGATGGTATTGTGAAATGTTGGTTATTAGTATGGTGTTGTTTATATACATGGCATATTGCACGCATGATCATGTTTGTAAAGGAAACTGAGTTTTCATGTACATGCATTCATGTTTATGTATTTCATGAAAACTGGATTTTTATGTGTTAAAGGATTTTGGGTGCGTGTATATCACGACCCCAAGCCGAGATTGGGCATTATCGGTGGAGCTCCTCTGGTCACTCGGGAGCGGAATATACTGAGTGACGTCCCCTGGATTGTCGCTGGGCGACGATGGGATTGGATGAGATGGTCTTGTGCTGACTCCGTGACCCCTCTGCTGGTGGGGGCTAGAGGATGCTTGGCCATGAACGCGCTGGGAGCGGAACTGGGCATCGCTCGTTGCGTAGTGGGTGCTTGGCCACGAATGCGTTGGGCGCGGAACTGAGTATCTGTAACACCCCGCATTTTAGTGTATTTTTACTAAAGGATTATTTTTATTTATTTAAATTTATTCTCTTATTTTAAAATTGGTTGGATTTTTAATGAGTTTATTTCTATGATTTTAATTTGGTGAAAATTAATTTTTATGTGCTTTCTTAATATTTATTTATTGTTATGCATTTAAATTGCTTTTATTATTTATTTAATTACTGTGGGATTTAATTATTTCGATTTGACTTTACCATTACGTTTAAATTATTTTATTTAACTTGTGGTTTTGAAATCGTTTCCGTTGGATCATTTTTGTGACCCAAGTTATGAGGATTGGACCTCATTTCTTTTCCCCTCTCTTTCTTTCCTCTCCTTTTCTTTTCCTCCCTTTTTTCTTTTTCTCCTTATTTTCCTTCGGTTTCTTCTCTCCCGCGCGATCTCTCTCTCTCTTCTCCTCCGCCCGTTTCTAATGTCCCCTCCCAGCACCGCTGTCCGTCGGCGGTGGTCGACACCGCCCGGTCCCTTGCATTCCCCTGCCGCCGGCCGTCCTACCCCACCAATATCACCTCCGTTCGTGCCGCCGTTAGCCCCCACGAAGCCCATGAAGCCGCGGTACTCTTTCCGCCGTTGCGCCTCCGTCGCACCGCCATCGGCCACCATCTTTACACCACTTCATCCTCGACCTCTTGGCAACCCATTGGACCCAACCCCACCTCCGATCCGCCACCGGTGAAGCTCCACCATCTACATTTCCGATTTGGGCATTTTGGTCTTCTACCGCCCATTTCGCCGCCACCCACGGCAAACCACCACCACCATTGGCTTCACCGACCTCTCTAGGCCCTACCCTATCAATCTTGGGTCTTCGTTTGCCTCCGTTTGAAAGTTGGTATTTGTGACCCACGGCCACAGTGTATTTTACACTGTGGTGTTGCTCAAATGTCACCTTTTTCAACTTCGTGATCCTTCGAAAATTGTTATATTGCACTGTAAGTATTTTCCTTAAATAACTTTCGTGATTTAAATATATTTTTGGACTAACACATATTATCTGTGAATTGGTTTGTTTTGCCGGATTGAGTCCGAGGAGTTTCGGGGGTCGGATGGATTGTGGACGGAGTTGTTGTGTGTTTGTTTGCATTGTGAATTGTGGTTGTTGGTTGTTGGTTTTGGCTTGTTCATGTACATCGCATATTGCACGCATGATCATGTGTGTTTATAAAAACTAGGTTTACGCATGATTGCATACATGTTCATGTGTTTATTGGAATTGGATTCTCATGTGAGTAAAAGGAAAAGAGACTGTAGGGATGGTGGTAAGCAGGGATGGTGGTAGAGTCCCGCCTGCGATTCCCGCCTACGGTGCACGCGGTAGGGATGGTGGTAAGCAGGGATGGTGGTTGTGTCCTGCCTGCGACTCCCGCCTACGGTGCACGCGGTAGGGATGGTGGTAAGCAGGGACGGTGGTAGAGTCCCGCCTGTGATTCCTGCCTACAGTGCTCTGTTAAGTATTCATTGTGTGTAAAGGAACTGTAGGGATGGTGGTAAGCAGGGATGGTGGTAGAGTCCCGCCTACAGTGTCCGATAAATGGGTTGTTTGTGTGAATCATTTTATGGAAAAATGACAAACTATATTTTTGGGCCAAAATGGGATTTTCGGCGTGTGTTGGAAATAATCATTTTTCTGGAAAAAATAGTATTTTATGACTAAATGTATTTTGTCGTATTGTTGGTTGCATTAATGTATTTTTATCCCGAGAGTTGTTTGGTTTATACTTACCTGTGGTACCATTTTATGGTATCGCAGATTTTGATGCAGATGATGATGACGAGCCTTAGCTTGGCTCCGTTGGTGGAGTGATCTGGGATTGCTCCTGTTTAGTGAGTTGTGTTTTTATCATCAATTTATGTATTTACCTTTTGTATTATATTTGGGATGACTGTATACCTGCTATTTAAATCTTTACTGATGTTTGATTGTAAATAAATTCTGGTACTTAGTTGACTATCCGCTGCGTTATTTTATTTGTATACTGTTGCATGTACACACACTGGCACTTCGTTGGGATGTGTGACCGTGTTGTCACCATCCTGACGTCACGATTCCCTTGTTTTTGTACGTGGGAGTCGGGGCGTCACAGTATCGTTACGAAGCCAGGACGTGCGGATGATCCCTAGGGGAGATCATGGTGCATTGGTTAATGGAATAATGGGCTGTTTTCTGAGAAAATAGCGTGTGTTGATTAAATGGATTTTTATGTGATTCATTTTCTGGGAAAATGAGGTTTTATTGATTTGGGTCATTTTCTGGAAAAATGACGGAGTATTCTTTTTGGGCCAAATGAGATTTTGGGGTGTGTTGGAAAATATCTATTTTCGTGGAAAATAATATTTTTGGATTTAATGCATATTTCATCATATGCATGCATGTTGGTCGCATTAAAGTATTTTTATCTCGTAGTTGTTTGGTTTATACTTACATGCGGTACCATTTTGTGGTAACACAGATTTCGATGCAGATGAGGATGAGGGTGAGCCTGAGGAGTCGGCTCCGCCCGAGGAGTGATTGGATCACTCGCATTCTGGTTTTGGGACTTGTAAAATATTTATTTCGGATGACTGTATAATATTTAAACCTTTTTACTGATTGTTTAAATTGTATTAACAATTCTGGTACTTAGTTGTATTAATTATCCGCTGCGTTGTTTTTGTACACTGTTACATGTACACACACTTGGCACTAACGTTGGGATGTGTGTCCCTGTTGTCATCATCCCGGTATCTCGATTCCCGTGTCTCCTTACATGGAGGTCGTGGGCGCCACATTTACATTATATGTACAGATTTTGGAATTTATTTCTATACGAAAAATGCTAGTACTATTACTGTTTTATTTATTTAATTAGCACTTATTAGACTAGTTTAATGAGTATTGAACAAACTATAATGTACTTTTTTAAATATTATGTATGTCTATTTGGTTTTTAATTACTAGGTAAAATAAAATAGTTATTCGTTTGAACGAAAAATAAAACCATTCGAACAAGATGAGTAAAACCATTCGAACAATGATACAGAAAATTCGAATAGTACGTGAAACCGTTTGAATGAATGATCGAATGTGAACTAAACATTCGAACGTCTTACTGTTCGACCATCAAATTGTTTATTTGAACGTTTCCTCATGACCATTTGGTTGAACAAACTGGTATCAATCGGCCAATTATGAAAGATGCGTTTGAACATAAAATACGTTCAAACGTAAATTTTGTAACATTCGAACATGATTCTGAGATGAAATTCAAGCATCCTAAAAAAAATATTCAGTTCAAATGTGATCGAACGGTTCAACTCAATTTCGTCTCAAAATAAATGTTGGGACACTATTATTGGAATGACATTGGGACTTTTTTTTTTTTTTTTTTTCCATTCCAAGAAGTATTTCGGGATGAAATCTCAATTTTATATGTTGTAGTGTATTCTTTTGACAAAACTATGTAATAATTGATTTTATTGCTTCTAATTAAAAGGCTAGTGACTCATCATGTTTTCATCCCAAGACCTCATTCTAGACGTAAAGTAATATCACTTAATTTTATGAGTATTCTTTGATCATTAGTTAACTACTTAGTTGACGAATGAAAACAAGGAATAATTAATTCTATCAAACATAAATCCAAATTTAGCCGATTTGTTTCAAAATCTCAGTGTACGTCTAATTAATTAGAATTATTAGTTGCTTAATTAGCCATCATTCATTGCATTATAAAGATAAGGGTGCATGCATGGTATTGATCAGCAAAATATTCGATTCCCTGCAAGCATCGGTCTACTAATCTAGAAGCAATTAATACGATATGGGACAAGGCGGCCGTTTCTTACCTATCTTCTTTTGTTTGGGAACGCAGAGTAAGTATTCAGTGAACTGAAAAACTGCAGAAGTTTTCCGCTTCTTTTTGACACCTCGTAGAATAAAAATATTTTTATTCTGCGATCGAGTTGACTAAATACGTACCAACCTTAAGATTAATGATGGAAATTCTGAACCATCTGTACATTAATTAATAAAGATACCATAATGAGCAAAGCTCTATCATGCCGTGAATTATAAATAACAGCACATGCGAGCCATCTATCTTTGTGCCCATTCCAAGGTTTCAGCTCGTTTCGCTGTTCTTCTCTTTGACTCATCTGTTCTGAACAAATCATCTTAAAAATGGAGACCCAGGCCCCCGCCCTCGTCCTATTTTGTTCCGTTTGCCTACAATATTAGCTCGCCCAACCGCCCCAGTTGATCCAATCCCGAACCCTGCCCCTGCTCCGGAGCCACGCCCACCTATGGTTAGGCCTGCATCAATAAGGCCACTGGCCAGGACGTTTCAACAACCTCAATCTCAAGAACCCACCCCACGACCATCTGCGGTTGTTAGTCCAGCAGCCAGAGGTACTGGCCCGCTAGCACCAGAACCTCCGAAAACCATTGAGCCTATTGTTCAAACCTTACCTCAATCCCCTAAGCCCAAGCCTACGGCACCACCACCATCTGCTTTGAGCATTTTGCCTTCCCAATTGAAGTCGCAGGGCGAGCTTGAGCAGAAGATCCAAATGGAGGTCCAGCAGAAAGATGTGGTGGTTCCGATCAAGACCATTGGAAAGGAAGAAGTTTCAAAAGAAAATGAAACCAAGGAGATGGTGAAAAGTAGTTGCAAAAATATTTTGGATTTAGAGGAAGTGGGTTTGAGGGTTATTACAATTGCAGGAGAAAACAAAGGCGCCTTCATGAAACTAATCCAGTCCTCGAAGAAACATGAAGTTGTTCACAAGAATGAAAATCCCAAAACAAAAAGCCATGGCAATGACTGGGAAAGCACTAGTAGCGATGAGGCCGTGGGGAATCTGAAGAAGAATAAAAGTCATAAAGGAAAAGTGACAAGTTCAATGCCCATGAGGGCATTCGTGAACAGCAATGTGCAGAGCGTTAACAACTCCGTCCTCTACAATTGTTCATGCACTCACCATGATCCTGGGGTGCACCTTGCTCTCTCTAGAAACTAAGAAGCCCAACGCGCGCCGAGTTCCATGTCAAGGATCAGAAGTAGAGAGATCAGACTTATAAGAGAGGTTAAGCAGTGTTTGTTGTTAGGCTAAGGTCTGTAAGAGAATAAGCTAAGGGCCGGTGACTATAGTGCTGGTAATTAAACAAGGCATGCATGGGTTCAAGTAAAGTGTACGTAGTTTAAGATTGTCGATGATCAATGGATGTCGACAAATAATACGATATCCTCTCTCATAAATATTATAGCAAAAGTACTTTTTTAGCAGAAGAGCACAACTAATAGTCAATTGCCTATATAATGTCATGCATGGGAGATTCTATGATTGGGATTGCTCATCTCTTTTGAGGGCAATGTTGTCCTGCTGGCCGGTCTCTTTATAATGTCGGTAATAGAATTATGTTGCCATATAGGAAAGGATCTTCATTCGTTGTCTAGTTATATGACATTTTTGTCTAAATTCTAGAATCTAAATTAAGTGGAAGAGAGATCAACTTATAAAGTAGATCACATAATATTTATGGCTACACAAATGAATTTATTGGACAACATTTAATGTTCATATGGTGGAACTCACATTTAATGTTCCTAAAAGTTTGAGCGAGAATTTTAGGGGGTCGAAGTTCATGTTCGGATAACCAAAAATATGAGATTTCTAATCTCATCCAATTCTCAAATTTTTAAAAAAGAAATTAAAAAATTCATTCTCAAATCATATAATTTATATATAAAGAAATATGTTTTAGCCCTGCGACTGGTAGTGGCTCTTTGCTGCCACCATAGGCGGCAGAATCTCCGTAGTTGGTGGCCAGACAGTACTCTTGCCGTGAAGGGAGGCCCAAGCTAGAGAGCCCAGTCGCAGTCAAGAGTCTTGCCACCCATGCAGGTGGCCAGACTCCCGATAGTCTTGGCAGGCACAATGATAGCTGGGTATTGGCTGCGCACCCACAAAAACTACCAAACCTTTTATGTATATATATAAATTTGATTTGATTTGATTTATTATATTAAAATAAATTATTTCTTAATATTCATCAAATATTTTAAAATATTTTATAACTATTAACAGTCATATCTCTATTATTCAAACCTAGCTACCCTAAATTTGGTTGCGTGAAGTCGGTAGATTACTTTTGCATGCTTCTCTATTAACATTGATATTGTTATATATATTGTTTGCTTTATATCTTAATCAGTTGGGGAAAGCAGAATAAGCATTTAGTCTATTGAAATACAGATCAAGTACTTGTCCATCCTTTTTTTTCTGCAAAATTATGTTATAACTTTTAATATAACATTTAAATTTTGATATAACATATAAATCTGAATTTTATGACATAAAATTAATATAACATAAAATGAGGGATATGGATTAATCTCTTGCTAAAAAGTTTGTTGGAGTATAATTTTGTTTATCCGTAAAATCGAAAAAACTGGACTAGACCGGATCAAAATGAAAAAAATCGAAAGTTCTGTTTTGGTAGTGAATTGGTCCGGTTTTGAAATTCCCAAAACTGGCCTGTGTATACCAGTTCGGTTATAAAAAATATTCAAAACTAGATCAAACCGGACAGATTACACCCCTAGTTCAACTTCCATTGTCTCCAACTCCGAGAGTTCCCGCTCCTTTTGGCCGCAAGTCCCACCAAAACAACATTGTCATTCTCTCCAGGACCTAAAGCGGATCCATCCTCTTCGATCAGTTATAGGAAACAAAAACATCCTACACTATATACCCAACATGAAACTACTACGACAATTCAATCCTCTACAATTGTTTTGCAAAGCCAGTGCTAGCTTGTGTGCCTAGCCCTATCCGACCTCCATTTATGCTCTTTGTTTTTCAATGCCCATGAGTGCCTTCAAGAAAAAGTGAAGTGCAAAGTATATTAACAATTCAATCCTCTACAATTGTTCATGCACTCAACGTGAGTTGGGGCACGTGCACCTTACTCTCTTTTGGAATCCCTCCATTGAGTTCCAAAACAATAACAACAGAACTCCCAAAATCATACATCGTGATTCAAGTAGCATCAAGTCAACAAGCAATACAGAGGAGGATACCATGCAACATAATCCTCCACACCGATTGTTGTGTTTTTGAGATGTTTTGGTTGTACATGCTTAACTTATTGCATGATTTTAGCTTTGTTACGTAAATTTAATTAGTTATTTTGTATAAACCCACAGTCCACCAAGGTGGGAAGATTCACTTTGGAACATTGTATAAGGAATACATTACACCTCTCTATCTCGTACTGTGACATAGAAATTCTCAAAAATCTTCAATTCAATTATTGCGTCATTCGCAATCATTATCGCTTTATTGGCAAACTATATACACGTGTTTATGGTTTGGCTAAACTACGCAAGAAAAGAAGATGGAGAGGTTAGAGTGTATGCAGAAATAGATAATGTTATAGGGATATAAAAAAGTAGTAATCAATCAGCATTTAATTATAATTGTAAAGACAAAACCATCTTTCACATAAATATAACTGAAAACAACATTAGAAATAGAGGCGATGTTATCCCGTGGCAAGGTTGTGCATCTCAGAGGCCAACTAAGCAGAAACAAAAAGCGAAATGTTTCCTTATTAAGCTTGGCAAACCAAGTGTGTACTCAGGAAATACCCACATAAAAATCATTTTG
This sequence comes from Juglans microcarpa x Juglans regia, assembly GCF_004785595.1. Lineage (NCBI taxonomy): Eukaryota > Viridiplantae > Streptophyta > Magnoliopsida > Fagales > Juglandaceae > Juglans > Juglans microcarpa x Juglans regia. The sequence continues at coordinate 7,389,808 of NC_054595.1, forward strand.
TTGTCAAAGTGAGTGCACTGATAAACAAAACATTAATATTGGTAGCAATATTATTATAGTATCAAAAATAGAGGCCATAAGTAATGCCCTTGGTGGTGCCATTCCGCAAAGCATAACCACATTGTTAACCCTTGTCGTTGTTAGCATCCCCATAGGAGGAATCACCCATTGCTTCGGCATGGGTAAGATTTACTTGACTGCCTTTGAATTTCTGTGTCAAGTCCTATCTAAAGGCTATTGATCATCCCCTTCGAAAATCCCTTGTTGCTGATTTATCGATGCTTACACACACTTGTCCTTCATTTGTCCGTATTTGCATAGAAATGGACTTGTCAACCCCTAGAGAAAATGTTGTATGGGTTTGCATAGGAGATGAAGGGTTTTGGCAACAAATTGAGTATGAGAGATGTCCTAGGGGAATCAAGGACATGATATTAGTGAATGTAGAAAACTATTGGGTAAGGTCAATAAGCCTGAAATGGATGTGAATGACAATCTGCTTGCACATATTACTGAGAAAAAATGGGTACCTAAGAAAAAAGCCGTTAACAACAGCTTAGAGAACCCCACTACACAACAACCTACACCTAGTTCTTCTTTAGAACTACTTTCAATACCCAATAATGAAAATCTCAGCAATGAAACCCATGACAAACCCCCCAATTCGGAGAATACTATGGCCCCAAAAATTAGCAATGACAACAATACTAATGGGCTTTCTTGAAATGATGGACAAATTGAAAATACTCACAATATTATTGATAAAGAGCGACCCCATGCTCATGTCATGCAAAATGATCCACCTCTCGAGGATGTGCCTATTTATAATTCTTTTGTTATGCTTTATAATGATTTGAATCTTGATTCTTCAATAGAATTACCTGAGGAAGATATACAACCTTTCAAAACTAGTCACTCCGATTCTGAAGTTATTAAAAAATCTGCCAAGAAGAAAGGTAAGAGGGTAACCAGTCTTATAGAAATCATTACAAATATCAAAACTCGGATTATATCATACATGATTAACTATATTTTAGTTTAGAATGTGAGACGCATTGCCAATAAGAACATTATGCTCCATTTGCAAAATTTGATTAAGTTCTATAAATTACCTTTATTTGCTCTTCTTTCTCAAGTTTAGTCAAATGAAGACTATGGTAGTAAAATTTGGATTTGTAGAGATCTGATTATTTTGATTATCTTAATCTTTGAAGTGAAGAGCACACTCTTGATTGGTGTGGCAAAAATACTATTCTTTCTAATTTTTATGCCAAGTGTAATCCTCTTCTTTGAAGATCTCTTTGGGCTTCTTTTTGCACCATGAGACCTCCTAACTCCAGTGTTTTAAATTTCGTACCGTACCGGCCGATACGGCCGAAATTTTTTTGTTTCTGCCATCCGGCCGGTACAGGTACTATATCTGTTCCGCACCGGTCGTATCGACCTCAATTTCGGCCTGTACCGGCTTATATTTCGGCCGATACCGGCCAATATTTCGGCCTGTGTGTTTTTTTTTTTCGTTTTTTTAAACTACAAGCTTATTTTTTAACCCCCAATTCAGACTAGACTATTTATAATTTATATATATATGTATTTGTATATAATTTATTTATATATAGACTATTACTTTAGAATATAATTTTTATATATATTTATATATATAATTTATTTATAGATCGACTATCCCGAAACGTTATCCCAAAACGTTATCCCGAAACGGTACCGGTACCGAAATATTTTGTTCCAGTGCCTTGACCGATACGGCATCCGGTACGGTATTCAAAGCATTGCCTAACTCTCCTTGGATGGGGTTGGTAATTTTAACATTATTAATTTTGATAATCCGATGATGAGAAAATGGATGGTGTCCTTATCCCTCATTATATTAAATATGACTTTCTTGATTTCATCGACTACAATTCCTTCTATGATGTCCCTTATCTTGGTTCTAAATATACTTGGTATTGTTGTAGAAATAAGGTCTATACTTGGGAAGATTAGACGGGGCCCTTATTAATCAATTTCGGTCTTTATCTTTTCCTCAGAGTTCTCTTACCCATCTGGAGATGAGTCACCCTGATCATTGACCCTCATTATTATGAATAAAGAGATCCATAAATTTGGTCCCTCATCCTTTAAATTCTAAAGAATTTGGACTAAACACCCTCGATTTCTAGACTTTCTTTCTTCTAATTAGAATCAGGCTTGTCATCTTCGCAGCTTAAATATTTTTTTTTTTCAAAATAAGATGTTTGGAGGATGCTTTAAAAGATTGGAATCTCTCGATTTTTGGTAATTTTTTCAAAACCTTGCTGATTTACATGACAAAATTCGAGTCGCTGAACTCTCTTTGAAAAATTCTTTCCTTAATTTTGATCTGGTCAGTTTGCAAAATTTAGAATAAGGGTATAATTATATGCTGCCCCAAGAAGAAATCTTTATAAGCAAAATTCTAGAATCCAATGGTCATCTAAGAGTACAAAAACTCCAATTCCTTCCATCAAATAGTTACTCACAAGAGGAGCAAGGCTTTTATTACTTCCCTTACTCTCCTAGATGGTTCCTCCTCCTTTGAACACAATGTCATTCACTCAACTGTTGTGGATTTCTTCACCAACCAATTAATTGCTTCCCCCACTCACTATTCCAACACTTTGTTTGATTTAATTCTTAACTTGGTTTATGATGATGATAATACTTTGATGCTCAAACTTCCTTCTTTAGAAGAAGAAAAGCAAGTTGTCTACAACATCCCTTTGGACTCAACTCCTGGTCTGGATGGTTTCTTATCATCTTTTTATTCCTCTTGTTGCTCTATTATCCACCCCAACCTCGTTGAGGCAATTGTTGATCTTTTTAGAGGAGCGTCATCGCCTCATTCCTTAAAGCACACTTTCAATTCTTTAATCCCCAAGAAAAATGACCCCTCCACATTCTTGAATTTTAGACCTATCAGTCCTTGCCAAGTGTCTTCTAAGATATTTTCTAAAATTCCATCTTCTCATCTTGCCACCATCTTGCCCAAGCTAATTTTGGCCCACCAAGGTGCTTTTGTTGAGGGGAGAATCATTATTGATTGTATTTCATTGACTCAAAAATTAACTCATAGTCATGCTAGAAATATCAGAGGCCATAACGTTATGCTCAAGGTCGATATAGCTAAAGCTTTTGATAGGGTTAGTTGGATTCACCTCTCTCGTGTCCTCCATTCCTTTGGTTTTAACGAAGGTGTTGTTGCTTATTTCAGAAATGTTTTTCTTCTCTCACCTTCTTAGTTTGCTTAAATGGTACTCACTCAGGTTACTTCACTTCTAGTAGAGGCTTAAGACAATGGGACCCATTATTCCTTCTTTCCATTCTTAGTGAAGAACCCCAGAGTAGAGATATTTACCATCTCATGATTGTAGGTCACTTGACTCCATATTCAATCCCTAGGGGTTGCACTCCCGTTTCTCATATCCTTTTTGCATATGACTTTAATCTTCACCAATGGTTTCAAGAATAGTCTTTTCACTCTCATGAAGTTCCTTTCTATTTATGGGGACTCCTCTATTCAAAAGTCACCACATCTAGAAGAAACGTTATTGCTTCTACTAAGGGTTTTAATGAAGGAAACTTCCCTACCACTTATCTTGATGCCCCTTTTCATATGGAAAAATTCCTTCATTCGCTTTTTATTCAAATCCTTCTTAATGTTAGAAAAAATGTGGCTGGTTGGAACGGTCTCCTTCTCTCTACTAGCAGCAATCTTACATTAATATAATATGTGCTCTCCTCAATTTTTGTTTGTACCCTTTCGGTCGTGGAACCTCTCAAAATTAGTCACTAACTACTTTCACAAAGCCTTTGCTAATCTTTTCGGGGGTGACATTGATGGTCAAAAGAAGAAACATTGGATTTCTTGGAACCACATCTACTATCCTTCCTCAGATGATGGTCTTGACATTAGAAATTTACATGACCTTGTTGATGCTCTTCATTGTAAATTCACTTGGAGATTCATTAGCTCAAACTCTCTTTGGGCTAACTTCCTTTACCAAAAATACATGAATCATGCCTCATCCTTGGATCTTATTTCTACCGAAGCCTACCACTCTTGCTCCTAGAAAGCTATTTGCAAATTTCTTCCCATCTTTCATAAAGAGAGTTAATGGAATATTAGTGATGGCTCTATTCGTTTATGGCATGACAATTGGATTGGAGATAGTTTTCTTGTCCAATAAGGTTTCACTGTTTCTAACCCCTTTTACAAATCAAAGATGTTTGCACTCACAATGACTGTAATCTTAATTTAATCCACAACCTTGGTAGTCAGCCCCTTGTCAATGAGGTCAATCTTTTCCCTGTCAAAATCAAGAAAGGCCCTAATATTTGTATTTGGAAACACAACAAATATGACATTCTCCTCCAAATCTATTTGGAATTTTCTTAGGGAGCACTTTCCTCCCTTTCTTTAGCTCCTTCCATTTGGAATAAAACCTTTCCTATTAAGATTTCTGTCTTTGTTTTAGAAATTATGGTTTAATGATGCTCCTTTTGATGACAGGTTCCAACATTGTGGGAACAACCATTTTGAGGACTCTTCTACTCCTATTGCCACCATCATCCATAAAATCAATAGGTGGTTAAGAGACCTTAATTCTCTCCTCAAGCCTTGCTGTCATGGCTTCTCTACTAAAGTTTATGTCCTTCATCATCTTCACATTCCCACAACCGCCATCCAATAAAGAGACCCTTCCTTGTTTGTTGGTTGCCACTCCTTGAGGATCTCTCAAGCTCAGAATCGATGGTGTCTGTAACACCCCACATGTTTATCCTTATAGATTAACTCTTAGAACAACACTATAATTGAGAAGACTACCTCATTAGAGTAGTCTACGACCCTTAGAGCTTAAGAGCATTAATTGATCACCACACGATTAGTGATCTTGAAATCATGTTTTAAGCTTGATTTTTTATTCTTATCATTTCTCATCCTTTTGTTCTAAACTTTCTATGTTTGATTATCCATTTCTATTACTAGCCTTTACACATGTCATTTAGGGGTAATGACATGTCAAACCCTAAAACCATACCAATCGGTACCCATGTGTCCTTTTGTGTGCAATGGACTAATGTGACCCTAGCTCAAATAGTTTTATACCATTTTTATCAAGGGCATTTCTGTCATTGGCCTCTCAATTTTATTCATGAATTTTCCTACCAAGCTTGATTTTTGAAAACCCTAACTAAAACCTGAAATTTTGTCCAATCTAAAAATGCTCTTGAATTTTCAGCAACCACCCATGAAAACCCCCCATTTATTTGATCATCACTTCACCACCCAATCCCCACTGTCTACCACCTAAAGTGGATACTCAAGTATGCCTTAAACTAGCCACAAATGCCAAGAGGATAGTCCAAATGAATAAGATAAAAAAGTTTTGCCTTGTGAATTACCCCATACTCAACAACATCATTAACCCTTAAGCATTTCATTAATTGCACCATCCTTTCACCACTACCACACGACTTTGCGAAGCCCATCTCTCCATAGCCATTTTAGCCTACTCTAATGTGCAATGATCACCAAGTTAGCCAACCACCAAAGGAGGATCTAGGCTAGGCGACATCATCACCACCGCCCAAACCTCCCAATGGGAGGCCACTTTGCCAATGCCACACACACCCCTTGGAGCCTATATAACTCCACTCCACCCCCACTTCTGCCTCACTTCACTTCCACAAACTTCCTTGAGTGCTCTTGAGAGTTCTCATCCTCTAGTTCTTTGAGGTTCTTAAGTATTCTAAGTGAGTTCTTGAGTTGTGAGCTTTGTGTGGGAAGTTTCAAAGGCTATAGAATCTTTGTAAGTTTTCTCTCTAGATCTTAGTTTATATGCTAAGTTGTGCTTTAGAGTATTAAAATTAATTCAGGGTGATTACAGTATGAGATACCATGTTTAACTAGAAGCCAGAATCTTGGTGGATAGGTTTACTATTTAAATTATTTTGGTGAAAATATTAGTTATGGCATGCTTCATGATATGATTCGATTATGCCTTAGAATAATTTTCAAAGGTTTAGTTTTAGGTTAGAAACATTCCATAATAGGTTTTAATCTTGAGTTTATCATCAAAGCATGTATGGTTGACTCTTAATCATGCTTCATTTGAAGAAATTGACTTATTTTAGTTAGCCTTGAAATATGAGCATTTAGAAAACCTTCTAATTGGGATAAGATGAAATGCATGATTTAATTCTAACAAGTCATTGATAGAAAAGTCATATCATGCATCACTTAAGGTTTACTAGAGTTTAAGGATTTTATTAGGCTGGATTTGTCATGCATTCATTCATGAGGATCATTAGTCAAAATTTCATATAGGCATCAACTAGAGAGCATTCCACGAATTGAGAATGAATAGGCTAAGATCACTTTGATCTTTTTTAAGACATAGAATGTCTTAGAAGGTGCAAGATATGAGGACTATAAATTTTGGTTAAGATTGGAGAGCATTTACATTAGTAGCAATATTTGGAAGTTTAGGGGTATTTCGTAATTTCTACTTTATCTAGAATTTTTTTTTCTTGAGCTAGTATAAATTCTAACTTTGTACAATTTTTATCATAGCCACTACCTCACTTCGAACTTCAATAATCTGTAAGTTGGCCTCTAACTTATACTTTGTTGATTATTTATAATTTATTAATAAATGTCACTTTTTATTTTATAACTGTCATTTTGAACATTAAATGTCATATCTTATGTTCCATTTTTGTCATTTTGCATACAACTATCATTTTTTAAATGTGCAACATACATGCATATCATGAAAAATCATTTTTTAAAAGTATTGAATGAAAAATTATTTTATCACGACTCCAAAAGCTAAGATGGGGAAGTATCTTGGTGGAACTGCTCTGTCCACTCTGGAGTGATTATATATGAATTGATAACCCTTGGATCGATGAAAAACAGTCAACATGTTTCGAATGAGTTATGCTTTTTACCATGTTATGTCGATCAGTCAACATGTAATGATTTTTGTCGTAACATACAAATGTAGTAGCGAACTCATATGTTACGATACATAATACTGGTGTGTGTACATGTTATGATTTTTACTATGTTATGTTATGTTACCAATGCATTGAGAATGAGTATGCAAATAACATAGTTTCAATGTGAGTTATACTATGGTCACCTGTAGGTACTTCTTGTGCATATGAGGAACTGTGATGATACCATACGTTATGTTAATTCTATGATTTTATGTGACTCAAATTCAAGTACATGAATAAACAACAATAAAATATCCCTTGATTTTTTTTTTCTCTGGTGATTTTTGGCAATAGGGTTATTTTGCTAGGGTTATTTTACGTAGAGGGGTTGCGTGGCGGCCAATGTCGTAGAGGCAAATCGATGTGCCTACGTTGATCTTGTCTCAGCAGTTCCACAACCTATACCTGAGATGTTCGTGCCTTATCGTGGGCCAAAGTATGTGGATGGAGAACTCTGTTTCCAATTTTCTAAGAAGGAGATTGCGAGATCTGAAGAACCATTTCGTTTTTCCATCGTTCTAAATTTTCTACGGCAGAGGCCCTCGTTGGATTCTATCCGGTCTTTCATTCATAACTTTGGGGCTTATCGTGCATGTCGGTTGTTTCTACCATGGGGAGACCACGAAATGTTTTCGTCCAAATGTCAAATGAACCAGATTTCTTGAAAGCGCTCTCTCGTGAAACTTGTGAGGTGAATGGTGTTCAATATCGGGCTTTTCATTGGAAGCTGGATATCAATGAAGATGAAGAACCATCGATGGTACCTGTTTGGATAGTGCTGCCAGGGCTTCCTCCAAACTTTTATCATGAATCGTTTCTAAAGATCCTTACTGCACTGATTGGTCGTTACATTCGAAGGGATAATTCTACGAAATGTGCAACTCGCACGGATGGTGCATGTTTATGTTTGGAGATGGATGCTCTGAAATTTCATATTCCTTTTTCCTAGATTGGGATTCCGGGGACGAGACTCAAACAGGAAGTGATTTACGAGACTCTCTCAATGTTTTGCTCAAGGTGTTACTTGCAAGGGCACAACATACAAACATGTAGATTGAAGACACTGAATAATGGAAAAGAAATTTGGGTATGTAAGAATGCAAAAGGTACGGATTTTGAAAAAGCTGATCAAGTCCCTGTCCCATATGATGAGATAGATAAAGGCAAAGGCTTGATGGTTGTTCTTGGCACTAAACAAGGAATTACGAGTGAAAATTTTATTACACAGATTAAGGAATCTAAGGATCATGTCTTAATTCAAAATGAAGATAGGACAAAGGATGGATAGTCAGTACTGAACCAAGACACAGTGGAGATAAACAGAAGTGATGACAAGCCAAGTGAAGAACATATTTTAAAGGAGAGGGAGTATCAAGTGGAGGAGGTTAAAGATGATGCAACCGAGGGACCTGTGGAAACTAATACTATAGTTTTGGAATTAGGTGTCATGCTTGATGAGAACGTTGTTGAAAACATTAATATGGTAGACTCTGTTTTTGAACCTGACATAGAATTAAATGTCGAATTTTTTTCAAAGCATAGAGATTATGCCACTGAAAATGAGGAAGCGGAGGTGAAGAAAAAAGGAGTTCAGAAAACTTTTAAAAAAGTTCAAAGCTCGATCCGGGTGTTAGCCCGGCCAAATAAATTTTCTTTGTGATTGGTCCGATTTTAACATGGAATATTCGAGGTCTTGGAACCTCTCAAAGTAGATTAAAGAGATTGGTTATGAAAATGAAACCGAAAATAGTTGCTTTAATGGTACCTTTTGCCTCATCTGATAAGATGCAAGACTTACTTCATTTGTTACGTATGGATAAGTTTATTACTAATGAAAGGGAGGCTGGCAAAACTTGGGTGTTATGGCAAGATGATATTTCAGTTCAACTTGTTTTAAGTAGTGAGCAATTCATTTTACTTCAAATAGAAGATGACATTACAAATTTCCTATGTTGTTTTGTATATGCCAAATGCACTATGGTGGAGAGAAGAGATCTTTGGGAGCAATTGAATGGCCAAGTTCTAGGAACTGAACCTTGTATTATTGCAAATGATTTTAATATTATAAGAGAGGATTCGAAATGCCACGGTGGAAGACCTCGTTCGAGAGGAGCAAAAGAGGATTTTAATTCTTGGATTTATCATTGTGGATTGATTGAAATGAAGTCTTTCGAAAAGAGTTTCTCTTGGTGTAATGGGCAGAGTGGTCTTTTGAGAAGCTGGACGAAACTAGATAGGTGTTTCTTGAATGCTAGCTGCTTGACAAAATTTCTTAATGCGACAATCAGTTATTTACCAAGATCTACATCGGATCATTCGCCCATGTTCATGGAATTTCAATCAGATCCTTTCTCTTATGGCCCTTCTTCTTTTCGGTTCAAGCATATGTGGATAGAGCATCCAGAATTTCAGCCATTTGTGAAAAAAATATTTCAAGAGGATATGGGTGGTACGGGTCTTTTGAAATTGGCTTTCAAACTACAAAAATTAAAGGGAGCTTTGAGAGAATGGAATAAGTGGATTTTTGGAAGGACTAAGGCTCATTTACGGAGTTAGAAACTCAAGTAGAAACATTGGAGTCAGTTTTCTAGCATGAATGGGATCTGGGGACTGAACAAGAACTTGCACTGAAACATGTGCAGTTAGCTGATTGGGGACACCGGGAAGAGATTAGACTGCCACAAATGCCAAAATTTAAATGGCATGCTGAAGGAGATCAAAACTCAAAATTCTTCCATGCTTATTTATCCTACAAGAGGAAAAAGAGAGTCATGGATATGAGACTTGAAGATGGCACTTATTTGAGTTCACCCGAGGAAATCTATTTAGGAGTGGTTAATTATTTTTCAAAATTTCTGCAGAAGGAAACACATGGGAGTTCACTAGATTTGTCTCATCTCATTTCACCTGTTATGAAAATGGAGGAGAGTGAAGCAATCTGTGTCATTCCATTGATAGAAAAAGTGAAAAATGCCTTGGATTATTTACTTTCTAATAGTGCTTCGGGTCTAGATGGTTTTCGATTGGGTTTCTTTAAAAGCGTTTGGGATATCATCAAGCTGGATATCATGGCAGCAATTGTAGAAATGTTTAGAGGTGGTAAATGTCCTAGATTTTATATTTCTTCTTATGTGGTGTTAATACTGAAGATGGATATGCCAACTGGGTTTGATAAACCTAGACCCGTAAGTCTTTGTTCTGTGTTTTATAAACTTTGCTTGAAGGTGATTGTGAACAAGGTGTTTTTATTCCTGGTAGAAGTATATTTGAAAATATCCGTCTTACATAGTAAATGGTTCACTCAATTAACAAGAAGATACATGGTGGGAATGTGGTGTTAAAGCTGGACATGGCCAAAGCATATGATTGTGTTGATTAGGATTTCCTTCTGAAGGTGCTTCAAACCTTTGGTTTTTCTAACACAATTTGTAGATTGATTGGAGAGTGCATCTCTACGCCTTGGTATTCCATTCTGATGAACAATATTACAAAAGGCTTCTTTCTAGGCGGCTGAGGATTGAGACAAGGGAACCCTTTATCCCTTTATTTGTACATTATTTTGTAGGAAATTTTATCATGACTTATAAAGCAAAGTGTGAAGGAGAAGAGTTTTGGCTAGTTTTCACAAGCCCGAGATACTAGTTTGATCTCTCATCTAATGTATGCAGATGATGTGGTCATTTTCACTAATGGAAGTCATAACTCAATTCAATGCATTTTAAGAATTTTGGCTACATATGAGAATTGGACTGGTCAGTTGATCAACAAAGAGAAAACCGCTATGTTTCTCTAGTAAAATTCCCATAGCTAGAAGAAGAAATCTCAAAAGATTGACGGGTTTCTCGGAAGGTAAATTCTCTTTTAAATATTTGGGGATTCCCATTGTTTCTGGAAAACTTAAGATCGCGGACTTGGAGGAGGTGGTGAGTAAGGTTTAGAAAAAAATAAGCGAGTGGTAAATGAGACAATTATCAGTGAGGGGGGAGAGTGATTTTACTGAGGCATGTCCTTGTGAGCATGGCTTTGCATCTACTTGCGGTTTTACAAATTCCAAAACATATTATTTCTTCATTAAATCATCTAATGAGTTCCTTCTTTTGGGGAGAAAGTGATGAAAGAGGAAAGAAAAAATGGATTACTTGGAGGAACATATGTAGGCCAACTGCAGAAGGAGGTTTGGGCATTAGACCTTTTGATGAGATGCAAAGAGCACTTCAGTTAAAATTTGCATAGAAACTAATGCATGAGAACTCTCTTTGGGCAAATTTTTTTTTGTAAGAAATACGTTGGGAATAAACCTTTCATGTTACTTGGTCCTAAAAAGGGTACAAGGTTTTGGCATATGATTGTTAAAAATATTCCTATTGCCTTGAGTAATTCCAAATGGAAACTTAAAGATTAAAATGTATTTTTCTAGTATGATAAGTGGTTGGAATAGGGGTCTCTTGCTAAAACTTTTCCAGTGGTCAAGAAACCTCTATTAAAAGTCAAGGAATGCAATCTTGAAAGTGGATGGGATGTGGCTCTTTTAGAATGGCTGGTGGGTATTGAAACAACAAAGAGTGCTCTCAATGTGCTTGCAAAATATAAAGGGGGAGGAGACATGCTAATTTGGACCAAAGCTGAAAGTGGCAATTTTACCACTAAATCAGCTTGGGAATGTGTTCGGGTAACAGGTTCTACCTTGGAGGGGCATAAATGGATATGGACTGACATGCTTCCTAAAAAATTCTCAGTGCTAATGTGGAAGGCATGGCATCGTGCTATAGCAATGGATGACAAAATTAGGCGGATTGGCATTCCTTTGGTTTCAAAATGTAACTGTTGTAGACAAGGTAAGTATGAAGATCTAAACCATGTTTTATTTGATGGGGAGGTTGCAACTGAGATTTGGAAAAAATGTGGTTCTCTTCTCGGAGAGCCTCATCTCAAATAGGTGTCATTCTGGGCTTATTACCTACTATCATTTCTTGGAGACTATGGGGCAAAAGATGCCTTGCACGTATGGAAGGAAAGGCTGAGTCAACTCAGGTTGTATGGCATTCTATCAAACACTGGATAAGCATGCTGTGTCAAGGAATTTCTAAGATTAAAAAGTTCACTCAAGCCGATTCTTACATTCTTAACAGCCTAAATATTTCTCCAATTCCTATTCAACAACAACCAAGTCAACTAATATCTTGGTCTAAGCCATCACAAGACAGAGTCAAATTAAACATGAATGGGAGCAGTCTGGGCAACCCAGGATCTTCGAGGGCTGGGGGAGTAATTCGGGATATGCAGGGCTCTATTTCATTAGCATTTTCAATGAATCTAGATACGGTGATAGTACCCGAGCAAAATTGAGGGCATTACTGGAGTGTGTTAAACATTGTAAAAAATTAAATCTGTCATCAGTAGACATTGAAATGGAATCAAAGGTTGTCCTGTCGTGGTTGCAGAAAACTCAATGCGGCATCTGGTTTTTGGAGGATTATTGGGAGGAACTTCAAGAGTTGCTTCCAACATTGGACTACAAGATATCTCATATTTTTAGAGAAGGAAATGCTGTTGCAGATTGGTTAGCTTGACAGGGTTTAAGTGATGGAGATGTGGAATGGAGAAACATGTGTGAGTTACCTCCTCTGCTACGGGGCTTGATCAGAATTGATAAATGGGGTCTTCCTTCATTACGGTGCAAGAATCCTGGTGCATGGTTTTAATGATGAGGTGTATTGCAGGGTTTGAGCAGAGTATATACAGGGGTCTTTCTTCATTTCAGTGCAAGAGGCATGATGCAATTCTCTAATGATGCAAAATAGGTTGGTTTTGCTTTTCTTTTTAATTGATTTTGATATTGGGTTGGTTTTTTTTTTTTTTTTTTGGTTTATTTGTAAATCCCAAGTGTCCCTTTTTGTTACCACGGTATTCCTACGCTATAAGTGAGGGCAATCAATAAATTGGAATACTGTCCTCTTCTAAAAAAAAATAATGAAAAATGAAGTTTTTAATGATGGAAGTGAAATTATGTTCTCTGTAAGAAAAAGTGCATTAAAAACCTATTTTTTTGAGAAATCTGAATAGGAGACAAATACAGTTTTTTTGCATTGCATGCATTTCATGTTTATCATTCTTTATGCATAGTCTATCTTTGTGCACATTGGTTGTCTAACTTACTGAGATTTTAAATAAATCTCACCCTTTGTGGACCCACTATCACTATCGAAATGATAGAATTTGTAGATGCAGATGGATCTAATGGACCAGTGGATCAAGAGGATTGAGGAGGAACCAGACGTCGACAAGAGACTTGATCTTATTTTGATATTTCTAAGTCTGATCCTTTGTGCCATAGAGCGCATGAAGCAACTGGTTTAGATTTCTTTTGGAAACTTGGTATTTGGTACTAAGATTAAGCTACCTGGTATTTTAGTTATTCTGGCATGAGTTCATTTTCACCCTTACTTTCCACTGCGATTATTACATATTACTAGCTGCATTTCGAGGATGTATTGAATATTAACTATCATGTACGGGGGTATGTAACCTTGTGTTATTTGTCCTGACGCTCTAAGTCTTCATTACATCGCAAGTGGAGGTTGGGGGCGTCCGTCTCCAAAGGTAATCCAGTGTTTGTTGGTTGTGAGGGGTTCTTCGGTCCCATGATTGCTATTTTGTTGCTGGTTTTTGTTATTGTCATGGTATGTATACTAGCACTTTTGCAGAGTTATATGCTTTAAAGATTGGGCTTATTTTGTGATACCAATTGAATGCTCATAACTTTCTCGTGAAAATAGATTATCTCCTTGTGGCGAATTGGTTTAATGAAAGTTCTCGTCCCCTTTGGACATATGTTGATGTGACGCCTCGTCCCTTGTGTAAAGATCCTAGTGAGATTTCGTGGTGCCAAGGGTGCCAGCCAGGCAGTCAACACCCAAGATTTGATCAGATTAGGTGTGCCTCATCTAGATGGAAGTGCATGTGTGTGATATAGGTATAAGATCGCAGTTTAAATAATGATAGTTTAGTTGGTAAACTAGAGCTTGTAGTATCAGAGTCTAAAACACATTCCAGAAATCATTACTATCATTTATTAAAACATTATCATAGAGTTACATACAACCCAAAACGGCATGCTCACATCGCCTAATAAGAGGAAGATCGAATACAGTTGGTCACCCCTTATCAAAAGGCTAATTACAACTCAAAATAATGAATAACTCCTACGATAGAGACATGCATCTGTCTTCAAGGCTCAGGTGGCGTCAACTCTTCCTTTTCAGGCACAACTCCTGGTTTTAACTCTGTATCAAAGTCTATAATTCCAAGAATGAAACCATAGGTAGGTTAGACAGCCAGAACAAAAAAATGCTAATAAGAGATAATGTTCCAGAAAAAGCAATGAACAATTAATCTAAATAGCAAAATGTTTGATACCCCACTAGAAATACAGGAGCCAAGAGATTCTTGTATCCAAATCTTGGACTAAATGACAAGGATTATGTGGATTAAGCCAATTGTGAAGGTTTATGATCTTTAAGAGAACCAAACTTTTTAGATTTAATTGAACCATTTAGGGTCATAATTTGACAAAATGACTTCCCCCAATGCTCTAGTTCTGATTTTTGGAGATTTATAAAACAGTAAAAATTTTCGAGATAATGTGATGACAAGGGGCCTAATGGGGGGAGGGTGAGACGTGGCATTAGGAGGACTTGCCACCTCAATGGAAATGGTGACAGGTTCTTATCAACTTTAGAGGCTAGATTAATAAGAAAACAAGCTTAATTTAGTAGAACTTGGAAGTCCAAGCTTGTCAGCTAAAGACTGAAATCATGGCCCAAGATGAGGCCCAACTTCGTAAACACTTGAGGCCTAAGGTAGGGCCCAACTTAATGGAACTTGAAGCCCAAAGTGAGGCCCAAGCCCAAGGCCCATATTGGGGCCCAATTTGGAGGAAACTTAAGGCCAAAGCTAAGAGAAACTCTTGGAGGGCAACTTAATAAGTTTGAGGCACAAGATTGGTTACAACTCAGTGGAGTTTGAGCGACAAGATTGGTTACAACTTAATGGGGTGTCGAGGCACAAGTTAGCTACCACTTAATGAAGCTTGAGGACCAATTTTGTCTCATATTTCCACCATGATGATGATGCCTAGCTACAAATATGACAAGAAGGGACATGATTACGATACCTAGGTATACATATGACAAGAGACTTTCACTCAAGGAGACATGAAGATGCCGAGCACATCAAGCTAGCATCTCTTCACTATTTTTTCTACAAAATCAGCCCCTCTTGGACCAATCAATAGCTAGTCTACAAGCCTAAGGAGAATTAGGAGCAACACCTAACCATTGGATGATGTAGCCCTAGACATGTCTTAAGGATTGAAAAAGTTTGATTGAAGGAAGTGGATTGTTTGTGTTTCAGTCGACCCTTCTCTTCAACCTTTTTATTTCTTTACTTTTTCCATCACCTGGATGTACTCATAATTCACCTAAAAGTCTTCAAAATGGGATGCTTGAGTGATAACATTTGCAATCTTGGTCCCCAAATTTACACATGGCATTAAAGGAACAACCTTAACCCCCAAGTTTCATGAGTTTAGCACTAAAACCAGCTACTAGTTTATGATTTTTGCTATAAAACTGAGTCCTTTCTGACCCTTCATGTGTGCAGCAATATTTTGCATTATTAAACAAGTTCAACACTTTTCCCTTCTGTTAATCTTGAGCCCTAAGTTTGTTACACACAAGCTTGTGAGAGAGAGAGTCCCTTGGGCGATACTAGTGGCTTTCACACTTTCTTTCTCTTATTTTTGTGCCACATCCTGAGAGTTTCTCCTATATATAGTCCTTTTCTCTTCTTTCTCTCAAACACGCTAAGCTAAAAACAAGCTCACCATCCACTTTGTGAGAAACCAAGAGGGTGTTAACTAGTGGTTAGTATAGTAAAAACCAATTGCAAAGCGCTAAGATTTCTAGTTTGGTGAGTAAACTTCCCCCTATACATTTTTGGCATGAATTGGATGGTTGTGTTAGAGAGTCAATGGAATCATTTTATGGAAGTATTTGATGGATTTGTAAAGTGTTAAGAGTTAGAATGTCATTTGGAGTTAATACATGTCTTGGTTAGCATCTTGATGTTGAATGTGGTTGCTTTGTATTGATCTTAGTAAATGATGGATTCTTATGACTTGAATGATGTTTATGGACTCAAATTAGGCTTGTGAATGATGTGCATGGTTCAGATTTATAAGAAATGATCAAAATACAAGTATATGAAGGCTATAGGTTAAAGAATACCAAAGTGCATGTCTCAGTTTAGCCTTAGTTTGTGTATACGGTTTTCTCTCAAGATATATTTTCATTGGATGAGTGGATCTTTTATCACATTTATGTTATGAGTTAGACTAGAGGGGTTAAGCTTTGATTTCAATCATGAAACTTGAGTTTTAAGCTGAACTTGTGATATATATTCATGGATGCAAGATTTCGGTGCAAGATTTGGAGTTTCTAGTTGTTGCTTGTGTTAATCTTGAAATCTAGAGTTTCATGGCTTAATGTTGTATTAATACTTAGCTTAAGCTTGATTATGATGATCAATGGTGAGTTTTCAAAAAGAAATCAGCATGTTACATAAGGGTCTAGTCATATGCTTAGGATTGAATGAAATACATGTTTTGGTTTTGAACCTGTGTTGTGATTTGGAGTTTTACCTCTAAGTTATCATGGATTTCTTATTTGTTTATTTATGATATCATCTAGAACTGAGTATTTAGCATGTTAATGTTTAGAGCTTGAGATAGATTGGGTTTTTAAGTGCTCAAATGCAAAGGAGAAGAAGCAAGGAATGTCGTAGTAATTTCGGATGTTTATGTTTAATATGTGATTGCATTGATTATCTTGTATGGTGCAAATCTGGTTATATGTGGTATGAATCTAGTGAGTTAATATTTGTTTAATCTTTGTTTTGGAATGAAATCAAGGGTTTAGTTTCAGTTAAGTGATTATTAGTATGCAATTAGGCTTGAATCACACTCAGTGATTTGTTAATGTTATTTGTTTCGGATTTGGAGAGTTTCTCATGATTTCTATCTGATTAATTATATTCTAAGGCCAGAAATGGAATTAGAATGAAAAATATATGAGGGTTGTGAAGTTTTGTGAACATTAAGGTCGAAATGCAATTAGTGGAAGTTTATGTGTATATTTGAAAATACTTAAGAGTTTAGGGGTGTATTTGAAAATAGTACTATAAGTGTGCAAGACTCGGTATTTGACTTAGTTTCTTGATTTACTCGAGGTTTCTAACCCTAGTGCACTTCTTATTTTAGCCTAAGAAGATTATTGCCAAAAACAAGAAGTTTGTAAGTTGACCTTTAACTTACTCTTGGATAACATATATATGGCTTTGTATAAACACTACATTCATGTTATAAATGTTATTTTGATCATGAAATGCCCTATGATATATGATAAGCATACAGTGACTTACATGATCACAAGCATGACATGTTTTCGTTATCTGTTACTTATGCATAAGTCATGAAAACGTATTATTTAGCGTGATACATGAAAATATGTCATTTTTGCATAAAGCATGATAACTACTTAAAAAATGAACACATGTCATGAAACATGTTTTGGCATGAGCATAGCATGAAAATATTTTTATCATGACCCAATACTAAAATAGGAGATTATCCTAGTGGAACCCATCCATCCACCTGAAGTGATTAAGAATAAAGTGGAATCCCTTGAGTTGACAAGAAGAATCAACGAATTCACACCAGGAGCGAATTCGTTGGATACCTAACGTTGGTGGGTGTCCATATGGCTCATGGTAATGGTTAATTTTCACTATCATGAGATTTCTTTTAAGACACAGTCACAATTGGGAATTTGTGATGCAGTAACCATCAGATTCACATAATCTAAATGGGGAAACGGTGATGTTCCATAAGTATGATGCTCAATTCTCTAGAGATACCATATGAATTGCTTAACCAAGATATGTTATCTGTAAGAAAATCTGCATTAAAGTTTTTTGATAGCATGTATACATGTATATGTGAAGTTGAATGAGGATAAGCCCAACCTAAAAAAGAGAACGGAGCTGGCCATGATTTACTTGGAAGTTATTTTGCTTCTAATAGCAGAAATCAAAGAGATGCTTTAATGATTTCCTTTTTGGTTAATGGCTTTTGAAGACAATATTTGATATGTTGATGTGTAATAAGGTGATTGATACTCCATTACTATGCTTTATGATTTCGATTGTGCCTCATTTGATGGACTTTGAACAAGTAAGGTATGCTTTGGCTATATCAATGAAGTTGGGATATTAGTTTATTCTGGTACAACATTTTATGAAATAACATATTCCGCTACGATTGAATTCTTATATGTCATGTATAAGAATTTGTAACCTTGTGTTATGTCCCGACGTTTCATTCTCCATCAAATCCCAAACAGAGGTTAGGGGCATCGAAAAAGGACACATATATGTATGCTTTGGCGAGAGATTATGCTCTAGGGCATAGACACATTGGTTCATAGAGTATGGTGAGGAATCACCCTCTTAGTGAAACACCCAATTATATAAGCATGCCAAGGAATCACCCTTTGAGGAATTACCTTTTTATGCATTGTAGTTTAAAGCATGAGTATTATTTAGGCAAGGAATCACCCATTGCTTCAGTAAGTCAAATCCATAAAATTAAATCAGTTTCACTGGTACAGCTACCAATACACAAAGGTTCAACACATAGATAATCATCACACAGACATTTGTCACATGATGGATAGACAGGAGATGTGTTGCTCCACAGCTCAACGTCAGGAAAATCTATTCTATCCAATCGATATGGTGCAAGCCAACTTGTCTATACTTCAACGCAGGTTGACTCTCACACAGGGATAACATGTTGCACTAGGGAACATTTACCCGGCCAACCAACTCGAAGGCACCAATATATGATATGTTAGGGGATTCTGCATCCCGACTAGGTGATGCCAGCACGATACCGCCCCACCCTAATCATTCACGGGGAATCCCACTACCTATTTGAAACTCGTGGCAAGGTTTTGCAGGAATGGGTTGGAGGAACTCCGTCTTGTCCCATGAAGATTGATGCATGATACACTTACTCACACAAAGATATAGATATCCAGACGGGAATCTTGAGTGAGTGAAAAGCAGAAAACACATTCAAAGTCTCGAAAAACAAGGAATGAACATAAGATAAACATATTGATCCAAAAAAGATTTATTTATGTTGGAAAGGGGAAGGTTACAGAAAATGCAAGTTCCTCTTACATGCAACATTCACCCCACATTCTCGAGTTATGTCTTAGAAGTTAACCTACCTCACAACGTTGGGCTTGTTACTTAGTTGCATTGCTCCTTGCTTGCCTTGGGCGAGTAGTTCTTGTGTCATTAGAGCCACTGGACTGTTTAACTCCTTTTTCTCGACTGCATGGTGGGCAAATTTTCTAGCTCACTTACCATAGGGCGAGACTCTCACTCCACCTCGCTTTGGGGCATATCTGCCAGAACTTCTAGAAGGTGGTTGCTTGCACACATGTTGGAATAGCTGCACTTTCCAGCACTCACATCAATTTCCTTCACAAAATAATGGAGTGTTCCTAATATTTCTTTCCACTCAACCACATTGGTGCTCTTTCCCCTTGCACTAGCGGGGGCCTCACATCCTCCCCTCCTTATAAGGAATTTTTTCCTCAAAATTTGGTGAGGGTTCCTCCTTGCTCTATCCTTCCAGGGGAAGGGATCCTAGACAAGAGATCCTTTGATGCTTCCAGTCACCTTCGACTCCAAACTTACCTTAACCATCTGATTCTGTACACCATCTATGAAAGGGATATGAGATGACTCGGCATGTCTCATTCACTTACTCCATTTAGGCTGCCCACCAGTTGTGTTCTCTCGGATTCCAACTTCCTCCCTGGGTTTGTTCCCATGGGACGTTGGGGAATCCTCACCTTCGTTCTCATCTTGCTCGTCATGTTTCGGCACCGTTCTTTTTCTCCCCTCGTTGTGCCACGATAGTGCTATCGTGTTGCACCATCTCCATTATTAGGGCTCTAGTCTTCCAAGTACTTTTTTTGTCTTGGTGATGCTCCTCCTCTAACCTCCTTCACTTCGTCTCTAATCTCTCTCTCTCTCTCTCTCTAGGAATCGTTGCATTATTTCAACTAACATTTGTGCCCTACGAGCGATTCTCTTTTCTCTCACCATGTTTATACTTTTGCATGTTCTTCGCGATGTATTCAAAGAGATTAGGTTGAAGGCTTATTTACAGATGTGCCCTCACCTTGGAATTTTACAAATCACCCTCGCGTCATGCATTACAATTCATCATTATGCATTTCCCACATCTCCCCACTGCACCTTTACCAACAACACGACTTTCGATCGCAATCTTTGATCTTTTCAATCAATGATCTGTATTGGATTTTCCTCATAAGTGAGCTTAGGTTTTAATGGAACTAGATTTATTTCAATTGCCTGAGGCTATTGGTTTCCAAGACTTTTCCTGAATATGGAAATTTGAAACACATTATGTATTCCTTCATACTCCGCAGGTAACACCACTTGGTATGCTATTACGCCGACTCTTCCCATTATTTGATATGGTCCAATCTTGGGCTTAGCCCTTTTAGCCCAAAGCTCTTAACACCCTTTATAGGTGATACCATGAGGTACATGCAGTGATTGTCCTCAAAGGTCAACTCCCTCCTATGGTTAGCATACCTCTTCGGCTTAGTCTGAGTCATGGCCATCCTTGTGCCCAAGGTCCTTTAAAATCCAATACACAGGCTCTCAACATGACCTCCAATTTCTGTATCTTCCATTTCGATTTTCTATCAGTTTGAGGATGATAGGCACTACTGAACTTTAGTTTAGTGCCCATCGCTTTTTGTAAACTCTTCCAAAAGTGGGAGATAAACCACAAATCTTAGTTCGATACTATAGCCTTAGGGACTCCGTGTAATTTGATGATCTCCCTTATGTACAACCGGTTGAGTTTACATAGTGTGTCTGTGTGTCGATTGGTAAGAAGCAAGAACTCTTAGTTAACAGATCTATGATCACCCATATGGGGTCCTTTCCACTAGGGGTTCTACACAATCTAACAAAATCCATGGCGATATCTTCCCATTTCCAGTTGGGAATAGGTCAAAGTTGCAGATTCTCTGCTAGCCTTTGGTGCTTTACCTTTACCCTCCAACATGTAGTACATCTCTTGATGAAGTGAGTGATATCTCGCTTCATTGCTTCACACTAGAATCCTCTCGTAAGACTTCAATACATCTTCTTTCTTCCAGGATGTATCGAGTATGGAGAGGAATGAGTTTGGAGTATTATTTGTTCTTAAAACTCTGAATTAATCGGAACCACTTTCCTATCTTTGATTTGAACTACAAGGTCCCATCCTCACACAAGCTGAAATACATAGGTTCTTTGCCTCTGTAGATTCTTGGACATATCCTTAGCAATTTTGGAGATCCTTTTAGCAATTCCGGATCTCTTTTTCGCTGATCCTTCAATTCTTCAAAATTGCTTACCCTAATCCACTATAGGGTAGTGAGAATCTCTTCCAAAGGTTGGTCCTTGATCACCAAGTGCCTCATCCCTTCCAAGAGTGAGTCCACCTCTGAGAGCTCTCCCGGGTGGTATTTAATTTTGCATTGGTAGTCGCTAATAACCTCCAACCACCTTCGTTGTCTCATGTTAAGGTTGTTCTAGGTTAAGAGAAGCATTAGACTATTATTATCGGTATACACCTCACATTCTTCACCTTACAGGTAGTGCCACCATATCTTGAAGGCAAACTCTATCACCGCCAACTCCATGTCGTGAATTGGGTTATTCCTCTCATGGTCCTTTAATTGTTGGGATGCATAGGCTACCACTATACCTAGGCTGTACTTTGACACGTCACTAAACACCATAAATGACTTATAAGGTACATGTAAAATTAGAATAAGGGTTGCAGTCAACCTTTTTTTAGCTCGTTAAAAGCTTCGTTCACACTTGGCAGTCCATGTAAACTTAACATTGTTCCTAGTTAACGAAGTGAGTGAACTCGATAGTCTAGAGAATCCATCCATAAACCTCCGATAGTAGTATAGGAAACTCATGACCTCCTGCATAGAGGTAGGTCATTTCCATCCTACTATCGCTTCAATCTTACTCGGATCGACTATGACTCCCTCCTTGAATATCACATAACCAATAAGCCTTACTACATCTAGCCAAAACTCGCACTTGTTGAGTTTGGCAAACAACCAATGGTCCTTGAGTGTCTGTAACATCAATCCTAGGTGACTGTCATGCTTCTTGGCACCTTTAGAATATACTTGAATCTCTTTTATGAAGACTACTATCAATAAATCGAGAAACAACCGAAATACTATTCATAATGTCCATAAATGCCGTTGGGGCATTAGCCAACCCGAAAGGCATTGCCGCAAATTTGTAATGGTCATACCTAGTCCGAAAGGATGTCTTGGGTATTAACCCTTTTTAATCCTTAATTGGTGATATCCTGGCCCAAGATCAATCTTAGAAAACACTGTTGCTCCCTATAGTTAGTCAAATAAATCATCTATTCTTAGCAATGGCTAACTAGTATAGTCACCTTATTGAGTTCTTAGTAGTCAATGCACATTCTAAGGGTCTCATCTCTCTTATTGGTGCTCCCGAAGGTGAAATGCTTAGCCTGATAAATCTTTTTGTCAATAACTCTTCTAGTTGACCCTTTAACTCCTTCAACTCTATTGGGGTCATTTGATAAGGAGTCCTGTATACTGGAGCTGCCCCTAGTTTTGTCCAAATTGAAAACTTGATTTTCCTAGGAGGGGGTAATCTTGTTAGTTCCCTAAAGACCTCAGGAAATTACCTTACCACCAATATATCCTCAATTTCCTTAGGCTCTCTCTGCTTAAGCACTATGCACTAAATAAGCCTTAGCCCCACTCGCCAAATCCTTCTTGGCCTCGAATGAGGTAATCACTTCTGGCATTAACCTCAACTTGCTTCTACGAAAGATTCTATCTTCTATTCTTGGCAAGCAAAATGCTACTATACTCGATCGAAAATCTATACTCGCGGAATGCCTAAATAACTAGTCCATCCCGAAAATGACATCGAATCCTAACATGTAGAACACTATCAGATTCACCTCCAAAGGGGTTTCATCTACTTCTAAAGGACACTCTATATCTACTTTAATGCAATATACTATCCCTCCATTGGGTAGTGCTAAAGAGACTCCTTGATGCATTGGTTTGTCTTGAAAACGAATTTTCCTAACAAACTTAGTAGACATAAAGGATTGGGAAGCTCCTGCGTCAAATAGTATGCTCATGTGGAAGTAAGATATACTAACTCACTCTGTACAGTTAACTATGGTTTACTACCTACGTTGTGTGCCTACGAGCATGATTAGCTAGTCATAAACTTTTGTACCTGTGATGATGCATGCCTCCTGGGCATCCTCATCGACTTCTCTGGGGGCGAGTCCGTACACTCCAGCTTGCACGGCCTACCTATGGTCTCCACGTCCTCCGCCTTGTCCTACTCAGTGCATTGGTGGCACCTAGGGGCAATTCTTTGCATAATGTCCTGTCTACCTACAGGGGAAACAAAAGATTGGAGTCTCTTAGCAATCCCCCTCATGGGCTCTATGGCAATTAATGTAAACCGGCATCCTTTCCCCTATGCGCACTCTGGGAGAAGTTGGTGGTCGTCCTCGTTGATGGAAGCCTCACTCTCACTCACGTGTTTGCGGCATGTTGGGTGATTTAATCTAAGGTTACCTCAAGGCAACACCAATATCCGATTGGTATGATGATAAAAATTATGTCTAACTCGGGCTAGCACTCAATTCTTGAAAGATTGGAAGAGAAAATTCTTATTCATTCAAAATAGCATAATCAATTATAATTCAAAACCGAAATAAATAGTACTAAGGTTCGGCTAGCCCTCCCCCAATTATCCCCTCTAACATCCTTAATCTCAAACATAAATCAAACTCCTAAGTTTACTCCTAAGTTTAGGGAAACAATCTTATCAAATGCCTAAAATAAAGGAAACAAACTCAAACAAATTAACAAATAGATAAGCTCCCTAATTTGAAAGAGATACTAAGCCAACCATTTAACAACAGCCCAATCCCCTAAAATCAAAGGGTTTGCCTCCTCCCCGAAGTTCAAGGGATTTTCTAACCAACCCCTAAAATCAAGGAATTGGCTAACAACTTGATACTCCTATAGTTGACCTTGTCTTGGGCGCCCAAGGACCCATCACCCAAGCCATGCATGCACTCCAAAGCCACCCTCCTAGCCTTAGTACGTCTAGCCCTCCTAGTAGCATTACGAATGACCCTTCTTGGATCTCCATCAATCATCCCCCTTCAAGACAGACCTTTTCCTCGAGGTCCAAATCTGAGAATTGATCCTTGAGAAACCGAACACTATCCCATGTGGCATCTTTGGTTGGGAGCCCCTTCCATTGAACCAAAGCTTCTGTTGCCACTTGGCCACCCTTTCTCACATACTCCCTCAAGTCATTAGGAACCTCAACTCCTAACTCCCTTTCCATGCCCCTATCTTCCACTTCATGTCCCACACTCAAACCCCTCGGTTGGGAGGCCAATGTGATAGCAAAACATTGCCCCTTGTCTCAATAGCTTCTCCATCTCATTAGGCCCCACAGCCTTACATCCCCTCTTCCATTCATCCTGATGGTCACCCATTTGCCCCCATCATAAACTCCATAGTCATTTTTCTATAGTCCGAGACTATCTTCCCTAGCTCCTTTAGCCATTGCACACCAAACACAACGTCCAACCCCACAATAGGCAAATAATATAAATCCACTACAATTTCAAGGCCTTGTGTTTTCAAACATACTTTTCTAAATACTTCTCTACACCTCATCTTCTCCCTGCTAGCTACATTGACCTCGAATGGAGTGATAGAAGTCATAAGGAACCTCAAGCTCTCAGTTACTTTAGAGTTGATGAAGTTTAGGGATGAGCCATTATCAACAAGAACCATTACCTCTATCTTGCCAATATGAGCTTGTGTTTTCATCATTCTAGGCCCCACAACACCCATCAATGCATGGATAGAAATTTGAGGATCTCCCCTCACGGCTTCATCTTGTTCTTGCTCTTCTCGTCGTTGCTTTTTCTTCCTCTTCCTCCGACTCCATCTCTATGAGAAAAATTTGCTTGACTTTGCATCTGTGGCCCATTATGAATCTCTCATTGCAATTGAAACAAACCCCATTCTCTTTTCATCATTGCATCTCTTCCCAAGGTAGCCTCTTCACTCCAACGGGTAATGGTTTGGTTCCACTTGATGCACCTCCACTAGGACCTCCCGGTGAGAAGTCCCTGCTAATAGTTTGGTTTGTATCAAACTTGGAAACCATTGGGGGTGGTTTCCTCACCTCAAACCAGCTACTCTTCTTCAAATCTTGAAGTTGATCTTCCTTGATCTGTGCAACCTCCAAAGCTTGTATCAAGGTCTTTGGTTTCTTAAGCTTCACTTCCGCAACTAACTCACTCTTCAAGCCACCCACAAAGGTCCCAATGAGGGCCTTCTCCGACCACACATGTGCTCTAGTGGACAAGTATTCAAACTCCTTTTCATAATCTCTTAAAGATCCGGTTTGCTTAATCTTCGAGAGAGTCTTATGGTAGTCCATATACTCGGTTGGCCCGAACCTCCTCAAAAGCTCCTTGATAAACTTCCTCCATTTCAACTCCCTCCTTTGAGCCCTATAGGTCTTCCTCATCCATTGCCACCATTGGTTGGCCTCTCCCTCAAGGAAGTAGGCGGCATAGGACACTTTAGCATGACCTTCCATGTGATTATGCTCAAAGTTTTGCTCGGCTCTACTAACCCAAGTGCTCGGGTTATCACCATTGAACTTGGGAAAGTCCATTTTTGGTTTATGAACTTCCCCCTACATGCACATCTCCTCTCACCTCTGTTCCCTTCTTCCATTTCACTTTTCCCCAGTTGATTCCTCATTAGTGTTTGAGGAATCTTGAGTGGATGAATCCGAATCCTCTACCCTCTCCCGGTGTTGGCCTTTTCTAGACCCCACGGAGCCCTCAAGACTAATGATGTCTCTTGGCTCTTCTCCTATGGCGCCTCCCATCTCCATTCCTCCTTTGATTCACCAATTGGTGGAGCACCTCTTCTATCCTTTCCAAGCCTTTCATTGGTGGCGGTTTGCTGTGCCTCCAAAGTGGCCTCAAGGTTCTCAATCCGCTCCCTATGAGTTGGTTGTCGATCGACCATGGCTTCTTCTCCCTAAGTTGGACCCTTTCAGTGAAAGCACCAATGATGGAAACCTCACTCTCACTCACGTGTTTGTGGCGTGTTGGGTGATTGAATCTAGGGTTACCTCAAGGAAACACCAAGATCTAATTGCTATGATGGTGAAAATAAAGACTAACTCGAGCTAGCACTCAATTCTCGAAAAATTGGAAGAGAAAAATTCTCATTCATTCAAAATAGCATAATCAATTACAATGCAAAACCGAAATAAGTAGTACTAGGATTTGGCTAGCCCTCCCCCAATTATTCCCTCTAACAACCTTAATCTCAAACATAAATCAAACTGCTAAGTTTAACGAAACAATCTTATCAAATACCAAAAATAAAGGAAACAAACTGAAACAAATTAACAAATAGATAATCTCCCTAATTTGAAGGAGATATTCGGCCAACCGTCTAGCAACCGCCCAATCCCCTAAAATCAAGGGGTTTGCCTCCTCCCCTAAGTTCAAGGGATTTGCCAACCAACCCCTAAAATCAAAGAATTGGCTAACAACTTGATCCTCCTCTAGTTAACCTTGTCTTGGGCGCCCAAGGACCCATCACCCGTGCCATGCATGCACCCCAATGCCACCCTCCTAGCCTCGGCATGCCTAACCCGTCTAGTGGCATTACGAATGATCCTTCTTGGATCTCCATCAGCCGTCCAAGACACAAACTTTTTAGGGATACCTGAGTTGCTCCCTTCAACGAAAAATGTACTTCTTTTTAGACATGTGGGTACAGTCAACGAATTGGGTTGCTCACGCTCTGCAATGGACGCTATGTGTGCAAATTTTTGAATTTCCTTGATCTCTCTTCATCCTCATACTCTCAGTGGAGATAAGATGAAGGGAAAATGTTCCTAACTCCATAAACCTAGAGGCGTATTGTTCTATTGTCATATTCCCCTAGACCAAGCTAGCAAAGTCCTTCAACTTCTACTGCCTTACTAAAGTCAAGCAGTACTGATCCTCAAATGCTTTCTTATATCTCCCCATGAGATTTCCTCCAAGGGCTTCTAACTCCATGGTAATTAATTGTCTCTTAGTACCCCATCATAACGCTGCCTCTCCTTGTAGCAAGTGACTTGCATACAATACCGTTTGATTCTTGGTGCATCCACACACTTTGAAAGTCCTCTCGATGTCTATTATCCACCTTTCTACCTTCATGGGACCCTCATTATCGAAGAATCCCGGGTAGTGATATGCCAAGAACTGCTTATACGTACTTCCCCTTTGCTCTCCTCTGGGAGATTCTAACAACTTATCTTGTAGATGTCGAGCATATAGCTCGTGCTACTACTTTAGCACCTCCAAAATTTAACGCTCTCGCTAGATTCTCATCCCTTTTATCTCTCGGCGATCCTCCCTCGTGTTTGCCATAGAACCCAAACCTATCGCTTTCTATCTCATTGCTCATTTCTAAAATGCAGATCAAACCTAGGATACTAAATTTCCAAGCTTAAAACATTAAAATCAACTCCTATATTTATAGTACTGTCCTACACAATCCATAGGTTTACCCAAAGTCTCGTACTATAGCACTCTGATACCAAGTTGTGGCGTCCCATCCCTCATGTAAGATTTTGGCGTGCTTCTGTGGTGCAAAGGGTGCCAGCCAAGTTGTTAACACCCGATATTTGATCGGGTTAGGGGTGCCTTATCTAGATAGAAGTGCACGTGTGGGATATAATTATTAGATTGCAACGGGAATAATAAAGGTTTAGTCAATAAATTAGACCTTGTAGTACTAGAGTCTAAAATGCATTCTAGAAATCATTACTATCATTTTTCAAAACAATAACATAGAGTTACATACAACCCAAAATGGCTTCTTCATCGCCTAATAAGGGCCATACTGAATACAGTTGGTTAGACGGCGATTTCAAAAATTGCTACTGAGAGATAATGCTCCTGAAGATGCAATGAAAAATTCATGGAAATAGCGAAAGGACACGTATATGTATGCTTTGGCGAGGAACCACCTTCTAAGGCGTAGACATACAGGTCCGCAAAGAATGCCAAGGAATGACCCACTTAGTTAAACACATTGTTATATAAGCATGATGAGGAATCACCCTCCGAGAAATTACCCTCTTACGCATTGTACTTGAAATCATGAGTATTATTTAGGCAAGGAGTCACCCATCACTCTAGTAAGTCAAATCCATAAAATCATATTGGCTTCACTTTTAAAACTTCCAACACACAGAGGTTCAACACATAAATAATCAGCACACAAACATTCTTCGCCTAATGGGCAAACAAGGGTTGAGTTGCTCCATTGCTCAACATCGGGAAATCCATTCTACCTAATTGACATGGTGCAAGCCAACTCTCTTGTATGATAACACAGGTCGAGTCTCACACAGAGATAACACGTTGCATCAGTGAATGTCTATCTGGCCAACCAACTCAAAGACACCAACACATGATACGCTGAGAGATTCTACATTCTAACTATCAGGTAAGGCCAACACAATACCGCCCCAGTCCAATCATTCACAAGAATCCCTCTACCCATTTGAAGCTCATGGCAACATCTTGTTGGAATGAGCTTGGGGAATTCAGTCCTGTTCCATGAAGATTAATGTATGATACACTTATTCACACTGAGATTATGAATGTAAGATAAAACATAATGATCCAAAACAGATTTATTCATGTCACAAAAGGGAAGGTTACAGAAAATGCAAATGCCTCTTACATACTACATTCACCCCATATTCCCTAGTCCTGTCATACAAGCTAACCTACCATAAAGCGTCGGGCTTGCTACTCAGTTAGGTTGCTCCTTCCTTGCTCTCTCTGAAGACTTCGGCTCCACGAGGTCTTTGGTGCTTAAGATCGTAAAAGTGAGATTTTTTCCCATGTCCAAATTCCTTTTATAGGGTGGGACTATCAGGCATCATTTTGACTTATCTCTGAATCTAGACATGCATGAATAGGAGTCATTTTGCCTTGATTGTTGCAGTGCAGGATTACAAAGATAGACAACCAAGGTTCGCACTTCTTTAAGGCCTGCCAACTCCTCAGTCTATCCTTGAATGAGGGTTTTCCACATGGCGTTGGGTAATACCTCTAGGTTAAGATAATATGACTTCTCGGTTCGTAATCCTTCTAGCAAACCCACTCCAGATGTGACCCTTCAAGTAGAGTATGAGATTCTACGTACAACATTGCCACTCTTCTGAGAATCTTTTATGTTGCTCCTAAAGGCTCCCCCATATCTGACACAATTCATCCTTAACCATTGCTTGCCTTGGACGAGTAGCTCTTGTCCCATCAGAGCCATTGGCCTCTTTAATGCTTCATTCCCACTTGCATGGTGGGTGACTTTCCTAGCTTGGCTACTGTGACGCCCCCAACGTCCGCTTGGGGTGGAATGAAAACTTAAAGAGTCGAGACATGCAACACAAGGTTGCGTACCCCCGTACATGATAGTTATT
The DNA here is from genome assembly GCF_004785595.1 of Juglans microcarpa x Juglans regia. Taxonomy (NCBI): domain Eukaryota; kingdom Viridiplantae; phylum Streptophyta; class Magnoliopsida; order Fagales; family Juglandaceae; genus Juglans; species Juglans microcarpa x Juglans regia. Next base: position 7,419,649 of record NC_054595.1, read on the forward strand.
ATGTAATGCATCCTAGTTTGCAACTAGCAGTATGCAATAATCGCTACAGAAATAAAGATGAAAGTATAATTTATGCAAGAATAACTAAAAACATCACAATTCATTAGTGATCATCAAGTTCAAAGTACCAAATGTAGTATAATCTTAGTACAACTAAGGGTCAAAGTCAAATCATCTGCTTTATGCGTTCTAAAGCATGAAGGACTTGGGTTGTAAACATCAGGATTAAATCCAATTTCCTTTCAAGGTCTGGCTCTTCCTCAATCAGTCGGATCCTGTGCTCCATCTAGCTCATCCTCCTTAAGACTTAACATAACTTCTACCATTCTAAGTGGAGTTTTAGTAGTTCCACAAGGGGTGAGATTTACTCAAAATCTCAGTAAGTTAAACAATCAACGTGCACAGAGATAAATTAAGCATGAAGAATGATAAATATGCAATGCATGAAATGTAAAAAAATCAGTATGCATGTCTCCCATCCAGATTCCTTAACATTTTTAGAGAAATGGAGGAACATGTTTTCATTCAATGAACATTTTTACTTCCATTTTTCAAAACATAACTTCATCATAAAAATTATTAACAATTCATATAACATCATAACGTGTGGTAACGTCACAGTTCCTCATATGCACTGTCAGTACCTGCCAATGACCACAGTACAACTCATGTGGAGACTACGTTGTCTATAGACTTATTCTCAATGCATTGGTAAATATAACATAACATTATAACGTGTACACCCACCAACATTAGGTGTCATAACATATTGACTTTGTTTTGGCATTCTTTAAAAAGAACCCATTAGAAATCCGTTGATTGTTCTTTGTCAACTTAGGGGTTACCACTCCATTCTTAAACACTCCAGAGTGGACATAAGAGTTCCACTAGGATAATTCCCCATCCTACCCTTTGAGGTTGTGAAAAAAATTATTTTCATGCTATGCTTAAAAAATGTTTTTCATGACATGTGCATATGTGGCAAGCTTTCATGCAAAAATGACATTTATAGATGCAATATGCAAAAATGGTGAAAAATATCACATGTCATGTAAGTATGCACTCAATGTATCATATAACATGATATTTTATGTTCAAGATGATAATTGAAATATAAATGAAACATTTATCAATAATTCATAAATAATCTATCAAGGTGTAAGTTAGAGGCTTAGAAACTTCCTGAGTAATCGGAAAAATGTCGTAGCTGCTGAAATCAAGTGTGTACTAAGTTAGGATTAATACTAATATGGATGAGGTTCAAAATCAAAGGCTTCAAAAATAGATATTTACAAAAATACCCCTAGACTTTCAAAAATTGCCATTAGGGTCCTAATGTTTTACTAATTGCATCGAACTCCAAATTTAACCAAATTTCATAGACTTCATATTTTTGTCATTTTAAAACCATATATATATCCTTGGATTTCTAAAAATCAAAGTGAAATTTGCTCAAATAGTCCCAACCCGTGGCATGCACTCTAGTTGATGCCTAAATGCGTTTTCAACTATTGATCCCTATGAATGTATGCATATGAGATTTTATTTAATCACAAACAATCACTAAGGTCTTTAATGATATGATGAAGGTTAATTCTTGGATAATCAAGTTCATCCCAACACTTAATCATGGCTAAGAATCCTTAATCACCAACTTATTCAAAACCCATACATGCTTTGATGATCAAAACAAGATAGAATTAAATCCTATCATGGCATGCTTTTGATTGAAAATTAAACCTTCCATAATCATTTTAAGATATAATAAATTATATCAAATCATACTTAATACATGTCATAGCTAAGTTCCACTTAAAATCATTTAGACATTCAAACCATCCTTTAATGACCCAGTTTTGAACTAAGCATGATGTTCTTCTCTAAAGTCCACCAAATCTCATACCAACACTTGAAAACAAAGTTTGAAATGCAAAATAAGATCAATAGAAAGAAAACTTACAAATTGTGTGGCCTTCAAAGCTCTCAAGCTCATGAACACTCAAGAACTCACCAAAAACCTACTCGATTTCACTCTATTGCTCTCTAAGGGGGAGAAGTGTTCTCTAGACTTAAGAGAAAGCTTGGAGCTGAGGTGTGGATGAAATGAGAAAGTGAGGAAGGTATTTATAGGTGGCCAAGGGGTTGGAGACATTGGCTTTGGTTCAAGGGGATTGGTGGAGGTGGGTGGTGTGTAAGGAGCTGAATTTTTCAGATTTGCTTCCATTGGCTTATGTCACCTTGTGTGGGGGGAATAGTGGCCTCAAACCACCATGATTTCCTCTTTACTATGGCTACAATGGTCCGATGGAGGTTACCAAGGCATGGGGTATAGTTCAGATGTCAAAAAGCCAAGCAAACCACCTATGGTCTTTGGTTTTGGGTGGTCTTTGGTGGGAAAAACTGAGTCACATTTCTCATGATGGCAATGGGGCCTCTTGGAGATTGTGTGGTGATGGAGGTGGGGTGGTTACCAAGCCAAGGCAGATGGTTGGTTGAATCTCAACCCAACTGGTTCCCACTCAACTAGACTAAGGGTGCAATTGGTTTGGTTTGTGAAACCAATTTTGTCCAAGGCTTATTCTGGGTTTGAAGGGGTCTCATGAGGTGTCTAAGGACCATTTTAACCTTGAGGAAAAGACACAAAAATATTGGATCTAAGGGAAAAACAGTCCATGCACTCAAAGGGGATACACATTAGTTGATTGATGAAGTTTTGGGGTTTGATATGTCATTTCCCTTAATGACATGTGGGGAGGTTTATCTAGGATATTAGAAGGTATAATTATGATGAAATGGAATAATAAATCAAGAAAATTTTGGATTAAAAGGTTAAGAAAAGATTAAGATGAAATTAAGCTTCAAAGTATGACTTAAAGATCATTAATCTCCTGTATGTTGATTAATGGTCTTAGCCAACTTTCAAAACTTAATTTGGGCATTTAGGGTATGATATGTGCTTAAGGAAACCTATGGTATGGTGTATAGAGCTTTCAACTTGAATAGTGAAATAAACCCAAACATGGTTTTGGGCCTTGTTGGCTTAAAAAGGCCAAGTATATGGGTTGATGGCTTATGAGCTTTTGGGCTTGAATGAGAGGGGGCCTCATTTTCAGATTTTGAGGGTTGAAAAGAGATCTCAAAATCCACTAAGATGGGCTTGAAAGAGCTTGACTTGGCCTAATTGGACCATGGGTCAATTCTACACCAAGTTTGGCCCAAAGGCCTTAAACCTTCCTTATGTTTGGGCCAAAGCTAACTACTAAGTCTTGAATTCCATAAGAGCTTGGGTCAAGGCTTCTTGGGCTAGGCCTATGAATGTTATAAGTTCCTAAAAGCTTCACTGTAATGCCCCATACCCGGGTGGGTTAGAGAATTACTACTTGTCACTTATAAACATGTTTCTCAACAATTCTAAAAAAAGAAAAAAACAAATTCTCCAAAAACTTCATAAGCAAAATCAATCTCATGTCTTCTAAATAAACACCTTAAAAACCCAGCAAAGTCAGTATTGCAACAATAATAAACCAAGGGGTCCGCAACCTCCCGGTAGTCATAACATACCAAACTGCTAATTTCATAACTCCTACTAAACCCAAAACATAATTAAATCTAAAAGACATCAAATCTAAAAGACATAAGAATTCCTTCTTTTAACATCATCTCCTCAGCTTAACCATGCTCACCATTCTAATCCAGGTACTCAGTTGGACTCTCCACATCATCTGAAAATATTATGAAGATAAGGGGGGTGAGTTATCAACAACTCAGTAAGCAGAGGACATATACTAGGGTGAAAACATGAACATTTACAAAGTACAACATGCAGAACAAAATATTTTCCAGAGTTATCATGCAGAACAAAACATGTTTTCAAAAGTAACAGAGCAAAGGTTTTAAGAGAAATAAAACCCATAGTACTTTCGCATAGCATAAACTGAGCATCATCATCACATCAAAACAGAGCATCTCACAGAGCAGAGATCATGTTTCACCCCCGTGGTAGAGTTGTGCTAACCCTGGTGGCCAAACCAGGCAGAGACAAAGGTGAAATCTTTTCCTTATTCTTCTCGAAACCCCGAGTGTGAATACAGGAAAGACCACAATAAAACCATTTTGTTTCCAAAGTGGGTGCACTCAGAGACAGAGAAGTTGGTACCAACCCAAACAGAGCAGAGCATAACAGAGTAAATTTTCACATATTGAAAACAAAAGTCAAAGCATCTTTATAAATAAATGCACAATTTTTCAGATTCTCAATATCGTTTTTTTTTCAAATTTCAGAGACCACATGACAGAATTTAGCTCATGTCTACACAATACATATCAGAAAATATTTTTCCTTTTCCACACAGATTTCATGAGTAATGCAAATAAGTGACCAAGGTTGGTTTTGTTTTCCCAAGTTCTCATTTCATCACAAAATATGCAAGTTTTCAGAAAGTCAACCTCAGTCTTAATAACTCGTATAAAATCTAGTATAGGAACCCCGCTTACCTGACTCCTGCAGTGTATTATCTATGCCTTGAAAATAATCTCTATCAATCTCGTCACCTATTCATAAAAAATAATATATATAAACTAAGTATTAAAGACTAACAACAATTTCAATCTAAAGAATTAAGACCCAAATTCTAAAACATATTTCAGCAAATTTAACTCAACTCAAACTGCTATCTAATCACTTGGACAACCCACCCTTCAACCCAAAATATCATATACCAATTTCAATATTGACCGATACATCCACCAAACCAAAGTCACACACACTTTGTCACACGTAACCAGGCATAAAAATTAAAAAAAAAAAAAAAAAAAAAAAAAGAAGGCTTGACTGCCAATATCAACTCAAACTGCAACTTATAACCCACAAGAAAATCACATCAATTCAATAGTCTATATAAACACTCAAACAACCATCAACAACCCCGAGTAGTTACAAAACTCCTCCCACACAGCCACGTCAAAATCAACAGCCACCCTTTATAAATCTTCTTCAAAAACAACTCACCAACAATTTAACCAAAACAAAATTACACAATAGACGTCTCTTCCCGTTCACAACTCCACAAAAGAGAATCCAATACTTCTAAATATTAATCGGCACCCAACTAGATTCACTACTTTTTATTTCCGAAGCATAAACCACAAATCACAATTCATTGCTCTTAGATAGGAAAGGGAAAAGAGAAAACTTACCAACGTGAGGGACTCTCGGCAACAAGTCTAGTTTTTGTTTTCCACCCAAAAATGCAGCACCAGGAATTAGCTAGAAAAATCACAGGTGAGTGAGTGTGTGGACGAGAAAAAGAGAGAACAAAATCAAAGTGTGTGTGTGGCGTTTGTGAAACCAAGAGAGGGTCTTACCTTCGTTCAATAGGGCTCAGCGTCAACCCACTGAGGTTATCCACTTCGCAGACGGGAGAGAACAAGAGAGAATAGAGTGTGAGTGAGCGACTAAAGGGGAAATCAATGAGGGAAAAAAAATAAATCGCATCTGCACTACCTGAAAACTCCAAGCAAAAACGCAGAAAAACAGAGGGTAAGAGAGAGGATGTCGACTTTAAGAGAGAAACCGATTGTGAGGGAAAAGAAAATAGAGAAATGGTTGGCAAGAAACTCGGACTCACGAAACAGACCCAAACGAAGAGAAGAGAAGAATTGGGAGAGGGAAGGAAAGAATGGGTATTGGGTGAGTGAGAGACGGCTAGAAGCGAGACAATTAAAACCGAAAAGAGAAAGAGGGGGGGAAGAGAAAATAAGGAAGGGGACTGATGCAAAAGAAAAACTCACCCAAAACGGCACCGTATCAAGCTCTCCATGAAAAGGTTGGGCCTTAATCGCGGGACCGAGCCTGACATCACTGGGTCTTACACTCACTAAATTCACTAATGGGCTTGCTTCTTTAATCTTTGCTTAATGATACTAAGTGCCAAGGTTAAGGCTAACCTCACTATCAACATTGATGTTAGTAATAACCCAAAATTAAAAGCTTAATCTAGAGTGTTTAAGGGTTAATCCTAATAGTTAATTAGGCGGGGTGTTACACCTACCATGGGGCGAGACGCTTATCTCCACCTTGCTCTAGGACATATCTACCAAGATGTCTACAAGGTGCTTAGTCGCTCATACGTTGGACTAGCTATACTTTGCAGCACCCACAACAATTTCCTTCACCAACCAATGGAGTGTTTCTCATATTTCTTTCCATTCAACCAGATTGGTGATCTGCCCCCTTGTATTGGCTGGGCCCTCACGGTTGATCTTTGGGATGATATTTCACATTTCAAATGTTTTTTTCTTTTTAGCGTTGCTCATGTTTATAGAGAAGGGAACCGTTTAGCAGATAATCTCGCTACTCATGGAGCTTTGGCTAGCAGTGTAAGTTTCTCTTCCATATTTGAACTTGCTAAACATATGGTTGACACTTTTTATATGGACCATGCAAGTATCCCCAACTTCAGGCATTAGTTTGATCCTCATAGTTTCTTCTTGCATTTCCATCCTAGTTCATTCTTAACAATGGCATTTCACTTTTCATAAGAGCTTGTTTTTGAGATTTTGATTCATAACCCCTTGCTTTTTTTGTATAAAGTATTCATCTGCCACAAGTGTGAGTTTATCAATAAATATGGGGTATCATGATCTTCTTAAAAAAAAGTATGGTCAAGCCCCATCCACATAATTTTTAATGGAACACAAGTTGAGTTCAGACTTTTCATCGAGTTGGATTTTATGTTCACGAATAGCTCATTTAATATTCGAGAGAGTTCGAACTTGTTCACGAGCTGCTTCATTTAGATAAAATAGATTGTATATATTTGATTTTATAACTTTATGTACAGATTTTGATAAACAATATGAAACTTTGACCTTTTGCTAATATCTTTATAAAATTATATATACATAATTAATATGAATGATTAGATTCATAAAGATTCAAGTGATATATTTATATTAGGAACATTATTTGCTCAAATCCATTTAAATATTCTCATTATAAATATAGAGATAAATGAGTCGAGTAGAGTTTTATTTGGGTTGTATAGTTTAAAAATTGAGCCGAACTCGAGCGGTCTTGAGTAGTATTGTTTATTTATAGACACTCGATACAATGTGAAATAGCAATTTATCACGCATCCATCCCAGCTTGTTACGTTGTGAAAGTTAAATGTTGCATTTGAGGACTTCCTTAATTACCTAGCTATTGTAAACGATCCTCATTTGGCCCACAAAAGGGTTAATTATGCTAACTTTTCGATTTCATACGTTCTATGACAATACGAAAGCCATCATGATATAGTCACAGATTTTCTTTTTTTTTAAGTGAAAGAAACACATTACACAATAATATTATAAAATAAGAATATTTTTGTAAAATGATATTATTTTTATACGATATTTTATAGAAATATCTTTTATTTAAAATATAATTGTATAAAATATTATAAAAAAAATGTTATATATTAATCATTTTCCTTATGATATTAACAAAACGAGCAGAGGAAAAGTTTTTAAAAATTCATTTCATTTCATTGCATTATCATTTACAGTATGAGGTCATATTATATAGACCTGAGTAGTGCTACACGAAAGGAAAAAAAGAGAATATAATGCAGTTACACTAGCTGCCAAAAAGTAACAGAGTACAGAATCAACAAAGGGATGTTCCTGAAGCTTCTTCTTCTGAGATGAATTTCCAGATCATTGTCCAGCTAGTGAATAGAAGCTTATATATATAAAAAAATCTATTCATCATTTCAATTCTTATTATTTTGTTATTATTTTATAATATAATATTAAATAATAAATTTATAAATAAAATATAATAAATAATTTTTAATAATTTATTATTATATATGATGAAAAATAATAAAAATTAAAATAGAGTAACATTATTAAAAATAAAAAAAAAATCATGAAGCTGATTGTCAGGCCCGGCCCACATCACTAAAGACGAATGCCGATGGAATACACGTCTATTAAGTAGTCACTCTTTCCTACCAAAATATATATAAGAATTCCCTTCTTATTGCAATAAATTATCAACGACCATACGTTCCTCAAACGAGCAGTTCATGGTCGACTATAATAGTGACACTAAGTCATAGCTAGGCTAGTGGCCAAATAGAATCAACAGACAAATTCCATGAAGGTGATATTATTGCTCTATATAATATATGAGTAATGCTGGGCTGCTGTCTAACAGTGTCACTGGGCATGCCTTCTAGGCAAGATTTTTTTTTTTTTTTTTTTATATTTTTTTCACATTTAAAAAAAATTATCAATACATTAATAATCAATTTCTTAATCAATAAATAAAAATAAATATTAAATATATAAAAAGTCAAAATAAGAAGAAAAAATGAGAGAGCATAATAGCATTATTCGTAATATATATATATTCATTCATACATAGCAAACCAACCCTTTTATTACACAATGGCGATGGAGAATCTTAAGCTAGACTCCACTGCAAGTGGAACCTAGCCATGAAGAATTAGAATCCATGCCTGTTTAATAATTACCAAACACACCAATCACTCCGGCTTATTCAGTTGTAAATATATCTCAAGCCTAACTTCAAACACAAAAGCAAAGAGAAAATCCTCTGTGTCCCTAAGTATGATTGCCATTAACGCGATCCTTTACGTAGGACTCGGCGGAGGGCTTCCTGGAGAGAGAAAGGTGCACCCCAGGGTCATGGTGAGTGCATGAACAATTGTAGAGGATGGAGTTGTTAACACTCTGCACATTGCTGTTCATGAATGCACTCATGGGCTTTGAACCTGTTACTTTTCCTTTGTGACCCTTTTCCCTTTTAGGATTCCCCTCCTTATCGCTACTACTACTCATGCTTTCCGACTCACTTCCATGGCTTTGCGTTTTATGATTCCCTTTCTTGTAAGCAACAGCTTCATGTTTCTTTGGAGATTGAATGAGTTCCATGAAGGCGCCTTTGTTTTCGCCAGCAATTGTTATAACCCTCATACCCATCTCCTCTGAATCCCAATTCTTTTTCCCATTACTTTTCTCCTTTTTCTCCTTTGTCTGAACTTCTTTTGACACTTCTTCCTTTCCAATTGGGACATTGTTGGGCTTATAAAACTCACCATTTTCCCTCTGCGAATCCCCATTCCCACCAAGCCACGGCTTGGGCTTATCAATTGTCTTTTGGATCAGGACAGTTTTCTGCTCGACTGCCATTGGGATGTTCTGCTCAGACTCGACCTCGGACTTCAACTGGGAAGGCGGAAGGATCAGAGGAGAGGGTGGTGGGGCAGTGGGCTTGGGTTTAGGTGACTTGGGTGTGGTTTGAACCACAGGGCTAATGGTTTTGGAAGGTGGGATAGGGGTTGGCACACGAGCAGTGGTTGTGGTAGTGCTTGGAACTACTGTAGTGGAGGAGAGAGTCTGCGCTTGCAGTGGTGCTTTATCAACTGGAGAAGTTGGAACTGAAGCTGCTTTAGGGACAGGATCAGAAGTTGGAACTGAGGAGGAAGGAGCAGCAACTTTGGCTTGAGGTGATGATGGCACTGAAGATGTGGGTTTGATCACAGTCACTGATGCAGATGGAGCGGAGACTCTTCCAGTTGGAGAAGATGGAACTGAGCGAGTGGTGGCCACAGCTGGAACTGGGGCTCCATTAGAAGGTGGTGCTGGTGGCGGTGGTGGCGAGGCAACTGCTGGGATTACCGGACGAGTAGCCGTAGATGGTGGTGGGGCGGGTTCTTGAGATTGAGTTGGCTGAGACGGGGCCAATGGCCTGAATGTAGACCGAACTAATGGTACTGGGCGTGGCTCCGGAACAGTAGCAGGGGCAGGGGCAGGGGCAGGGGCAGGGGCAGCCGGTGTTGGGTTCGAGCGGGCTATGGAAGGTAAACGGAACAATGGACGAGGTTGGGTGGGTTGGTTTGACATTTTATTAAGATGAAATGTGCAAAAATGGCTGAAAGAAGGCTAGTACAACCAAGCAATTAGAGAGTTAGGAATGGGGTACATAAATAGATAGCCAATTTGTGCTGTTATTTATAGTATTTTACAATGAATGAGGATCCCAACTTGTGAGAAAGAAAGACACGCCAAAGAAACAGGGTGAGAGAGGAAACATCCAAGGCATCAGATGCTGCACTGCATTTGACAAATGTTCACCAACTTAAGTTTGGTATACAATTCATGAGTAGTCATGCATACAGAAGGGTTTGCATGCCTTCCAGCCCATGAATGATGGGACTTTACTCTAAAATAAAGTGTCTCCTCATTTAACTAAATAAACCAACGTTGGGAAAATGTTGGCATCCATCTGATCAGAAGCAAGAGATTAATTTTCACTAATCTCATACCAATTTAATTTTGTTGTGAATTTACCTGTATATATATATGTTTTGATGCAAACCTATCTATATTTGTGGCTTTCCATGCATATATATAGTTATTTACGAAGAATTTATCTTTCAGAGCTACATTTTTCTTTGAAAGAAATCATAGAAACAGCAATATTTGTGAATTGTGATTCTAATTCTTTGAATTTTCCGACCCACATTAGGGAAAGTAGCAGCTTAATTAATTCTAGCAAGATAACATATTCTTCCATCTTTGAACTGCTCCAAAATCGGCAGATTTTTAGATTTAAGAAATGATGTTTACAATTTTAGAGTGTGTAAGTCCTACACACTCCCTTTGAGAAAAGTGGATAAATTTGAGACTCACATGAAAAAATTATTTTTTTAATAGTAGACTTTACTTTTTTTCAAAGAAAGTGCGCGGCGCTTGCATACCTTAAAACTGTAACTAGTCTTTAGATTTTCTAGTCAAGAAATGAGGGCCGGCTCAAGGGTTAGGCAACCAAGGCCTCCATAATTAAATAAATAAATTATCACCCTCAAAATAGAAATTATAGAAAAGAGATAGAGAATATTTTAGAAGTTCTACTATAAAAAAAATCTTACCTAAAATGTAAAAAATGTTCAAACAATGGTGATCAAACTAGAATAGAAGTGAAAAAATGATGATGTATTACTCTTGAATATTTTCTAAAATATGATATGTATTTTGATATTGATGACCTTGATTTGTTTTCAAAATTAAGTAAGAAAAGAAGTATTACCAATAGGACATAATAATTCAATTAAATACAAATTGGATTCTCTTTTAAATTGTTATATTCTTATATATATATGTATGTATATATGATTAAATAGCAAACCAATAATATTTTTTTGCATGTAGAGAATGAAGTCCAATTTTTCAATAAAATCTCATTATTTTATATATATATATCTTAATATTGTTATCATTTTAAATTAAAATCTCATATTAATAGCTCGATCGCTTTAGCTAGGCCAGCATATATAGGATCGATCGGTAGATCAGCACTGATCACTAGTGGGCACAATTAATTTTCTGATTTTTTTGGTTGTTTAATGTACGTATAATGTTGATTTCTTTATATATATATATATATATATATATATATATATATACATATATATAAAAGAATAAAGGAAGTTAAGCATATTGTTGATAGTCTATGACTGTGCTTGTTGCGGCTATCTCATGCGCCTTAAAAAAAAGCATATATAAAAGAAACACGGTTTTAAAATTCCATAATCATGGTCAACATTAATGCAAATATATGAAAAGTAAATTAATTAAGCATCGATCGTTCCTGTCCGTCTACAGTTTGCTTGCTCCTGACTTTGCTTGCTCCGATAGCAAGATTTTGATGCTCTCTACAGTACTTTTTTCCTTTTACCTTTCCCTGATCACTTTGGAGATGCTTCAGCCAGCCAGCTGCTTCTCCAAGTACTTTGCTTTAATGTACGTACGGTCGATTAAACTTTCTTTTTTCATTTTGCAAGACGTTGGCGGTGTTCTTGTAATTGAAATGCTAGATAGCTAGAAAAACGACCACCGTAAAGGAATAGTACTGGATATCCCAATATCCCAATGCATGGCGACTCAATGAAAACCCAACGTACATATCTCATCGACCGTTGCAAAAGAGAGATCGAAAAAGAACTTAGCAGACTGTATGCATGGGAGGAAGGAATGCAATGGAAAAAAAAAAGAAAATGAATTTCTTCAAAAATTATTCACTTAGTGACATGATATACACTAGATCAATACATGAATCAGTGGCTAATTTTCATGAACAATAGCATTATTATGACACATATATACTATAAGAAAAAATGGACTTTTGTGACTAATTTATTGCAACTAAAAGATTATTCGTAACTAATTTTAGTTGTAAATAGTCATTTCGCTGTAATTAATTAGTCGCAAATAACTAATTTTCTTGTAGTACTAATTTGGTGGCTACTCATGAGTACTTATATGGCTCTCATAATTGCAGGGAAATTAATCAACTTGGAGCCATTAAAAAATATTTCACTTTTTTATATATTATTTTGTTGTAACTGAACATGATTTTCTTGCCCTTGTTGCTAGGAAAAGAATAATGCTGGCTCCAACAAAGATTTTAAACGATTTTATGTTGATTGAGTTAATAGATTATTTTCTGTACAAAAATCTTAAAACCATGCATGTTTTCCATAAAAGGTAATATCATACACCACATTCTCATACCGCCATATATGTAAGATGCAACACATTTATTATCATTGGATGATAAAGAATCAACTAAAAAAGGATAATTTAATGGTGAGAAATGTATCACATCTTACACAGTGGAATAAAAATTAAATAGTAGTGTAGTATATATAATTTAATTTCTTTTCATAAAAACAAATTAAAGTTTATTTTCTTTTTCAAAATTAAATTGTCAGATGTGCTTTTAGTCCTCAAGCAGGTGATGAATGCTCCTTGATCATCATGCTTAAATAATACGAGTTATCAGGTCCTGTGTATTCATATATACTTTTCTTTTGTTTTTCTTACAAGTTATTCCTCTCCTAATTAAGTGCCTTTCCTTGTGAGCATTCTATTTGTTTATTTGATATTATCTATTAAGATTCTTTCTAACAAGTGCTAAACCTATTTTTTTGAATTCTCGAAAACAAACATTATGCACCATATATATATATACCTATTAAATTGATTATGTTCGATTAAAAATCAACCTCGATCTATCCAATTAGCGTTGTTCGTCGTAACCCAACCCTTTATAGAAGGCAAACCCATTTAGGGCCCAAGCCCAGCCCATATAAGCCTCATACCAAACTCTATTTTTTCCTTCTTTTTGCTTGTTCTATTAGAATTCTTATATTCTCTATCATAGATCGATAGCTACAAGAAATAATAAAAGGGTCATTGGTGCGTGGTAGTATTAGCCGGGATGCTCCTAAAGTCCACCACATTTTCTTTGATGATGATGGTATCTTGTTTGCCAAGTTACCTTAGAGGCAAAAGTTTGAATCCAACATGATATTCTTTCATTTGACGAAAAACCCTTCTAGCTAGAATTAATACCAGTAAGTATGGGTTGTGCAAGAACTTAAATAACACAATAAATACTCAGCCTTCCTTCTTATTGAAAGATCAAGAAAGCTAGCATTCAAAGACTTCAAGGATATGGAGGAAGTTGCAAGACTCAAAACAAGAGCATCATAGTCGGAAGCGAATTAATTCTTATTAAGGTAGTAATACAGGCAAAACATTCACTGAGCTGTTTAGACCTCTCGATCTTGTTATATATGTAGAACTAGAGATGATGGAATGACAATTAATGGATTGTCTCAAATACCTTTTAAAAAGTTACCATTATCACATGACATACTGATCAGGTGAATGATCTTATAAATTATACGAATACATGATATTGGAATAATGAAGACAATGAGTTGATTTGGGATGAGAATAGCTAGGGATGGTGTATTTTCTCTAAAATTGCTTATTTAATTGCTGTAACGCTTCTTAAATTTGTTTCAAAGTGCTTTAGTTTGGCTGAAAATCAATGTACGTTTTGGTCCACCCTTTCAAACTTGAAGCTACATAATAAACACTACAAGAAAACTGTTTATTTGTGACCAGTTAATTCCAGCGAAATGACTATTTACAATCAAAATGAGTCTGTTTTGGTCACAAATGGTCTTTTCGCAGCAATTAAATAGCCACAAAAGTCCGTTTTTCTTGTAGTGAAAGTTTAATTATTACTACAGTCATCGTTGTTTCTCCAATCTTGTCAAAGATGGACAAGACGTGAAATCTCATCCCCACAAAAACCAACAAATCAATGTTCAATAGTAGTATTAAGAGCCTATATATATATACAAGTCCTAAGCAAACATTTTTAAGTAATAATTAATTAGTCTCAATATATATTTATTGTTTTATATTATAATTTCATTGTCTGATCATATATAACACTATATTAGTTTATCAAATTTATCACAATCTCAAATTAAACTAAACTTCATATTATAATCAATAATTTGGTTATTAAAACAAATTGGAACAAAGTCTTATTAGTAAAAAAAATCACCAAACTATAAATTAAGCAATCAAAACCCTAAATCAAATTAATTTACCGCCCAGGCTAGAAAATTATAATACAAATTTCTTTAACTCACTCCCTCCAAAATAAAAGGTCATGTGAAAGTAATTACAAGTCATCAAATAATAATATGATAATTTGGTAATTAAAAGATCACTACTTAACTTCGTTTTTAGAATTTGAAAAGTTGTCAGCTTGTTTATTTCTGCATGTCCTTTTAAGTATAAATATTGATAACTTGAAATATTATCTTACTTAGATATTGGATTTGGATGATGACATCCTTTATAAGGCGCCTTTAATTATTTCGGATCATATGGGATGGTTAGCCTTGGTTTATGTTAATATATGTTAATTGTTACCTAGTTATAGTCACTAGAAGAAAACTGCTTATTTGTGGCCAGTTAATTTCAACGAAATGATTATTTACAGTCAAAATGAGTCTATTTTAGTCACAAATGATCTTTTCGCCGCAATTAAATGGCCACAAAAATCTATTTTTCTTGTAGTGAGTATTACAGTGCAAGTCGTAAGTAACAAATTTTAAATCGTTTTCATTGTCTTCCTATAGAATCAAAATAGAAAAAGAAAGAGTGCACGAAGATTTAATAAATCAATCATCTTTAAATAAATAAAAAGTGTGCTAATATCATACGCCTACTGGAACTTCAATCTTTCCAAGGTTTATGCGACATTCTTAGAAGAGATGGTGGTCTTCACGATCCATAGCATGTCATAGTTGAAAAGCAAGCTACCAAATTTCTACACATTATATCACATAATGTGAAGAACCTTCATATATATTGCATTTCTTGTTCTGTGATTTGGATGAGATGATCAGTAGTCATCATTTCTATGAAGTGTTAATATCTATAATTGAACTTGAAGTCCGATTTCTTCGATTGATTGATGGAATGAGTACTGTTGCTTGAAATACTATAAACGATAGGTTTTATCCCTATTTTAAGATAAAAATTTAATTTGTAAATGGTTTGTTGATTAGTGACACTACAATACAATTTGTCTTTTCTGACACAATTTGTCACCACGACTGCGACAAGCAGATGCATCAACTATATGATAACAGTATAATTATAATTATATAATTATTGAGACAAAAGCATTAATTATATAATTAATTATCAATGACATTTCCTTACTGGTAGGGGTCAACTGGCTGTTGTTCTCTTGCGTGTTAACTTGACCTTCAGGAGCGAATTCCTCAGATGGGGAGTCCTTAATGGGTTCGGGACTTAGACTTGGCAGAGGAGGCATATTTCTTCGTTGTCGTTTTGGCGACATCCTTAAAAATGATTAATTATATCAAAGAAATTAATTAGTACTTTTATTCTTCATATTCGGATGTATTTTCCATGCTTGTTTCAGAATCTCCCTCAATAACATCTTCGTCATCATCAATAACCTATTCTTCGTCCTCCTTATTCACCACCTCCCCGAATTTTGATTCGTCTTCTTATTCTGACTCTTCTTCCTCTTCTTCCTCATCACCTACTTGAATTGAATGATCATTTAATACAGACGAGTCGAGATGGACCAGGGGACATCATCTCTAAATAAGGGGAGTAACTCGAGTGCATCGAGGTCAACAAACAAGTTAATACCCTCTCCATCTTCCTGGTATGCCTCTATAATCGGAGTGTCATCTTCATCTCCACTGTTCTCGTAATCTGCACTCGTTCCTACTTCATATATATTTCGAGAGACAAATTTTTGTATGACTCACCAAGTTATCTCAACAAATATCTTCATCAACGCTTTTCTTTGGATCAATCAACTAATAGACTTGGGTAGCTTGACAAGCCAATACGATTGGATCATCTTCATACCATTTAGATGCAATATTGACACTTGAAAGGTGATTATCCCTATGTATCGAAACTCAACCACCGCCTAGATCCCACCAATCACATTTAAAGACATATGTTACAGACCCAGCCAGATATTTCAATCTGATAATATCACGTATGATACCATAATAGTCAATATCCTCTGTTCCATGAATCTCCTCGACCAACACACCAGAGTTTTGAGTCTTTCTATTATGTTCACAGTCCAGAGTATGGAATCTATAATCTTGAACCGTGCATGCAGTGTATCAAAGTGCTCTATTTGAGGGACCACAGACCAATGCATACAATTCAAGAGAAATTGATCCAGGATCACGAGCACGTTGTTCCAAAATCGAACAATTGAAATAGTATATATTTATTAAAAGTTACCAGAGTTAAAAGTTTCAAAATGTAACATATATATAATTTTAGTTCATACACGTTGTTCAAACCTTACGGGAAATTTTTTCTCGTGTCTTGCTTCTATATTCTCTACGCCTTCTGTCCTAAGTTTGTCCATATGCTCATTGTATATAAGTGCAAAAGAAGTATATTTTGAGCATAATAGTTATAGTTAAACTTCAAGAAACTAGAATTATTCGAAGCATGCAACGACATACCTGAGGTAGTCATCAATCTCCCGTCAATTATTCAGTACATACCACCGAACATTACCCAACTCTCCATTAATTAAATCGTAACCCATTTGTGCACCCAAGGGTCGTACATTCTGGGAAAACACTGATAGCTTACAAGGAGAATGAGCAACAAGATCAACATTTTGCTCTTGACGATTAAATCGTGTCTCAACAACACAAAGATATAGAGAGCAAAATGTTAACCATTCATCGTGTATATAGGTATCTGCTATTGAACCCTCAGCTCTGGCTTTATTCCCAACAGTGCGCTTTAGTCAACTCAAATATCTTTCAACTGCATACATCCAACGAAACTGCATCGGTCCACCAATAGTACCTCTCGAGGTAATGTATTGATAAATGGACCATGACATCAAAAAATGATGTTGGAAAGATTTGCTCGAATTTACATAGTATAGTAGTAATGTATTCTTCCATTTTCCACAGCATATCATGATTTACTATCTGAGTGTACAAATCCTTAAAAAACATACAAAGTTCGGATATGGCGACACGTACATTAGATGTCAGCTTCTCACGAATTCCCACAAGTAATAACTTCTGCAAAAATATGTGACAGTCATGACTTTTCAATCTACTGATTTTCTAGTCATCAGGGTTCACGCATCTACCGATATTTTAAGCATAACCATCTGGCAACTTCACACATTGAAACCATTTGCAAAAGTTCATCCTTTCCTCACTCGTCATTGTAAAAGACCACCATGTTGCCTTTGACCCGCAAATGTATATTATGTTTAATTTTCATTCTCTCAAGATCTTTCCTCGTCTTGATCATGTCCTTCATTTTTTTGTTAATGCTCATCAATGTACCTAGTATATTATCACAGATATTCTTCTCTATGTGTATTACATCCAAACTATGTCGCAACATACAAGACGACCAATACGACAAGTAAAAAAAAAATGCTACGCTTTGTCCAATTCAATTCTATTGCACCTCGTTTTCTCTTGTTCTTTTCTCGACCTTTGCTAAAAATTTTCGCTCTAACATGTACCAGTTGTTCCACTATCTCTTCCCCAAACAATTCATTTGGTGTAATTATGTCCTCTACTCTCCCATCAAACTTAGCACATTCTCTTCTCCATACATGATTTGATGGTAGATAATGTCGATGACTCAAGAAACACAACTTTTGAGAATATTTTAACCACCCACTAGCAGTTTCTTTATTACACATTGGACACGCTAACTTCCCTTTCGTACTCCAGCCAGAAAGATTCTCATATGCCGAAAAGTCATTTATCGTTCACATTACCGCAGCATGCATATGAAAAGATGTCGACGTAGATGCATCATAAGTTCTGACGCCTGTTTCCCACAACTCTTTCAGCTCTTCAATCAATGGTTGCATGAATACGTCAATGTTATTCCCATGTGATCTCGGGCCGGGGATAAGTAAAGTTAACAAAAAGTTGGGAGCCTTCATGCACCTCCATGGTGGAAGATTGTATGAAATCAACACTATGAGCTAAGTGCTATAATTTGTACTCATATTCCCAAAAGGGTTGAATCCATCGGTTGTGAGTCTCAGGCGCACGTTCCGAGCTTCTATCCCAAACTCTAGGTATTGATCGAAAAATTGCCACGCAAGTGAATTAGCTGGGTGCCTCATATATACGTCATACTTAACTCTTTTCTTCTCGTGTCATCTCATATCGTGAGCTGTTTTCTTACACATATATAGTCTTTGCAACCTAGGTCTCAAGAGAAAATACCGAAACACCTTAACCTGCACGTTTTTCTTACCCTTCCACCGTGACTCTCCTCATACAAGACAGGCTTCTTTCTCCTCATTCTCCTTCCAAACTAAAACACAATCATTCTTGCATGTATGTATGGACTTGTACTCAAATCCTAATCCATTTCTCAACTGTTTCACTTCATAAAAGTTTTTCGATAATACAGACCTTTCGGGAAGCACCTCATTAAATAAGTCCAATACCATGTGTATTGCTTTCGTCGACATACCACACAATGACTTAATGTGAAGCAACCGCACAATAAAGGACAGTTTGAAATGTTTTGTATAGCCTGGATAAAGCTCGCGCTTTGCATCTTCCCACATTGCAGCGAAATTTTCACAATCAGTCCTTCGGCCACTTGAGGCATTGTCATCAACCTCATCCATAAACATCCCAGCTCCAATGTCACCCAACATGTCCTTCATCTCATCCTGCTCATAATCATCATCCATGTGCCACAAATAATTTGGATGATCAACCAATACATCCACTAACTGTTCATACAACTCACCATGCAGTACCCATCGGGTACACCCCAGATCCATACCGTTCACAAATATATAACTTTCAACTTTATCCAATCCTATCGCACACAAATTTTTACACCCTTGACATGGACACTTAATGTACCACGACTATCAAAAGAGGCTCGTGCAAAATCAATGAAGGTTCTTACTCCATGCACATAGGGTACGTAATCCTTTCCAAGTCAATTGCCCAAAATCCAACTTTTGTCCATTTCTAAAAACATTTATCTATTAATAACACATACATAGAAAATTTACATGCATGTCATGCTCTAATTTTCATTGCTTTTTTGATAAGATAGTTGGTCATATCCTATTCGAGATTATATTATCTATATTGCTCAAATCTCGCCACTCTACTACTTTCCACTTTAGTAGAAATTTTGGCAGGCTGGCAGCATCTCCTCATAGTTCTCCAAGTATATATATGTTCACATAGAGGGATTGTAACCCTACGAACAATATACTCGAAAAACAGTAGAGGAAGACATCGAAACTTCATATTAACCATGGACATTAGGAATAACAAATATGTGCAATACAGATAATATAATCTCAAACTGTCCACACTAGACAATTCAGGAATTAGTGGACACATAAATGTACACTAATTTTCAAACGGGTCTAAGGTTATTTTTGTAATGTCACACAATATCTATCAAAAAACACTACAAACAATATCCCCATGTTTTTACTTTCTTTATTTTTATATATATTTAATAATATAATGGTTTGGAACCTCATAATGGTAAGAATATTTAATAATTTTGTATTAATTATATTTATTATATGTATATTATACTTTATATATAGTTAAGTTATATACTTGTAATTTGCATAATAATCATATTCTAACTAAATAAGTATGGATATATTATATATACGTACTAAATATTAAATATTAATTCTCATATTAATATTTATTAAATTTTTTTAATTTTAGCTTAAATTAAGTTCCTAAATTTATAATTTTCTTGTTAAAGAACAAATTCAAAAAACATCAAAACATAGTATATAAAAAAATTCACATAAATCCACAAACCAAACACAATATATTTCTAACCATATAAACATATTCAATAAAAATTGACAAACAATAATCACAATATTTCAAATCCATATTACAACATATTCACAATATTCACACAACAATATTTCTAAACATATTAATTCATCAATAAACACCATAAACTCACAAAATATTCACAAGATTCACAAACAATA
Source organism: Juglans microcarpa x Juglans regia (assembly GCF_004785595.1). NCBI lineage: Eukaryota > Viridiplantae > Streptophyta > Magnoliopsida > Fagales > Juglandaceae > Juglans > Juglans microcarpa x Juglans regia. The sequence continues at coordinate 7,440,110 of NC_054595.1, forward strand.
ATCACATTATTTCAAGAGTAAGCATAAACACAAGACAATTTTCCATTTTAATAGTAAGCATAAACACAACACAATTTTTCATATTAATTCATCATATTACACAATCCATATCACAAAGTATTAGTGTATGTCTTGTTATAAATGCATACATGAATTTAATTATACTGTGAATTGTTTTTCCATTATATATATCGTATTAGTGTATAGTATTAGTATATATCTAATAGTATTAGGATAATGTTATATACTATAACATTATAGCGTATAATATATTAGTATAGTACTAGTTTAATATTATATGTTATATACTAATAGCATTACTATATAGTATTAGTATTATATACTATATAGTAATACTAATATTAATATTAGACAACTAACTGAGAATTAGGGTTTGCTAATGGCAAAAAGGGCATAATTAATAAAATTAGCAATAATAGGCTTTATGAATATAATAATAATATCACATATTTATGTTAAATCACTTTATATGTTTGTTGTAATGTTATTTTAGACAACTTATTAAGAACATGATATATTCTTAAAATCTAATATAAATTACTGGGAATTATTTTTTACATTTTTAACAAATACTGAAAAATTATATATGATAATGTTGTTAGTAATATTCTAACTTACAATCAATAAAATATGGTCTACGAAAAAATTATAAGAATGATTGTATATCTTGTTATAAATGCATACATGAATATAATTATACTGTGAATTGTTTTTCCATTATATATATAGTATTAGTGTATAGTAAGTATATAGTAACATACACTATATATATACTAGTTATTATTATATTAGACTATAATATATATAATACTTAATATATTATGTTATATATTATAACATTATACCGTATAATATATTAGTATAGTATTAGTATACTAACAACAACAATATAGTACACTATATATAATACTATATATATAGTATAATTTATAAAATATTATATATATAATACACTATATTCTATATATATAGTATATATTATAATATGTACTATAAAATATAATATTTTATGTTATATATTAACTGTATATAATATACGTTATATATACTATATACTACATATATACACTATATAATAGTATATATATTATAATATAATATTAGATTATGTTCGGGATATGTTATAGTATACATTATAATATATAACATATATTAATAATAAAATAAATTACTAATATATTTTTGGGAATTAAATCGCCAAACATTCAACCGTGACTCAGAATAACGTTCGAACATTTCATGTATATAAGCCCAAAACTGAAACTGTAAACGTCATTCTCATAACTAAAATATTATCTCTCCACCGTTGCACGCCGTCGTCAAACTCCGCCACAAAAGGTAGGCATCCCTCTTTTGTCCTCTTGCGTTTTTTTTTTTTTTTTTAAATTTAGTAAGATTTTGTGTAAACCGAACGTTAGAGGTGGCCGGATTTTCAACTCCATTTTCCGGCCACCACAGGTTGCCATTGGCCAAACGGTCACCATAGAAAAGTTTCTTGAAGTGTATACGACATTTCTATGGTGGCAATTGACCACTTAGAACCCAACATATGTGATTTCTGAGTCAACTCAGCCATTCTCTGTCGAAACATTCGAATGTTTCAACAGAACGTTCGAACGTTTGATGTTTCAATTACATAGTCGTTATGCCTTCCATGTTCGAACATATATTTTGTACATTTGAACATTACTTTTTGACGCATTTACGTTTCAACGTTGAATATTAACATTCGAACGTACTAGTTTTTAATTTATCTGCCGTTTTGCCTTCCATGTTGCAGAAGTCAATATTTTACGTTCAAACATAAATATTTAGTAATGTTCGAACGTAAAAAACATACGTTTGAGCTGGAAGGCATAACGTTTGAACGTAACACATTTCAAAATGTCTAGTCAGTTATGCCTTTAACATTCGAACATATATATTATATTATGTTTGAACGTTAATATAATTTTTTATCTAAAGAACGTACATGTTTCTTTAGATAAAATGTTCAAACATTAAGTTATATTATATTCGAACGTTAATGCAAAACAGTTTAAAATTAATACGAAAGATGCATCAATAGTACTAATAATTTTTTTTCTTTTTCTATTTTCAAGATATGGCTCATCCTTTGCATACCAGGAAACGGGAGAGGGAATGAGCTATTGAGGACATTGCTCTGATTGGGACTCGTACTACTATGGTAGAGCGAGAGGTCCTAATCAATGAGTTCGACGAGCTCAGATGGGAGCAGACGAACCTCAGAGATGTGTTCATCAGTAGAGGTTGGGGAAATATCTGCACATTGAGGGGGAAAGTATACCCCTCAATCGTTCAGGAGTTCTATATGGGATGTGCTCCATGTCTCAGGACGCATCCTCTGACACCGTGACTGTACGCAGTGTTTCGTTTGAGATTTCACCAAATGTGATCGCGCGTTCCTCGAGATTCATCGAGTAGTTGAGACATCGACTACAGCTGACTCTCAGACTGACGACATAGCCGTCGTTCGCACATCTACATTTGCACACGGCACACTCGATACAGATGTAGGCACTTCTGCATCATTTACTAGCCCAGTTGCCAGAGATACAGACCGGTCAGAGGCCAATGGTATTGACTGTGAGACTCGGGATGATGACCGAGATGAGGATTTCTACATCCTCACTGGGAGAAACTACACGCAGATCGAGAGGAAGAGCGCTTTCAACCAAATACATTTGCTACATTTCTTTCGCATGTTGCATCTTATTGTTGCAACAAACGTGGATCCTGTGGCACATAAGACCACATTTAGTCGGACTCGGGCACAATTTTTTATACAAGTGGCACATGGAGATCCCATCGATTTACCACTGTGTATCTTTGAGATTATCCGTTACGAGGCAAGCATAGTCTCCACGGACAACCTCGCATACAGTATCATCATCAGCCGGCTATTACTTGCTTGGAGAGTGCCACTCCAGCCGGAGGAGCGGGTCACAAATCGGATGAGCTCCCTCGACATGAGCACGCATCGACGAAGCATTGGAGAGGCAAAGGGGTATCTTTGACGTCAGCCACCCCTGTAGCATGTAACACCCCGTTCCCGAAGGTTCAGAGAGTTAGCTCTTATAACCTAAATATCAACTCAAAATCACAACTATAAATAATCCAGAAACTCCATAAAAATATTTATTTACTCAAACCAAATATCTATGTTCCTTCATAAGGACAATACATAAATTCTTAATAAAATAACTTGAAACTCTTGAAAAGACTCGAAAATATCCTTAACTCATCAAATCAAAATAACTGAAAATAACCAAATTACTAACTAAGACTCTCAAATAAAAACTTGTACCCTCGGGTACTTATTCCTCAGCGAACATCAAACCTCTATAATACTACCTACTCTTACTGTCCAGTAGAACCATCAAGAGAAGCTCCTCAGTCCTTGCATACTAAGATTATTATTATCCGTGCTTTCGTGGAAGTCTCACTTATCAAGGAAGTATGACTAAGATAGTTTATCCTTGCTGGAAGCATTAGCACCTCAGCTCAGTACGCATAGAAGTACAGTCTACCTCTATTTAGCTCTACTGGCTTTCTTATACCTATACCAGGAACCCGAGCCCACTAGGAAGCCTTTCGCTCTTTTAGATCGTGTAATGCAATCTCAGATCTTCACTTCCTATGCCCTGAAACCAACCCTATATCTGTGTCCTGGCACTTCATAGAAGAAGGAATTTTAGAGATAAGGGGTGAGTTATCAATAACTCAATAAGCAGAGAACATATACTAGTGTGTAAGCATGAGCATTTACAGAGATCAGAATGCAGAACAAAACATTTTCATTTTCAGAATGCGGAAACTGAACATGTTATCAAAATATCAGAGTGAAGATTTAGAAATAATTTCATTCAAAAATATCTTTTGGCATAGCATAAATGATCATCATCGTCATCATAACATCATATCAGAACAGAAACCGTGTATAACCCCCGTGGTAGGGTTGTGCATCTGCGGATAGCCAAGTACAACATAAATCACTCTGTCACCAAGGTGTGTACTCAAAATAAAGACCACTACTATAACTCGTGGCAGGGCCATATCCACTACTATAACCTGTGGTTGGGCCGTATCCACTATTATTACCCGTGGTTGGACCGTATTCATTATTGTAACCCGTGGTTGGGCCGTATCCACTATTATTACCTGTGGTTGGGCTGTATCCATTATTGTAACCCGTGGCAGGGCCGTAACTGAACAGAGCGGAAACAGAATCAAATTCAGAATCAAAGAGTCATGCCAAAGGTTTTTCAGAAATCACATCTTATCCAAATAGAGTACTGAACAAAATCATATCATCTTCGTAATCAAAGCAGATCCAAAGCATATTTACATAATTATGCACAAATTTTCACGTTCGCTCTTTTTGCATAGATCAAAATTAGAATGTAAAAAATAAGCTCATGTCTACACCAGTCATGATGGAAAATACTTTTTTCTTAAACAGAATCTCATGAATAATGCAGAACAAATAACTGAGGTAGGTAGTTCAAATTTCTTTTCATAACCAAATATGTATATTTTCCAAAAAGTCAACCTCAACTCATTTTATTTTAATGCAAAGTCTAGCATAGGAACCCCGCTTATCTGGACTTCTTAGCTTAACAGAATTTCTCCACAGTGGTACTGAACAAAAATCAATCGTCACCTATAAAATAATCACGTAATTTCCATAAATTTCCAATTAATCACATATTTCGATATTTAAACCTAATCTTCTAAAATAATCTATTTTAGTTCCTCAAAGCCTAAAATTCTCATAACCTCCAAATATATCATCACTTTCTAAGATCATCAATGTCCATCCAATAACTTCGGCTAAAACATAAAAAAAAAAAAAATCTAACTTATTTACTACAGTAATCAAACTATAAATTTAATACTAGATCATATAACTATACCAAAATATTTTAAATTAAACAACAACTATTATTTAATGAACTAGTTCATATCTAAGTGTAGAAATAAATTTACACCATTATCGATTACTCTTAAAAATAAATCTCTACTTAATAATATGTTAAAATTACTTAAAAGTTTTCTGTAAACATAAATAAAATCAAGTCTACCAGCATATAATAACAGTTTAAAACATATTTACACATCTTGTAACTCGAAGGGTAATAATGTAATTAAGACACTTATTTTTATTTTAACCTAACGGCATGCATCACAACCTATGTAAACCATCCTATTAAGATTTGTAACAAGAAACAGAGACTGATAAACACACGGAGGCTCACCGAGAGAGAAGTGAAACGTGCGGCGGAGCAATGGGCTAGGCGGTACACGACAGTGGTCACGACGGTGGGGTACTGAGAGAGATGAGTGAGAGAAAAAAGAGAGAACTCGAGAGATAGGGATAGAAAGAGACAACGGCTTATGGCTTACGGTGAGTAGTCGGGACAATGGGCGGTAGCTTCCGTCGCTGGCGGCGTTGGGCTTTGTTTTGAGGAGCACGAACGGGGGCTCGAGCAGTTGAGGTGTGGAGGAAACGAGGCTAAAGGCGTGACGTGGGTTGCTCTGTTTTTGGGTGGGAAAAACAAAGCTTGCAGTGCAGTGCGACTCTGGTGGCTGAGGCGTGAAAAATCAAGGGTGGTGGTGGTGGTTTGTTGGGCGGTTTCTACTGCAGCGTGGCTGTCTTCACGTTGCACTACGGTGTAGTGGGTGATTTGTGCAGCGGCGCCACAGGATATACCATGTTGAGTTACGGGCTTGGCTCATTTGTGGCAGTGGTTCAAGTGCTGCACGACTGCGCTATGGGGGAGGGCTCACAGTGTGGAGGAGAAGTGGGCTACGGAGGGGAGAGGTTGGGCAGGGGCGGTTTCTGAAATATAGTAGAGATATATGTGTATTTATAGGTGATAAGACAAAAAAAACCTAGAGGTGAGGGCAGAAGGAATGTGCATGTGCATGGGGTGGAGACATGCGTTGTGGGGAACTTGAAGAAGTTTTGGACGCTGGGTCTAACTAGAGAAACCGGGTGTGGGTTAAAAAAAAAATGGGTCTATTAAAGCAGTCCACGAAAACAACTGCTAAAATAGCTCAAATAATCCCGTAATTTTCCTAGTCAGAAACAAATAAAAAAAGAACTCACTTGGTCCATTAAAGATTTTACCCTAAACTCAAGTGTATATAGTGGCCACTATAGTCACTTTTTATTCATTCCATTGTATTTTCAATTTAGTAAAGAATATTCTTTACACAACAACCTTCCTTTTTTGTCATGGAATCAGAGAATTCTTGAGAAAAGAGTTTATGTGTCCTTTCCTTCCTTTCCTTTCTCAGTTACCAAACAAAATACTCATGGCTCATCCTCAACCTACTGCAAACCCAGATCATCCTTCAAACCCTTATTACCTCCATTACTCGGAGAGCCCAAGCGCCATGCTTGTTTCCCAACCCTTCTCTTTTTCAAGTGACAATTACCATTCATGGCGTCAATCCATGCTTATTGCCTTGGAAGCCCAAAACAAGCATGTTTTCCTTGATTGAACTCTTACTTGTCCTAATGATAATGACCGTCTTTTTGGTGCTTGGTGCCGTTGCAACAAGATGATTTTCTGTTCGCTTCTAAATGTTGTTTGCAAAGAAGTTGCTAACAGTGTTTTATACATTGCCAATGCTCAAGGAGTTTGGAATGACTTGAGAGATCTTTTTATTCATTCCATTGTATTTTCAATTCAGTAAAGAATATTCTTTACACAACAACCTTCCATTTTTTTTCAAGCTAGTATGACATAGGTGTCTTCGATTTAGACGACCAATCACACCAGTTGGAGTGAAGAGGATGTCCTGACCATCTATCGGTGGAGTACCACCTATTGGCCACCCCTATCTATGTTTTATTTCACCTCGATGGGGAGGAACTTGATTTGGCGTCTGAAAACTTGTGACTATGTCATAACTCAGTGCCACTACGGATGTTTATGGTGACTTGTGGATGAAACTTTGATACTGTATTTCGAGGTTTAAAATTTTTCCTCGGGTACTAATTATACTATTTTGAATACCTGTGATTTCATTATATCATTAATAACATGCTAGAAGCATGCTTAATACTCTCACGAATGTATGGGGTGTGTAACCCAATATTACATGCCTCGACATCTTGACAACCCATCAAATCACAAGAGGGAGGTCGGGACGAATAATTTATTAATGCAAATTCTTTATCAAGAACACCGATAATGAAAATTTTTACTACTTTGATAGAATATGACCAACTTTTTTTGGCTCATGCAAACATTTTTTTTTGGATAACCCAATATATAAATAGATATTATTTAGATGCCTATTGATAATAAGTTATTTATGATAAGCAGTAATATCGGTAGTGTTACATAAAATGCTACAATACAAAATGTTTAAAACGACAACTTTAAACATGTATGAACAATATTGTATCATGGTTGAGGCTGGAATGGGACACTCCCACATTCGTCTTATTATTTATCAATATTTTTATCCTTCCCTTTAACTCATTTCTCATAGCCCAAAAATGTATAAATTTATTTTGGATTTACTAAATATTAAATAATGATTTATAAAGTGTAGTGTGTTTTTGTTGATTTACTTGTTCCTCATATAATATTCTTATACAAGTATTCCTTTCTATTTCACCTAATTATACTCCCAAACAAGGTTATTTCTTTCCCATTCCATTTTATCTTCTTTTGTAACACATCCAAAAAAGAATAATTTTTTTTTTTTATTTTGTTTTATTCATTTCCATTTTTTAGAACATTATTCATTCTATTCGCTTTCATTCCCTTCTAAAAATCCAAACAAAACTAGCTCCTCTTAGAGCAGTGATTTTGGCTTATGTGACACCCCCATATTTTGCTTGGGATCGGATGAACTATAAAACGTTGGGACATGCAACAAATAAACATTTTGTGACATGACATAATGTGTAACAGATCTAGCAACCTAATGCACCCATCCTTAGTCCCGATCTACCATCGGTGAAGCACATTCATCAACATTTTCGATTTGGGCATTTTAGCCTTCAACCACCCTCTACGCCCCCACCTAAGGCCAACCACCACCACCATTGGCTTGACCGACATCCCTAAGCCCTATCCTGTCAATCTCGGGTCTCGGTTTGTCCCCATTCAAAAGTGGGTTTTTGAGACCCACGGCCACAGTGCATTTTGCACTGTTCTGTAGCTGTGTTGCCACTTCTTGTACCTCTGTGATCCTTCAAAAATTATTACATAGCGCTGTAAGTATTTTTCCAAAGAACTTCCGTGATTTAAATGTATTTTTGCACTAACTCATTTTATCTGTGAACTGGTTGGTTATGCCGGACTAAGTCCGAGGAGTAAGGGGCTAGGATGGATTGGAGGATGGAGTTGTTTGTGTGTTTTGGACTGTGTTGTGAATTGTTGGTTGTTGGATAATGAGACGTTTCATGTACATTGCATATTTGCACGCATGATCATGTTTGTAAATGAAACTGGGTTTTCATGTAATTGCATTCATGTTCACGTGTTTATTGAAAACTGGGTTTTCATGTGAGAAAAGATTTTTGGGTGTGTGTATATCACGACCCCAAGCCGAGATAGGGCATTATCTCGGTGGAGCTCCTCTGGTCACTCGGGAGCGGAATATACTAAGTGACGTCACCTGGGTTGTCGCTGGGCGACAACGGGGTCGGATGGGATGGTAACGCTCTCGTGCTGACTCCGTGGCCCCTCTGCTGGCGGGGGTTAGAGGATGCTAGGCCACGAACGCGCTGGGCACGGAACTGGGCATCGCTCATTACGAAGTCACTCGCACGGTCATTACCCATGGTGTGATGATGAGAGCCAATGTGTGCGGATGATCCCTAGGGGAGATCATGGTGCATACGATAAATTGGTTAATTGGCCATTTTTTGGGAAAATGGCGAGTTTTGGATAAATGGATATTTGGGCTATTTTCTCAAAAAATAGCGCGTGTTGGATAAAAAGATTTTGTGTGGGTCATTTTCTGAGAAAATGACGGATTATTATTTTTGGACCAAAAATGGGATTTTGGCGTGTGTTGAAAAATATTCATTTTCGGAAAAAATGATATTTTGGGTCTGACACATATTTCATCATATGCATGCATGTTGGTTGCATTAATATATTTTTATCTTGTAGTTGTTTGGTTTATACTTACATAGCGGTACCGTTTTATGGTAATGCAGATTTTGATGCAGAGGAAGATGAGGGTGAGCCTGAGGATTCGGCTCCGCCCGAGGAGTGATTGGGATCACTCGTATTTGTTTTGGACTTGTATTATATTTTATTTGAGATAACTGTATAACTCTTTTAATCATTTTTCTTATGTTAGTTTGTATTAAAAATTATGGTACTTAGTTGACTTACGTAATCTATCCGCTGCGTTGATTATTGTACACTGTTGCATGTACACACACATGGCACTATCGTTGGGATGCGTGACCGTGTTGTCATCATCCTGACGTCTCGATTCTCGTGTTTCCTTATATGGGGGTCGGGGGAGCCACAAGTGGTATCAAAGCAGTTCGGCTCTGGGTAATCCCACATGTCCCTTAGGTGAAGTACCATAAATATTATTTTTTAAAGTTGTAAGTTAAATTATTTATTTGAAAATATGATATATTATGGGTTTATAATTTATTTTATTTTATGTTATATTATTTTACTTTATTTTACCTTATTTTATTTTTGGTGTTGTTTTTTGTTGTGTTTGATTTTGTTCGGAGTTTTAAGCAAGATTAAAAATTGCTCTATGACAGGAAGATGGTGAGACCAAGAAGGCAAGCTAATGAGCCTGATGATGAATTATTGAGAGGAGATGGAAATTATGCCATGGTGAGGGCGTTGAATAGGATGACGGAGTTCCTCCAACAGAATTTCTGACCGCCGCAAGGAGATCTAAATAGAGCGGTCCAAGTTTGGTGCACCTATGAGCGCTTCCTAGTGCATAGGACCCCAGCCTTTACTGGGGAGTAGGATCCACTACGAGCTAGAAGGTGGATTGAAGATCTTGAAAGAACATTTGAAGTTTGTGGGTGCACGGAGGCCCAAATGGTACTGTATGGGAGCTATTTGCTGCAAGGTAAAGCAGCAAACTGATGGCAGACCAAGTGGCAACTCCTAGAAATGGAGTTGGGATCTTTTGCTGCTGTGTCCTGGCAGCGATTCAAGAAAGAGTTTGACGACCGTTTCTTTTCTGTTTCTGTGAGACGGCAAAAGGCATGAGAATTCAACCGCTTGGTTCAAGGAGACATGACTGTCGAGCAATATGCCAGAAAATTTATGGAGCTTGGGCGGTTCACTACCCACCTCATTGCCACTGAGGAGTTGCGAGCTGAGCATTTTCAGGAGGGTCTGCGGCATGAGATATGCAGACAAGTAGCCTGTCACCAGATTGTAGATTTTCAGAGGTTGGTGGATTTGGCCACTATTACAGAGCGGGAAAATAGTTTTGTAGTAGGCTCCCCTCCAGGTCAGAAGAGGCGGAGTTTTGTTGGTGAGAGTAGTTCTGGGTCGCCGCAAAGGTTTGTGCAAAGGACTGGAGTCCGCTCGCAGACAGCCTCCGGTATTCGCATAGGAGGCCGAGCTCCAGTTTGTAATAGGTGTAATTAGAGCCCATGAGGGCGACTGCGGCCAGAGGGGGATCTAGTGTTTTAGATGTGGTCAGCCAGGTCACTTTGCTTGTGAGTGTCTCAACCAAGCTCAATGAGGTCAAGGAGGACTAAGAGGTCGGCGAGGTGGGAGGAGCAGCCAGAGACAGTTGGTACAAGCTCGGGTCTATGCTGTGACTCCCGGTGATGTGGATTATGGGGCTCCAGAGACCCACAATGCTGGGGTGATTACTGGTATGCATTTAGTTTAATTTTTGGATTTGATGTTTGGCGTGAGTTGGTTGTTTTTGAATTTTTCTGGTGTATGTGTTTGCCTCAGGTAGAGTTCGTCTATATGATTTTTATGCATGTACCTTGTTTGACTCTGGGGCGTCTCAATCTTTTGTGTCCGCCACTTTTGCACGGATGTGCAATCTAGTCATAGAGCCGTTATCACAATCTTTGGTAGTGACTCTTCCAAATGGTGAGATTGTGTGGTGCTCCAAAGTTGCTTTAGGCTGTCCTTTGGATTTTGGTGGGAGGACACTTGATGCAGATTTAATTGTATTCAAGTTGTTTGGATTTGACATAATTCTGGGTATGGATTGGTTGCATCGATATTCTGCAAATATTAATTGTAGAAGTCGGGTAATTGGCTTTCAACTTTCGGATGGAGATTATTTGGAATTCGTGGGAAGCAAGTTGAAAGCAAGACCAGCAGTTATATCTGCAATTCAAGCTAAGAGCGATATAGCTTGTGAAGCAAATGCTTTTTTGGTTCAAGTGGTGTCTACGCCATTTGAGAAGAAGTCTTTAGTGGATATTCCAATTGTGTAAGAATTTCCTGATGTGTTCGTGGATGAGTTACCAGGATTGCCTCCTGTTCGTGAGATGGAATTTGTTATCGATTTGGAACCTGGAGCGGCTCTTGTGCATAAGGCTCCCTACCGTATGGCACTGGCTGAGTTAAAAGAGTTGAAAACTCAATTGCAGGAATTGTTTGATAAGAGATTTATTCAGCCTAGTACTTCATTGTGGGGAGCACCTATTTTGTTTGTCAAGAAGAAGGATGGTACTCTCAGAATGTGTATAGACTATCGGGAACTTAACAAGGTGACTTTCAAGAACAAGTACCCTCTTCCTAGAATTGATGATTTGTTTGACCAGCGTTAAGGAGCAGCTGTCTTTCCGCAGATTGACTTGAGATCAGGGTACTACCAGTTGAGGATAAGGGATAAGGGCGTGCCCAAGACTGCTTTTAGGACGAGGTATGGGCATTATGAATTTAAAGTGATGTCTTTTAGGTTAGCTAATGCTCCTGCTGCCTTTATGGATTTGATGAATCGGGTGTTTCGACCTTTTTTGGATTCATTTGTGGTGGTGTTTCTTGATGACATTCTGATTTATTCACGAGATTTGAAAGAACATGCTTGTCACCTTCATCTGGCACTTGGGAAGTTAAGAGAGCATCAGTTGTATGCTAAGTTAAGTAAGTGTGAATTCTGGTTGGAAGAAGTTAAGTTTATTGGACATGTGATTTCCCAAGAGGGAGTGGCCGTAGATCCTAGTAAAGTAGAAGCTGTTTTGTCATGGCCTCGCCCTTCAACGGTATGTGAAATACGGAGTTTCTTGGGACTTGCCGGCTATTTTCGAAGATTTGTGGAAGGATTTTCTCGACTATCAGAACCTCTCACTGCGTTGAGGAAGAAGAATACTGAGTTTGTATGGTCTGACAGATGTGAGAAAAGTTTCCTAGAGTTGAAGAGAAAATTGACAACGACACTTGTTTTGGCACTCTCGGAGCCACACAAGCCATTTGTGATTTTTAGTGATGCATCCAAGTTCAGGTTGGGATGCGTTCTTATGCAAGAAGGACGAGTTGTTGCCTATGCATCTCGTCGGTTGAAAATTCATGAGAGGAACTATTCCACAAATGATTTGGAATTGGCGACTATAGTTTTTGCTCTTAAGATTTGGCGGCATTATCTGTATGGTGAAGTCTGTGAAGTGTATATTGACCACAAGAGCTTGAGCATCTGCTTACTCAGAAGAATCTCAATATGAGGCAGAGGCGGTGGTTAGAGTTGATTAGCGACTACCAATGTGAGATCAAGTATCATCCTGGAAAGGTGAATCTAGTCGCGGATGCTTTGAGTAGGAAGTCTCAACAGGTGGACGAAGCAGAGTCATCAGATTTGGACTCTCTCCTTTGTGGGATGAGAAGACTTCTTATTGAGAGTTCACAGCAAGAAGAATTATTATCTTCAGTTTTGGATGTCCGAGTAATTGATTTTGAAGAATTGAAAACTCTCCAGAGAAGGGATCCAAAGTTGTTGGCTATCAGGAAGAGAGTCAGGAAGTCTAAAGGACCCTTGCACTATAGTTTGGATAAGGATGGTATTCTTCGGTTTCGAGATTGTAGGATGATTCCCCGAGATTCAAAATTTAAAGAGAAAATTTTGGCAGAAGCTCATGCGGTTCCTTATTCAGTTCGTCCAGGAAGCACAAAGATGTATCGAGATTTAAAGAGAAATTTCTGGTGGAAAGGGATGAAGATGGATAATGCCATGTTTATTGAGAAATGTGACACGTGTCGTCAAGTTAAGGCTGAGCATCAAAGACCTGCTGGTAAACTTCAACCTCTCTCTATTCTTGAGTGGAAATGGGATGATATTTCTATGGATTTTGTTGTGGGTTTGCCGAGGACCCCTAGTGGAAAGAATTTAGTTTGGGTGATTGTTGATCGGTTGACCAAGAGTGCCCATTTCTTGCATATCAATAATATCGACTCTTTGGGTAAGCTGACTCGGTTGTATGTCAAGGAGATAATGCGTTTGCACGGAGTACCCAAGAGTATCGTGTCAAATCGGGACCCGCGGTTCACGTCCCATTTTTGGAAGAGTTTGCAGGCAGCTTTAGGCACTAAGTTGAAGTTTAGTACTGCATATCACCCTCAAACAGACGGTCAATCAGAGCGTACTATCCAGACTCTTGAGGATATGTTGCAAGCTTGTGTCGTGAAATTTCAGGGGAGTTGGGAAAATCATCTACCGCTAATTGAGTTTGCTTATAATAACAGTTTTCATTCCTCCATTCATATGGCCCCGTATGAAGCTTTGTATGGAAGGAAGTGTAGATCACCTTTGTGTTGGGATGAATTTGGCGAGAGTAAATTGATTAGGCCTAAGATAATTCAAGAAATGAAAGATCAAGTTCAATTTATAAGGACTAAAATGGCGGAAGCCCGAAGTCGTCAAAAGAGTTATGCAGATATAAGGAGAAGAGACTTATCCTTTGAGGTAGGTGATTGGGTTTATCCCAAAGTCTCTCCTATGAAAGGCGTTAAGCGCTTTGGTAAGAAGGGAAAGCTTAGTCCGAGGTATGTTGGTCATTTTCAGATCATAGAGAAAGTTGGGCTTGTTGCTTATAGGGTTGCATTGCTGGACTATTTTGGAGAAGTTCATGATGTGTTCTATGTGTCTTCATTGAATAAGTGTTTTGGACAACAAGAGCCACGTTTTGTTGACCCTGAATACATTCAACTTCAGCCTAGCCTTACTTATGAAGTTGCCTCGACGCAAATTGTGGATTGGAAAGAGCAAAGGTTAAGGTCCAAGATAATACCTTTGGTGAAAGTGTCATGGGGTGATCCGTTGGCTCAAGATTTATCTTGGGAAAGAGAAGCCGACATGAGGGAGCAATATTCGTATTTGTTTGATTGACTCTGGTGGTATGTTTCTTAAGTCTGCTCTTAGTTGAATCTTATTCCTGTCTTAGATTTAATGCTCGACCTGTCCAATTTCGAGGATGAAATTTTATTTAACGGGGGGAGGATGTAACACCCCGTATTTTAGTGTATTTTCATTGAATGATTATTTTTATTAATTCAAAAATTTATTCTCTTGTTTTAAAATTGTCAGATTTTTAAATGGTTTATTTTTATGATCTTTAATTTATGAAAATTAAATTTGATAGGCTTCCTTAATATTAATTATTGTTATGCATTTAAATTGTTCTTCATTTTAAATTAATCTATTGTTGGATTTAATTCTTTTATTTTCATTTTATCATTACGTTTAAATTCTTTTATTTAACTTGCTGTTTTGAAATTATTTTCGTTTGATCATTTTTGTGACCCAAGATGTGAGGATTGGACCTCATTTATTTCCCCTCACTTTTCTTTTTCCCCTTTTTCTTTTGTTCTTCGTTTCTTTCTCCCAATTTCTTTTTCCCTGCTCTTCCCGCCCGCGACGTCCCTCTCCCTCTTCCCTGTGCGTTTTCTTCTTCTCCACCCAGCCACCACCGCGCGCCGCCGTGTACCTCACCGACCCTCTCCTCCCCTTCCCCACCGGCCGGCGACCACCACCCTCTAATCTCAGCCTCTCTCATGCCACCGTTTGTCCCCACGCACGACGCAAAGTCGCGGCACCTCTTGTGTTCGCGCGCCGCCGTCGCGCCACCTCCGGCTACCATTTATTCACCACTTCATCCTCGACCTCCTAGCAACCTAATGCACCCATCGTCAGCCCCGATCTACCATCGGTGAAGCACATTCATCAACATTTTTGATTTGAGCATTTTAGCCTTCAACCACCCTCAACGCCACCACCCATGGCCAACCACCACCACCTTTGGCTTGACCGACATCCCTAAGCCCCACCCTATCAATCTCGGGTCTTGGTTTGTCCCCGTTCAAAAGTGAATTTTTGAGACCCACGGCTACAGTGCATTTTGCACTGTTCTGTAGCCGTATTGCCACTTCTTGCACCTCTGTGATCCTTCGGAAATTATTATATAGCGTTGTAAGTATTTTTTCAAAGAACTTTCGTGATTTAAATGTATTTTTGCACTAACTCATTTTATCTGTGAACTGGTTGGTTATGCCGGACTGAGTCCGATGAGTAAGGGTGTCAGATGGATTGGAGGATGGAGTTGTTTGTATGTTTTGGACTATGTTGTTAATTGTTGGTTGTTGGATAATGAGACGTTTCATGTACATTGCATATTTGCACGCATGATCATGTTTGTAAATCAAACTGGGTTTTCGTGTAATTGCATTCATGTTCATGTGTTTTTTAAAAACTTGGTTTTCATGTGAGAAATGATTTTTGGGTGCGTGTGTATCACGACCCCAAGCCGAGATGGAGCATTATCTCGGTGGAGCTCCTCTGGTCATTCGGGAGCGGAATATATTGAGTGACGTCCTCTGTGTTGTCGCTGGGTGACAACGAGATCGGACGGGATGGTAATGCTCTCGTGCCGAATTCGTGGCCCCTCTACTGGTGGGGGTTAGAGGATACTTGGCTACGAACGCGCTGAGCACGGAACTGGGCATCGCTCATTACGAAGTCACTCGCACAGTCGTTACCTGTGGTGTGACGAAGAGAGTCAGGGTGTGCGGATGATCTCTAGGAGAGATCATGGTGCATACGGTAAATTGGTTAATGGGCCATTTTCTGGAAAAATGGTGCATGAGGGTTTTGGTAATGATAGGAATACTAAGCTTGTGCTTCAAGTGTTGCATTCTTATTGGGCCAACTATTAAATCCTTTTGTGTGGGCTTAGAAGTAGACCTTTCCTTGGGCCCCATGTCCAGATTTTTTTATTGGGCCTTTCCTTAGCCTCAATAGTTCAATAGGTTGGATCTTAGTCTTGGATTTTACGAAGTTGGGCCTATAGCCTTGGACTTACTAAGTTGGGCCCAAATGTCTTATATCTACTAAGTTGGACCTAATTTATTGTGTCTATCAAGTTTAGCCTATAGTCTTGTGTCTATTCTTAGCCCTCTTATCTTAGTAAGTTAGGGCCGCTATTAAACCAACTATTGGGCTTTCTCCAAATCCATCTAGTATTTTAACCAAGTTACCTAGCCCACCATGGTGTAAAGCCTCCAATATGCCACTTGTCATTCTTCCATTGGCCTCTTGGCACATTTTTCTTAAAATTAATATAGCACTAGAATTCTCTAAAAATACTAACTAAACCAATGGTGTAGGTCTCTTTGCCAATTCAAACTCCAAAATTTTCCTTTTTCTCAAGATCACAACTTCTATTAGGCTAGGGTCATAGTTACTATGGTCAAGTCCTAAGATGGTTTTAAGTGGGGTGTTACAAAAAAAACAAAATATGGCACACTATCTAGACTATCGTCCAGAATGACTTCTACATACTTAAAAAAACTTCCACTAATCCAATGACCATGAAAATTTTCACAGAATATACCAAAAGAAACTAAACCTGAAGAGAAACAACTTATGTGAAGGGTCCTTTACCAGAAAACACTTAAAACAACTTCCAAAGATTCGATCAAGAGCTCCTCTGGTTTCCTCTCCAAGAAAAGACTTCAAAAGTGATCAAAGGGTGAAGGGGAAGCTATGGAAAACTTTTATAGAGCTGGGGGACTTAGAGGGGGTGTGATAGTGACCCCTTGGTGGTGGTTTTATTAGCCAAAATCGTTGGTAATACCATATGCTACAGCACATGGTTTTCAGCCAATGAAGCTTTCATGTGAATGGTGGTGGTGAGGTGGCTTTTGGCCTTCCCATCAACCACTATTTGGGCTAACTTAGGCAGTGAAAGCATACCCATGGCGGGGGGAAACTTCTTCCACAAGCCTTGCATTGGTAGGGAAAATTCGTGGGTCTTAATGGGCCTTAATTGAATGGACCATCATTTGGGGGTTTCAATGGGGTTTGGTTGGTGTTTGGGTTTCTAACAAGCCCAAATCCAACTTTTTTTGGTCCAATAAAATTACCCAGGTTTAAACGAGTAAATAAGGATGTAATGACATGAATTTGAGTGGTTAATAGCATGTGAAAGTGATTTACTCAAGTGATCAAACACTGAGCTACGACCGGTCACACTTAAGGTTTCGAGGCAAACATTTGGGGTTTGGGGAAACCATTTAAAGTTTCAATTTTCACCAAGGTTTTGGGGTTTCAATTGGATTCCATGTGTTTAGGTTTTATGTAGGGTTGAAATCTCTTTGGTTTGGTACCAATTGGTTGGTTGGATGGAATCTTGTTTGGCTTAGGTGGTATGATCACAAAATTTGATTTTCCTTCACACTTCCATCTCATAGTTCCTCTTGGTATCATATGTCCAATACTATTCACCAAGTGTGACTAAGATCTTTCAAACTGTCCAAATAAAACTTGCCTAACCTAATTAGGAAATTTCACACTGTGATCTTGAAAACACTAGACTGAGTGCACATGGTGCTTACAATAGAGTAACTATTTGCTTCGAAAATGGTGAAAATAACTTTGCAGCATATCCTAAATACTCATATGAAACTAGGAATATACTTTGTTTCACGAAATTCAACTCCTAAGTTCCTCAAACAATTCAAAACATGTTTTTGAACAGCAATTGTCCAGAAAACGAAAATCGTTTCATTGCGCCATGAAAACGGGTTATTTTTTCTGGTTTGTGATAATTCCAAGTTATATACATAGATTTCAATGGATTATAGGATTTGTTTTGAATGTTTTTACTAATTTAGGGTTTTTACAAGAGGTAGTTTGTATTGAGTTTAGAGATTCAGATGACTTTTTTTCCTGCATTAATATAGTTACTGAACCATTAAGGATGGTTCAAATAAATATTTGTATAAAATCGAAAGCACAATTATGAGAAACAGCGTTTGGTGTACATTAGTTAGTAAATAAAGTGAACTTCTGACAAGCATGAGCTGGGTCGATCGGTATGCATTGACAAGCTTCTGTATAATATGCATGGTTCTTAACTACTTTGACAATATCCCAACCAAATCGTGTAAATATATGCCCCATAAATATAATATTTGCGAGCAGTATTAGGTGAAAGTTACATATAGACATTAACAATTTGACATATAACATATTTGTGTATTGGTTTGAGTATTGGATTGGATTGGCAAGCTTGGTACTATTGTTTTCAAAGTTACATTTTGTATACTTATCATTGTTGAAAGTGCACATCCTTCCATTCAATGCATTAAATTCACATTGATTTTTATAGTTGAACATTGATTAATAATGTACATTCTATTGCTCTAGAGTGCATTATAAACGTCTCCTGGTATTGGCTGTGTGACATTTTGCTTAGAGATAAGAACATTTTGATAGTGTACATGTGTGGCATTTTGCTACCAGCTACTTGCCTCTTTAAATTTCCTGTTACTTTAACAGTGTCTTTGTCCCCTAGTTCCACTCTCAATTTACAAACCAGATAAACTTTTTCAGGTAGATATATATAATAAGTGAAAATATAATATGAAAAATGAAATAGGACCTCTAATTAAGTTGACATTTATTGAGCCATCATATAATAACTAGAACCTTTATCAGAGTTCAATGCTATTACGTTGATTTCAAAGTTTTAGTTGAGCGCCTTGGTCTTTTTTCCTACTTTATTTATGTCTGCATTTAGTGGTATAGAAGAATGTGTTACATATAGGCTTGTAAAGAATTCAATCTGGACCGGCAAAACCGATCGGACCGAAATTTTCGATCCAGAAGGGACCGAACCTAGTTTTGGACCTATTGGTCTCGGTCCCAAAATATGTGGACAGATGAAATTTGGTTTGGTCCTAGGGTTTACAAATTTTGGACCGGACCGAATCGGATCAAACCCTTCAATATATTTTTTAAAAATATTTTTATTAGTTTAATATATTATTTTTATATAGTAATTATATAAGTTAATGATGCAACTTTCATATAATTTATTATCATTGATCATATAAAATATAAAGCAACAATATATGCTATCAATTAATAATAAATCATAAATCATGTCATAATTTATGTCATTATATGTAAATAGTTAATATCATACATTCATAGAATCATACGTACTCTACTATTTACAATTAATTACAGTAATTAGGTAATTTTTTAAGTACCTAAATTACAAACAAGTATGAATAATCTATGTACAATGAAATTATTTGATATTCATTAACATTAGCTTGAGGAGGGTGCCGAGCATGGCTAGAGCGAACACTAGGGTTTGTGTCTTGCTTGAGCTCACTGTCGCGGGAGACTCGAGCGAACTCACAGGTTGAGTTTTACTCGAGGCCTACTGTCGAGTGCACTATAAGCGAACTCACAGGTTGAGCTTCACTCGAGCGCTAGGTCGAGCGAGAGTTGAGCAAACTCACTGTTTCTTAATTGTTCAACTCCAAAGCCAGTCTCCACCCCAACAATTAATAATTATGCATACTAAAGAGTAAAATTTAAGTTAGTAAGTAGTAACTATCATTCTCATAAATATAATTATAGTCAAATATTTTTTCAATGAGTTAGTTACATAATCCACATTAATAATTCACTTAATTTTAATTTAGTAATTTAAATAATTTTTTTTATTAATTTATTAAAAAACATGAAAAAATAATAAAATAATTAGGCCGGATCAAATGGTCCGGTCTGGTCCCTATAGATGTTCGGTCCAGTCCAGTCCAGTCTGAGGAAAATGATGGACCGAAAATTTCGATCACCGAACTAAACCGATTTACACCCCTTGTTACATATGAAATAGTAGCTAGTTTTTGTTCATCTTGCAACTTGTTTGAGAGATATTTTAAATGTTGAGTGTTAAATCTTGCAATTAGTTTTTGTTCATTATGTTCAACAAACCTTAGGTTTACACTGCTCCAACTGTTTATTTTCCTTATGTTGGGAGATTTTGTTTAGTCCTTCAATATTTTGTTAAAGGATGAACTTACTATATGATTAAGATATGTTCTTCACCATTCTCTTACTAAATAGTGAACAAGGTATTAACAACCCCCTATGACTAGTGGACATGATAATGTTGAGGTCCAAACGATACAACCCCAATGGGAAACAATGACACCTACTAAAAACTCTCAATGGGATTTGTCATTCAACATAGAGGAAGACAGTTTCCTTGTATCAGCTTGGCTCAACATTAGCATATATGCTATATTGGGGATTGACCAAAAGTCTACATAATTAGGGGATGCCATTATTTTAGACAACATATATGTCAATGCCGATAGACCTCCAGGCAAAAAGGCTGAAAAATAAAGGAAGAAAAAAATAAAAGGAAAAGAATCACAATGTAGTGAGTTTAATGATTTCTTAAGCACACGAGTAATGATAGGAAGACATTGATGATGGAGAGAAGGGAAGTGATAAGCACGACTGAGAGGGATAGATCTTAGTTAATACATCTTAAAAGAAAAAAAAATGGAAATAGAGATTATGAAATTGGATATTGATTTCTTGAATGTTGTGCAACAAGAGTATTTTCATACTCTTCAAATGGAAGTCCTTGAGAAGCACAGGAATAGATCCCCATCTTATACATATATAATTGTTTGTTTGCTATATTGTTTATTTTGTTTTGGACTTGTATGTCTTATTTTGTAACGACTGGGGCAACAAAGGTGCACTAGGCAAAGGCAGCAAAGTGTACTTTGGTTGGTTGGTATTTTAGTTGTTTGATATATGATTTATTTTATATAGGTTGGGGTTGCAAAGTGTATAATTTGATGCATAGTTTGCTCTACTTTAGGTTTAACAGAAAAACATTAAAAGATAATACATCTTTGTACTTCGATTGGCCATTCTAAAATTGTTATTAAAGTTACCAAGTTGTATAGATTTGAGATGAATACAACCATTTCTATAGATTTATTTTACATGATGCTTTGTGCAATTCTGCATTAACATGATATAGGTTGCTATTTTGTAGTCACCTATGGAGTAGGTGGCTAAATTAGCATAATTGTTAAATTTTTTGTCTATGTAAGTTGCACTATTTGATTGAAATTAATTATTTTTACATATGTTCATTTCTAGGTTGTTGGATATGAAAAATCCAAATTTATTTCATACATATTTTTAGGTTATTGGAAATTATGAAACTAAAATAAAAAATTATTTCAAAAGAGATACAAAGAATATGTATAAAGAGTAGATAAAAAATCTAAAAAGTTAGAAAATAATAATATTTTATTATTATAAAAAGTGAAATGGCTAATTGGATGTTGGGTGATTGATTCAAGTAGGTACGCAAGGTCAAAAAGTGGCGTTTATCCCAAATTTGCCTAAAATTTTAACTACACCAATACTAATAGTAAGAAAGGGACACACTATGGGCATCCCTTTACCTCTTCTTGGGAGTTATAAAATGGCTCTTAAGTTATTTTATAAGACTTTATAATTAGCTCTTAATGATTAATTAGAAGATTATATTAGAGAGACTATTTATATAGTTTCTCCCTCTCTTTGAATGATACACTTGAAAAAATAAACTCTCTCTCAAATAATTTTCTCTAGTTACGGTATTTAGGCTATAGAATGTATGAGTGTTGTTCTGATATTACTATGTAGTACATTTCACTATCGATGTAAAGATCGTAGATAAACAACGATGCTAGAGAATCAATAGAACAACCGTACTAGATCTGAGATATTTCTTGTAAGGTAATATTACTTTCTCTATACATTCTGATATAATATTTCTAACATTGGTATCAGAGCAATGAATTAGTTGTTCTCGATTTATATTTGTCGTGCTCGTAGTGATTTCTTTAACGGAATATATTTTCTGTGATGTGAATTTTTTATGCACGATGATATGTAACCATTGTTGCCGACGAGTTGGTCGTTACGGTGGTAGCGTCACTGCATAGGCAGTGATTGCCACCCACGCAAAGCTAAGCACAGAGCCTTGCGCTCCCAAAGTGATGCTACGCGTCAAGCTGCACCGCAGCAGGTGCTGCGTCACAAGCAGCGTCGTGGGTACAACCTACCTGCAGCGTTCACCGCGTTGGTGCAATGCTTCCACAGCGCAGCGCTAGTAAAACGCTGCCTCAAAGTCAGTTTCAGCCATGGAGGACCACAGCCCATTGGCATGGTGCGACAAGCAGCGCAGGTGCAATGGTGCACCCTCTGCTGCGCTGAGCTGCGACACCGGGCAGATGAAAATCCCTGGCCGTGCGCAGAGCTAAGTTCCACTACATGCAATGCCACACACAAAGTCGAAACTATTTACTGCGTCGAGCATTGGGCAGTGCTCCTGGACTGTGCAGTTCCGCTGCTGCCTGTAGAGCATTTTGTTTTGCACCAGGCTGGTACTGAAGAGCTTCCGTGAAGCAGTTTACTCGGTGCAACGCCGTGGTGCATGTCGGAGCAGAAAGATCTGTTGTGCAATCGGTGCGCCAAGGCAGGTGCAGTGGCTCTACTGTGCGCAGAGTCGAGCACCAGGCCAGTGCAGCACGATCTGCTAGCCAGAGGTGCACGGCTCATCTTGGTGGTGCTGCACGGTGCTACCCACCTGCACTGTGTGCAGCGCGCACCAGGTGCTGCATGCACTAGTGAGCGGTGGAAGGGCTAACTTCCCCGGTTAGTGACACTGGCAGGGTGGGGCAGCGCTGCCATGGATCGGCGCCTCTTCCAAGAGGTTCGAAGTTGCCATTAATGAGCGCACGCTGAGGATGGCATCGGTTACATTTTTTTTTCTTTCATTACTCGAACAGTAACGTATTTGAGGAAGAAGATAAACAGTAAATGTGTTTCAGGATCTGGGTTGTGGGCTAGTTTTTTTTTAAAGCCGAAAACTATTCTTGTTTTGTTTAAAAAGAAAAGCCCAACTATTTTTTTTAAAAAAGAAAAATGGCCCATGATCCGCAAGTAGCCCAAAGACCTGTGCATAATGGTTGCAACCCAGTGCGCAAACCCCACCAAGTTCATTTTTTTATTTGGATCAGCAAAAAAATAATAATAATGGTGTTTTGAATCCAAGATATCATACACAAGGCTATAAAATCAACCATTAGGCTAGATTTTATTGTTAATATGTATGTTGATTTTATTTAGTAATTCAGTATGTAATTGTGGCATAAAATATTTATTTTTTCTGAAATAGGTTTTTGCATGTGCTTATTGAATACATGCATGCCATGATATTATGATGTCATGTTTTATCACATTGATAGGCATTTTATTTTAAGTTATAAATTGTCTAGATTATTATTTTTTGGTGAATAATAATTATTTGGATCAAATGTGATGTGATCATTTTTGTACATGTGATTGTATGAGCTTATTTTATCACTTGTATTGTTAGACTATTTTTTAGAATTGTCTTTAGTTTTTGAGAATGTGATAAAATAGAGGATCAAGTAGCCCGAGTTTGATTAGTCCATGCTTATGATTGGCTCGTATTGATTTCTTCAATCAAGGAATAAATTATTTTTACATATGACTGACTCGGTAGATTACTTATCCTAGTGAGAGTATTGTTGAAATTGATTTGAATTAATCTCATATACGATATAAATTTGCGCAAAAATTAAGTTAGAAATTAATAATTAAGCATTGAGGCGCAAGAGATGATTAGGAAGCATAGCAAATTTTCGATCTTGCGACATATATTCATTTTTTTTGTTCTGACTTAGATTAACGCGACAAATTTCTTAGATGTGTGTGCAATTAAATGCGCATAGTTTTGTAACTTTGAGATAACCATGAAGAAAGCCTAGAGATTATTTATACGACTTAATCGTCGCATTAATCTCCTCCATGAGCAGTAGTTGGAAACAAATAAAGATTATTGTGAGTGTTAGATAGTCTTAGACCATTATTATTGTGAAACTTCTGAAAGGTTTAGAATAAAATGGAAGTGTGCGTGAGACGCATACACTACAATTTTTCATAGAAGTTGATAAGATCAACTGTCAGATTGCTAAACCTCTATTTTGCCTTTGAATTTTGTGGGTAATAACAGAAGTTGCGTGTTGTTTTTGTAACGCAAAGATTAATTTCTCCTATATTTGAGGTTAAGCATTATAAATCTTGAAGCAACTTAGATTAACTCACAGATAAGCACATACCCTCTCTAAAACTTGCTAGTATGTCTGGTGAGTAAGGATATTAAAATCTGAGTGTGCAGCGTGTTGAAGACATTCTTGATTGGCACATTCATTTTTAAGGTTTTATCAGTGCAT
This sequence comes from Juglans microcarpa x Juglans regia, assembly GCF_004785595.1. Taxonomy (NCBI): domain Eukaryota; kingdom Viridiplantae; phylum Streptophyta; class Magnoliopsida; order Fagales; family Juglandaceae; genus Juglans; species Juglans microcarpa x Juglans regia. Next base: position 7,464,715 of record NC_054595.1, read on the forward strand.
CTCTCTGTGGTATTAGTACTGATAATCTTGCTCAAGTTTTATTTTTTTCTAGCGAGAACAAATAGATTCTTGCAAAAATATGAACTTAGAAGCACCCATTGAGAGTAATACCAACCACCTTGGAGGTTTGCATGGTAACTGTGGCAAAAGTCTGAATAATTAGGTATGACTTAAATTAAGCCTAAAAATCTTGCTCATAGTTGCACTAATGCAAGATAGGTTTTAGGCTAAAATAATTTCTCGTAAAGTTTTTATTTTCTCTCCTATTGTGGATCGGAGAATATGAAAATATTGAGTAAGCGAGAAATGAGGATATATCGCTAGTTGGCGACTAAAACGTCGCATACTGCATTTATTGCAGAAAAGTGATATTTTTAGTGCATTTGACGTGATAATAAAGAAGTCTATACCTAATTTGATTTAAGATTTATTGAAAACAGTGGTATTAATGAGAATTCCTAGAGGTTTAGAAGTTGGATGGTCACTTATTGACTCAGTGATATTATTTCTCGAGTGGGGAAATGATATAAAAAAATATGTCATGGAGGCATAGGATGATGGGTGTGAATCTTAAGAAATTGAAGATTTTCTTGCTAATGAGATCCCTCTCCTTGGTTTAGAAGAGTCAAAGAGAAAATGTAATGTGATCATTTTGTATGTGAAAGTTCCTATACATGCACACTAAAGACTTAGATAATAAAAATATTGTTTCATCATATAAATACGATCCAAAATTTTTTTTAGGAAAATATATTTTTCAGTTAAAATATTTTCAAAATCGCAATCGTATGAGTTATATGACGAGAACAATTATCTTATAGTTTATTCACTTGCTGAGAATGGTGTTATGGCGCAAAACAGTTGTTACATCACACTTGAGTTGATATAATATGGGGTTGCGGTCGTAATTGTTATTTGTCGTCCTTAGATCGAGTTCATTCGCTTTTGAGAAAGACTGAGTGACTATTTTGTGCAAACGTGAATTCTATTAAAAATTTAGAGGATCTAAGTTTGATCATATTTTTGAGTCAAGAAAATTACTCGTATTTTCGGCGAGAGTGGAGAATTGTGGATTTTTGTAACACTTTTTTTTTTTGAAAGAAAATTTTCATTACGTTTCATTCCACATTACCTTAATTTTTTCAAAATTCTTTTATAAAGATCGCCGAAAATAGTGGGAGTAATTCAACAGCTAGTGAGAATATACATTTGAGTTAAGGTGTACCACTAGTAATAGGGACTCCAAAAATTCATAGAATATAAGGATTCTCATAAATAGCGTGGTAGCTTTATATTGGTATTCTCTCGTTGTTTAGAAACTAAAAGAGAATATTTGTAATATGGCTTCGCTAAAGGTTTTGAGTTCATATAGTAGGAATCCCAATGTAACTTCTTATATTCGCTTCACTTATATGAGCCAACCTATGGTTGTTGATCTAATTGACAGGGGAAAAGTGGAGTTAATAGAGGTATAGATCCATCTCTTAGTACTAATTGAATTGTAATTAGATAGCTATTGATCGCATATTTATTGAAACTTTTCTTAAAAAAGTTAAATAGCTGATTCTCGTAGGAGAATTAGATGGTTAGCTTTTGTGATGTTTAGGCATGAAGTACTCCGAGCGCATGCTTGTTGCTAGTACTATTTTGGTACAGAAAGCGAATGAATGTTGTTGATGCTATTTATATGTGGCCTAAACAAACCATCTATTCAGAGATACCCGATGTACCTAGTCTTTTTTTTTTATTAAACGACCTATTGAATAAAATGGAGTTCTTTAAATGTTGTTGACAATATTAGAAAAGTGTCATCATAAGAGATATTGCGAACTGGTTGTCTTAGATAATTAATTGTCGCATAATAAGAGGTTTTCCATACTATGAGGTGATGGACATGAGTTTGTGAAAAGTAGCTCAGGCTTCATATCTTGTGAGACTATTTATGAGAAAAATAGTTTCTAAGAGCTCTTGTTCAAAATCCATAAACAATTAATGAGATGGAAAATACTAAAGAATCTAGTTTTACCTATACTATTTGGTGTTTCCGTTATGGTTTGCTCATAGGAGTTAGAGGTTAAGTTTTTGTTAGAAGGTATATATATGGCTTACTTGATTAAGTGAGTTTGTGATGCGATTGTCGTTAAAAGTAATGACTAGACTATTATGATTGTCTTTGGGGGTAAAGGCCCTAATCGCTTTACACTTAATGAAAAATAAATTTTGGTTATCTCACATGCTTTTGTTGAGTGCAAGAGATTTATATGAAACCTTGAAGTCGTAAATTAAGTTTGCTGAATAACATTTGTGGTCACCTTGTAGATTCATAAAAATCGGAGTTAGACTTGCTGACTAGAATATAAGGCTTATATTGTGAGTCTGACCTAAATGAGATTTGCAATGAGTCCTCACTGACTTCATGGTTTTGCAAAGGACTTTTACATGTAAAAGCTGAGTCTCTTGGTAGGAGCATGTTTTGGAAAGTTAATACACATTAGAATGCGCATAGAGAGAAATGGTCAATAAACAACACTTTAGAGTTGTGGTTTAATAATTTATTGTTGACCATGTGATTTCTCTGTACCTCACAGTATTGCTCGTCATGCACATGATACTGATGTGCTTTATGATCACGTGGCGTGATTGGAAGCATTCTTTGGTAAGCACACACATTCACCATAAATTTAGGAGTTATGGTGAAAAAGGTATATTGATAGGCTTAGATCAGTTCACTCACACGAGCGATCGCCTTTGGCGCTACAAAGAGGTAGCGAGCAAAGATGAGACAATGTGTCACTCGGTACTTGTCCAGAGAGGAATAAGTTGTAAGACACAAAATATATGTCGTCTTAGTGGGGGCTAAAATGAGGTCTAAGGATCGTGCATAGTTACTCACATTTCATGTAGCTTGTGGTTTAGCCAGATGTGAGATCCCCTTTGGCGTTTTGGATAGTGAGCAAATGGAGGAACTTAGGTTAGGCGCTGAGATAGCGATAGACTAAGATCTGTACATGGAATTGAAAATAGATATACGCTCTTTCTTTGGAAAGAGAACTCCACCGTAGCATGTATTTCATACTACATGTGCTTTTGCGACCAATAGTAGAGGTGAGTGAATAGTTCCCTGCTTCCTCACCATGTGAGTCCTGTATGTCATAATTAATGACCTTAATTTATTTATGTCCTTAGGAGACCTTTGACTATGTCACGAGGTTGATGTTTCAGTGTCTGCTACTTTGGCATGTTATCTATGGTCATGAATGATGCGGTCTAAAGAGGCATTGCTGGAAAAGCAACTGGATTGAAAGTAAATGACATGAGTACGAAGGGAAAACTATTTGGTAACACATTGATAATGGTGTGTACTCATTACCGGCAAGTTATGTTGCTTCTTGGGAGTTTCAATATAGCTGTGAGTACATCATGTTTTACAGAAATTGAGCATTGTCCTGAGTCATTTGGACTCGAGAGGGATTAGGGATGTTTTGTCTGATGTAACCAAATGAGTCGAGGCATAAGGAGACACTTTTAGGGATGTTGCTGTGTTGGTATTCTCTCGGAGAGATTTGCTATAGTGCTCCAATTTTTCTTTTACAGCTGTGCTCGATGGTCGCACAGCCTATTTGCTAGTATGAACAAAATTGAGAACATATTGAGAGATGCAGACCTAGGGTCTTGCTCATTATGTGTGAGTGGAAGATGTCAGAAAGGGGTACTAATAGTGGGCACCCCTTCACCTCTTATTGGGGGTTATGAAATGGCTCTTAAGCCACTTCATGAAGCTTGATGGCTGACCCTTAATGACAACCAGGGGGTTACACTAGATAGACTATTTACATAATCTCTCCCCTCTTTGGATGATACACTTGGAAAAACAAGCTCTCTCTCTAATGGTTCTCTCTAGTCACGGCATCTAGGTTGTGGAACGTATGAGTGTTGCTCTGGTATTACCATGTAGCACACTCCATCATCGATGTGAAGATCGTGGATGAACAACGACGCTAGAGAATCCGTGGAACAGCCGCACTAGATCTGAGATATTTTCTGTGAGGTAATATCATTTATGCTGTACATTCTGATCTAGTATTTCTAACACTAATGCTCTTAGAGGTGTGGTAGTTATGGCTTGAGTTGAAGGGAATTTTCCATAATATAGAAAAAATTGAAGCCTTAACTTCACTTGGAGGACCTATAAATGGTATGTAATATGAGTTTTTGTGAGTTGATAAGTTATAAGGGATCCTCTTAATATTGTGAAAGCCATTAATGAATATTCAACCAATCTGTGGACACAATGTCCTATTATTGCAGAGATTTAATCATTGATGGACATCTATTACCTATATAATTTTTGAAGTATTATCATTGTGTTTTATTGATCAGATACTTCATCATATTAGTTTATTTTTCATTTTACTTTATTTGCTTATCATAATCTTCACATGTTAGAAATACCTTGCCTTTATTAACCCAATAAACCCACACGATTTTTTGACATTAAGAGTAAAATAAGATTCCATGACAAAATTCTTACCATTTATGTGAGACCCCAAAAATTAGGGTGTTTTTAATTTATTTATTAGTATTATTATTATTTATTTTATTATTCTCTTGGAGCCTAATGGGTTATTGTGGGTTAGAAGGGCTTGTTTTATTTTGTAGTGGACTGTTGGGCCAAATGTAGAGTGTAAAACGGGCCCTGCCCTTGTGCAAGTGGGGGCCCAGCCCCCTCCACATAAAACAGTGTCGTAGCCAAAGGGGTGAAAACCCTATTTTATTTTCATCCCCTACATCTAGCACCGCATGCCCCCCCTTCCTCCCCCCCCCCCCCCCCCCAAAAAAAAAAAATCTCTCTCATTTTCTTCTTCCACCGTTGTGACCTTGCTGCCACCTTCCACCACCTCAGCCTTGTTGTTGGCGTTGTCCCATTTCCCTCTGCCACCATCTCGCCACCTCTCATCGTCAATGAGCCCTGTCCCTCTTAAACCTGTCCTCTCTCTCTCTCTCTCAACCTTGAGCATCGCCACCTACTGCCTAACACGTTGTCGCCACCCCAGCTAGCCTCAGTTGCATTGCCTCTTGCCACCACACCTCGTCTCGGCATCTCAGCCATCTCCCATCACCAAGCCCTCTTCCCCCTCTCAATCTCATCCTCAGCCCCGGATCCCTCATTTTCCACTTTGCTTTCCATCTCATGCGGTTAAGGGATTTTTGTCTAGGGTTCCGCCGTGCTCTACCTTGGTGCTCTGTCAGCAGGAGCTCTAGAGGCTGTCGAACCACCCCATCACCCTTCCCTCCTGTACTCAAGCAATCCCACTCTTGGACCCACCCAAAAACAAATCTGGATCTCCCTCTCCTTAGGGTTGCACTGCTACCAACCACCGCATGCCACCACTCCCAGTCACTCTACATTTGTTGTCCGACTACCTCTTGCCCCTTTCCCCTCTGCTCAACTTTGTTTCCCTTGAAAATTCTGCCTAAACCGTGCCCAAGCCACCCATTTTGGGTTGTACTCTGTCGCCACCCTCCGTCACAAGTATCCCTTCATCCACCCTCTATCTTCATCAGTTCTACCACAAACCATATTCCCAACTATGGAGTCCCACATGCTACCCAGAATCTGTTGTTGTCCACTATGCGCTGCCACTGTTGCCACCATGCTCCGCCACTCTTGGTATTACCACACGACGTGCACGCACTCAGGGGATACACTAGGCAGCGCACTTGATCACCGATAAGTTTGTTGTCTTGCATTGTAAGTACCTCTCCAATGCGACCCTTGGGATTATGACATCCATTTATCACTAACAGTGTTTGCAATTTGGTTGTGTTGAGATGAGCCTTAGGCCCAGCGAAGTTTTGGGATTGATAATTGTATGTGGTTGTGGAAATTGGGTCACAGGCCGGATGAAGGATGGGATTATGTGTGCAGTTGGGTTTGATAAACTGTGCACTTTGTGAATGTTGTGATGATGTATATTGTCTGATGTGTGTTACGCCATGTCATCCAATATACTATCCGTCATGCATATGCACATTTACCTTTATTAATATATGTCTTGATTATTTAACTGTGCTATGTTCTACCATGTGGCGTGATTTGAAAATTGGGCTTTCATATCTTGGCAATATTTTTGTGGGTGCGTGCGTATCACAACCCTAAGCTGAGATGTGGTATTATCTCGGTGGAGCTTCTCTGGTCACTGGGGAGCGTGTAAAACTGAGTATGTCCCCTGGAATGTCGTCGGGCGACAATTGGCTAAACCAAGATAGTAACGCTCTTGGCACGACTCTGTAGCCCCTCTACTGGCGGGGGTTAGAGGATGCCTGGTCATGTACATGCCGGGCGCGAAGTTGGGCATCGCTCGTTAGAAAGTCACATGCACGGACGTTACCTTAGTGTGACGAAGAGAGCCAGGGTTTGCGCATGGTCCATAGGGGAGACCATGGTGCATGCGTAATAAATGGTTGTGTTTTAGGCCAAAAGGGTTTTTGCATGAGTGTTCTATTTAAATGTGTTATTTTTAGAAAATGGTGAAAAAATGGATATTGCGGTCTTTCGGTTGTATTACTTTCTTACTTTGTTGGTTGTATAAATGTTTGCTTTAAACTCTTGGCTATTGCGTGTTGATTACTTGCTAAGATTACGAAGTCTCACTGTGGTAGTCCTACCTCATGGAACCGTAGGCTTTGATGCAGAGAATGGGTATTAGCAGAGAGACTAGCCCCACCTGAGAAGTGAAGGCTTGGGACCGTACTCATATTTGTTGTTGGAGCTTGTTTCAATTTCTTTATTTCAGCTGGATAACTGTATAATCCATTGTCGGTTTTTATTGTGGGTTGTAAAGTTTAAATTTATGGTACTTAGCTTTGACCATCCTTTTATTGTTCTATTGTGTTATTTATGTTGCACACATATCGCATATTTGCACACACTTGCACATGGCGATGGGGGTGTGTGATCCATGGAGTCATCATCCTAGTGTCATGACTTCCACAAAATCACACGTGGGGGTCGAGGGTGCCACAATTTATGATTACCTGTTCATGAATAGAGAGAAAACAAAAAAGACTTTTAATCTTATAGTAGTTATTGATTTCTCTCTGACTTTCCTATACTTGACTCTTTCATAATTTTATTATTGTTTTTCTAATAAATAAAAAAAAAGAATTTCCAAAAGTAGGCACAGCCAATTAGTAAACAGAAGCTTTTCTTTTCTTCTATTAAACCACGTCATTTCTCTTTTAACTCTTTAGGGCTGAGCAAAAATCCGAATACGACCCTGACTCCACTCGGAGTTTTTTTCCCTCTAAAGTCAAAGTCATAGTCGGAGGTGGAGGTGGACTGACTCTCCGCACTCCACTCCAACTCCAACACACTGACTCCGACTCTGACTCCGATATTTTGCATATTTTATAAAACAATATGTATTTTTATATATATTTTATATAACTATTAGTATATTACTTATATAGATAGATAATTAAATTAAATAATAATATGAGCTAATTATTGTTCCAAAATAATCTACTTATAACATAATAGAAATCTACTAATATATCATAAACTAATGTAATAAACTTGTAATATTAATGTATAAAGACTAATGTATAAACACCAATGTATTATAGTTGCTAATGTAATCACTTGTAATACTACAATGTATAAAGACTAATGTATAAATGCTAATGTATTATAAGTTACTAATGTATAATCTAATGTAATACTGATGTACAAAGACTAGTCTATAAGTTCATAATAACATGTAATATTATTATACTAATGTATAATACTAGTTATTATACTTTAGTTATTAATAGGAGTAAGTCAGGCACTAATATAGTAAAATTATAATGAGTTAATAACATGTGTATACTATAGTAAAATTTGTAATTTTCAATAATCAATACTATAGTATAAGTTTAAATATTAACAATTATATTTAAATTTTAGACCCTACATACAGAGTCATCGACTATAACTTATATAGATAGTTAATTAAATTAAATAATAGAATGAGCTAATTATCCATTATTGTTCCAAAATAATCTACTTATAATATAATAGACATCTACTAATGTATCATAAACTAATGCAATAACTTGTAATACTAATGTATAAAGACTTTAGTATAAACACCAATGTATTATAAGTTACTAATGTATCATAAACTAATGTAATATTAATGTATAAACACTAGTGTATAATAACATTTAATACTAATATACAAACACTAGTCTATAAATTTATAATAACATATAATACTATTATACTAATGTATAATACTAGTTATAATTATACTTTAGTTATTAATAGGTTATAGGAGTAAGTTATTAACAGGAGCAATTATACTATAGTCTATTACACTAAAGTATCATAATCATATAATTCAAAGTTACAAACTGAAACATAATAGGATTATAGGAGTGAAACGACATCGTTTCTTTGGAAATGGCGCCGTTTTGATTCAACGCAGGCCAAAACTTGGCTCCCCCCCCCCCCCCGGCCGCCTTGGCCGTCGCCGTGCACATGCCTCCCCCTCTTCGGCGTCTTTGCACTGAAACCCTAGGCGTAGATTGCCCCCACCCCCTGCACAACCTTTCTCTCAAAATCCCCTGGCGACCGCACGACCTCTCTCTCAGAATCCCATCGCACAACCTCACTCTCTCTTCTGGTAAGCTCCTATCTCTCTCTTCTCCCTTTGTCTTCTATAAATCTTCTCCCACCATGTTCTCTCTCTCTCTCTCTCTCTCTCTCTCTTTTCTTTTAGTTTTATAGGGTCTCGAGACTAACAAAGCTGGAAGAACTAAGAAGACAATTAAAAATTTCGTGTTGCCACGGTATCAGGATGAGTTTTTTTAAAATTTTATGAATCTATGTATTTATTTAATTTCGAAGTGAAATTGAAAAATGTATTTCGTGACACTTTGGGAATCTATGTAGATGGCTAGATGCTTTGTGAATCTTTGTAGATGAGGCTGGAGTGGGGCTGTTTGCTCCGAGACTATATATTTTACTGAACTTTCATATTCCCTGGGTCACTGTAAACATGGTTTTGGATTGTAAAGATTTCGATCTAGAATATTTTCTTGATCTCTTAGAACTGATAGTACTACTAGTACCCGTAATATATATTCGAATGCTTGTTGTGATGTTTAAAATTGGCCATTTAAGTATGTTAAGAGTACCTTTCAATCATGAGTGTTGGTGATATGATCTGTTTGCATGCTATTCTGTACACCAGGGGTGATATGATCTGTTTGAATGGATCTGTTTGTATGTATCAGATGATTAAGGGACTTATACACATATATATATATATATATATATATATATATGTTTGTTTGTATGTTGTTCTAGTTGTTGGGGTTGTTTTACTTACTAATGTTCTCATATTTTTTTTTTCAAGCACAACTTGGAAGTTTGAACATTTGGAATTTTGTAACATTTACTTTATTGTTGTTGGGAACATTTGTTGGAAATTTAAAGTTTTTAATTTAATTTATTTTGGTGCATTTGGAAGTTTGTAATTTGTTGTTGTTGCCTTGTTGGGAACATTTAATTTGGTTTGCACTTAGAAAATGTTAGATTTCTGTTTTTTTCTTTTTTTAATTTTTGACATGTTACTATGTTACTTGTTTTTAGTTCGTTGTATTTTTTGTTATAACCAAAAGTGAATTATTTAGTTTAGATTGTAATTTGAACAAAAAAAAAAATTGAAATTTGGAAGCTCACACATAATTTTTTTTTATTTTTTTTAAAAGTGGGCCAAATATAAAGTTAAAAAGAAAAAAAAAATCTCATAATACTACTCCGCTCCGACAAATCGGAGTCGGAGTCAGAGTCATAGCGGAGGTAGTACTGCATCTCAGAGTCAGAGTTGGATTCGACCTCTGATAATGCGGAGTCAGAGGTTGGTCATTCCGACTCCGATCCGGTCGGTTCTCAACCCTATAACTCTTTGAATTATACTAAATTTAATTTAATTTAAGATTAAAATTAAAATTTGAAAAGTTATGATATAAATTTTTATATATGTTGTTAGCAACGTTACAATATACCATGTATTGCCTTCATTATCCGTCTCTTGAACTTTTAATTATCTTTTGCACTTTTTGTCCGTTACTTCTTTGCTCATTATTACTCACTCATTATTACCACTTCATGATTACATGTCTCATGCACTTCTAGTCTCTTATTATTGCTTTGCTCACTAGTAGTACTTCTACCCTTTATTAAAATAAGCAACCTTAAAAGATAAAATCGAATAAAAAAAAAATTATTAATCTTCTCGCACGGCATGTTAGATTAAGAGTGGCAAACACATCGGTGCATGATTTGGTGGTGGTCTATATACGTACCGAATTTTATCTCTCAAAAAGTCAATATTGATGCCCATGCATGATGGCAATGGGAAAGGGCCGGGAGGCCCGTCATGACGCGCGAAGTTGACTACAAGCTGTAAAAGACTGTTGGTTTGAGAGACGAAATTGGTTGATGATCAGTAACAGAAAACCCCAGTGGATGGTTAATCGCCGCCGCCTTAGCTTGTCTTGGTGGCTCTCCGGTCGGGAATTAGGGGCTTGCTATTATAAAGTTCATCATAGTAGTACTACGTATACCCTAATACTATTATTATAAGGAAATTCTCGTCAATATCTGCATGATGCAACTTAATTAGATTAATTATGATTTATAAATTAAAGTGAAGAACATTAATTTATAATACACGGACCACCTGAAGGAAAGCTAAGTCCATAACAAATTGCTAAATTGACATCTTAACGACGTTCTTTTAGTAGTGGATGAGTGGAACCCACTGAAGTTTTCTGACCAGAAACCGAGTAAGTGGAATTCTCTTGATCATCACTTCAACACTTTTTGCAAACTTTGTCCTACAACGTCTTAGCAAACATTAAAAGTGGGTCTGTGTGTTGTAAAAAGCTAATTTGCATGTGCATTTGAGAACAGATATGAGACATCGATCTACTTCATGGAGCTGCATGCCACTTTTAAGAGCTTCTGGTGGTGAATCCTTGCAGATGTTCTAGCAGCTTGGTCATGCATTTGCCTTTAATGACGACACCTGAAAATAATTTGGTGGAAAATGAGAGGTCAGGGCTCTCCCATATTTTTGCCCTAGAAATTATGGGAGTATATATATGGTGGTCACTATCTTTTGAGCAGACAAAATAATGCATTTGAGTTTTTTGTGAAATAGGCTATTATACAAAAGATTACAATTGAAACTTTGAAAGGAATATTTGGTTTTCCTGTCTTCCAATTTCGTAAGAACTTTTAATTCTATAAAGTGTTGATATTCTACATGACACACACTCATGATCTATATGTTCTATTAATATTATAAGTTTATTATGTTAGCCGACATTCTGAAGATCATAAGTTATTAAGGTGATCATTCTCTTATAATCAGATCAATTCTTTAATAAATTAATCGTATGTAGTAGGTAAGTTAATTCCACGTTTATTATATTCAATATTGTGGAGCATAGAACAATATCATATATATATCCCCATAAAATTATACTTCCATACATTACCCCCCCAGAAAAAAAAGGCGTTGCATTACATGACATGTTTTGTTACACATCATGTGATAGTGGCCGTTTGGAATGGGATACACTGAATGTATGCTGCCATGATTTAGAGTAGCGACGACAGCTAAAATCTCGTAGACATGAAGAACATGTACGTACTGTGATTTTGCTGTGTTTCTTAATTTCTGGAGAAATGAATGAGAATGGTAGATTATGGATTTATTTACGTACATCTTTCTACATGCTTTTGGACTTAGCGTTCCATGCTTTTGGATGAAAGTCAGTAGAGGGAAATTAGGATATATACATGAAGGGAAGATTTAGAATTCCAATTCAAATGGAGAAAGGAGAGGAACCAGAGAGATTACTGGGCTGAGTTGTTTTTTTTTCTTTTTCTTTTTCTTTTTTTTTTTTTTTTTTTTTTTTTTTTTTTCACCACCATCAATAGGTAGGAGCTAGCCCCAGGTACGTGGATTATATAGAATTGGGAAAATCAGTCACACATGAAAAGAGTTGGTGTAAATGCAAGAGAGTTCTTTAAAGAGTTTCATTTCGTAACTAAATTTGGTGTAACGCACTTTATTTACTTTATGTATTTGATTGATTATCAAATTATTTCATTATATATTAATCACTAACTAATTTGTTGATTGAATTGGTATAACGTAGTAATACAATGCAATGATACTTGAGTAATTTCAGTTGGTAACTTATATAGAAATTATATATATATATATATACGAGTTTTATTGTAAACTATCTATGCATGACCCCTACCTAGCTAGCTCGGTATATATAGTATCTGTTAAAAACAATGCTTGTCTTCATTATAAATTTTCTCATCTCAGATATGTTACCTTTCAGTGGATTCAAAGATAACCGTTTAAATGGAGAACAACTTAATTATATGAGAAACATTAGTCGGTCTAACTAGGTTAAAAAAACTCAGAATAAAAAACCAGCATTTTTCATTTGTTAATTACACTTCTAAAGATCAAATTAGATTGTAAGATAACACAATTCATTTTGTCGTTATTTCGAGTAACAAATCGAAAGATGAAGGTTCATATCTGCTAGATTACTTGAGACGGTAATTATCGAAGATCAAATTGGATTAATTGATATGGTCAATTTAAGCTTGTAAAAGATGAATGTGGTTAAATCAGTTTACTTTTAAGGAGGATCCGAAGGGTCTTTACTAACATTTAGGCAGCAACAGATGGAAGAACAAGAAAGCCTACAAAACCATATATACCATCCTAATTGGTTCTAGGCTTTTTAGCCTTTGCCGGTAGCAGACAACATACCAAGGGTCAAAAATCAGTAACATCAACAGGACTTCATCTATGGTTGTGTTTCCCTTTGGCTAAGTTCTTTAAGAAATTCCAGCTAAGCTTTGATTTTTTGGTGGAACATTCTGTGTATATCATGTGTCGTATCTGTCTCTATATGGGAGCTAGCTAGCCTTGCTTGTAGTTTTTCAATGTGTCGCAACAAGAAAAACAGAATAGTGGTCTTCTTGTGCTTCTTAACCATGACCAATTAACAATGGTACTGCTTGGTGATGAACAGCTAAAACCGAAAAACAGATATATATATATATATATATATATATATATATATATATATAAACGTATAAAGTAGGTTTCATACTATTTTATAGCTACCCCATTTAATTTCTCGATCAGTATTAAATGTTCAATAAGTTTTATAAATCCTACATCACGTGTCTATTGATCTCTCACACTCAGCTTAGCTCATTTGTTTTCACAATTCTTTTCATCTCATTTCATCTAATCATTACAATTTTTTCAAATTTTCACATAAAATAAAATAAATAATTTAATTTTTTCAAATCCTAAAACAAAAATAATATTAAAAAAATATATTCTAACAATGTTTTATTCAACTTTTAATTTTAATCTCAACTTATCTCATCTCATCTCATCTGTAAAAACAAACCAGGTAGTTTCTCGGAATAACTCTTACTCAGTGGAAGCAAAGTAATTAAATGCAAGATCACTTATTTGTACTAGAGTTGGGGAAAACGACGTCATTAACATAAGCGCAATACTTGTTGGCGATTGGGTAATCAATAACATTAAAGCTGGTGGAATTGGTCAAATTCAAGCACTAGGAAGGCCAATCAATATGAAGAATCTTAGAAAGCATTTGATACTTTTGGGTCGAATAAAAGGCTAACTAACTTTTATGTCGTTAAAGCAAAAGGTGTTAACTTTGGCCCGGTAATACCTGACGATATATGCTTTGTATTCACTGCAATGCACTTTTTGTTGAAGCTTTTATGTCGTTGGGACGATAATGAGAAAACTAGGCCAATCAATATGAGAGTGAGGAGCTATTTCCTCCCATCTACATGTTTTTTTCTCAATTAATGCTCTTGTCCCCTTTTTGTAACTCTAGTTTCAAATTTTGATTTATAACTTTCCGTCCACCTACAAGGCACACACGACCCATCAAATGTCCCCCATGCAGTTAATCTTCAAGTTTACTAGAGTAGCAACTCCACGAGATAGGTGCACAAGTGTCGCATGTCGCCATGCCATTATGCTTTATAGAGAGCCACACGCGTCGCTTCTATAGACTCCTAGGCCTCCTCTCTCCTAGATATAGCAAAACCTTGGATGTATCCTATCTTAGGTCTCGTTTTTTTTTTTACAACCGTTTTGATCTGATCTTATCTAATTATTATAATTTTTTTAAATTTTCATAAAAAATAAAATAAACAATTCAACTTTTCAAATCTTAAAATAAAAATAATATTAAAAAATTATATTCTAACAATATTTTATTCAATTTTCAAATTTTATCTCAGCTCATGTCACTTTCTACCGCTAAGGATTTCAAGGATAAGCATCAATAACAACATCACAATTGATTATAAGGTATAATTGTGATTTCAAACACAACTATTAAAAAATTTTCAATTGACATTGCCTTGGGATTGGGTTCTGAAGTTAGGATCGACTCAACACCTTTTATTTTAATTCATAGCTTATAAGATTTGACATGGTATGCACAGATGCTTGCAAGTATTAAGCTAAGATCTAACGGATAATTGTGAGAAAAACTATTTGCAATAAACAACAATGCATGGCTTAAAAAAAAAAAAAAAAAAAAAAAAGGGTGGGGGGGGGGGGGGGAGAAGAAAGAAGAAAACAACAACAATGGCATATAAAGAGGTAGTGTATTCATCCAAAACAGGAATTCCACAAGTTGGTGCAAGTAGCATAGCAAGAAACAGAGAGGAAGCATATCATTTTCGAGAATTTCGGCACATCGATCAAGCCAGAGATATCCAACATTGTGGCTCTTCGAACATACCATGAGTATCACAAACATCTCTAGATACTAGGCCCCACTTTTCGCAGACACGTGTCATCACCTGCTTCTTCCTTTCAGGTTGCCTGCTTTTGATTCTCCCCAATAATCATCTCCCTTTGACCTTTCCTTTGTAGCACACTAGCATAAATCTCACAATCAGAATTTCCAGCGGAGAGAAGAAGAAAATGAAGGTGAGTGAGTAGAACATGTATTCTCTTTTCTAGATAGACCATCTGTATCTCTCAGAGCTCTTATGGATTGACTCCCTCTCTGTTTTATCTTCTTTCTCTGTCACAGATCTTCAACTGGGTGCACAAGAGGTTTCATCATACCGTCCTTAAGGGTTTGATTATTTCCCGACTTTGGTCTTTATTGATTCCTACCATAAAGAATTCACAGTTTTTGCTCAAATATTCCTTGCATCAATTTTAAAATACTATGTTATCGTCTTGTTCAACCATTCAGTTAAATGTTAAGTGTTTGTCACTTCAGAAAGCTTTTATGATCTATCTGCATTTTGTGTTTTTGCACAGATGGGCTTGCTGGAAATGTGAAAACAACTGAATTGGCTACAAAAAACACTGACAAGCAGGCGTTACTCAAACAAGTTGCTCTTGTTGAAGTGCTTGATGGCTGGAGGGATGGCATTCTTACCATTGGAACGTTGGGATTCGACCCTCTAAAACCCTTCAACCAACGAAACGAGTATTTGGTCTTGCAAAGCGAGGAAGAGGATGAGCAGAATGAAGAAGGTGAATATTCAAGCGATGGTGATGATGACAACGAAGAAAATGTCGAACATGAAGAACTGAATCCATTGATGTCCACAACATTTGGACACAGTTTTGAAGATTTCGAATCCAATCCTGATAATGGCAACCTTGATGGTGATGATGATGTTCCTCTAACTCCATTTATGGGGTCTCCAGGACTCAATGCTGAGTTGAACAGGGATGGGGAGCAACAGAAAAAGAAAGGAGAAAGAATAACACTGGCTGATCTTTTCATGGCTGATGCTGATGTTGAAGGGGAATTTGATTCTGGAAAAGTCCCAAATTCAGGGGAAAAGCCAGTTCTTAAAGCAAAGAATGGCCTCTCTTTTGCCAAGAAGTTTATTCCTCGTGTAAAAGAAGATTCACGTCCGATCCAAAACTTGCAACGAGTGAGTAATGTTGTTTTATTACAAAACCCTCTCTTGAGACGGAGGAATATAACAACCGATATCCATTATTAAGCTTACTATAATGATTTTTCTTTTATTATAGTTTTTAACTAGGAAGTGGTAGCTTGTTATAATGGAGTATGCTATGTTTGATGAATTGGTTTTAATAATTTGCAATAATGGTGTAGCTGATGAAGAAGATGTTGAAGAGGAAGATCCATCCAGATTTTGATGCAAAGATGCAGAAATCAGATTGCCTGAAGCCTGGTGCAATAGGACCTGTTCCCAATGTCAAACATGGAGACTCTGAGTTCATCACTCTTCTTCCTACTCAAGGTAATTCTTCTAAATTTAACTAGAGCCCTAGTTTTTTTCCCCAACCATCTCATTTCCCAGATTGTTAGCAAAGAAAATTAAGAGCATACAGCTGAAATGTTAAGTACAAATGGGTGTGCCTACACAGCCTGATCTTGTCAATCTTGAACCCCAAATGATTGGGACACAGTCACACATATGTTCCATATCCAAGCGCTACCATGACCACGACCACGACCACATCCATGTCTCTCTCTCTATGTTTTAGCATTTTCCGGGAGAGAGAAAACTAAATGATGTCCCTACAATCTTACTCGTAAAAAATTTATTTGCAAGTCTGTTTATTAAAAGAACGAGTATAGAGTCTCATTCGGTCTTCTAATTTCAAGAGTGATTCATTGATGTTTGTCTACAAGTGAATTAATTATGAGAATCTAAGCCAAAAGTATATGGAATTAGTTTGACCCAGGTGGTTTGTGCTCAAAAATAATTCCATAGCCATTTTACCCTAAAGCCCTAGCCTTCTTTCTTGTACCATACTCAACCGTTTAACCTGTTCTAGTTGTAAGTACTCTCCAACTGCCATGCATGAGAGGGCCAGTGTGGGCTCACAACAAAGAAGCCATCCTTACTGTCATTTTCCATATGATAAAATTCGTCAAGTGCTAATGGGTCCCTTCTACAGTACAAAAATAACTCTAGGAACTCCTTTTGTTTGGATACTTAACTCCTCTCAACTTATCATTACAATTTTTTTAAATTTTAACACAAAATATAATAAAGAATTCAATTTCTTCAAATATCAAAATAATAATAATATTAAAAAATAATATTTTAACAATATTTTATCATCTCAACTCAACTCACTTTAACATCCAAACGCAACCTTAATATTGGGTAATAAATCCAACCAGGAAGGGTTCCTCCTTTAATTATATATATATTCAAATCATTCTGTTATCATATGGATGATATTTAATAGTGGTTGCAGTTTAATCTGTTTAACTCTACTCCATTTGTTTTTTGAAATGAAATAATATTACGAGAGATGTTCGAGATTGCTGGGTTTGGATACATAAACTTCCTTATCTCATCTCATCTTATCATTACAACTTTTATAAATTTTTATATAAAAATATAATAAACAATTCAACATTTTCAAATTTTAAAATAAAAATAATACTAAAAAATTATATCTAATAATATTTTATTCAACTACTTTTCAAAACATCCAATCTCATCTCATCTGAACTATTGATCAAAACCCAATAAATCATCTTATTGGGTCAATATGTCTTCCACGCTTAAAAATTCGGATCAAAATCAAACTCATTTATGCATTTGATCAATTAACTCATTTAATTGTAATTAAAATTAGATGTGGGTTTTGTTGATACCTTTGCCCCCTTGCTGCAGGTGCTACAGTGGATCTTTGATTAAGGACCTGGT
The DNA here is from genome assembly GCF_004785595.1 of Juglans microcarpa x Juglans regia. NCBI lineage: Eukaryota > Viridiplantae > Streptophyta > Magnoliopsida > Fagales > Juglandaceae > Juglans > Juglans microcarpa x Juglans regia. The sequence goes on from NC_054595.1 coordinate 7,482,542, forward strand.
TCCTAGAGATTGTTTTTTTGTGATTGCTATGATGAAATAATTTTTCAAGGACAGTAATTTCTGAGGTTCTCTTTGTATATGAACTGTTGGATCATGTATTTCTCTTGTGCAACTTTCTTCGATGTTTTAGGTTTCAGTGTATGATGGAAGTTTGGTTTGTCCCGTAACTGATGCACTATGATGGTTTATGCTTTGAAAACTTGCAGGCAATAGGAATTCAATGCAAACAATTGCATCAGTACTATTGCACATTTTTTTGGCAACCTTCTCAACCTGTTGTTTCTTTTAACATTTTACAAACCCAAGTACGGCTTAAGTACTTTTAGAAGAATTAAATATTGAAAAAGATTATGTTAAGTCTAGTCTTATAATCTCAACAACACATCATGCTATACAATTAGTAATATGAAAAATGCTATTTGTATTTAAGAAAAATTTACAAAAAACTTACTTCTCCACATATCAGTTATTGATATACAGAAAGTTATAAAATTTGAAATTTGAAATTTTAATTTAAAAATAAAACTGACAAAATGAATCTTGTAAGTAAAACTTTGCTCTTGCTAAATCATACCATCTACGACCGTTTATGCTATTTGTTGAATTAAAATATAAATAAAATTACGTATATCATTAAATTAAGTTAGCAGATGAAACATAATATTTCCAATTAAGTTAATAATTCTTTTTTTTTTTTTTTTTAATTTCCTCAAATTTCTCTCTTGTTGTAGAATGGATTTGAACAATTTCAAATGCATCATCCTCAATTATCAATCTTTGCAGGCCCAAATCTTAATTACCAATCAATAGGTGATCCGCTGTTGCAAAGAGCATAAGGAAGCCCACTACCATTTAACAGAGGAATCCCAGTTGAACTTTTAAAGTATCTGTTAGTGGGCTGAACCCATCTATCATAGGGCCCATGTCTTCTTCCTATTCTGATAAGCTATTTTTATTTTTTATTTTTAACGGATACAATATAGCCAAAATTGATTAAAGATGTTTTTGTTAGAAATTGCTAAATGTTGACTTCGATTTGGTAAAATTTGGAATTTTATATCAGTTTTGGGAATGATGAAACATCAGTACTTTTGCTATTTGTTTAATATATTTTTATAGATCGTCCGACTGAAATTTCTAACATTATCAAAACTCTCTTAAAAAATGTTAAGATTGATTTAGAGAATGAGATAAGATGATAATTTTTTAAATAATAGTAAGATAGTTTGTGAATAATAATCAGATAGTTTAAGTTAAGTAATTTTTAAATTTTAGAAAAAGGAAAAAATTGAATAAAAAATATTATAAAAATATAATTTATTAATATTATTTTTGTTCGAAAATTTGAAAAAGTTGAAATTATTTTTTATTTTTTATTTCAAAGTTTGAAAAAGTTTTAATAATTAGTTTGAAAATTTTATATTTAAATTATATTTAAAAATAAGATGAAATGAGATCAGATAAAAAAATTTTATCTCATCTGAAGCCCAAACAAGCCCTTAAAGAGTCAATCCAAAAGCTTTATGATTATTGAACAATTATTTGGCAAAATTCTTTTATCCCTTGAGATCGTAATAATATTATACGTTTAGTTACTTTTTGTTTTTTTATACGTTTAATTATGGTTGTTACAAAAACTCGATTACCGATCGGCCCAATAAAAGTCGTCAATCGTGACGTTCTCTATAAGTACAATTTGGGTCAGTCCAATGGCAAGAGTTAGACATTTAGAATACCAACCAAATGAGTCGAACAAGGTGCGCCCCCTTTATGTTATACATACATAATATATATATTAGAAAATTCTATATACCATATTACCATCTCACTAAGTTAGATATGACACATTTATCATTATTAAATAATTATTTATTACATGTTTCTTTATTATCTAATGATAATTAATGTGCTACATACTACTTAATATGATCAAAATATAATGAGAGTGTAGTATATAGCATTATTCATATATATATATATATATATATATATATGAAAAGTTCTACAAAGTACACCACCCGCGTCTCACTCTTAATCCACTATGATGAAGTAGTATATTGTCCATCAGACTCTGAATTTCTTTTTTTAAAAGAATTAAATAAAGAGCCGATTCAAAAGTAATAGAAAGTAACACTTTTATAAAAATAGAATGAAAATAAGATAGGAGTCTAGCAAGTAGCATTATAAATAACCTATTTGCACACATAATGCATATCTAGGAGCATGGGAGTTCAAATTGAGTAACCGGAGAGACAAGATAGGCAGTCAAACTTGAAAGAGAGAAGATAGAAGAAAGCCATGAAAACAAGGTGATGCTCGTGGCGGAATGTTGAACATGCAGGGTGGCTCCCCAGATTGACCTTGTGCCACCAACCCTCACGATGCTTGCTCATAGTCAACTTCAAACTTTTGAACCAAGCTACATAAACTGGTTTAACACTCTCCCAGCAGCCCATGTAGTTTGTTTGGATTCAGGTTTCTGAGCGATCAACCCCTGTGTCTTGTAAGAAAACACATACACACACACACACGTAAATAATCTTAGCCAGATTTGGAGATTTTCTGTTTTTTTTCTCTTCCTTAGTATTTACACATGATAATCTTATTATGGTTTCCCGGAGATCCAACCCTGCAGTGAGGACAAAGATGGCCAAAGTTTATACGTTTGAAGAGGTGGTGAAGCACAATAACAAAAACGACTGTTGGATTATCGTCTTTGGGAAGGTAAGCTACCTTCAAACTTCAAAGGCTTTTTTTTTAATAGGCAGTACTGCTGCATGTATGTATGGTTTTGAAATCTCAAGAGATTGAAAAACGTACGGTGTAAAAGTGTATGTAAAAGTGGGCAAAAGTGCAGTGCTCCTTGTTGCTTTAGTACTTGAAAAAACTTTTTCACTGGGGAAATTTCCGTTCACATCCTCAAACTACAACGTATTTTGAATTTTCATCTTCAAACTTTATATTATTTTTATTTCTATCCAGAGCGTTTTGAAAAATTTGGGGTGCAAATAGAGGAAACGTGGAAGTAAGTTTGAATGCAAATCGTTGGTGTTTATCATTACAGAAAATCTGATAGTTTAGGTTGCGTTTAGATATTGAGTTGAATTGAGCTGAGTATGAATAGTAGTAAGTTGAGATAGTGGAGTGAATTCTGTGGGCCCTACCTAATATAAGTTTAGATGTGTTTGGTTGTTAAAATAAGTTTAGATGTATTTATGAGAAGTTGAAAAAGGTTGTAGATCTCATGTGTAAAGAGGTGTTGAGTTAAAAAATGTTATGGATCCCATATATAAAGAGGTTTTGAGTTGAGATGAATTTAGTGATTTGAGAGTTGGGTATTTGGATGTTAGAGGATGTCTAAATCTGAACTGTAGCAACGAAACGAGGTTGCAATGAGATCATTTGAACTGAAAAGAATTGTTTGGATCGGGGGTCAGATAAGTAGGACATGTCTGGATGTTGTTGGGGGTATGTTGTTAAGGTCTGACATTTGAAAAACATTGATGATTTTGGTGGCTGCTAATACGTTTGAATGCAATCTCAGGTGTACGATGTCACCCAATTTCTTCATGAACATCCGGGCGGTGATGAAGTTTTGGTATCAGCCACAGGTAAAGCAATCTCTTCTTTCGCGTTTAATACTTACCGAGAACTAAACGACAAATCTAAATTATTGCAGAAAAGGATGCAACAGACGAGTTTGAATTTGAAGGCCACAGTAACTCTGCAAAAAATATGATGAGCAAGTATTATATTGGTGATATTGATAGACCTGTTGTTCCTGTGAAACACGTACAGAATCCAACTCAACTACAAAACCAATCTTCAGGAGTTGCGATGAAAATCTTCCAATTTCTGGTGCCCTTGTTGATCTTGGGCCTAGCATTGGGCCTGCGCTACTACGGCAAAAAGGGGTAGTTCAAGTGTTCCACTACATGAAATTTAAGGCTGAGCCTAAAGATTTAAGACAAAGTACATTTTCCTTTCCCGCAGCCCATTTCCCTTCTGCTTCTGTTTCTCTTGTTTTCCTTGGCATTTTCACATTGTACGAGAAAAGGGAAAAAAGCCAAACAAAAGCGTAAAGCTTGCAATATTTTGAGCTCTGAGTAAACATGTATGTATATGCATTCTAGGAACAATTATTGTGTTCATTCCGAATTTCTATTAATAATGATCTTGAAGTTGTTTCTTTATCTTTCTTTGCATTGTTTAGTTGCTTGCTATTCACCTGATCAAAAGTTTAGTTGGATCTTTTGCATTTGATACTATCCTCCTCGGTCCGTTAAGTTTTTCCTATGGGTCTCGAGTGTTTGGAATAAAGTTGTAAATAATTATGGGGTGCAAGGTCCTTGGGCCCCTTGGGAAGAGTTTCTTGCAAGTACATATTAGATTATTCAAGAGGGATTGTGCATATTGCAAGTCCCTGGCACTACGCACTGTGCACATACACAGGCGGGCAAGCAAGTGCACAGTGCCATGCACGTCCCGCGTGCACAGTGCACACAACAAGTGCACGTCATCGTGCACATGGGAGAACCGTGGCGGCCAGCCGCTCACCTAGGTGGGAGATAGGTGGTTGCCGACATTTTCTACTGTGGTTGTGGTTGTCCCTTACAATGAAGGTCGTGCATGGTGGGCAACGGACGCATGCTGTCACCCAAAGGGAGCCTCTCTTCTAGTGGCGCCCACCAGCCACCGCTTGAATCACTGGAGATTTCTGTCTTCAGAAATGTGGTCCTCGACCGGCGGGCCGCCTTCGCTGCGAAGCTCCATGTTGCCACCAACAAAGCAAGACACAAGAGCTGCTCGGCACCAATGAAACTGAGCCCATCCCGCCATGCATGAAAAACCACTCACTCGGCCACCGCTTGAATCACCTGCGATTTCTATTGCCGGAAAGGTGGTTTTTGATTCGCAGGGCTCGTTCGCCACAAACCTCCACTCCTCCACCAGTGAAGCAAGCCATAAGAGCTGCTCGACACCAACAAAACTCTGCCCAAATCGTGAGCTCGTGGAGCCACCAATGGCCACCACCAAGCTGGCGACAGTGATTGTCTAACCTGTCCGTAAGAAAGTAAAAACAAGAAGAATAAAAACAGAGAGCTGGGTCGATGGAGAAGAAAACTTTTCCTCTGGTATATTATGCTCAATGTAAATTATGTCTGTGGCAAAAGAATGGTATATGTACAAAAAGGAATCATAACCAACTAACAGAATTGTCCTAACTGTCCTATTGCTAGCTGGTAATTGTAATAAAAGTAAAAAAAAAAAAATATAACAAAGAAATACAACAAATGCAGAAGAATAATTAACGACTTGTAGCTTGGCTTGTGTCCTCTAACACCCCCTGGTCAAGATGGAGAATAGAAATTTACTATTCCCATCTTGAGCATGAGTGAGTGTAACAGATGGGAGGGTAAAGCCTTTGTGAATATGTCGGCTAGCTGAATTTGAGAGGACACATGAGTTGTAGTGAAATATCCGGCTTGAATCTGATCTCTAACCAAGTGACAATCAAGTTCAATGTGTTTTGTTCTCTCATGAAACACTGGGTTGGCAGCGATGTGAAGGGCTACTTGGTTGTCACAAAAAAGGAGTGCAGCTTGAGGATGATGGATGCCAAGATCAGTGAGGAGGTAACGAAGACAGGTTAATTCGGAACATGTGGCTGCCATAGACATGTATTCAGATTCAATTGAAGATCGAGAGACGATCGTTTGTTTCTTAGATTTCCAAGAAACTAGAGAATCACCTAAAAAAATACAATAACCCTTGGTAGAGCTACGAGTGTCAGGACAAGATGGCCAATCTAAATCACAATATGCCTTAAGTTGTAATTGAGAAGAAGAGGAGAGTAGAATGCCTTGACCAAGGGCAGTTTTGATGTATCTGAGGACTTTGTAAGCTGCTGCCAAATGAGAAGATGTCAGCCTATCCATGAATTGACTTAAGAGTTGGACAACAAAACAAAGATCTGGTCTCATAATTGTCAACAATCTCTCAATTAACCTTTGAAACAAGCTTGGATTAATTAGAGGAGTGCCCTCATCCTTACTTAGTTTAAAATTCTGATCCATGGGAAGCTTGAGGGACTTGCAACCAAGCATGCTCGAATAGCCAAGATATGCAAAGCATACTTCCTTTGACATATGTGTATGCCTTGAGAGGATCGAGCAATTTCCAAGCCTTAAAAATACCTTAAACAACCAAGGTCTTTAATTTTAAACTTGTGGTTCAAAAAAAAATCTAAGTGAATCAATGGAGTTTTGACAAGTACTAGCAACTACAATGTCATCCACATAAACCAATAAAATAGTGTAAGAGGTCTTATCATGTTTAGTGAACAAACTATAGTCAGCTTTGGATTGGATGAAACCAAACTCAATGAGAGAGGAAGAGAATTTGGAGTACCACTGCCTAGGGGCTTGTTTAAGTCCATAAAGACTTTTGTACAACTTACAAACTTGGTTGGGTTTTCCTTTGTCATACCCAGGTGGTTTTTTTATATAAATTTCCTCGGTTAAGTCACCATTGAGGAAAGCATTGTTTACATCAATTGGTTAAAATGTTTCGGTCTAATCAATACCTTCAAGTTGGGTGTATCCCTTAGCTACTAAACAAACTTTTAATCTCTCCATAGTACCATCAGATTTAAATTTTACTTTGTAAACATACTTACAATCTATTGCCTCTTTCCCTTCAGGCATATCAGTGACTGTCCAAGTATGGTTTTGTTCCAAAGCTGCAATTTTAGCTTCAATAGCTTGGCACCAACCAGGGTCTTTTAAAGCTTGCTTATAAGATGTGGGTTCGAAGTGGATTGAAATGGAGGATGTGAAAGATTAAAAAGATGGAGTGAACTTTTGATAAGAGATGCAATTAGATAAAGGGAAAAGGCTTACCATGAGAAGCAGCTGGAACCTTGGAACCCGATTGGTGAGGTGAGTTAAGCAAGACCTGTTGGCGATGAAAATCTTGTAAGTATTTTGGTGCTGTCCTAAGTCTAGTGGACCTTTGAAGGGGGGTAAGTGAAAGTTGGTCATGAGTTATGTCAATGGAAAGGCCCGGGAAAAGAGATGGGGAATTGTTGTTGGGTGGTAAAATATAGTTGGCAGAGTCATCAAGAGGAGTACTAGTAGTGGATTGAAAGGTTGGAGGAGGAAGATTAGTTGGAAAATAGCAAGGAGTAGGGAAGTGCGAATTGAAAATGGGGGCAAGTTGAGGAAGTTGAGAAGGGATGGATGAAGGTGTTTGGAATGGGAAAATATGCTCATGGAAGACAACATCTCGTGATATGAAAATGGAGTGAGTTTGAAGATCTAAAAGTTTATATCTCTTGGTTCCAAAAGGATAACCAAGGAAAATACATTGGCGACCTCTAGGGTCAAATTTCTTCCTACCACTAGAAATGGTTGCTGCAAAACACAATGATCCAAAAACTCTCATGTGAGCATAAGTTGGTTTAGTATTAAAAAGAAGCTCATATGTGGCTTTATTTGCCAAAAGTGGAGTTGGAATTCTGTTAATAATGTAAGTGGCTGTTAAAACACATTTATTCTAGAATTCTAAACGTAGAGCAGCCTGAAATCTGAGAGCACGAGCTACATTTAATAAATGTTGGTGTTTCCTTTCAATAATACCATTTTGTTGAGGGGTTTCAACTTAAGTTTTGTGATGAATGATGCCCTTTTTATTTAAAAAATCATTCATTTGAAATTCAACACCATTATCACTTCTTAGAACTTGAATTTTGACACCAAACTGAGATTCAACTAAGTAGTAGAAAGATTCAATACACTTTCTGGTTTCAGCTTTAGCTCCAAGTAAATATAACCAAGTTGTTCTTGAAAAATCATCCACGATTGTTGAGAAAAATTTAGAACCATCATGAGCAATAGTAGAACTAGGGCCCCAAAGGTTACAATGTATCAACTCAAAAATTTGAGAGGAAGCATGAGAGCTGTTTGAGAATGGAAGACGATGACATTTAGCCAAAGGACAAACAGTGCATGGCTTATCATTAATATTTGAAATATGGCTCTTTACAATAGGATCAGGGATCAATTGTAATCGAGATAAAGAAAAGTGACCAAGGCGATAATGCCAAAGGTCAGAACCATGTACAGTATGTGTAACAGGATTAGTAATGTTAAAAACTTGAATATCTTGATGAAAATGCTGTGAAAGGAAAATGGTTAAAGCTGAAGGAGGGACTATTGTGCATAGTAGATGGTAGAGGCCATTCCTTAGCTCCCCCTGCCCAATCGTTGTCCAAGAATGTAAGTCCTGAATAAAACAAAATTTTGAGAAGAAAAGTAAGCACAATTGTGAGAGGCAACCAATTTGGTTGCTGAAATCAGATTAAAAGAAAAAGATGGTACGCATAGCACATTACTCAAATTGATTGTCTCGGTTAATTTGATATTACCAATATTAGTAACAGGTGCTGAGCTACCATTTGGAAGAGTGACTGAGTATGAAACAGGTGAGGTGATGTGTGTGAAAAAGGAGGTGCTACAGACCGCACTTGTGTCTAGAATCCAATTGGAAAATGAAATGTGTGAGTGTGAAGATAAGCAAAATGAACTACTAGACATCTTAGAAGAGGAAGGTGGAAGCAAAGAGGATGGAGAGTTGATGCTCGAGTTTAGAGCAGTAGCAGCAATAGAAGTATCTTTGGATTGGAGCAAAGCTATAAGTTGTTGGTACTATAGCTTGGTTAGGCCCACCCTTTTGTCACTAGCACCATCCAGGTCAGAATTAATAGAGAGAGTAGCTTGATTAGCAAGAACACCAGAGGTCTGAGGTTTGGAGTAGAGCTCGTCCCAGGCAAGCCAAGCAGCTTGTAGCATCATGAAACTGTATCACCAGACATATTGCAATGGGTACAAACAGGTACCTCTGCATTACCAAGTTTAAAACAGCTTTCCACAGAGTGACCATTGATCTTGTAGTGGGTACAAAAAGTTCTTTCTCTTTTCGAATGAGAGTTAAGGCTTAGATGTGGGTTTTAAGGTGGGATAAGGTTTTTTGGTTGCTAAAGCCATGGATTCAGAAGAGGAAGTGTTGGTGGTCATAAGATGATGGTGTTCCTGTAGTTGTATAAGGGAAAAGACTTTTGTAAGAGGTGGTAAGGGGTCCAATAACATCATCTGGTCACGAATAGGGGAGTAAGATTCGTAGATGTATCTGTCCAAGAGGACTTTCATTATGCCACAATTACAAACAGGTAATGGATCGTAGATTGAAAGCTCATCCCACAGAGTTTTTAATTTTCCAGAGTACACACTCACAGAATCATGATCTTGAAGAAGACTTGCGAGAGCTTTCTGGAGTTGAAAGATCTGAGGGCCATTTTGCTGGGCAAACCGATCGTGAAGATCCATCCATATTTCCTTGGCGTCATCCACAAAGTCAATGTTGGATTTAATAGAAGGGAAGACCAAGTTTCATAGTTGTCTGTGGTGAGTAGATCCGAAACAAGGGTGATGGCAAGGCTGTCACCATGGTTGAGGCGGAAGGGGTTGGTTGGGTCGCTGAGATTTGAATAGAGGGTGAGGGTGTTTGTGTTAAGGTCTGAATGAGTTTTGGGAGAAGGTGGTGGGGAAGATGGTTTTGGGTTCTCCATGAATACGAGCTCTCAATGGCTCTGTGATATCATGTAAGAAAGTAAAAACAAAAAGAATAAAAACAGAGAGCTGGGTCGATGGAGAAGAAAACTTTTCCTCTAGTATATTATGCTCAATGTAAATTACGTCTATGGCAAAAGAATGGTATACGTACAAAAATGAATCATAACTGACTAACAGAATTTTCCTTGCTGTCCTATTACTAGCTGGTAATTGTAATAAAAGTAAATGAAAAATATAACAAAGAAATACAACAAATGCAGAAGAATAATTAATGACTTGTAGCTAGTTGGTTTTGATTCATTTATGTACATATACCATTCTTTTTCCACAGACGTAATTTACATTGAGCATAATATACCAGAGGAAAAGTTTTCTTCTCCATCGACCCAGCTCTCTGTTTTTATTCTTCTTGTTTTTTCTTTCTTACATGGTATCACAGAGCCATTGAGAGCTTGTATTCATGGAGAACACTAAACCATCTTCCCCACCACCTTCTCCCAAAACTCATTCAAACCTTAACACAAACACCCTCACCCGTTATTCAAATCTCAACGACCCAGCCAACCCCTTCTGCCTCGACCTTGGTGGCAGCCCTGCCATCACCCTTGTTTCGGATCTACTCACCACAGACAACTACGAAACTTGGTCTCGTGTTATGCGTAGGGCTCTCCGTGGAAAAAAAAAACTTGGGTTCATGATTGGTTCTCTTCTGAAACCGACAGACCCATTGGATCCTTTACTTGAACCATGGGAGTGTTGCAACGATATGATAATCTAATGGATTCAGAACTCAATCAAACCTTCTATTAAATCCAGCGTTGTGTTTGTGGATGACGCCAAGGAAATATGGATGGATCTTCATGATCGGTTTTCCCAGCAAAATGGCCCTCAGTTCTTTCAACTCAAGAAAGCTCTCGCAGGTCTTCTTCAAGATTATGATTCTGTGAGTGTGTACTATGGAAAATTAAAAACTATGTGCGATGAGCTTTCAATCTACGACCCATTACCTATTTGTAATTGTGGCACAATGAAAGTCCTCTTGGATAGATACCAACGCACTTGTGTTATTCAATTCCTGATGGGGCTACACGAATCTTACTCCCCTATTCATGACTAGATCATGTTATTGGACCCCTTACTACCTCTTACAAAAGTCTTTTCCCTTATACAACAATAGGAATATCATCATCTTATGACCACCAACACTTCCTTTTCTGAATCTAGCATACTCTGTCTCCGGTGGGGTGTTCCTCGGTCACCTCTTCCCCGGCCATGCACACGGGCAGCCATCCATCAACATACATGGCCTAAGCACTTGCTCGGCCTACCCACTAGCTCTTGCTCAACTTGAGCCACCAGCTGGCCACTTGAAGTGTGGTGCCAAGAAGGTCATCATTTTTGCTCCAAGTAGAGATGCACCCAGTTGCCCGCCACAAGCTGCATGGCCAAAGTGTTCTTGCCACCTTTCTCACCACACTAGTCCCTCGGCGACAGGGAGTCTTGCTCAGCCATAGGGAGGTACAAATCTATAGGAAGATGCCTGACCAATCAGATGTTGCTTGGCCACACATTGCATGTCCATGCAATGGTTGATGCTTCTTACTTACTCGTACTGACGGTCGATAGCCATAAAGAGTTCCTCGGGCATAGAGTTGATCAGTCATAAAGCTTTTTGGCTACACAGACCATTCGTCAGCCTTAATAGTGTCCTCGACCATCACCTTCCTAGGACAAGGAGTTCCTTGGCCACCAAGAGTTACTGTTGAGCTCCACTGCTATAACACCCCGCCTAAAAAGCTCCTTAGGCCTTAACCGTAGTAACCTTAATCCTAGTTAAGTTGGAGTTGAGCTATTCTAGAATAAGAATAATTTTGGATATTTGAGTTGGCATGAGGACCTTATAATTTTGGGTTATTAATTACATTAGGTGATAGGAACCAAGGTGGGCCTAGTCTTAAAGATCATTTGCAAGTTTCAGGTCGGCCAATTACAGGATCATGGGCTAAGAAGATCAAGGAAGTAATACAAGGATTGGTGCAATCCACTTGGGACGAGTCTAGCAAGAACTGAATATTCAAAATGGGCTTAAGAGAAGGAGATCCAGTGATCATCCATGTGATACAAGGCATGAAAGAGTGCAACATAAATTAGGTCATATTATTATGATTGTGTGATTGAAGGCCTTGGACTTGTTTATTTCATTAAAGGGGCTTATTTTATTAGTTATAGAAATTGGTCTAGAATAATTGGGCTTGAGGATGCCTGCCCACATATTTCTTATTTCTTATGAACTAAGATTTTTAGGAAGGCATTGTATTTTGGACAAGGGCATATTTGAAAAGTTATTTTTTAGGAACTAGGGTTTAAAGAAGTATTGTAGTCGAGTTATTGTAGCCGCGGTACTGTAGCCGCGACACTATTCATCCAAGGGTAGTTTTGGAAGAAAGAGTTTTATTTTGGCTAGGGTTTTGATTAGATTTAGTTTAAATACTTTTTGTAGCCTCATGTTAAGGGTTTTTTAAATTTGATGAATTTCTTCATTGTGAGTTGAGTTTATCTCCTCTTGTTCTTGAATGAACTTATCAAAGGCAATTCACAACCTTTGTGGCATTCCTCCTTGTAATCTGGGTTCTTGAGATAGGTTCTTCAACGAGTCTAGATTTTAATATAATCTAGATTTTTGAATTGAGTTCTCAACGGGTCTAGATTCTTTATCCATTGACTTGATTTTGACTTTCATGGATGAGTTTTCAAATTGATTGTGGGTTCAAGGGATTCCGTTCCCACGGATTCATATCATTAGGGTTGATAGTAAGGTTAGGCTTAATCATGGCACTTAGTACAAAACTCACATAAGATTAACGGGATTATCTAAAATGGAAGATTCAGTGATATGCAGCTTGAATTGCGGAGCTCAGAAGGATTTGGTTACCAATAGATTGATTGCAGAGCTTAGATTTGGTGGTCAGTAGCAAATTGATCTCAGTCGGGATGAATTATCCTACCGAGTAGATGTCATGTGCACTGAATATAACTAGCATGGCGGTCACAAAAGAACGGGCGTGGAGGTCACAAGGACCACACGACTCTCTCCTCACCTACTAAGTAGAAAGACTCCAGACCGGGATGAAAGACTCATCTCGCCTTTTCTAGTTGTTGCCCACGATGTCGTTTAGATGGACTTTTAAGCTGGTCGGTTAGACTAGTCGCCCAATCTAACCGCCCAGAACCTTGTTGCCAAGTCTTCTCATCCAAAATGTAAAATATATTGGCGCCAAGTCTTCGCGCCCTCTGGTTGTGAATCTCCTCGCCTACCGAGAGGTAAGCCTTCTCGCCTTTGGGTGAGAAAAATCTCTTTGCTGCCCATGGGACATGGCTCATTTCCCAAATCTTATCGGCTCTCTTCAGATCTTGCTGCCTTTCATTGGTCTGGATCCGTAGTCCATTCTTTTGTACCAAAATGCTCTCATTTTGCACTAAATCTTCTCATTCCTTCAAATCCATGAAAATAAATAAAAATATAAAGAATAAAATAGAATCAATAGTATTGAAGGGAAAATGACACTTTTCATAAATAAAAGAGTGATAAAAAAGTATGTAAAAATAACACTTATCATAACTCAGTTTTTCCCACCCAAAACTATCCAAAACCGAAACTCAACAAAAATCTATCAAATTGAAGCCATGTGAACCCGCCGATTGCAATGGGAGATTTCATGACTTTTTTGTCAACCAAACCATGCCCCACGACCTGGCCACCACTGTAGGACCATTGTAGCCACAGTAGGGAAGAAATCATGGTAGTTTCAGGTCACTATTCCCCTTTCTCAAAAGGATACAAACTGTAGAAGGCAGCCTTGAAATTTCAGCAGGATACCTCCATCTCATCACCTTATTTCAGGCTGCACATTCATGATCACTTGGCAATCAACTTTCCACTTTCTACCACCAGAAAAAGTCTTCAAGAAGTGACCTTGCTCCTGAACAAATTAGCCATGATGATGGTTCAAAGGGATCAAAATCTGCCAAAGGAGAACCAGTTGAACCCGGCAGCCCCCTTGGCTGGTTTTGATGATTTTTCTCTTCTTTCCTTTGCCCCATGACTTGGCCAGCCCCATAGGAGTAATTTAGCAACCATAGAAGTGAAATTATGGTGGTTTAGTGCACTGTTTTGACCTGCACAAGATGACACAAGTGATGGAGTGCAAATCTGGAAAATTCAGATTCGTACTCCATCTTCCATCAATCCCCTTGACCAAAGCCAGCGTCCCCTTCCCCTTGGCTGCCTATAAATGGCCCCCTCACCCTCTAATTTCCTCCACATCTCAGCTACAAGCTTCCTCTTGAGCCTTGAAGAGCACTTCCCCCTCTTAGATATCAAAAGAGTGAAACCAAGTGAGTTTTTGGTGAGTTCTTGAGTGTTCATGTGTAAGGTTGTCTTGAATGCTTGGAAGGCCATGAAAATTGTAATTTTTTTTTTTTTTTTATCTTAGTTAGCATGTCAAGCTTTGTTTCCATGCATTGATACGAAATTTGGGTGAGTTTTGGGAAGGTTATCATGCTTAAATCAAAACCGGGTCAATTAAGGGATAGTTTGATTAATTAAATGTTTTCAGTGGGAATTTAGTTGTGATATGTCTTAAGCATGATTTGATATGATTCATTATTGTATTGACATGATTCTGGAAGGTTTAAATTGTGGTTAGAAGCATGCCATGGTAGGTTTTGTATATATCTTGTTTTGATCATCAAGTATGAATCGGTTTGAATGAAGTAGAGATTAAGGATATCTTAGCCATGATTAAGTGTTGGGATGAACTCTATTATCCAAGGATTAGTCTTTAATATGTCATAAAAGATGTTAGTGATCATTTGCGATTAAGCAAAATCTCATATGCATGCAACCATAAGGACCAATAGTTGACAATATACTTAGAAATCAACTAAAGTACATGCCACGGGTTGGGACCATTTGGATAAGTTCCACTTTGATTTTTAAAAATCCAAGGGCATAAATGGTTTTAGAAAGCCAAAAATATGAAGTCCATGAATTTTTATTAAATTTTGAGTTTGTTTGCAGTTAGTGAAAATTTAGGGTCTTAGAGGCAATTTTTAAGGGTCTAGGAGTATTTTTGTAAATACCCATTTTTGAAGGCTTTGATTTTGCACCTCACCCATAGAAGTATTAATCCTAACCTAGTATGCACTTGATTTATGCAGCTACGACATTATTTTTCAATTACTCCAAAAGTTTGTAAGTTGGACTCTAACTTACACCTTGATAGATTACGTATGATTTATTGATAAATGTCTCATTCGTGTTTCAATTATCACATTGAGCATAAAATATCATGTTATATGATACATTGAATGTATATTTACATAACATGTGATATTTCTACCATTTTAGCATATTGCATCTACAAATATCATTTCACATATAAAGCTTGCTCTAGATGCACATGTCATGAAATATATTTTTCAAGTATAGCATAAAAATAATTTTTGACATGACCCTAAAAGCTAGGATGAGAATTATCCTAGTGGAACTCTTCTGTCCACTCCAAAGTGTTTAAGAATTGAGTGATAACCCTTAGATTGACAAAGAACAATCAACGGGTTTTAAATGGATTCTATTTAAAGAATGCCGAAGCGAAATCAATATGTTATGACACATAATACTGGTGGGTGTATATGTTATGATGTTATGTTATATTACCAATGCATTGAAAACAACATCTGCAGACAATGACGTAGTGCCAACATGAGTTGTGCTACGTTCACTGGCAAGTGCTTATGGTGCATATGGAGAACCATGTTGCTACCAAACGTATGTTAATGATGTCGTTAATGATGAAATGTTATGATTTTTGAAAGCAATGAAGTGTGAAATGTTCTCTTTCAAAACGTCATGTTTTTGGAATGAGAAAGTGAAAATGTTCTCTAAAAGCGAAAGTGCATCAAGGTTTTTCTAAAAAAGTTGAGGAATCTAGATGGGTGACACATGCACATTTTTCTGCATTTCATCCAATTCGTATTTATCATTCTTCATGCATATTTTTCTCTGTGCAAGTTGGTTGTTTAACTTACTGAAATTTCGAATAAATCTCACCTCTTGTGGGACCACTATCATTCCCCTCGAAATGATAAAAGTTGTGATAGGACTGGTAGAGGATGAACATGATGGATCACTGGATGCAAATGGTTGAAGAGGAGCCGAACCTTGAACGAAGACTAAAAATAATTTTCATGCTTATAAGTATTGACTCTTCATACTTAAAAGCGTATGAAATAGTTGATCCAACTATGGAACTTGGATTAAGTATTTTGTATTAAGGAAATGCTATCCTTAAGTTTGAACTTATGATGGTTATTAATGCTATTGGGATGTTTTTAGTTCATTCTGGCATGAGTTATAACTAATCACCCTTATTTCGCTGTGATTATTGCATACTGCTAGTTGCACTTATAGGATGCATTGCATATTAATTGTCATGTACAAGGGTATGTAACCTTGTGTTATATGTTCTGACGCTCTAAGTCTCTGTTCCATTCCAAGAGGAGGTTGGGGGCGGCACAACTACCATCACCTTCCCCGAATGGACTCCTCGACCACAATTATTTCCATTGTCATGCATTGATCGGGAGGATATTTGAAGAAATGAATTACACAAAGCTAGTGTGAGCTGCTTTGCATATTGTGCGAGAATAATGAATTGCACGAAGCTAGCGTACAACCTCAATTGGGAAAAATCGGCTGCAGTGGCTAAGTCACCCTGGTATGTCTCTCTCAAAATTTGCTAAGTGAATTTTGTTTTTACTAACAAAATTGATTCATGTGGTGTGAAACACCGGCAACATAGCCCCACTCTTGCACCGCTCGAACATCTTAAATATGTCTTCATAGAAATAAACTGCTCGGCATCGCGGGCACCCCAGGTCTTTGTCATTGCCAAAGTATGGCTACCCACAAGCTTCTCTGGCACACCTCAAAGCCCCGCCATGCTCGTGCAAAATTATTCAAGTTTACAAATCTCACACTTTTGATTTGGATTATCTACGCTAACTAGTTTGGATTTTATTAAGATACTTGACCTTTGAGAGTCAATAGGCGGGACATGTCATTTGACTACCTGACCTCACTCACAGCGCCTCAACAGGCGAGACAAGTCATTTAGCTACCGGACCTATCTAGCCCTTAAAAGGGACAAGTCACTAGACTGCCCGACCTCTGTCACCCAGATAACAATATCAGCATAACATCTTCTCTAGCAAATGCCTAGTGTTTACACTCGTGCCACAACTGCCGCCAGCGGTTTACCTCCAAGAACAAACCTCCGAGCTCCACAACCGCCTCGCATTGGCTACCTTTGGGAATGAGTCGACGAGCTCAACAATTGCCTAAGATGGACCCAAGGGGTCGACAGGCTCCCTGACCACTTAGTGCAGGTTACTACAAACACACTCTAAACAACAAAATGGAAATGCCAACAACAATTCACATCAAGGGGCAAAACTCCACTAACACTATTAAAAAAAAACATAAGAAGAATAAATACTCTTTGCTAACGATAAACATTCCTACAAACGAAGTCAAAGCCGAGCCACTAGACTTGTCGCGAACAACGAGCAGCGATAGTCTCTTGACTTCTAGGCCCTCGTGCAAGCAAAGTCGAGTCACTGGACTCGCTGCGGACTAACAGGCGGGACAAGTCACTTTACTACCCATCCTCTCTCGCGCTCAACAGGCAGGTCAAGTCACTTGACTGCCCAACCTCGCTTGAGCTCAACAAACGGGACAAGTCACTTAATTGCCTGACTCTCTCGCACACATAAAAGCCGAGCTCCGCGCTTGCAACTAACATGGTTGAGAAAACCTCCAGCCTATCTTTCCAAGCCAAGCTTCGCGCTCGCAACTAATGCGGTTGAGTATATCTCCCACCCAAGTTAAGATCCTCGCTCACACCTAATGCGGTCAAGTACATCTTCTACCCAAGTCAAGCTCCGCGCTTGCACCTAGTGCAGTTGAGTACATCCCTCACCCAAGCTGAACTCTGTGCTCACACTCTACGAGGTCGGGTAGACCTCCCGCCCAAGCCGAGCTCTATGTTCGCAGCTAGCGCGGTCGAGTAAATCTCCCACCTAGCTCTCCAAGCTGAGCTCTGTGCTCGCACTTAGTGTGGTTAAGTACATCTCCCGCCCAACTTCGTGTTGTGCTGAAAATATCTGCATGTACATAGAATCGTAATAAGTAGTAAAGTGTTTTAAAGAAAATAGATGTCAAACCCACAATGATTAATTATGCTATCAAGTATTGGAATTTACTAAATTAATTACTATTTGAAAAACCAAAATTTGAAGAATAGATTATCTAAATTAAACTGAAGAAAATAACACTAAAATTAAGATTTTAAAGATAATAAGAATAGATCTAGAGCGTTTGATTTCACCTAGCAAATCCCACAAAATTTATTCTTCCTTGTTATAGAATTCCAATTATCCCAAGTTGATGATAAAAATTCTTTAACTATTCAATATTTTCTCTTGAACAATGCCAAAAATATCTTCAACTAATAACTCTATATCTCTATGTGAATTTAACTAATTGAAGACTCATTAAGTTCTTAGACTTTTCTTGAAAATCACACTAATCACGGTAAAGTATCTCTACTTTCGCTCAACTAATGGTGCTTAATCTTAGAGTTTTAATCACAAATCACCTCTTGATCATTGTGATTTAATAGATCGAATAATAATTAAGAACAAAGAATAAACACTCAATCATGGAAATATCAAAAATAAAATAACTTACAATATAAATTATGTGTTCAATGCTAAACTACATCAAAACTCTAGAAAATAGAATTAGTTTATAATGAAATTGAAAATAAAAATAATAAAATTAGTGTTCTTCATTGGAGTCAGTCGATAAAGCATGCAGCTCTCGCCTCTGCTCCCCCAAATCTGCCTCCTTGAAAGAAACTTAAATGATAAATTCTGGAATATTGAAATCTAAAACCCAGACTCTCCTCTCTTCTATTCATCCCACAAGATGAGATTAAGTAGATGTCAAAACTCAAATTCGGAAACAAGATAAATGCGGCTACAATCTAGCTTAAAGATCTAGAAAATAGTTTTTAAACATAAATGTTAACATAAAAGAAATTATCCCAAGAGTAACGGAATTATCTAGAATGGAAGATTCAGTAATAAGCGGCTTGATTTACGAAGTTCGGGAGGATTTGGTGGTCAGCAGATTGATTGCGAAACTCTGAAGGGTCCCACCGAGTAGATGTCGTGTGTGCTGAATATAACTGGTTTGCTCGCCTACCAAGAGGAAAGACTCCCAACCGAGATGATAGAACCCTCTCGCCAACCTACTAAGCAGTAAAGCTGCTCGCCTTTTCTAGTTATTGCCCATGATGTCGTTTACATTAGTTGCTTAAGTTAGCCGTTTAGACTGGTTGTAGTTGGGTCTCCTCGCCTACCGAGAGGAAAGACTATTTGCCTACAGAGGGGTAAGTCTTCTTGCCTTTTAAGATCTCGTCGCCTCTCGTCGGTCTGGCTCCATAGTCTCTTCTTTTGTATCAAAATGCTCTCATTTCGCACTAAATCTTCTCATTCATTCAAATCTAAGAAAATAAAGAAAAATATATAGAAATAAAATAAAATCAATAGAATTGAAGAAAAATTGACATTTTTCATAAATAAAAGAATAATAAAAATCACATAAAATTCACACTAATCACTTCACGTTCTGAAATCTTCATTACTTAACACAATCAAAACAAAAAATCGAGGACTTGCTCCAAGAATTTATTTTTCTATAGTTTTCTCCAGGCTATCTATGTCACAATTTAACTTAAAGATTCTTAAGGCCTTCTTGTTGAACAAGCCAGCCTAAGAATCGCAAGCATCTATTAGGAGTAAAACCCCCCTTAGCCCATATTGTAACAACGCACTAAAAATTCAACAGATGAATTTCTTTAGGATTTAGAAACTTCGTGAAAACCTCGAAAAATTTTCACGAATCAATCAATCGTGTAGGTTTTGGTTTGTTAGCATAGTCAGTCTTACTACTCCCTATGATGCCAAAAATGTGATTTTATTTATTTGTGGTACTTAGGAGTGTGAGAATGAGAAATGGTTTGCGCCATTAGCCTAATAAAACGATTTTTATTTTCTCGACAACAGTTGTTCAAGGCACTTCGGAGTTGAATTTCGCGAAATGAAGTACGCTTCTAGTTTCGTATGATTATTTAGGATTTTACAGTATAAAATTTATTTTTCACTTTCTCGGTGTGAATAGTAGCCTCGATGTTAGCACCTATATCAATGTTTTTAAAAAATCACAGGTGGAATGTCCAAATTAGGTTAGAGAAGTTTTATTTAGATACTTGACAAGATCTTAGCCACACTTCACTACAATATATTTTGGAACGAAAAATTTCATCCCAAAAGACTGGCATTTCGTCCTAAAATATTTTTTGGGATGAAAAAAAGCTATCCCAAGGTCATCCCAATAAACCTATCCCAAAAGGTCTTTTGGGACGAAAATAAAAAATTCGTCCCATGGACCGTTTGATCTCGTTAGAACGGATTTTTTTTTTCTGGGACGATTTAAATTCATCTAAAAAATTCGTTCGAACGTCTTAAATAACGTTTGAACAATGAGGGACTGTTCGAATGGGTATTTCATGGCCGGTTGATCGATACCAGTCCATTCGATGAAATACATATAAAGAAACGTTCGAACAAAAAACTTAATGATCGAGCGCAAATAGTGAATTGCCTGTTCGAACGCGTTCGAACGATGCGCAATTTTTTTACCGTTTAAACTCTAACTTGTGATGTTCGAACAGTTATGTCTGATTTATATATGTTCGAACGTTTGATGAGAGTTTAAAATGTTTTTATTTTCTTGGACAATACTATTTTAAAACCAAATAGATATTTATATTTCAAAAATACATTACAAATTATTCAATATAAATAAAACTAATCTAATAAGTCAGAACTAAATAAATAAACTACTAATAATACTAATAAAATTATCAGTACATTATATATAATTGTTCAATATGCAAAAACACTTCTAATGAAAATCAATTTTTTGGAGGCCTGAATTATTGCATAAGTATCTGCATTTGAAGCTGTATCTGTCTTTGTTGTTCTTACATTTGGAGTTGCATCTCTCTTTGTTGATCTTCTTGCTGTTTTATGCGTATCTTCCATGTCTGGTTGTTTCGTCAATTGAGCCTCTAACTCCTGCTGTTTTGCAATCAATTCTTCGATCCTAGAATTTTCATTCTCTAACGCAATGGCAATAGTGTTTGACGTTGATGAAGAGTTTGAACTCTTTACACAACGACCCAAACCCCACAAATATCCCGAACATTGACCCAGAACCTGTGTAAAAATTTCAACATCACTTGTTGATGAATTATGATCTGATGCAGCTTCAACAGAATAATTTAAATATGGTTAATTAAAAGAAATTATAATACTTATATAATTCTTACAAACATCGGGATAAGTCTACTCTCCATTACTATTAGTATGTAATGCAACATATAATTTCGTCAGATCATAATTGGTGTCTAACTCTTTCTACAAGAGACATTGTTAAGATGTAAAATTTATATTAAAAACAAACTATATAGAATAAAAAAATAAAAAAAAGTACATTACCAATTTTTGAGAGAGGCGATGGAAAGATTTTGAGCTTGCATAATGATGAATCTTTAACTTTGATCTATTCATTTTGTTTATAAAACTTCGCTCCTGCATAGAAGTTGTAAAAATTAGTAAGTGAAAATTACAAATATGACACATAAAGAATTCATTTAATTTACCTTATATGATGGATTCTCAAACATGTCGTAAAGTTTTTCCCATTCTTCAGGTCGGACGTCCTGAAAAGGATCTGGTGATGTAGAGATGTCTCAGGACGAGGGACCAGTTTACACAGATGAGATTGATACACTTGCTGATCATGAGGTCAAAGACTTAATTGTTGGTCCAGATGCTCCAGTGTACGATGGGACGAAGAGTATTAGGCAGGCATATTTATCTTCTTTCTTCAAGATCATGAATTTGATCATGTGTTGGGTCAAGTCTAAACTTCTAAGTTAATCTAAGAACAATGAAAATCAACAATAAAAACTACAAATTTAAGATTATAAATGTGGGAAATGAATTAAAGAAAAATTA
Organism: Juglans microcarpa x Juglans regia; assembly: GCF_004785595.1. NCBI lineage: Eukaryota > Viridiplantae > Streptophyta > Magnoliopsida > Fagales > Juglandaceae > Juglans > Juglans microcarpa x Juglans regia. Next base: position 7,504,387 of record NC_054595.1, read on the forward strand.
AGCTAAAAATATAGTTTAGAGGTTTCTAATCATGTGTGAGATGATTAGTACTTCTTAACTCATGTTAGCAAGTTAACCATGGTTAAGTGGGAACCGTAAGGCATGTGGCACATCTTGGGCTTGAGGAAAATTAATGGTATGGTATATGTGAGCTTGAATTGGAAGTATAAAAATGAAAGACAAGCCTAGATCCTTGTGGGATGGGCTTGTTGGGCCATTTTTGTAAACCTTGGATGTGGGTTTGGAGTGGGTTATTATATGGACGTTATGTCCAAATTTGAGGGGATTCTCTATGGCCTCAAAGGCCTACTAAGTTTGGGTCCAAATAACAAGTCTTTCTTAGTTTGGGCCAAATGCCTTCACTCTCACCAAGTTAGGCCCAAAGACTTCCTGCCTACTATATAATGGGCTTAATTTCTAAGGTTCTCAAGATGGGCCTAAAACCTTATAAATTCCAATTGGGTCTATGCTTATGGCACCTATTCCTAGCTCATCACATCCTTAGTGATTGAGGGTCCTTAATCAAACACTCTTGGGCTTACCCCTAAATCCATCCATACTTAACTATTTTTGCTTAGCCCATTAATAATGCCAAGTGTCATACCACTATTGGCCACTTGGTGGTTATTTGAAAAATAAAATACTAAAACTCTTCCAACAATTCTAGCTAAATTCAAAGTGTGATTCTTAAGCTAAAAAAATTTAATCTCTAAAACTTTCCCAAAAATATAATCATCATCTTACACTAACTAGGATTTTGGGAGCTAAGGTCAAGTCTTAATGGGACTTTCAGGCACGGTGTTACAAGGTGATTCCTTGCCATACCTCAAAATATATGTGTTTTTCTTGGAGAGTGATTCCTCACCAAATATGCAAAATATGTGTGTCCTCAGCTTTATCTCTCATTATTATGGGTTTTAGCTTATTGAGGTTTCGTAGAAATCTCAATGTGGTGGTCTCACCTGCAATTTTGTTTGTGGAGCCCTAGAACTTGATGTAGATATAGCCCAAGAGAATTATCACGAGGAAGAAGCTCTAGCCCAGCTTGAAGAGTATCTACAGAGGCCTGTCTCCATTAATGCTTATCTTGTATTTAAGATGTTTATTATAATTAGGAGATGAAGATTCTATGGCTCAATAAATCTTGATATAAGTAAGAAACTAATGATAGTCTATAACTATATTTGGGACGAAATGATAGTAACTTATGGCTATTACTATTAATGAAGATCTATTTAGTACATCTTTGGTACTTATAGATTAGTCTCCAACTAATCTCCCTTAATAATTTCGCTATGATCCAGTATGACTTGTGTGAGTGTAACTAGGGCTGTAAATGAACCAGTCTGTGGATAGTCCGCTTAGTACTCGCCCAGTTAAACTCAAATCGAACTTGACTTATGAAAAAAATAAAAAGCTCGCCCGTGAAAGCAAATACCTGCTCAATTAGTAAATGGCACATACTCGACTCGACTTGGCTAAGGTTTGTTAAGGCCCGCTCGATTATGCTCAAGTTGACTCGATTAAAGCTCATTCATGTATTGATAAATATATACATACACCTATATATATATACATATATATATGTATTAGCTAATAATATAAGCATAGCATTTTTTTAATTAAATATATAATATGTAGCCTAATTACTTATGTCTATATAATGAATATACTTCATAGCTATATTTTATAGTTTGTACAATAATTATTCAAGAAGATTTAATAATTTCATATACTAGTATATAAGAATCATATATAAAATAGATGTATGCTACTTGTTAGTTGTACAAATTCAATATTAAAATTTTTATTTTTTATTTATATGATTTATTAATTATTAAATCTAATTAAAAAAATAAAAAATAAACAATTCAAGTTGAGCTCGTTTTTAGAACGAGCTTGAGCTCGAGCTCGAGTATTTTGAGTCGAGTCAAGCTTGGCAAGCCAAAGACCTGCTCGTCTCAACTCGATTACAGTCATAACTATACCTTATAGGCACATACCTAGTTGGCAGAAATGAGGAATCTAGCTGACCGGTTAGCATTTTGAGTATTGTGGGCCCTCGCCAGCGAACTACCGAGAATCTAGAGTGCCACAATGTTCACCGCACAGCTCACACACCCCTCGCTTCTCTTATAACAAAGTGTGTGCTAACGTGCTCATTAAATAAGTGTACAGTTAATTCACAGCAGAACAATAAGAGGGTCATGGAATATTCTTACATGTCAATACTAGAGAAGCATTACTAACAACATAACTACAATATTCATAACTCACATGTATCCATATTATAAGTTAAATAAATCATAAAGTCATCCAGTTCAACAGAAATTAAAACATAACAACATGATACGAGGGAAAGGCCCCCAATCCTCAATCTCCCAACTGCGTCGGATTTCCTTGTACATAACTACCACTAAAATCTCCATCTGCGTCAAATCTACGATTTCGAAGAGCAGGACCGTATTAGGACTACCGGAATGAGGTTTCAAAAAATATCAATAGGTGACAACTAAGACAGAATTTAAATATAAATGAAGACGAAGAGAAGAAATAATTAGATACATGGAACATAGTATCAGACTTACCAAAATAGAGGTTTTCCGAGCAACACTTACATGAGTTCGTGCAAATTAAGAAAAACAGTGAGCCAAGCAAGTACAAGATGAGTGCGGGCAAAGCATAGCATTCTTAGGGCCATATATTTTTCTAAGCAACACTTAAGTCCACATAAAGATTTACCTAGCAACAATGCTCAAAACACAAAACACTAATTTCTAACTCGAGGGCCCAAGCCTTCCGATCAACTTGAAAACAGTCTTAAACATCTAGTGTTAAAACATCCTGTTATTCATGTTTGCCCCATGGTCACCCCTTAACAAGGTCATCCACACACCTTGGCTCTTTTTCCCATACCACGGATAAAGACTATGTGCGTGACTTTTTTTGAGCAACGCCTAGCTTCGCACCCCGTCCTTGATCACGACATCCTCTAGCCTCTACCATTATAGACGCTACGACTTTGACACGAGAGTGTTACCATCTCGTCTGAGCTCATTGTCGCCCAGGATCGACCCAGGGGACATCACTCAATTATTATATGTATCGAGTGATCAAAGGAGTTCCACCAAGATAATGCCCCATTTCAGCTTAGAGTCGTGATACACACACACCCATACGAAACTCTTTGATTTTTAAAGAAGTCTTCACACACAAAATTGCTTGGAAACAAGGCATTTCCTTTTTAGCAAACTACAACAAACATCAGAATTTCAATGGACAACATATCTTCACACAGATCCATCCCGAAACCAAGTACCATGCACAAAACTTACTTAGCACAAAGAAGAACAAGGGCTCAAGTCGCATGTGCCCACGAACATAATGTTGCCCGGTTGTTTAAAGGTGTTGCTCCTCAGATGGTTCCTCACGTGCATAGTCAGGAGAGCCTCACATCTCTAACTACCATTTCTGTTTTCGATTAATTTTCCTTGATTCAATTTTTTTTGTTGCTCGGGTTTGGAATTGGAAACCTAAATCTATTTTCTGGTTTTGGTTTAAAATTGGAATTGGCTTTTGTTCGGAATTAGTTTGTAATTAATGGAATTGACTTCATTATGCCAATAAAAATGTAGCAAATTTTTATGATGAATTGGGCCTCTCAGGCTTGAAAATTCTCCTAACATGTCATAATTGAGCTAAAAAGGTACATTATTGACGTGGTTATATTTCTCATCAACCAATATTAGATCAACTCTTACTTCTGAAAATAACAAAAATTTCAAGAGTTGATGAATAAATAACATAGTAACACATTAAGATAAGAGTACTGCAACATAACGAGTATAATACATAAACACATGTAGAACCGTACAGTCCTAGAAATCAAATTCATTGATTTATATATAGTACTACTGCTGCATGTGCTAAGAATAGTTGCATGATCTATATATATTCCACAGAATATCCAAAGACAAGCATGGGATGATTGATGATTGTCGAGATAGTGAAAACTCAGGCATATATTATATACTAATTAAATTAATAGAAAAGATAGAAGAATCTCACTGTTTCGTGGGGGTCTGCTTTTTTCATTTCTTGTCACTATGAAAACCGCGAGATCAAATTAATCAAAACCATTGGGGGGCTATCTTCCAAAACCTTGGTATAGTATTTTCATCTGCTGAAGATGACAAGGCCAGTGCTAGAAATTAATAAAGTCGATTTTTCCCTGTCATTTGTGCCTCAAATCTGCAAGATTCGGGGGATATGCCGTGTTCACAATTTGGAGGGTAGATTAGATGTTATGAATGAGCAACTTCAACAACTAAGAAGATCATGATAAAGTCGTATTGATTAGTCTGTATTAATAGGGCATTCTTGTGAAAAAATGTTGGTAAAGAAAAATCCTTAGTACCGATTTAAATCAGCAACAAGGCCGACATCCTAACCTTCCCTTTTTCTTCTCCTATTAGTTCAATTATTATATGTATAGTTAATATAATATATATATATATATATATATATATAGGTTGAAATAATTTTGCTAGGGTTTCATTTTTCTGCATGTATCTGCAAAATGGCATACATGAACAGAATCCTGCAGGTTTCTTTTATATATAATACGTAGGTCCGCGATGAGATATATATTGTAGCCACCAAAATCACTTGTCAAAAAACGAATGAAGCAGACATTTTAATTGACATATAAATTAAACTGGGTTCGTCGTCTTTTAGATTCCTCAGTCTCAAAGCCTAAATATAAAATATTATTCACGTGTATATAATATTATAATGATCAAGCCTCTTTTACTGTTAGCAAGTGGCAAATTTATTACATCCTTAAGAAACATAACGAGCGTTAATCAGATTGATAACTAGGACATGAACAACAACTCGAGGAAAACAATCTTATTATTACTTTTATTTTTTGGGAGCATCATTAATTGTTCCTTATCTGAACGTAGGAAGTCATCCTGTTTAATTAGTTCGTTGCGTTTATATGTCTTTTCGTGTCACAATATGTCGAGAAGTCTGGTTTGGAGCAGCTAATTAATGCGATCAAAGCCATATATCTATATATACCGAGAATCTTACGTCCTAAATGAATGTTGGTGGAGGGTCTTTATCAAGTTCATTAAGACTTCCAGAGAGGCAAGTCTGATCTCTTGATAATTGAGATTGGCTCTATATATATGTTGCTCTCGACCAACTTAATTGTGCAAGCCAAATGAGCAAAAGCAACAAATCAGCAATTGTACGCGTACTCTGTAGTTCTTTTTGTCTCTCTCTCTCTCTCTCTCTCTCTCTCTCTATATATATATATATATATATATATGGAGTTGAAACAATTTTTTCTGGTCTTTGTTTTTGCATGATTAATTAAGGCTTTGATTTCAACAATAAAATAAGATTTCCTACGTACACCACTGATCATTTGTACACGCTGAGGCCAGGTTACTTGATATTCACGAAAAAATAGACAAGAAGTCTAAAGGAGTGTGCATAAATATTATTCATATGTTTATGTTTTATTATTTGATCTTAAAAATGGTGTTTTTATCGTTTATCAGTTTGTTATATATATATATATATATAATTAGTAGTGTTTAAGAAATTAGAATTAATGATTTAGCGTTGTTCCTAACTTTAAGATACGTCTTAATGAAAAATAATATTGAACAAAATTGGAGGTTGACTACATATATAATAATAATATAATTTGCACATTCAACATGAGGCAAAAACATGGTGGATAATGAAGAGAGGTGATGTTGGTGCATGCATGGCTATTAATTAAAAGCGTGAAGGAAGAGTACCTATCCAAGAGGAGATAAGAAAGAATTAGACAAGAAGAAAATCGCACAAGGTAGAGAAAAACAGCTAGATCGACAAAATGTTAGCTTGACCTTAATTCGTTGGACACGCAGTCCATAGAGAATTGTCATATAGACTTCAAGGTAGAGAAAAACTCATTACATCAATTCAAGACGCGGTTGAGCAAACAATTGTAATTGCAATTCGCTTGATGTAATGTGGTAGAAATCTAGCTCGACCAAGCAAATAATTTGTCTGATTCTGATCTATCTTTCAAGTACTCCTGGTTGATCAGTTTGGATTGAGAGGTGCGCTTAATCCATCTCATCTTATATTTTCTTATCATTATAATTTTCATAAATTTTCACACAAAATATAATAAATAATTCAACTTTTTCAAATTGTAAAACAATAATAATATTAAAAATAATATTCTAACAATATTATATTTTATTCAACTTTCAACTTTCATCTCAACTCATCTCATCGCAACTCACTATCAAAACCTAATGGCCTAATTCTATCATGCAACCTGCGTGACACCTTAGATGCTCACCATATGTTTGGCAAACTCGATTTCTACATGCAGCATATGGTGTGTCCATAGTGCAAGATATGATCTCTAAGTTGCATCACTTGGCATCAGAACTATAGATTCAACTTACTACTATGGCACATAAAGGAGGTCGTGGAGAACAAAATGCTTTCTCTTTTTCAACAGATTAATCAAACCATCGCACATGAAGAAGCCATCAATGTGTTCGAAAAGGGGGAGAAAAGGGACAGATCTATAGACAATAAACAAGTTGAGAAACTTGGGATTCTTTCCCGTTCTATGATTAATACTTTGAGGAAGATGATCTTATGGAGAAAAATCCATCCATATATTGGAGCCTCACACAAATATGTGTATATATATATATATATATATATATATAGAACGCATATGTGAAAGGTACGTAAATGTTTTGGTTGAAAACATCGAAAAAGTTTTGGAAAGAAAGATATTGTATAAATTTATAAAGAGGATATTGTAGAAATTTCTAAAGAGGATTGTGACAGTCTAAGGTAAGAAGTTCAATTCATTTTGAGAAAATTAACTACGTTGATTTTGTCTCGAGTTGTCAAGGGGAAGTTTATTTTTGCTCGTAGTCATTATTGATAAAGAAGGAACTCATTTGTCATCTGAATCCTCTCCAACTCCGGAAGAATGATACATCACTTCATTTTCATTAGAGGCTCGCAGTTGCACAAGAATTGCTATGTGCGAGAAACCTTGGTCAAGTGAATTTGTTTGATCTTGGGTTATTTTTCAAAACTTGGAATCTTAGTATTGTAATTATTTTATTTGACTTCTACTAAGTATTTAAATACTTGGGATGACTATTACATGAAAATTTTATTATTTTTTTCGACAGTAGCATTCTATTAAGGTTAGGTGTGGATAGTGAGTTGAAATGAGATGAATTAAGATAAAAGTTGAAAATTAAATAAAATATTATTAGAATATTATTTTTTAATATTATTACTGTGGCGCCCCAATCCCCCCTTATATAAATACACAGGGATCGAGACGCCAGGATGGTGACAACACGGTCACACATCCCAACGAAGTGCCAGTGTGTGTACATGCAACAGTGTACAAATATAATAACGCAGCGGATAGTCAACTAAGTACCAGAATTTAAATACAAATATTTAACACAATTTATCTTTAAAAATTATACAGTCATCCCAAATATAATACAAAAGGTAAATACATAAACTGATAAAAACACATAACTCACTAAACAGGAGCAATCCCAGATCACTCCTCCAACGGAGCCAAGCTAAGGCTCGCCATCATCATCTGCATCAAAATCTGCGATACCATAAAATGGTACCACAGGTAAGTATAAACCAAACAACTCTCGGGATAAAAATACATTAATGCAACCAACAATATAGCAAAATACAGTTAACCATAAAATACCATTTTTTCCCAGAAAAAATGATTATTTCCAACACACGCCAAAAATCCCATTTTGGCCCAAAATATCCGTAACACATTTTCCCATAAAATGATTCACACAAACAATCCAATTATCGGACACTGTAGGCGGGAATCGCAGGCGGGACTCTACCACCGTCCCTGCTTACCACCATCCCTACCGCGTGCACCGTAGGCGGGAATCACAGGCGGGACTCTACCACCATCCCTGCTTACCACCATCCCTAACGCGTGCACCGTAGGCGGGAATCACAGGCGGGACTCTACCACCATCCCTGCTTACCACCATCCCTACAGTTCCTTTACACACAATAAATACTTAACAGAGCACTGTAGGCGGGAATCACAGGCGGGACACAACCACCATCCCTGCTTACCACCATCCCTACAGTCTCTTTTCCTTTTACTCACATGAAAATCCAAATCCAATAAATACATAAACATGTATGCAATACACGAAAACCCAGTTTTCGTTACAAACATGATCATGCATGCAATATGCGATGTACGTGAACAAGTCATAACCAACAACCACAATTCACAATGCAAACAAACACAACTCCGTCCACAATCCATCCGACCCCCGAAACTCCTCGGACTCAGTCCGGCAAAACAACCCAATTCACAGATAATATGCGTTAGTGCAAAAATATATTTAAATCACGAAAGTTCTTTAAGGAAAATACTTACAGTGCAATATAATAATTTCCGGAGGATCTCGAAGTTGCAAGTGGTGATTTCTGAGCAACACCACAGTGTAAAATACACTGTGGCCGTGGGTCACAGATACCCACTTTTCAACGAGGACAAACGAAGACCCAAAAATGGTAGGGTAGGGCCAAGAGAGGTCGGTGAAGCCAATGGTGGCGGTGGTTTGCCGTGGGTGGCGGCAAAATGGGCGGTAGAAGACCAAAATGCCCAAATCGGAAATGTAGTTGGTGGAGCTTCACCGGTGACGGATCGGAGGTGGGGTTGGGTCCAATGGGTTGCCAAGAGGTCGGAGATGAAGTGGTAGGAAGATGGTGGCCAATGGTGGTGCGACGGCGGCGCAACGGCGGAAGGAGTGCCGCGGCTTCGAAGAGCTACTGGCGGTTAACGGCGGCACGGATGGAGGTGAGGTTGGTGGGGTGAGGTCGCCGGCGGCTGGGGAAGCTAATGGGCTGGGCGGTGAGGGCCACCGCCGGCTCACGGCGGCGCTGGCGTGAAGGTGGCCCGCGGCTTCGTGGGGGGCGTGTGGGCTACCGGCGGCGAGGTAGGGGCTGAGGTTTGAGAGGTGAGGTCGCCGGAGGGAGGGGGAGCTGGTCGGCTGGGCGGTGTCGCGCACGGCGGCGCGACGGCGGCGCTGGGAGGAGACGATGGAAACGGGCGGAGGAGAGGAGAGAGAGAGATCGCGCGGGAAGGAGAGGAAATAAGGAAAAAAAAGAAAAGAAAGAAAAGAAAAAGGAAGGAAAGAAAAAAAGAGGGAAAAGAAATGAGGTCCAATCCTCATAACTTGGGTCACAAAAAAGATCCAACGGAGACGATTTTAAAACCACAAGTTAAATAAAATAATTTAAACGTAATGGTAAAGCCAAATTGAAATAATTAAATCCCACGGTAATTAATTTAAATATTAAAAGTAATTTAAATGCATAACAATAAATAAATATTTAGAAAGCACATAAAATTAATTTTCACCAAATTAAAATCATAGAAGTAAACTTACTAAAAATCCAACCAATTTTTAAAATAAGAGGATAAATTTTTGAACAATCAAAAATAATCCTTCAGTAAAAATACACTGAAATACGGGGTGTTACATCCTCCCCCCCTTAAAATAAAATTTCGTCCTCGAAATTTGTAGGGCCAACCATCACTCTAAAGCAGGATACCAAGTACAACCAGAACACTCTTAAGAAAATCACACAACCTCCAACACCCAACGGGCATGGATACAGCTTGCATAACTTTCCAAAACCCAAGAATAAACCACACATGGCATCCATTACGAAAGGTAAGATTAGACCCATACCTGCCGTAACTCCAGCGTCCTGAGTCCCTGGAATCTCGTCGCCAGCAATACTAGGAGTCACTGCATACACCCGAGCCTGAACTAGTTGCCTCTGATTAGTCCTACCACCGCGATGACCACCCTGATTCCCTTGGGTCCAATTAGGGCACTCACGAGCAAAGTGTCCTGTCTGACCACACTCAAAGCACTGGTTCCAACCCTGACGACACTCGCCCTCGTGGGCTCTATTACATCTACCACAAACTGGAGCTCGGCCCCCAATACGTATACCGGAAGCTGCCTGCGCTCTGGCCCCGATCCTTTGCACAAACTTCTGTGGCGACCCGGAGCTGCTCCCTTCACCATCAACGTTCAGTCGCTTCTTACCCGGAGGGGAACCTACCACAGCACCTCGCTCTCGCTCAGCAATTGAGGCCACATTGACCAACCTCTGAAAGTTCTGGATTTCCAAGCATGCGACCTGCCTGCGGATTTGAGGGCGCAACCCTTCTTGGAAACGTTCAGCCCGCATCTCTTCCGTAGCAATGAGGTGAGGAGCAAACCGCCCAAGCTCCATAAATTTCCTTGCATACTGCTCGACAGTCATGTCTCCTTGAACCAAATTATTGAAATCCCGAGCCAATTGCCGTCTCACCGAAACAGGAAAGAATCGATCATCAAATTCTTTCTTAAAACGCTGCCAAGACACAGCAGCCAAGGATCCCAACTCCATCTCTAAAAGTGACCGCTTGGTCTCCCACCAATTTGCCGCTTCACCTTGCAGCATATAACTCCCATATAATACCCTCTGGGCCTCAGTGCATCCACAGACTTCAAACGTTCTTTCTAGATCTTGAATCCACCTTCTAGCCCGTAATGGATCCTCTTCACCAGAAAAAGCAGGGGTCCTATGCGCTAAGAAGCGCTCATAGGTGCACCCGGCCTGCATCGCCCTGAACTGCTCTCCTTGCTGTGGACGAAAATTCTGCTGAAGAAACTCCGTCATCCTATTCAACGCCCTCGCCATGGCATAATTTCCATCACCCCTCGGTAATTCATCCTCGGGCTCATTAGCTTGCCTTCTTGGTCGTACCATTTTCCTGCCATAGCGTAACCCTTAACCCCACTATCAGCTTAAAACAAACTAAAAATATAATTATAGTAAAATAAATTAAAATACAACCATATCACATAAAATAAAATAAAATAAAATAAAACCAATAAAATAAAATATCATAAGATAAAAGGAATAAAACAAATGAAATAGTACACAAGAAAATAATTGAAACAAGTAAAATTGCCTGCCATATAATAAAATAACTAAATAAACTAAAATAACAAAAATAAGATAAATAACAAACAATTAACGTACAATTAAAATAAATAAATTAAATTAAAATAACGTACTCCCAACAAAATAATTTCAAATCAAAATTTTAAAATTTTCTGGTACTACACCTATGGGACATGTGGTTTTACCCAGAGCCGAACTGCTCTGATACCACCTGTGGCGCCCCCAATCCCCCCTTATATAAATACACAGGGATCGAGACGCCAGGATGGTGACAACACGGTCACACATCCCAACGAAGTGCCAGTGTGTGTACATGCAACAGTGTACAAATATAATAACGCAGCGGATAGTCAACTAAGTACCAGAATTTAAATACAAATATTTAACACAATTTATCTTTAAAAATTATACAGTCATCCCAAATATAATACAAAAGGTAAATACATAAACTGATAAAAACACATAACTCACTAAACAGGAGCAATCCCAGATCACTCCTCCAACGGAGCCAAGCTAAGGCTCGCCATCATCATCTGCATCAAAATCTGCGATACCATAAAATGGTACCACAGGTAAGTATAAACCAAACAACTCTCGGGATAAAAATACATTAATGCAACCAACAATATAGCAAAATACAGTTAACCATAAAATACCATTTTTTCCCAGAAAAAATGATTATTTCCAACACACGCCAAAAATCCCATTTTGGCCCAAAATATCCGTAACACATTTTCCCATAAAATGATTCACACAAACAATCCAATTATCGGACACTGTAGGCGGGAATCGCAGGCGGGACTCTACCACCGTCCCTGCTTACCACCATCCCTACCGCGTGCACCGTAGGCGGGAATCACAGGCGGGACTCTACCACCATCCCTGCTTACCACCATCCCTAACGCGTGCACCGTAGGCGGGAATCACAGGCGGGACTCTACCACCATCCCTGCTTACCACCATCCCTACAGTTCCTTTACACACAATAAATACTTAACAGAGCACTGTAGGCGGGAATCACAGGCGGGACACAACCACCATCCCTGCTTACCACCATCCCTACAGTCTCTTTTCCTTTTACTCACATGAAAATCCAAATCCAATAAATACATAAACATGTATGCAATACACGAAAACCCAGTTTTCGTTACAAACATGATCATGCATGCAATATGCGATGTACGTGAACAAGTCATAACCAACAACCACAATTCACAATGCAAACAAACACAACTCCGTCCACAATCCATCCGACCCCCGAAACTCCTCGGACTCAGTCCGGCAAAACAACCCAATTCACAGATAATATGCGTTAGTGCAAAAATATATTTAAATCACGAAAGTTCTTTAAGGAAAATACTTACAGTGCAATATAATAATTTCCGGAGGATCTCGAAGTTGCAAGTGGTGATTTCTGAGCAACACCACAGTGTAAAATACACTGTGGCCGTGGGTCACAGATACCCACTTTTCAACGAGGACAAACGAAGACCCAAAAATGGTAGGGTAGGGCCAAGAGAGGTCGGTGAAGCCAATGGTGGCGGTGGTTTGCCGTGGGTGGCGGCAAAATGGGCGGTAGAAGACCAAAATGCCCAAATCGGAAATGTAGTTGGTGGAGCTTCACCGGTGACGGATCGGAGGTGGGGTTGGGTCCAATGGGTTGCCAAGAGGTCGGAGATGAAGTGGTAGGAAGATGGTGGCCAATGGTGGTGCGACGGCGGCGCAACGGCGGAAGGAGTGCCGCGGCTTCGAAGAGCTACTAGCGGTTAACGGCGGCACGGATGGAGGTGAGGTTGGTGGGGTGAGGTCGCCGGCGGCTGGGGAAGCTAATGGGCTGGGCGGTGAGGGCCACCGCCGGCTCACGGCGGCGCTGGCGTGAAGGTGGCCCGCGGCTTCGTGGGGGGCGTGTGGGCTACCGGCGGCGAGGTAGGGGCTGAGGTTTGAGAGGTGAGGTCGCCGGAGGGAGGGGGCGCTGGTCGGCTGGGCGGTGTCGCACACGGCGGCGCGACGGCGGCGCGACGGCGGCGCTGGGAGGAGACGATGGAAACGGGCGGAGGAGAGGAGAGAGAGAGATCGCGCGGGAAGGAGATGAAATAAGGAAAAAAAAGAAAAGAAAGAAAAGAAAAAGGAAGGAAAGAAAAAAAGAGGGAAAAGAAATGAGGTCCAATCCTCATAACTTGGGTCACAAAAAAGATCCAACGGAGACGATTTTAAAACCACAAGTTAAATAAAATAATTTAAACGTAATGGTAAAGCCAAATTGAAATAATTAAATCCCACGGTAATTAATTTAAATATTAAAAGCAATTTAAATGCATAACAATAAATAAATATTTAGAAAGCACATAAAATTAATTTTCACCAAATTAAAATCATAGAAGTAAACTTACTAAAAATCCAACCAATTTTTAAAATAAGAGGATAAATTTTTGAACAATAAAAAATAATCCTTCAGTAAAAATACACTGAAATACGGGATGTTACAATTACTATGTCGAGATTTGAAAGAGTTGAATTGTTTATTGTATTTTGTATAAGAATTTGTGTAAATTGTAATGATAAGATGGAATAAAATGAAATGGGTTGAGATTAACTCTCAATCCAAATTGAGAGAGAGTTTTCTTCATTCCTTGTGATCTTCAAGTAATTTTTTTTAAGATTTAAGAAGCGTCGTTGTATAAATATCTACACGAGTCCGGTTTATTTTCTATGTAGTCCACTATGTTTGTACTGTCAACTTTGATGTCTAGTGTCTCAAGGGCTCAAACATGAACAAGAGAGAAGTTTCAGCAAATTAATCAGGCTACTATTGACTTTAGTAGCAACAGAAAAAAGTAATCCTTCTTCAATTCTCCATTATTGACTTTCCTTCCAAATCACAAGCTAGGATTACCTTTTTCTCTTCTTCCTTTCAATAAACACAATTTTGCAAGCTCTAAAGTATTCATTGTTTGGCCCTAGTTTGGAGCTAACTATGAGAACTTGACATTTCTCTTGTCATCCCATACAAAAATCAAACGACAAGCTGGATGCTACAAGACAAGAACTCCCTCCGCATGTTTCAAGTGTTTACAACATTAAGCCCTCTAGTTTTAACACCTATCTCTCTGTCCCTCTGTCTCTCTTTCTTTCTGTATATATATGAACAACAACTCGCTCCCCACCTAGAGTAATTTGAAATTTAGATAGAAGAGCTTCTCCTTCCTCAAATATCTCCTCTATTGCATCACTGGCATCACAAGTATTCATTTTTATCTTCCTTTTTTTAATGTATTTTCTTCAATTTGGTTTGAATTTTGGGGTTATATTTTACTATTCTTTGTCCCTTTTGTCAAGCACGTGTCTTGTCAATGCAATTAATTTCTTCCACGAGCTCCGCCAAACCTACCTGTCTCTGATACCAAACCATTGGTGCATGGCCTTCACGCATCGTCGTCGGGGGGCCCCACATCACTCATCTATAGTAGCTTCTATGCGTCTCTTTGTTCATTTCGTTTACCTGTTGGGACTTCAATTTTATCTTCCTTTTCTAATGTTCTTTTTTTCTCAAATTTGGTTTGAACTTTGGGGGCTATATTTTATCATTATTTGTCCCTTTTGTCAAGCAAATGTCCTATCAACAGAGTTTCTTCTATGATTTTTACCAAGCCTTGCTGTCTCCGACACCAAACTATTGGCGCGTGGCCCTCACGCGTCATCGGTGGCAGGAGAGGGGGTCACACATTGCTTATCTACAATAGCTTCTATGCATTTCTTTGTTCATCTTGTTTATATGTTGGGACTCATCATGTTTTCTCTTTTCTTTCCACCATCTTTGTGCGAGCTCTAAGGTATTCATTAATATAATCAATTTGTTTAATCTAAATACATTTTTTGTTTAGTGAGATTGGAAACAAAACAGCTTGCATGACATAATCAAAAGGGATGGCAAGTTCCACTTCTATGGTAACAAGAATCAGCACTTATATTTGCTGATGCAATTGCCATGCACGTTGTCATCATAAATTTTAAATAGGTACTAGAGACAGTTGATAGAACGCGCGATATGTTTATTTATCAAACACTTGTCCACGTGTATAAATTGGTATTGTATCCCAAGATTGCTCCGAAGTTTAACTTCTAGCTAGTACCTAAGTATATATATCTACCAAGCGTGCTACAAATAAAAATTAAAATAAATCAAAATCAAAGGTATTTATCCCAATACCTCGCAATCCAACGAAAAAAGGGAGGAAAAAGAAAAAGAGAAAGAGAAAGAGAAAAAAAAAGAAAAGAAAAGAAAAGAAAACATCAGCATCTTTCACATAACTATCCCTTTAAATTGTTTCCAAAAGAGTGGGAACATTGTATTTAATGATGTAGGAATCTTGTCTAAACCAACGCCTAACAAAGCTGGGTCCGATCTACATAACAGAAGTTAATGCCATCTTGTTTTGATAAGCAATAGCGTATTCCAATGGCCACAAGTTGTCAATCAGATGATCATGCAGTACTTGAACAATGACGATGGATCAGTACGTCGATCGAGTAGCTATATAGCTAGAAGCTTGTTAATGATCCCCAAGAGTTTAGAAACAAATATATATGCCAACCAAAAATTGAAACAAAACCATACATTTAAAATACTAGAAGCTAGGGATCAAACATTGATCCACCCATCTAAAAATTTTAAAATTATGGAAGAAATCGACCAAAAACAAGAGCTTAAACTGCAAATATATATATATATATATATATATATATATAAAACATATATATATTTGTTAAGTTCTGGATCAGGAAATATTATTTGTTGTTGCTATTTATTTTTCACTGTAAATCTATATATCATCATTAATATAAGATCTTGTGGAAAATAAATAGTTTAATTTGTTGTAATCATGATAGGTTTGAAATGTCGAAATCTCTCATCTTTATACACACATATATATATATATATATATTTATATATGAATAATGCTAGCTAATTTGTCCTCTTATTTTACTCTCGCATTTTGACTGCTTATATATTTAATTTTTTTTATTTATTAATTAAGGAAGTGACTATTAGAGTATTAATTTTTTTTTTTAAATATTTATAAATCCAAAATAAGTCATGAGAAAAAAGGATGAACATGAAAGAGATATAGATTAAAGATGTTTTTCAGCTCACAATCATCTATATAATTTTCAATATTCTTATTTTATTATCTGTTCATATATATATATATATATATATATATATATATTCTTAGGAGCATGCATGCGAACTACTGGAAAGTTTCTGTACGAAAAGAGGCCTGCAGTACTGTAATACTGATTGATTGATCTTCAAAGGCTCTGGAAATTTTTGTGTAGGTGGTTTTTGGCCACGATAGATCGATGCAGATCCCTCATAATGGCACTTCTTGGACAGATGGTACGTGCTGCAAAAGATGCTGCTCGATCTAATGGAGCCTACATGATGGATTCTCTTTTAGATTATTTTTTATAATTCTTATTTTATTTTAAAATTTTCATCTTTTATAAAATGTTAATAAATAGTTTTTTTTTTTTTCCTTTTTATTCAAGAGATTAGGGTTACACGAGAGATACATTATTAACATATATAAGTCGTACGTATAATTACTAATATCTCCATGAATATTAATAGTGAAACTAAAAAGAAAAAGTAATAAAAATAAAATACGACATTAAGTAAAAACATACAGTACCCAATTGAGAGCTGGCAGACCATGCAAGGACAACCTTATTATTTTCAAAAAGCTGAATAAAAGGGAAACACGTTTCTGATTAATCAACCCAGCAAGCACTAACTTTTTTTGGACCTTAATATATATGATAAGAACATTAACTAGTGATATAAGTGTGTTCTGCGCCTAGGGCGTAATTTAGCAGTCAAAGGATTGGCCATCTCACAAGAGAGCCTCAATACTTCAGACAAGTCAACCCCAGTCGTTTGATCAGATGGTAGCCATTCATAATCGTGTAAAAGTGAGGCCACCCAAAAGCTGACCGTGGTCAAGCCTAAGGTCTTTCCCGGGCACGATCGCTTACCCGATCCAAATGGTGCAAGCCTAAGATCTGAGCCGAGCACTGAAAAGTCCACTAAACCCTCCACCTTATTGCTCACAAATCTCTCGGGCATAAATTCAAATGGATCTTCCCAAACATATGGGTCACGTGCGATGGCCCACATGTTAACCATAGCCATGGTCCCTTTCGGCACGTGATACCCATCAATCATTGTGTCATTGATAGCCAAGCGGGCCCATGATAGAAGTGGGCCAGGTGGGTGTAGCCTTAGCACTTCCTTCACAACAGCCATCAGATACACCAAAGCCGCCACATCCGCCTCGGCAACATCTCTTGATCTTCCTACAACGTTATCGAGCTCCTCTTGGACCTTTGATTGAACATCGGGATGAAGCACCATCCTCGCAAGTATCCACTCCATTAGAACTGCCACAGTGTCTGTCCCTCTGAAAATCATTTCCTACACCGAAAGCAAACAGTACGGAGAACAACGTTTATATTGTGTTTAGATAGTTAGATATTATTAGATATTCTATAAATAATAATAAAAAAATAATTATAGATTATTAAATAATAATAATAATGAGGTATTTTCAAAATATCTTAGGAGAACCGAGTATCACGACAACAACATTTAAGGCCTCGTTTGTTTTTAAGAAACATTTCATCTCATCTCACTTTATTTCACTTTATCATTACAAATTTCTCAAATCTCCATATAAAATAAAATAAACAATTCAACTTTTTCAAATCTCAAAATAAAAATAATATTAAAAAATATATTATAACAATCTTTTATTCAACTTTTTAATTTTAATCTCATCTCATCTCATCTCATATCTGAAAACAAACGAGCTTTTAGTTATGCATCTTACGGTACTTCTTCAATATAGAATGTGTTTATGGTTTATCTTCAAATTTAGATGTATATTTATATTATGGAGTAATGCTAGATACAAGTTTCAAATAGATAAGTTTTATACAAGCCTTTTATAAAATAATAGGTCTTATTAATAAATAATAATTTTTTTTTATATTTTTTTAAAGTAGGGTCTACTTTTTTACAAAGGTTTGTATGGAGCTTGTTTATTTAAAACTTATACAAATTATTTCTCTTATGTGTGCGTGTGTAATATTCAGGATTGAGCTTTCGTTTTATGTTTGTTGTCATGCATATAAGGGGGATGCATCGTATTTTGATCATAATTTCAACCCAACGTAGAAACAAAAAATAAAAAAAATCAATAACTAAATTCAACGCATAACGAACTGAAAATATATGTATATTTGAGAGACAAGAAGAATGCACTCACCCATAGGACGGCGATCATGTCGGTGTCCGATAGCTTTTCGGGGCCTCGCAGAGAGAGCAAAACGTCAATAAAATCCCTGTACTTGTTTTCACCGTTTTGATCATCCAGGTGTTGGGCGATGATTCCGCCGACAAACCGGTTGACTTTTGGAACGAGTTTTGAGCATCTGAACCGGATTTTTTGCGCATCAAAATCAGATAGCCATGGCAGGTGGTCGGACCAGTTCAGCAAACCCAACAGCTCATACCCTTCACCCACCATCCTCTGCAACTCCTCCACTTCGCTGTTCGATGAATCCAATCTGTATTTGCTTCCGAACACCGAGCACATCATGTTGTTCAGCGAAGCACGTTTGAAAATCTCACGCGCGCGGAAGCTTTTCCCATGCTGATCTCCAAACATTGCCACCATCTGAGCAGCGATTTCGCACCTCTGAGCCTCGGAAGCTTTGATCTGTTTCGGGGAGAAAAGGTGGGTGTTGGCGATTCTCCGAAGTGTTCGCCAATATGCCCCATAAGGAGCGAACCCGATTGCCCTGTTGAACATCAAGCTGTAGGCGGACTCCTTGACGGGACGGTCAGAAAACACCGAGCTGTGCAGGATTTCTTTGGCCACGTCGGGATTACACGTGACGATAACTCGAGTTTCGCCGAGGCTAAACGCCATGAGCCGCTTGGCGCCGCATGCCTTGGCAGCGGCGGCAATCCGGTGGTGAGCGAGGGAGGCCATGAGCTGCATGCTGCCAACCAGAGGCAACCCTCTCGGACCTGGGATTTTCTTCTTGGCTAGAGCAGAGGATTCCCCATTTCTCCAACTGTGCCTGCCCCAAGCATGGCCACCAGGGTGAGCCCAGAAAACAAGGGTCATGGCTAGCCAAGCCAGCACACCCATAACTAAAATTGGCCATGCAATGCTTGTTTCTGTAAGGGCTTGGCATTCGGAGATGAAAGCAAAAAGCCAGAGGCTCTCCACTTCCTTATCCATTGTCGGGGGCTTAAGATTGATAGCACAAAGACGAGCAAAAATTTAGAGAAGCACCCAGAAAGGGGAGACTAGCTTTTGCTTTTTTTTTTTTGTGCAGACACAGTTGGGCTCGGTTTCTATATATAGAGGAAGCTTGAACAGTGGCGTGATAAATAAAATAATAATAATAATAATAATAATAATAATTGTTAAACTAGGAAGTAGAACAGCAATGACACTACATATACGAATTTAGGACATCACTTTTTATTATTTTATTATTATTATTTTTTATTATTATTTACTACTATTTAATATTCTGTTATTATTTTTTTTATTATTTTATTATTATTCACAAAATACCTTATTACCCAAATGAAACCTTAGTTTGTGTTTATTTTTTTTCTTTTTTAAATCTCCATCAATTCAAGGCAAATTGTCGAAAAAATGAGCTATGCTACGGATAGCTGTCTATAGCACACCTGAGCTGGCATAATTTATTTATTTATTTATTTTTCTTTCTCTAAATGCAGATTATTTCTCTCTCTCTCATCAGCTCTTTCTCTCGTCTACGACTCTCTCTCATCAAGCTCTCTCACTCATCACATCTCTCTCTCACTCTTCGGGTCTCTCCCTCTCCTCAGTTCGATCTTTCTCTCATCAACTCGGTCTCTCACTCATCAGCTCTCACTCACAATCCGATAATATTTTGAATTCAGGATGTTTGAAATGATTGTTTTGGCTCATGCCAAATAAAGTGTGATTTAGCTGATACTAAATAGTGACTGATGTAAAGAATTTTTTCGAAAAAATAAGGTTGGACGACATTGCAAGTGTAGAGCCGCACGCAACAGTTACCTGGGATTTGTAGGCGTACAGGTCGACGTTCACAGTGTCGGGGAACAAAAGACCCACCCGCACGAATACCGTGCGCATATATACCCAACGTCATATGTACCTCTACCAAGCCCTAATTAATTAGTTGCTTCAATAATGGTTTTGTATTTTAATAACGCTATTCGACTTCCTTGTGCGCCAAATGATTTGGAACTAAGGCTCTTAAACTTAATTACCAATTGTATATATTAATCTCGATATATTATGAATTTATTTGGAGAAAATTATATTTAAATTAGCTCTATGCCATTACCGTAACTGATTTATAAAAGGATGAAACAGTTGATCTTTCGACGTGTTAGTGTATATTTATAATATTCTATTTCTAAATTTCATAGCACCTAATATTCGTAGAATCTTACGGTAATAATCTCGACTTGCCGTAACTACTCTACGTATATAGATATAGTATCTTTAATATGTTCGGATTGTGTTTCCTCAATTTTCACAAGTCTTATATTCAACTAGATATCACAAACGTCTGACCAGATCAAATCCACGGATACATTAGTCTTAACTCAGAAATGAAATGAGATGAGATAAGAAATATGTGAATAGTATTAATGAAATGGTTTGAATTAAAATGTTTTATTGAGTTTTGAGAAATGAGAGAAAAAAACTTGAATAAAAATATTACAAATTTTAAATATTTTTATAACATAATTTTTTAATATTATTTTTATTTTAGAATTTAAAAATATTTGAATTATTTTTTATATTTTGTTTGAAATTTTGAAAAAATTGTAATGATTAGGTAATGATTATATGAAAGAAATATTTATATTTGAGTAATATTTAGATGATGAGACGAGATGGCAGGATGATCTCAACATCGAAACGAGATTATTCATATGTCCGGGATTACGTGAGAAAAAAGAACAAACGATATCAGAAACATCATCCAATATAAAGGGCAGAAAATATGGGACTTTTTGTTAAATTGAGTAGATTGTGGCACCATGTCTCAGGTAATGATATATAAGTAAAAAGAAGTATATATCGAAGTCTTTTAAATTCTACCTTAAATGGTGGAGCAGTAGGCATTGCAAGATTCTTTTTCTCGGTTTGTCAACACTTCAGTTCCCTTGTATAGTTTGATCCGTAAGCTTGGGAATGACAAAGCTACTATACTTTGGATTTTTTTTTACTAGAGGATACAACTGTATGCATGATGACTCGCTACAATTTCAGCTTGAAACTAAGGTTCATAAAAGGAATCAGGAAAAAGCGTTAGTCAATTACTGGTTTTATTCTCAAGTTATCAACCTTTGCAAACAAATGTACAGGCAATTGTTTGTTTTTGGAAACTTTTTTACACTGATTGGGATAACCAAAGCCATGTAGCATGTGCTTGTACACAAATAACACCGGGAGATTTTGTTAAATAGAAATCATTCATTAATAATTAATCATCGTACAAATATTAGGCGAGCTAAGTCACTAAAAGAAAACTGATTATATGTGACCAGTTATTTTCTACTAAAATAACTATTTCCTGTCAAAATGAGTTTATTCTCGCCATAACTCGTTACAAATGCTCATTTTTCTTATAGTGATATTCCCGCCTCTTGGTTGATGACAAAGTCAATGTCTTCTCAATTGCCTTGTCATATCTCCCAAAGATAGTCATTGTAGTTGCCTAATGCTTATTACCCACAACACTCTATTTCGGGTAGGGCTGCTACACGCGTAGGTATCAGGCCCCATCCCAAGCAAGGAGGTAGGAATTTCGGCCCTGCTCAGCCCCTACCCTCCCCATTACAAATCATTTTTTCCCGTCCTATATACGAGAGGATAAGCAATAGGTTGAATCTCTTGGAAAAGCTAGAACATAAGATTAATGAAAAAAATGAATCCATAACCAAAATCAACAAAACTTATACCAAAGAGAAATACTGAGATGGAAATTGACAAAATCAACAAACCTAAAACTTCTGAACCATCGACTTCTTCATATTTAGGTTCTCCTTTTGTTCCTGAAACGTATTCAACCTTGTTTCTAGTTTTTGTTGTTCACACTCGAAGTCTTCCTTTTTGGCCTAAACTCCTGTCCCGTAGATCTACCACCGATAGCTTCCAAGAACGTTTCCCGTTGCGTCGAATCCCATAAAGGGTTTAACTCTTCCTCTCGTAGCGCGCTTTCCACCTACAACGGGTATGGACAGTCCTCTAATGTCGACCCCACAACCCTTAATACACTACGCAATATGTTCGGAGCCCTAGATTTTGTCGTCTTGGAGGTCTCAGAACCTAGTCGCCGGGTTGTTGACTCTAAGGGCAACACTGAGAAAGTTGCTCTGTATTTGCCAATAGGGTTGCACAGCTCATCGCTCATCCTCTTGCGCTCTTCGTCCTCAAGTCGTTCCCCACTAGCATTTTGTGACTCCCCCTCCATCCGATTAGTTCGACTCGGTTCAGCGCCTTCTCCAAACTCGACATTCCTCTATTTTAGTGTCTCATTCTCCCGTCAGAGGGCCTCCATATCCATGACCATCTTCTTTATGAGTTCTTCCATTTCTACAACTCTCCCCTCCATGCTTGTTGGTGTAGCTTCCTGCTCAAGAGTCGCTCGGGAGTGCATTGTGGTTGGCATACAAAAGGAACACTGTGCTATAAGATCAAAATAACTATCAATTCGACAGACGTCGCTAACTATTAAAGCTTGTTTCGTAACCACCAGTCTCGAACTGCTCTGAGTGCCTGTAAAAGAGAAGAGTTGTGGTCGGGTATGTCCGTGACACCTATGATGCCAAAATTAAAAGATATCAAGTGTTGGAGAGAAGAGAGAGAGAGCAAAGAGTGAGTTCAAAGTGATTAACCTTAGCATTTTGCCCACTTCTTCCAATTTTATACCCCATTCCCTAAAGGAATCTCTGGCTCCTCTCTTGCTGTCCTGATCACGCCTTGTTCTGGATGGCGTGGTGTCACATTTAATGTGGTCGATAGGATACGACCTTGGTGTTGGGCATTTGACGTTGCATTTAATGTGACTAATCCTGTTGGGCGCAAGATCCCAACTAAGCTTTCCCTCATTGATGCGCCACGCTTGAGATCAGTACATTCTATGCTTCTCCCGTCTTGGGCCAGTGTGGGTTTTCCACTTTCTATTCCCTAACCCATTGAGTCATGGGCCACAGGTTTCAAAAAAATGGACTGTGTCTGGTCTGACTGGGTACAAAAACCCTCTTCCATAGGTAATTAAAGAGTAGTTATGGGTCATGAGTTTTAAAAGCTATGAGAACGTACGTCTAGGTTTGGGTGTTTTGAATCTAATGTCTATAGAAATGGGGAGTGTGGGTGGATGTGTTCTTTGCAAGACTTTTATCCCCCTTGCCCCGGCACATGCTTAACGGGCAAATGTCTCGCTCAACCCATGTAGAATGGTATGTGCGAACTTAGCAAGCACGCTACTAGTAGGTATACCTTCTACTACATTGATAAAATTAAAGAGAAACTACTCCCCCTCTTCTCAATTATGTTGATAAAATTAATTCTATTATAAACATCATGATTGGTCTTGCTAGAAAGCTTGTCGAAGAAGAGGATTTCGTACGTCTTATTATATATTCTAAAAGGTGTTGGAAATTAGGACCAGCTTTTGAAACAACGATGAGTTCTATTCAATTTCATGAAACAGTACCCATTAGTCTTAATTCTCTGATCATTTGTCTTTTGTTGAGAGTCGAGACATGAACACAATATTCTTTCTAATCTCTTAAAGCGATTCATGCTACCTTTTACACCAAAATATCAAAACCCACTTGTAGATGAAGATGTGATCTTGGACATAATCCAAAGAGGATGGTTCCAGCTATTTTCCGATTATCTTGAGGATCTTGGGCTTGTTACGTCCAAGCACATCATTCCTTATTCGCGTATCAACATGGTAACATCCTGCACTTTATTTCTTTTTAGACGTTCAGATTCATGATGAGGCCATCATAACAAGTAATGATGATTCCCACATTCCTGACTGCGTGAAACACCTAGAAGTAATTGACTACCATTTTGTTCATACAAAGGTTGTGCTTAACACCACAACAAAAATTCATTTTTGGGACTATTTTTATTTGGGACGAAATGAAAATTGTCTCAAAAAATGAGATATAGGGACAAAATTCAAATTTTGTTCTAAAAAAATGACAGAAGGTGTTTACCGTTTCGAACATATCCGAATGGTGTATGTAGGGACAAAATTTCGTCCCTAATAAAATAACTATTCAAACATTAAAAAAACATTTGAACAAAATAAAATAAACATTCGAATGGATATTATATATGGTTGTATTACAATTTGACACGTTAAGTAACAAAATTTAATGGGACATTGACTCATTCGAAAATATACAACGTCCAAACGTCAACCTTAATCAATGTTCGAACATATATTGTATATGATCAAATGGGAAATTTGTGGGTTAAGTCACTAAATTTATAGGAAAATTGAGTTACCGTTCAAACCTATTACTGTACCGTTCGAACTAATAGATTAATCAATGTTTGAACATAAAATAAAGAGTTCGAATAGTATATATTCTATTCAAGTAGTGACATTAATTTTATAAAAAAAACAATTAAAGAATATATATAATAGAAATCAACAATTAATTTAGAAAAAAAAAAAGATTATTCACAATTAAATTAATTTTACAAAACACAGAATATTATTTATACAAGAAAGAAAAAGAAAATACAAATAAAAGATATAGAGATGGACGTGTCTCTACTAACCCAACTTTCTAACGACATCCTCGACTATAGCTAGGTGTGTCTCTTGCTGTGTTAGCCGAGTATTGATCATGACCTGAGTCACAGATATGACATCAATCCCTGTACGTAAGTCAGAGCTGGTACTACGGATCTCCGTACGTATTGCATCAATCACCACTGATGTCTATGTGAGGAATTGTGTAAGCACTATATCTGTAATCATATCACGAGTTGCAATGCTTGATGCCTAGCTTGCGTGGATGTCTTATCGGTCAATACTCCACGATCTGACAAGTGTGCATCTTCCTAAGTATCGACCGGCTCTAGAATAGGAGCACAAAGATGAAGTCTGGAGTGTCCCGTACTTCGTGATAGGGTGGAGGAGTTGATTGGTCCAATCGACTCTTAGACACGCTCAGTAATATCTGGCAAAACCCCAGCATGTATCAGAAATTGTGTGATCAGGATCCTAAAGGGCAATATATCTGTCGTAATCTAGGAAGTCTCTGATCAAATTCTAGTGAATATATAACTCACTAGGTCAATAGGCATTCCACAAGCAACGCGTATCATAAACTTTGCCCCGATCAATGTCAACCTCTATCTTGTGTTGCCAATGATCAATGTTGTTTGTGATGATTAAGTTCATGATCTTGAAGAAGCCAAATAAATCAATTTGTTTGATGCTCTTCATCCCATCATAAGGAGGAGCATCTGGACCAACAATCAACTACCTTACCTCATGATCAGCGAGGCCATCGACTCCATCTCTATTAGACCCCTCATCCTCAGTTGTCTCCCCATCAGCTCTAAACTCCTTGGGCACTACGTTCGGATATGCAGTGCGCAATCGTGGTATACTAATGAAATCAACAAGTCTGTCTGCTGAAAATGTAAATGAAAATCCCTGTATGGAGATCGTGTATGCCTTATCGTCATCTCGACTGAAACCACTGAACTCTTTATAAAACTCAGAGACGATGTCAATATAGGAAACAAGATCCCATACTTCGTCCTTCTGGTCGAGGATTGGTGTCCAACCAAGCTAAATGAAGATAGATATCAAGGAACGACCCTCCCAGAGAAGATCATGAAAGTCAAAGATCTTCACCTAACATTCTAATAAAAAGTCCTCTCTCGATATGATTCGCTGGAGAGTTGCCCTGGTCTGCCACTCTTCCTTCCCCTAGAAGACATTGTCGACCTAAAATTTAAAACATAAAATTAAGAAAATTAGTTATAAAATATGATACATAAACTTTCACAAAATTATATGTTGATTAATATAATTTAAAACAGTTTGTGTTATACCGTTCGATCGAATCACTAGGCGTTCGAATGTTACAACAGTAATTTGAACGGTTACATAACCGTTCAAAAACTATTGAGAGGACTAAACCATTTGAACGTTAAACATTTGTGTTCGAACGCCATATTAACAAATGTTCGAACGGCTTCCTAACCGTTTGAGAGTTTGAGACTTGAGTCCATAACGTTCGAATGAATTAACCATCGTTTGAATGTTAAACATTTGTGTTCGAATACCATATTAACAATGTTCGAACAATTTCTTCACCACTTGAGTCCATAATGTTTGAGTGAATTAACCATCGTTCGAACAGTTTATGGATTGAGCTCAGAAATGGCTAAGTCAAGTCGTTGGCCATTGAAACTAAAGAAATCCACCTATGGTGTCCATCGATGAAAACTATTGATTTTTCAATTTTCTATAAAACAAAATCATTGAAAATAACCTGAAACCAACCAATTAAATGTTCCTATGTTGTGTACCACTTGACTAGAAGTAGTATTTGACGGTGGTAGTGAAACGACAGTGGAAGGCTCGAGGAGCGTTCGACGGCGTCTGGGTTTAGAGAGAGAGAATGCGATCGATCGATTGAGGAAGTCAGACGTATTTTACAGTGTTATATCATTCGAACGTTCTTTTTATGTTCAAATGATGTTGTTCGAACGTTATTCTATACGATTTAATGTTCGAACGCCAATAATTACCGTTCGAACAAATGATATATACTATTTATATATAGCATATAATATATTATATAGTATTATATACTATAATATTAAATATTATAGTATATAATACTAGATATTATATACTATAGTAGAGATTTTTCTACTATATTATACTAATACTATATATTATATATTATATGTTTATAGTATATATATATATATACTATATCTATATATCACTATATGACATATAGTATATGCTTGTATATAATACTATATACTGTATAACTTGTTATATATATATATATATAATA
Organism: Juglans microcarpa x Juglans regia; assembly: GCF_004785595.1. Taxonomy (NCBI): domain Eukaryota; kingdom Viridiplantae; phylum Streptophyta; class Magnoliopsida; order Fagales; family Juglandaceae; genus Juglans; species Juglans microcarpa x Juglans regia. The sequence continues at coordinate 7,531,667 of NC_054595.1, forward strand.
TGATAATATATATTATAGTATTATACTATATTAGTATTATAATATATACTATACTATATATTACTAAATTATACTATATATATATATATTATAGTAGCTATAAAACCATTCACCAAAAGTGGATTAAATACCTCCGTATTACTCTGTTTAAGAGATAGAAGACACTATAATTTTCATATTAGACAAGCGGCAATAGAATATTATGAAACTGACTGCAACTTCTTAAGAAACGAAATTAAAAGTGTAATAAATTATTTAAGGATTCTTGCTATTACTATATATACTATTACTTCTTTTTTTCTATATATACTATTAGTATATTATACTATAACTATAGTATATATCATCACTATATTTATATATTTATATATTTATATATCACAATATATAGCTATATATAGTAATAAATTATAACATATAGTGTAGATATTATACTATAATAAAACATTTAGTAAGATACGTTTGAATGTATGGCCTAGCGTTCAAATAATATATTAGTGATTGAACGTTTTTAGCCATAAAGAGGCACGCTCAAATGGGTTCTAGGGTTTTTGGTGCCTCCTAAAATAGTGACAGGAATGTCTCCTACCAATTCTTGAGTAGTGGAATAACGCTTGAATGGTACTTTATTGCCCCATGGAAGTGTATAAAAGATTCATATTTCATGATGAGTTTGCTCATTCCAGGTCCGAGATCACAGAAAAATGATATAGACGTACACTTACAGTCATTGATTGCAGAATTGAAAATTTTGTGAGAGAATGTGGTCGTAACATTCGATTCATCAACATACAAATTGTTCAAGATGCATACTGTCATATTATGGACAATAAATGATTTTTTCGCTTATGAAAACTTGTCAAGTTGGAGTACTAAGGGAAAAATGAAGTGTTTGACTTGTAACAAACATACCCAATCTAAATGGCTTATGAATGGGAGGAAACCATACTTCATATGTCATCGTTGATTTTTACATGGTGACCATATATAGAGTGCAAATTCTAGGATGTTTGATAGCATTATTAAATGAGGGCACCCTCTACCATATTTGTCTGGCAAAGATGTACTTGCACAATTTGTAGATGTCGGTTATAATGAATTTGGTAAAAGGCAACGAAAGAGAAAACGAATTGTGAATGAGTTGAACTTAACAAAGAATAGTATAATTTTCGAACTCCCGTACTGGTCGATGTTAAAATTATGGCATAGTCTCGATATTATGCATATTGAGAAAAATATATGCGAATCCTTATTGAGAACATTGATGTCAATTGAAAGCAAAACAAATAATACATTAAACTCACAAAAGGATTTGAAGCAGTTGGGAATAAGACCAGAAATGCACTTGCAACAAAGTGGTTCGTCTATCTACATGCCAACTAGGTGGTATACATTGTCAAGGAACGAAATTGTTACATTTTGCGAGCAGCTAATGAAGATTAAATTATCAGAGAATTATGCCTTGAATCTAACAATGTGTGTTCGAACAAATGACTAGAAAATTATTGGATTAAAAAGTAATGATTGTCATATATTTTTACAATGTATCTTTCCTGTTTGTGCACATGACTTTGACTGAGTTGGGTACATTTTTTAAAAACTTATGTGCTAGAACGTTGAATGTAGAAGTTTTGAATCGTATGGAATGAGACATTGCTATAATATTGTATATGCTGGAGAGTATTTACCTACCGTCATTCTTTAACGTCATGGTTCACTTAGCTATTCATTTGTCATGTAAGGCTCGACTTACAAGACCATTTTAGTATAGATGATATATCTCATTAAACGGATCCTTGGAAAGTTGAAACGCATAGTGGATAACAAGGCCTGCCCAAAAGGATCAATTGCAGAAACATATATTAACGATGAGTGGCATATAGTCTATTTCAAATACTTCCATGGAGTTGACATGAGGTTTGATCGGCCAAAAAGAAATTTTGATGTTGACCAAGCAAGACAACGACATGGGTTTTATGTGTCTTTCCAACAAGTACACCCACTTGGTGCAGAGCGTCGTTATGATTTGTGTGGAAGAGAGTTCGAGAAAGTTTAGTGGTACGTGCTAAACAATTGCCCTGAGATAGAGAACCACTTGAAGTAAGTTATCATTATTTGTTAATTAATATTGTAATTTACTTAAAAAAATTATAAGAATATAAATTATTTAATAATCTTCAATTTCAGTGATCATATTAACGTACTCAAAGAATTAGAAGTAAAAGATATAAACCAAAAACTTGAAGAGAGTTCTCGAAATGGTTTGAACAATAGATAATGACATTATGTATGTGAGTTTGAATTACAAAAAGAATATTATGATTGTTTATTTTTGTATGTTTATGTTTTATTCAATATGTAAGTTGTACAAATACATGCGAGTAATCCAAGTATTAAATTGGACAATTGTATGCATTGGGGCATGGCCTCTCGATACGCCCTACTTGATATACTGCATGTATTTTTCAAGGAATTATGTATCACATAATGGATCGAGAACGTTATAGGAAAATACAAAATAGTGGTGTCCTAGCCGAAGGAAGTCATGACGGAGAAAATAATTATTTCCATAGACTTTTTGCCGATATAATTGAAATGAGATATTTGGAAGAGCTTGTGGTGTATCTGTTTAAGTGTGATTGGTGGAATTTAAGCAATCCTTAAAGAGGAGTGCACAATGATTAATATTTTTTGAGTATTAATACTTCAAAAAAATGGTATGATTATCCTTTTATTTTGGCTTCCTAAGCATCTCAAGTATTCTACGTAGATGATCCTGAGTTAAGAAATCAATGGCAAATAGTACAAAATTTTTCTCTAAGAAATATATACGATGTTATCCCTGAGGCGGAGGGACAAAATGAAAAAGAAGATGATCCATCTACTCAAGAAGCATACCAAGAGAGACAACTCCTTTTTAATTTGTTTGTGGATTTGAGCCAATATGAGATGATTCCATTACATAGGGAAGATATTGAGGCTGAAAATGTTGATGCGACAATTGAGCAAAATGTTGAGTCACATAAAGTATATATAGATAATGAGGGCGAAAGATCAAATGAAACTGATACAGATGATTGACCGTTTTTGCGTTCACATTACACTTTATGATAAATCTTTTATGTAATGAATATATCAGTGTTTCAAATTTATGCTACCGAAGAGGAAGGAAGTTTGCATCCCATCTCCACCTGCTCCTAGTTCTCCGTCTGACTAACCACTAGAGATTGACTCTACAGAACAAGATAAAAATCTAATAGTCATTTCGTTTCAATTAAGGTCATTCATATATATTACATCATTTCTACAACAAATATTATATTTTGTAGAATTAACAGTACAATCTTGTCATGGTTGAGGTACTACTAAAGGCATGACGTTAGAAAAATATCGTAAAATGGGTAAGATTAAGGTTAACATTCCTGACGAACATACCAAAGGTGAAGGACAACTAACAACTTGGCTTGCATTGCATGTGGATACTCTTACACGAACTTATGCACATTTGGTTATGAGTTCATGGCAGAAAGTCTCTTAAGATGTGAAAGAACTTATCAAGAAACGTTGTTTGGTAATGTTTAAATAATAGACTTATATTAATATTATTTAATATGTATACAAAATTTAGAATATTCTGGGCAATAATATCTTTGTGTATATATTTTTTCAATGATAACTTTGAACTAAATTTTGCTTGGGGAGAAGAACGTAAGACTGTCAATAAGCTTATATGTAATGTATTCTACAAATATAAGATGAGGAGTCATGATCATTATAATAAGCTCGAGAACAAAGAAAATGCACGCTAACATCCTTTTCAGGATGTTTGACCTTTCAATTGGAAAAAATTTTGTGACATGATTGAAGATCCATCATATAAGGTAAAATTAAATGATTTTTTTTACATGTCTTATTTATAATTTTTGGTACCTAATATTTACAACTTCTATACAGGAGCGAAGTTTTATAAACAATACAAATAGATTGAAGTTGAAGATTCATCATCATGCAGGCTCAAGATCTTTCTATTGCCTTTCTAAGAAATTGTTAATGCTATTTTATTTTTTTGTTGTATATAGTTTTTTATTTGGATGTACTCTAATGACTTTTTATCTCAACAAATGTATCTTGTAGTAAGAGTTAGATGTCAATTATGATATGACAAAATTATATGTTGTATCACATACCGATCGTACTGGAGAGTAGACTTATCCCGATGCCCGTGAAAATTATGTAAGTATTATTATCTGTTTTAATTAAACATATTTGAATATTTGTGGCGTTATTAATTCTTTCTCTTGTTTGTAGAATAAAATGGTTGTCCTACGTGTTGAATCTGTATCAGATCAAAATTCCTCAATAAGTGATGTTGAAATTTTTACACAAACTTTAGGTCAATGTTCAGGATATTTGAGAGGTTTGGGTTGCTATGTAAAGCCTTCTAACTCTTTCTCATCATCCGGGTATGCCTTTAACACCTCTATAGCATTAGAGAAAATGAATTCCAAGATCGAAAACCCCTATAGTATTGAACAAATTGTATGTACTTTTTTAAGTATTATGTATATCTATTTGGTTTTTCATTATTAGATAAAATAAAGTAGTTACCGTTTGAACGACTAAAAACCATTCGAACAAAATACGTAAAACCATTTAAACATTGATACAGAACATTCGAATGTAATCATTATTAAATGTTCAAATAGTATTTGAAACTGTTTAAACGAAATCATCGAACATGAAATAAACGTTCGAACGTCATCTCATAACAAATCGTTCGATCCGATCATGGTTTGATCAAACGTTTTACTCAGTACATTCAAACATAGTTTACTATTCGACTATCAAATTGTTTGTTTGAACGTTTCTTCATGTCTATTTGGTCAAACGAACTGGTATCAATCGACACTCACGAAGGACATGTTCGAACATATTTGATGTTGGAATGGCAAGTTTGTACCGTTCGAACGTGATTCTGGGATGAAATTTAAACATACCAAAAATAATTTATGTTCCAACGAGATCGAATAGGTTTTTTCAACTTCATCCTAAAAGATGTTTTTTTGCGACAAAATTGATATTTTTGCCCTAAACTACTTTTTGGGACACTGTTATCAGAACGATCTTGAGACAATTTTTTTGCATTCCAAATAATATTTAGGGACGATAGCATAGTTTTTTAGGACGAAATTTTTCATCCCAACAAACCAATTTTGTTGTAGAGTAATAATGACCAAGTTGGTGATCTTTATAAAAGTGCTCCGTTTAAACTTCTCAAGACAAGCTTATGGTTTGTGATCAACCTATTAGCTTGAGGGCTGCATTGATGGTAATTAATACATCACTTGAAATAATTCATGCAATTTCAATTACAATTATCCAAAAAATTTGAAACTTTTTATTGCACCATAAAATCATAGTAATCTTGAAGGGTTACTATAGGGGTAAATCAGCAGCCTATAATTTAACTTCTAGATAAGGTAAATCAAGCTAAGAGATAAAACCATGAAGAGATAAAAACAGGTTAACTCAAACTTCTAGGAGGAAAGACACACAGACTCCTAAAAAGAAAAAAACTTAGACTTCTAAAAGGAAAAGGTTTCACAAGGCAAGTTAGACTTAATCACTCAAAGAAAATAGACCTCTATATATATGAGAAGATCCCCCACAAAACGAACAGATTCTCCACAAGCTCTCGACACACAAGCTCCCTATGCCCAAACTCCACCACAAAGCAACTCCAAAGAATCTTCCCTAAATTCCTCCATTGTATTGTGCGATATGTGAGGCCATGAGAGATTCTAAAAATACCTATTATAGTGGATTTCTCGCCCAAACAACCTGTGGATATATGCATTATGTCGAACCACCCAAATCCCTATGTCTCTTTTTTATTTAGTTTTATTCGCTTATTTATTATTTATCATATGGATGTATGCGAAGAACATCGTATCATAGCCCGAATCACCATTGTGAGTCAGGGATTATCCTTTCCTCCCTTCCGGTCTGTTGTGCAAATTAAAGTATTAACAATGGCGCTGTCTGTGAGATCAATTTATTCTTAACACCGGAAAGGAGTGTAGGAGAATTCCAAGACTCACGAGATTGCATCCAGGAGCCACATAAGTTTTCCCTATCAAATCAACTATTTTTTTTGTTATTTTGTTATTTCATTAATACTTTTCTACAACAAGAAAGAAAAAGAAGAAGAGTGTGTGTAGTAGACATGCACTATGATTGCAGGCCACACGTGATGTTACGACAATAAAAAGGGAGATGGAGTTTAAACTAGTGGAGTGCATGGCATGCACTGTGCACGTTACAGATGCACTCTAAATGCCATGCACATCGTGTGTAATGGATGCAGGGCGTGCACCCAGTTTTTTTCTTTATTTTCATTGTGCAGATCATAGGATTTGTAGCCACAACCCCCATAGACTGACGGGGTCTGGTTCCGGCCACCCTGTATGGTATAGATGCTGCAATGGTAGAGCTCTCCGTCGGTCGCTCACTGTAGCTGCGTGTTGTGCACGCCTTGCACTGGGTGGGCAGAGACCAACAAGTTGTTGGAGGCGCACACATCGACATCCATGAGATATCAGAGCCACCACCAACCACCAATCCCATTGTCGGCGAGGTAGTTCCTTTACACCAAAAGCCAAACACATCGGGCACAGTGCCATGTGCAGAGGATACACGTTCATGTGCGCCCCAAAGGTCTAACCACCTAGCTCGTCAAAGCTTTCTGTCACCAGCAAGTCCCCGACCACTGAGGCTTTGTTCGCCACCGTACCTCGCCCCCACCATCGACGTTCGACACAGGAGCTGCTCAACGCCTCTCCACTGTTGTGAGTATGCCTCCTGTTGTGAAGCTTTGCTCAACAGTATTCCCCTCAAGGCGTCGTAAGGTGGACAGAGGACACGATACCGACAACACTTACGGTGGTTCCTGTCGTCGAAAAGGAAGTTCTCAACCACAGAGGTGCCTTCTGACCATTTCTTGGCGGCGCATTTCTGTACCCTCGTGACAACCTTGAGCTTGTGAAACCGATTGTTGCCACAACCACAACCACCGCTGGCATCTCCTGTCACCGTCAAAGGTTGCCATAACCTATTGTACTATGCCATGCGATTTCATCCTCAGCAACACCACACCAAATTGTGGTGACCAACATGTACCACATCGCCACCTACATAGCAAGCAGACGTGGGACTCTTACAGATAGAGTGGAGCTGCAGCGGCAACACCATCCAAGTTGTGGCGACCAAAGTGTACCACCTTGCCACCCATATGGCAAGCAACGGCTCTCCAACCTCACCTCGTCCAGCGCCTCGCCAAGCCATGGCAACCATCGTGAATCACCTTGTGGTGGGCAACAATCTTGCCAAGCAATTCACTGCCCATGGCGAGCAACTGATTGTGGCGAACAACCCAACATGGTGGGCAATTGATTTTGGCGAGCAACTTATCGTGGCGTGAAAAAGCATATGATGGAGTAGGTAAAAGGCGATGGACCCAACCACCATAGGGGTGCAAAAAATTTATAGATCAAATAATTTCATTTCGGAGCAAAGAAGTAGGAACATGGAGACAAAAATAATGCACTTTAATTGCTCTGGCGTTTAGGCTCAACCATGAGTCCCGATTCATACAAGTAAAGCATCGGCTAAATCATCCTGGTCTGTCTCTTTCAAACTTGCTATTTTAATTTTTACTAACAATTTTAGCTTTTAGAGATTTTCTCCACTGAAATTCCTCGAGGTTCTATAAGAATCTGAGTGGCATATACTTCGTGGGAAATCACCCGTATGAAACAAAATATCGACTACACCATCTCGAGCACAGTTCAAGCATCTCAATTTGTCATTAACAGTTAGACCGCTCGGTATTCCAGGCATCTTGAGCCTTCAATAATGCTAAAGCATGGCCGCTAGCTGGCATCGCCTGTGTGTCACCAGCCTTCACCACACTCTAGCGGAATGACTTTGATTTACAAATCTCAAACTTGTAACTTGTATTACACTAACTGATTTAGTTCTTTGCGAAAACCACTCAGGGTGGTCGAACTCAACCTCCTGCCACAATAGTACACTTGAACATCCCCCAAACACCAATGACGAGTACAAAGATTCGCGATACCAAGGAAAAAGGATGCGAAAGTCAACAGACCATGCGACTCTTAAATATCAATGATGGATACAAAGACTCACGGTGCCATTATAGTAGATTTCTCTCAAAAACAACCGGTCGATGTAGCCATTATGCCGAACCACGTAGCCATTCGCGTGCAAATCGTTGAATATCTCAAATGTGATCGTTGAAATGGATTCTATGGTGGTTATCTCTTGGTGGCTCAGAGGGAGATGTGGTGTGTGGGACCTTGAGAATTTTTGGGAGGAAATTGTTGATTTATCCTGCACGATTCATTATCGGTTCCAGCATGTTTTTCGTGAAGGTAATAGGGTGGCAGATTGGTTAGCTAAGGAAGGGGCTTCAAGTTCTGATTGGGATTTTTTTAATAATTATAATTTGCCTCGGGTTCTTAGAGGCCTGATTCATTTGGATTCTTTGGGTCTTCCATCTTTGAGATGTTAGGTCTGGTTTTTTGTGGTGGTTTGTATTTTCCTTTTTTGAAGTATAGGCTTGTTATAGTTATAGTTTGTTATAGTTGGATTTCTTTTTTCAGGTTGTGATCTTTTGGGGTCACCTATAAATCTTGTTTTTGTTCTATAGTATTCTTCCGTCATAAGTGAAGGTTTTTTTATTGATAAATATGAGAGGGGGTCACTATTGGACATGTGACTTTTTACTCTTTAGTAAAAGAAAAAAAAAATCATATGGATGCATGCGAAGAGCATCATATCATAGCCCGAATCACTTTTGTGAGCCAGTGATGATCAGTTTTTTCCTTCCAGTTTGTTGTACAAATTAAAGTATTAACATTTACTATTCATCCTTAATCTATTTTTTCCCTTGCGCACTTATATATATATATATGTATATGTATAAAAAAATAAAAAATAAGAAATAAAAAAAAGATTTCATTTCATTTTATTTTAAAAAATTGAAGGGTAATATTTCGTGAAGTATAATAGGATCAGTGATCTTATTCACAAAAGTCCTAAGATGGGTGTTTTTAAATTTTTCTTTTTAAAATAAAAATAATAGTACGGTTCTGTTTTAGATATTGAGTTGAATTCAGTTATTTATTAATAGTAGTAAATTAAGTAATGAAGAGAGTAATATTGAGTTCATCTAAACTGAGTTCAAAATATATTTAGATGTTAATATAAGTTTAATATTTTTTATAAAAAATTAAAAAATATTGTGAATTTTACATTTAAGAAGGTTTTAAATTTAAATAAATTTAATAATTTAAAAATTAAGTGTTTAAATATTATAATCAATTTAAAATTAATTGAATTTGGAAACGCAGCCTAATAATTAGGGAAACACAACGACAAGTAAACATGGGAGCAGTACGTTTTCTGGTTATATTGCCGGACACGTGGGAATCTTGTGGTGTTGGGTAAGAAAGCAGTTAATGGGCTTAAAAACATGGCCATTGATTAGGAGCACATCCACGCGTCTGTTTCATGCAATGTCTATTGCACATGACACTGACACCTCAACTCCTCTTCCCCCACCCCAAGCTTCTCCTTCCTCCTAAAGGTCGGTTTCCTATAATGCCCTTATTTTTCTGATTTATGTGGGCTTCTAGATACGGGCATTAAAGTACCTGAACTTTTTTTTTTAATCATAAATTTTATAATTTTCAAATATCTTCAAATATGATATATTTTAATTAATCTAATATATCATTAGAGGTAACGGTTCCGATTTTGAACATATTTTAGAATCGAATCGATATATATTGATTTTAAAATTTAAAGAATAGATGTTATACCGGTTACATTTTTAAATTAATATTTTTGATTTCGGTCCCGTTCGATTTAAGTTTTTTATATATTATATTTATAATATATTTTAGTATATTATAATATATATTATAATTATATTATAAAATATAATGATATATAATATAGTTAAATTCTCTCAAACAGTTGAAGATATCTTTCCTAATTATTAAAGTTGGGTCAAGAACTCGAGGCAATTCAAATCCGCACAGAAACAACTATAAAAAAAATGGCATTTATATTTGCAACCGTGGGAAGGAAGATCTTGACAACTGGGGAAAGGAAGGTCAGAAGAAGGTGGCTCCGTCACATTAAATATTAAAAAAAAAAATATTGCAAAAAAGTAATCAAGTATTGATGGAAGACCAATAGGAGTTGAGTTGACGAGGTATCCATATATATATATATATATATATATATATATATGTCGTACTCTTCCTTAAAAGTCCCCTGGGGGAGGCGAGGCAGCAGGAAGGTTTGAAGAAGTCGTTACAGAATGAGATGGAAATTTCGCTTAAACTTCTTGTCCAAGGTTCCAATACCAACAACTTCATCAATTAGTTAACTAACAATGAGAGCCGTAGACAAAGAGACAAACCCCATGATATCAAACGGATGTAAGCAGCAGCTAATAATGGGTTTGCGTTTGGGTTTCAAAAATCAGATCTAAGATAGTTTTAGATTTTCTTAACTCTAGTACTAAGACATAGATTTATATATAAAGCCTGTATTACAGTTGTATCGATCTAAAATAATTTTATTAAATGAATTTCTTTAAACGTTAAAAATGTCATGAAATTCTGCAAAGATTTCATGAATCTGAGTGATCGAATAGATTTTAGCCTTTTAGTGGAGTCAGATTCCGATCTACTCTGGTGACGGAGTTGCCTTTCTATTTTTATTATTTTTTTTATAAGAAAACATTATTTTATTGAATTAAAGAGATTACAAATTGTTTTTATCAAGCCAAATGGTCTGAGATACAAATATTGGGACATTATCCCACTATCTCAATATTCGCCACGCACCAAGTATATCTTCCCAATCTACATGCTCCCTCACTGCCCATTTTGTGAACATGTAGCACTTTGCATTCATTAAAATCTTTCATAAGTCTCTTTATTTATCTCAGTAAAAGTTTAATTAAGGCACTTATGAGTATAAGTTTAATTAAGTTACCATTAGACTTGTATGAATATTTAGAATTTTACGGTGTAATAATAAGTTACCAGTGTCTCGGGTGAATAGATGTGATTGCCTTTCTATTTAATTAAGGCATTTAGAAGTAGAATCTTACAAAAGAATCACACTATTAGACTCGTATGAATATCTATGATTTTATGGTGTGAAAAAAAATCTCGAGTTTTCTAGATGAATAGTAACCCTTCGGGAGCATGCTACGTGGCAACTAGTGCAAACAACTATCAAATCACCATGTAGGATGTGCAAGAAAAACTTGGGACTACTAGAAAAGTTTTTAGTTGGACACATGGCACAATCTTAGCCATCTACTTGGAAACCCTAGGACACATGTCAAGAAGAGAACAAAGTGTGAAGAGATGGAGTGTGATTCAAACTTGTCATCATGTTCTCTTATACCAAACACTATCCCATCCAACTAAATACTATTTGGTCAACTAAAAAGAGGATTTCAACTCTAATGAAATCACAAACCATTGGAAGCCAACCAAAATCCTAAAACCCCTTGAGGAAACTGAAACCCAAACTCGTTTCCAAACCCTAAAGTGGCTGGTTACAACTAAGTGATTTCTCAATAAATCACTTCCACATGCAACTAACTAGTAAAATACACACTCTTGCACCCCATAACCAGTTTTTACATCTTTGAAATTACATTTGACCAAGAAAAGTTTAATTGAAACCAAACCATGATCGAAACCCAACCTAAACCCCATTCAAACCCCGAATGAAACCCCATTTGGTTAGCCTATCTTTGGTCAGACCTAAACACCCTTTCGGCCCAATATCTTCAACAAACTTCTCCAATCTTACAAGGCCATGTTTTTTATGTCATGCCACGTCATGACCAACCCCAAATAGTGGCTTGATCGCAAGTCAAACACACCCTCACCAGCCCTCACCCACTCGGCCAGACTGCAACAGGAAATCAGCTGCACTTTGCAGCCCATTTTCCTCCTCCTTTTCACATGCTACCCTCACATCACTTGGTAATTCAAGTACCCACCATGTCAGCCCCTCTTCTATACCCACGCCCCTTGTATTTCACTTCACACACTTAGCTCATTTCCTCACTTTTCCAAGAGCAAACTGAGAGAGAGTTGAGAGAAAATTCTAGGCAGCTTTGTGCTCTAGCTATCCAAGCTTTTGTAAGTGTTTTTCTATGGCTCAATCTTCTTGTATTTTATTTAATATTGAGTCTAGAATACTTAGAGTAGCATTGGGTAATTTTTCTTGGAGTTTTGTTGGATGAAAGTTGGATTGAAGATGAAGTGGTTTGATTATGGTGTTTATTGATGAACATTGGAAGTCTTGTGAAATCTTGATGAAGTGATGTGCGGATCTCAAAATTTTGAAGTGCCTACATGATTTTTATACATGTTAAGGTTGATTCAAAGCATGCTAGGTTTTTATAAAAGAGTTTTGCATGATCCTCAAAGTATTAGAAACCAATTGGCTCAAAACAGTTTTTGTTTTGGCTTAGTTTGTGATTTTAGCGCTAGGATTTCGATTCAATGGCTTTGATGTTTTAAATTTTGTTCTTGAATCTTAGATCTATGGATTTAGAATAAAATTTTTAGGAGTTATGGTTTATTTCTTTGTTGGAATAATGATGAACAAGCAAGAGTTTGTTTTAAACTCAATCTAGAGGCTCTCGGGTTTGATACTTTGTTTTTGATGAAATGTTTGCTATGACATGCAAGATTAGATGTTAGATCTAGTTAGAACCTGAATGTGAGGTATATGGTTGTATCTTTGCAAGAGTTATTGTATGAAAATCAAGGATCTAGTCACTTTGTTACAAGTCCATAAGCATGCTTACTGGATTTCATAGTTTTGATGCAAACCGATTGTGTTAGGTGGTGTTTTGTGAATTGTGGTTGATTATTCAAGCATGCTATCACATAGGTTTGAATGATGAACATGTTAGGAGAGTTATGTATGAACCTTTAGAGTCATTGGAGTTGATATAAAGATATTAGACCAAGAACACCAAGGAATAAGTTTATTTGACCTAATCTTGGTGTTTTGGCATTTTCCTTGATGTAGTGAGTTCAAGTATTTATGAAATGTGTACTTTAATATTTTAGCATGATTTTAGAACTAAGGATATTATTCATCAGAGTTGCTAAATTTGGCTTAAGAATGTTAGTGTGTTAAATGGCCAATTAGCAACAAAAAACATGACTTTAGCCTACACATGATTTAGCCAAGTGATGATTCTCATAGTTGAGATTAGTTTTAAATTTTTCTAAGTTCATATTTGGATTTAGGATATCAATGTAAATTTTGGAAAGTTTTGGGGTTCATTTGCAAAATCCTTATTTTAGGGGCAAATTTGTAATTTCTCACATGTAAGGGGCTAATTTTGCAAATATATGAAGTTTAAATGCAATATCCTAATCTTAAAAAATATCTCATTTGAGCTTACGCCGTTGTATGCTTCACTTAACGTTATGCTACACTTTTGTAAGTTAGCTTCTAACTTACTCTCGGTATTTATACATATCAATGGTGGTAAGAACTTTATATTCATGTTTATTATGCTTATTATACCTGTTTATAATATGCCATGTTTATAAAGGGCCTAGCTGTTTATACCCTTTTTCTCTCTAAAGAATAGGGTTCTTGCTGCCGTACGGGGTCTGGGCTTTACGTGAGGCTGCATGGCAGCCGTAGAGGGTGGCACCGGTCGGCCTTCCTTTGCCGATCTGGTGGATGCCGTCCCTCAACCTATACCGGAGATGCTTCTTGCACCCAGGCTTCCAAAGATGTTGGAAGGTGAGGTATATTTTCAGTTTACTAAAGAAGAAATAGCAAGATCAGCGGAACCTTTCCGCTACTCTGTAGTCCTCAAGTTCTTGAAGAACCGTCCGTCGTTGGATGCTGTGAGGGCTTTCATTCACAGTCGATGGGGCCTTACGGCCAGTCCAGTAGTTTCTGCCATGAGGAGACCGCGTAACGTCTTCATTCGCATGGCTAATGAAGTTGATTTCACCAAAGCATTATCACGGGAGGTTTGTGAAATAAATGGGATCTTCTACCGTGCATTCAGATGGTCACCAGAATTCAATGAGGATGCTGAGCCATCAAGGGTCTCGGTATGGGTTTCTTTGCCGGGTCTTCCTCCAAACTTTTATCAAGAATCTTTCTTGATGATTTTGATGGCACCGATTGGAACTTTCATTCGCCGTGATAATCTGACACGGTGCGCAACAAGAACAAATGGTGCAAGGCTCTGTGTGGAAGTGGATGCTGCAAAACTGCCACTGCCTCATTTCTGGATTGGAGCGCCTGGACTGTCTTCTAGCCGAAAGCATGAAATATTTTATGAAACACTCCCAGCTTTCTGTTCGTCATGTAAGATGCAGGATCATAATGCACGGACTTGTAATCCTGGAAAAGCTGGTAAGAAAGGGGGAAGAAAAAGGAGTAGGAAAGGCCTCTCGGATGATCAAGGGGTAGAGCAGAATGATGATAAGGTTGAAACTCCTCCATTGGTTCTTGTGGAAAATAATGTTGTGGGTGAACATTCTACGCGGATGGACAAAGAAACAGAGGAGGCTGGGGTGGAGAAGGCGACGGAAGTAGCAGTTGCAGTTCATGTGCAGTTGGATGCCGAGAAGGAAGAATTGCCAGTGCAGGTGGCAGACCAAATGGTGCAGTTGGGTTCTGTGAATGATGAACAATCGGAGCAGATGGGAGAAGTAATTCTTCCTGTGATTAATAAGGTGGTGCAGTTGACGCTTGTTGAAACAGAGGATGAAATAGATTTAATGTTACACGTTGGGGGACGTAGATGGTGCAGGGATTGTCACGGGTGCGTGTTATGTGGCGTCTAATATGGATGTAAATCAGAGTTTGCGTGCGGAAGATAATGGTCCGATTATGGAGCAGACGCAACCAGTGGTGGAAGAGGAAATAGATGAGGACGTTGATGAAGAAGTTGATGAAGAAATCATGATGGAAGAGAACTATTCTTCAGAAGCAGAACCGGAACAGCATTCAGAGGTTTTTTCACAAACTAAAGACTACTTTACTGAATCTGAGTTGAATGATGGTAAAAAGAGGTATAATAAAAAAAGTTTATTAAAATACGTAGTTCTTCTCGGGTTCTTGCCCGAAATTCTAACATTGCTTAATGATTGATTCCATCTTGGTATGGAATATTAGAGGGGTGGGAACATCTAGAATTAGACTAAAGACATTGGTGGGAAGATATTAATCTTGTATCTAAATGTAATTGCTGTAATCATGGTCATATTGAAGATATTAATCATGTGCTTTTTGAGGGAGAATTTCCATACAGAGTGTGGTCTTTTTTTGGAAATCTTATTGGCATATCTCTTGGTAGAACTTGGAAACAGAATGTTGAGATTTGGTTTAGGTGGGCTAGCTCTTCCTCACAGGTGGGCTTTATTGTTGGCATTATTCCCATTATTATTACTTGGCGCCTATGGAGAAGGAGGTGTCTTGCTCGAATGGAAGGTATATTGGAATCGCATAATTCTGTTGTTCATTCTATATGTGTGTGGTTAGGGTCCATCTCATAGGCGGCTAAGCAAAATAAAAATCTGTCTCGTCGAGATGGTATGATTCTGGAAGCTTTGCGGATAGTTCCGGTGGTTCCGAAAGTTCCAAGTTGTAAAGTGGTGAGGTGGGATAAACCGCCGCTGGGGTGGTTTAAATTGAATGCGGATGGTAGTAGTATTGGTAATCCGGGCTCTTGTGGTATTGGTGGGGTTATTCGGGATGCTTCTGGTGGGATGGTTCAGGCTTCTGCTTCTTATATTGGGTTTGGTTCTAATAATAAGGCAGAGCTTATGGCTCTCTTGTATGAGTTAAGAAGATGCAAAACGTTGAATCTCTCAAATGTGATAGTTGAAATGGATTCTATGGTAGTTATTTCATGGTGGAGTAGAGGGAGATGTGGAGTATGGTACCTTGAAGATTTTTGGGAGGAAATTGTTGAGTTAGCTTGCACGGTTCAATGTCGGTTTCAACATGTTTTTTGTGAAGGTAATAGGGTGGCGGATTGGTTAGCAAAGGCAGGGGCCTTAGGTTCTGAGTGGGATTTTTCGAGTAGTTATAATTTGCCTCGGGTTCTTAGAGGCCATATCCGTTTGGATTCTTTGGGTTTTCCATCTTTGAGATGTTAGATTGTAAAAGTTGGGGTTATTTGTAAGCCTTGGTTTTGGGTTGTGGTGGGTTTTGTTTAAATAGTGGTCTATTATTTTTGTTCTAGATTTTTTCTTGATTATGGGTCTGTTTTTCCATGGTCCTTTCTTGTAACCACGGTATTCTTCCGCCATAAGTGAGGGTTTTATTAATAAACATTGGGAGGGGTCACTATTGGACATGTGACTTCTTGCTCTTTTTTTTAAAAAAAAAAAAAAAAAAGCCATGAATATCATGTCATCTGTTATATGTTTATTTGTTACATGTCACGAATGCCACATCATCATTTATGATATATGATTATCTGTTACATTCCATGTATGCAACATCATCATTTTTCATACATGATTATCTGTTATATTCCATTAATGCCATGTCATAATAATCATTGAGTATGTCACAAAAATATCTCTAAGTCATGCATGAGTTATTATGTTTTATCATGACCCTAATGTTAAGATGAGAGATTATCATAGTGGAATTCTCTGTCTAGTCTAGAGTGATTAATACGGAGCGGAGTGCCCTAAGTTAAAAAATTTACAGTCAACATGCTTTGAATGAGACATAAGTAACTGGTTTTTCAAGCACTTAACCCATGGTAATGGTCAATTCGTACTACCTAAGTATCCCAAGCTAAATACTATTGCTAGGGTTAATTCCTATTACTCATTAAAAATAAATATTTATGTGAATAATTGATTTTAATAGTATCACAAGCGATGATTGTATGTAAGCACTCTTAGAGATTGGAGATAATATTAGGGAAATAATTTGGTTTGCTGATTTTCATAATTACAAAATTAAGATTTTTGATTTTCATAAAAGTTTCGACATTTATCTTAACTTATCTCCATGTAATTTTCCTATAAACAGGGACCTACATTTTGTATTCAATCAAAGCTGAGAATAGAGAAGATCTAGCCTTCAATATCTCAATCAAATTGCCCTTCTCTTCTCTCTTCGCTCGCTCTCAATTTCAATTATGTTTTATATTTTCTGTCAAGCACTAGATCATTTTTACGCTTCAAATACCTAATAATTTTAGATTTTGTGACGCACCTAAACTCCGCTTGGGATTTGATGGAGATTGAAATGTCGGGACATGCAACACAAAGTTATATACCCCTATTCAATATAGTTAAGATGCAATGTCCTAGCATATTTTTAACAATATGCAATAAACGCAGCGAATAAAGTTTTTTTTATCAACATACATGGTACCAAATACTAAGCCCAAAACATATGTACATTCCATTCATATAAACATATCCAAAAGTAACATAATTGGTCCAACCAGACTTTAAACAAAAAAAAAAAAAAAACCATCGTACTAGAGTTCGAACTCCTTAATTAGAGATAATAGGAAAACTAGTCTAGAAGCAGAGCTATGCTAGAGATAATAGGAAAACTAGTCTAGAAGCCAAGCCGCTAGCGCAGCTCGAGTATCAACTCCAAAATTTCCATCAACCCCTCCAGGCTCTTCCTTGATCTACTCAACGTCATCCAAGATGCTCCGATAAGTCCTGACACATCTTCTACCATTCCAGAGGAAATGGTAGTTGGGACTACCACAGTGAGATTTACAAATCTCAACAAGTTATGCTCCTAGCTACTAACAGTATCTTAAGCATGTATGATAATAAACAATATATTTGGCGTAACACTTGCATTTTGAAACCAAGGACTCTAAAACTTCACAAACCGTAACCTCTAACATGCTAATCATTCAAATTTATTGGATATTACGCATGCATGACAATAAACAATATCTTTGGCCTAACACTTGCATTTTGAAACCAAGGACTCCAAAACTTCACAAATCCTAACCTCTAACATGCTAATCATTCAGATTTATTGGATATTAAGCATGACTAAGCAACAAAACTCAACTTATTCATTAAATGAAAATTGGCTTGCACATATAACAGAACCCAAAACACATCATGCTTTGGCTTTGAACAAAATGACTAAATCTTTGATTTGCATACATAAATTCTTGAAACAACACATCCATACATTTCATATACTTGTCCTAACTTGATCTAAGCATCATATTCATCATGTCATAGCAAATCACAACATCAAAGAACCCATTAAACCAATATCCTCCAAGCTGTGCAAACAAATGTACCTCTTTGCATGTTTATCAAAATCCAACAAACCCCTAGTCATAAAGCTTTTAAAATCCAACCTAAACCATAAATCAAAGCTTTAAGAACAAGAGTTTATGAAATAAAAACCATGGATTTAAGTGTCTAAAGCTAGAACGACAAACTAAAGTAAACAATCTCATGCTTGAAGGGTTTCAGTTCTTAGAGGATCATGCAAATGTATTTTATTAAAACCTCATATGATATAAGTCCAACCAAGGAGTTGTATAAAAATGAAAAAAATACACCATAGCACCAAAAAGTTTAAAGACTTTTCAACAAAACATCACAAACTCTCAAGGCTTGTCAACATAGTCCAAACCAAGCACCTCATCACCAATATTCCATCATCCAACCTTCAAACTTCAAATGACAATATCCAACTCTCTTCCAATAATTCCAAGACACCAAGTATTAAAAAATAAAATAAAAGAGATTTTAGTTAGGAAAAGAAACTTACAAAACTGGAAAGCCAAAAAAGCAATGCACCCAAATGTTTCTCTCCAAAACTCTCTCTCGGTTTGTTCTCTAATAGGGAGATGAAAAATGCAAAGTGAGGGAGAAATGAGGAGGTGGCATGGGCTATAGGCACTGAATTGGAGGGGTGGGATGCATGAAATATAATGGGAAGTTGGCTTGTGCAAGAGGGGAAGAAATAGGCTGGAAATGTGGGCTGGAAAGGTGTTGGCCGAGTGGTGAAATTGAGGTGAGAAGCTTGAGTGCTTGACTGGCCATAAAGTACACTATTGGGCTGAAACAAGGGTACAAAGCCAAACCATGGAGTGGCCATTCAATAGGGGAAAGCTTGTGTGAAGAGCTAAGGAAAAAGGGAAGCATTTTGGTAGGAACAAAAATAGCAATCCGGTCGAGAACCATTTAGGGTACAGATAGTGTCTCGCTTTGGGTTTCAAGTCCACTTGAAATTGGTTTGGTCAAATTAGTGTACCAAGATGTAAGGGACTGGATGAGGGTGTAAGAGATAGTACATGAGTGGATGGATACTTGTAGAGGTGGTTTAAACCATGAGGGAAACACAAGTCAAAACCGAGTAGCACTTTTAGGGTTTGGAAATTTTAGCGTTTCAGTTACCCTCAAGATTTGGGGCTTTAGCCTTTTCACAAATTTTGGGATTTTATTAGGGTTGAATCTTCTTTGTTGGCTGGTCAAGGTTGTACTTGAGTGGTTAGAATAGTATGATTAGTGTAAGAAGGCATGTTGGTTGCTTGATTCTCACTCTATCCACCTTGCACATGTATACTTCATTTGACAGGTGTAAAGTGTTCTCCAAATGGAGAGTTGTAATGGTGCCATGTGTCTAAAGAGATTCACTAGTGATGTTAAGCTGATTTGGACATCCTATATAGTGATGCGACAATTATTTGTGACGTGTCGCGCTATATGCCACGTGGCACTCTCCGGTTGGCTTATTTTTCACCCGAAAAATCTGAAACATTTTATTACTATAAAATCCTAAAATTTCATAAAATTCTAATGGTTTAATATGTCTCACCTAATTACTATCCTAAGTGCCTCAAAAAAGTAAAAAAGGCAATCTATTCCCATTGCAGATCATAATTCGACTACGCTAACGAATTAAAACCTAATCGAGGTTGATCTAAGAAATTCTCCTAGGTTTTCATGGTATATCTAGAGTCCAAAGAAATTTCATCCATTGAATTTCTTTCAGGATGTGAAATATATGGGTACATACAATAAATAACTGAAGCTAATACAATAAAAGGGGAATACTCACCATAAACTAATGCCCACTCTTGGCAGGTGCAACTCTATTGTCATCATGGACTTTGCTCCCTCTTGCTATCTCTGTGCCTAGAATCGGGTCCCATCCTATCTTGGATTTGGCTTGACTCTTTTTCTCTTTTGCCCAAAACAAATCACCTGTTTTATAAGTGATACCTTGATGTGCATCCAATCATTATCTCGAACTCGAAGCCCTTTCTCCTATATTCGGCATAGTTCTTCTATCTACCTTGAGTTGCCTTCATCATTTCTCTAATCCAAAGAATTTGCTCCTTCCTTTCATGCAAAGCCTCAGGGCTAAAATTCACTTTCTCCCAACTTCGTCTCAATATAATAGCGGCCTATATTTTCTTTAGTACAATGTTTCATAGGCGCCATTTGAATGGTGGTCTAGGAGCCGTTAATATAAGTATTTCTGACTAAGGCAATTGTTACTCCCAATCACCTTATCCACAAGGATACAAGCCCTAATCGTATCCTCCAAAGTTTGGATATTTAGTTTCGTCTATCCATTCACAAAATTAAATCAAAACCCAATAAGCAGAACACTATCAAATCGGCCTTCAATATCTTTCCTCCTAATTCTATAGGACACTTCATATTTACTTGGGTACAAGCAATAGTACTCCTATCGATAATTGTTACTGTAACGACCTAAAAAAAATTCAATAGATGAATTTCGTTAGACCATAGAAACATTATGAAATCCTGTAAGGATTTCACGAATCAAGCTATTGATTAGGTTTTTGTCTGTTAGAATATTCGGATACCAATCCACTATGGTGACAAAGTTTCCTTTCTATTTAATTATGGCACTTAGGAGAATAATTTTATGAATCAAATTGCATTGTTAGACTTGTATGAATATTTAGGACTTTATGGTGAATAAAAAGTATCAAGTTTTTTGGGTGAACAGTAACCCTTCGGGAGAGCGCCACGTGGCATCTGTTTCAAACAGCTATCCAATCGCCATGTAGGATGTCTAAATATTCTTCAAATCACTAGAAAACTTTTTATTGACACATGGCACAATCCTAGCCATCCACTTAGAAATCCTAGGACACTTGTCAAGAGGAGAATGAGTGTGTAAGAGATGGAGTGTGAATCAAGCTTGTCATCATGCTCTCTTACACCATCCAATAATCCATCCAACAAAATACTATTTGGTCAACCATTAGAGGATTTCAATCCTAATGAAACACTAAACCAAGTGATGCAAACCGAAACCGAAATGATTAGGGTAACAAAACCCTAAACCAAGCACTCGATTTTGACCAAGTGTTTTACCACTTGGTTAAGCCACTTACACGAGGCAATAAACCACTCAAGTACACGCTCTTACACTCTCACCTACTCTCTTACACCTTGGTAATTGTATTTGACCAAGAAAAAACTAGTTTTGAGCCAAACCCTAACTGGAACCCAAATGGAACCCCAAATGTAGTCCATTCGGTTAGTCCCATCGAAACTAGCTTGTTTCACCAAGCTTCTTCCACAAGTTTTCCACCTCTTACAAGGCCATACCTTGGCTACCATGCCACCTCACTTAAAAGACCCCTCCTTTCCACCTCTTACAAGTTTTCCACCTCTCACTTCCATACACTTTTCCTTCCCCTTTTCACAAGTTAACTTGACCTCGTAAGTCATTCACTCGACCACCAAATCAGTCCCTCCTGTACACCCCATGCCCTCCTAATTTCCTCCACACTTGGTTCACTTTTTTCTTCCATTTCCAAGAGAGAAACCAAGAGAGTTAGAGAGAACAAAATCTGGATAGCTTTGTTTTCCTAGTTCTAACCGCTTGTAAGTTTTTTATTGGGCATAAATCTCTTCCATTTTATTTAGTAATCAGTCTAGTTTACCTGGGTGTATGTTGGTAAACTGTTCTTGGAGATTTTTTGGATGAAATTCGGTGTTGATGGTGAAGAGGTTTGGTTATGCTGTTTATTGATGAACTTTGGGAGTTTTATGTAATTTTGACTAGCAGTTGTGTAGATCTTGGTTTGCCTTACTAATAACATGATTATATGCGAGCTAATAGTTTGATTCAAAGCATGTTAGGATTTTATAAAATAGTTTTGCATGATTTTTTGAAGTAGTAGAAACCGATTGGTTCAAAAAGAGCTTTTGTTTGGTTTAGGTTGTGATTTTAGCTTTAGGATCTTGATTCAATGCTATGATTTTTGTAAATCTTGATTTTAAAGTCGTAATGCATGGATTAAGAATGGATTTTGAAGAGTTTTAACTTAGGTCTTTTGATTGGATTGTTGAAGAACAAGCAAGCGTTTGATTTCAAGCATGACATAGAGGCTCTCGGGGTTTGATGTTGGTTTTGACGATTCTTTTGCTATGACATGCTAGGTTTGATACTTAGTTCAAGTTAAAACTTGAGTATGAGGTATATGGCATGAAAATAAATGATCTAGTCACTTTGTTTCAAGTCCAAAAGCATGCATGTTAAGTTTCTAAGTTATCATGCAAAGTGATTATTCTATGTTGTGTTTTATGATTTTTGCTTTATTAGTCAAGCATTCTAGCACCTAGGTTTGAATGATGAACATGTTGGAAGTGTTATTTATAGACTGTTGAAGTCCTTGGAGTTGATATGAAAGAGTTATACTAAGAACACCAAGAGTTGGTTTTATTTGTACTAATCTTGATGTTTTGGCATATTCTTTGATGTAGTGAGTTCAAGTTTTTATTAAATGTGTGATTCAGTATCCTAACATGGCTTTAGAACTAGGGATGTAAAGTTTGAGTGTTTCTAAATTCGGTTAAAGCATGTTAGTATGTTAAATGGCCAAGTAGCAACAAAAGCAAGATTTTTAGCCTAGGAGTGAATTAGCCAACAAAAGCAAGTTTTCCAACTTAAGTTTAGATTTTTTAAAGATTTTCTAAGTTCATATTTGGATTTAGGCTGGCATTTACATGAGAAATATAAATTTTCGTAAGTCTTGGAGTCCATTTGCAATTTACTTAAGTTTAGAGGCAAATTTATAATTTTCTAAAAATTAAGGGGTAACTTTGCATATTTGGCCCTAAGTTAGTAAGTTTTATTTTTATGAGGATTAAGTGAAATATTCTAACCCTAGAATGTATCTCATTTTCGCTTACGTTCTTTTTGCGCTATGCTTATGTTTTACGCAACATTCTGTAAGTTTGCTTCTAACATACTTATAGTATTTTTATGTATGTATGGTGGTAAGATTTCATTGATTTCATTCATGCTCATTTATGCTTATTTAACTGATTTATAAAATGCCATGCCTTGAATGTCCGTTACATGATTATCAATTACATGCCATATTATGTTAGTTATGTGATTGTTATGATCACAATGTTATGTCATGTCATATTATTTTAATGGTATGATTGTTTAGGTTACAAGATTATGCCATGCCATGTTGCTTTAGTCATATCATTGTTATGGTTACTATGTTATACAATGTCATGTTATTTTAGTTATCTGATTGCTATAATTACAATGTTATTCCATGCCATGTTATAGTATTTTTATGATTATCCTATTCACAATGTTATGCCGTGCCATGTGGTTATAAGCATTGATCATGAATATCTATCACATGTCACGATTACCATGTCATGAAACATTTATCAAGCTAAATTGTATTATAGCGCCAATTCCACCATGGGATGCATCACAATCTACAACAAATAACTTCTCAAAGTGTAACACCCCGCTCATTCCTTCTTACGTATGCGTCTTCTTTCTGACATAAGCAAATTTTGAGGATGGAAATTATGCAACAGTTCGCCCCTTCTCTCTAACGACTGCGAGCCTCGTTATGCGTACCGAACCCCGATGGCGTGTTTTCAAAGATACTATGTGATTCCTAAAGTACGCCCAATGTTTTAAATGCACTGGAAATATTTATATGGAGTATTTCCAGTGTTATTGAACTAAACTTGATTTTAAATAAGACAATTATAATATTTTTGAAGAGCTCCAAAAATATTATAATTGTCGGAAATCATTTTAATATCATTTATTAAAATGATTCCAGTTATTTAAAATACTATGTGATTTGAAATTATGTTTAAAAATCTAATTAAATTAAATGATTTTATTCCTTAAAGATATTAAATAAGACTTCATCATTTTATTAATGATGAGAGAATATTATTTTATAAACTAAAGTTTAGTTTAAATAATATTTTACCTTAATTCCTCTTAGTGCTTTTAATTAAGTTAATGTTTACGCATTTTCAAATCAGTGTTTTAATCCCTGACCGTTAGATCGTTTTGAAGATCCCAAGACAAAGGGACTGGATTAAATACCCAGCCCCCTCTCTTTCTCCCTCACTTTTCCCTCCCTTCTCTTTCTCCTCCCTCTCCTCCCAGCGTACGTCGCACGCTGCCCTCTCCCTAGCTGATCCTTGTCTTGCTCAGCCCGGTACCGCCATGTGCCGCCCAATCTCACTGCCACCACTGATAGCTTCCCCTCACGCTGGCGAGCTCCCAACGGTGAACTTCCCCTCACACCGTGCGCAGCCTCTCACTCATGGTTTCATCGTGCGTAGCACCTAACGCCGTCGTACGTGGCCACCCAGGCCACTGCACCTCCACCACCTCACACCGACGACCACCCCTTATGGACCCAGCCACCACGAAACCCCCCTCTCCCTCTCCGTCGCATGCACGGACCCAACCCATAATTGGGTTTCACACGGATTCAAGGCCACCGACGGTCCTAGCGCCGCTGTGCGCCAGTTCTAGCCCCACTAAGCACCTCCATGAGCTCCTCCTTCCCTCCCCCTTCCTCCTCCACTTGACCTAAGACCCATAGCCTCCCTCACATGCACAGGTTTATCACCCTTGCGCCGCCATGCGCGGCTACCCAGGCCGCCACACCACCACCGAAGCTTCCTCTAGCCACCATCAGCCTACCCCAACCACCTGTAGCCCCGATCTACCCCTCACGCATGTCCACTCTCTATCACTCTCTCATGGACTCTCCCTCCACCAGTTGGCTTCGATTCATAGTCGTAGACCACCGTGGCCCCACCCCAGCGCCACTACAAGTTCCACCGTACCTGCCTCAGCTCCTCCATGGCCAGCCACGACCAACCAAGCTTCCCCTTCCATTTCCATGCCTTAAGCACATGGGTTCCCTTGGAAACCCACAGCTCTGCCGTGTTACACCCCTCATTGCCATCAAGGGCCACCATGAGATCACCCTCAGCCTTCCTCAGCCTCCCCTAGCCTAGCCCTAAGCCCAAACCACCACCTTATGTGGTGAACCGCCACCATACATGGTGGATAGCCACTGTACGTGGGTTAGCCGCCACGTACGACCCTTCCGACGTCATCAACCATGACGGTCAGTGATCAATGCATGGGACAACCCCGTCGATGGTATAACCCTCTATCCCTCGTATTTATGTTAGATGTTAATTAGTTGATTAGGTTGTGGACTGTGCTGTTAGTATTGTGGAGTTCGTTGTATTGTGATGTGCTGTGTAATAACGTGTTGGGCGTTCTGTGTAGTGAAGTGTTGGGTGTAGTTGGGGAGTATGATGTGTAGTGTGGTTGTAAAGTAGGTGTTGTATTGGTGATTTGGCATGTGGAATGGAAAGAGTATACGCTGAATGTACTCTGTGTGGTGTAGCGTGTATGAAGGGAGTACACGCAGAGTGTACTCCTTGTGATGGATTGATGCACCATATGGCGTGTAAGCCATAGTGGTGATGTGGTGTAGCGTGTGAGAAGGAGTACATGTCGAGTCTACTCCAAAAGGTGCAACGACACACCGTGTGGCATGTCACAGATATAAGGATGATTGTGTTGATGGACGTAGAGCGTGATGAGTAGTGTCGAGAACTATGGGACGGTGTTTCGAAATAGTTATGGTGTAGCCTGTAGTCTGAGGTGGCAGGTGTTACCGTGTAGTTGACTTATGGCTAGGAGTATGGGTGAAGTAGCATAACAAGCGTAAGAGTGCACATCGAAAGCATGACTTGGGAATGTCATGAAGTGACATGGTTACCAGCAGTCGTGCTTATGATAGGTGAGGAGTTAGGGTAGGAATGGCACAGCGGGATCGTGACGAGATTTCATGATGTGATAGGAGTATGTGAGGAATCGTACTCTTGATGAGTTAGGAGTTGGCGTAGAAATGGCGTAGTAGGATGTCAGGTGACGTGACACGGTCACGGTCACGGTGTAGCTTGGGAGTAATCTTGAGCTATATGACGTGACATAAAGCTTGGTTGTGAATGGAGTCTTGTCATGTTAAGTGTTGGGATGAATTGTCAGAAAGGGACGGGTAGCATGAAAAGTCATGCTAGCCGGGTTAAGAGAAGGTTGGTATCGGAGTATGGCGCTTGTCTCTACGAGCATGTGATCGACGTGTTATATGTTGGTCATAGGTGATAAAGGGGTAAGACACATGTGTAATCTAGCGAGACACGTGTGTACCGGACGGATTCACCATATGTAATAGGTAATCTATTCTAAGCATAGTTACATTGTGCTTAAGCCTCAGAGTTGGCTTGCGTCGAAATGTGGTCAATAGGAAGAGTAAGACAGAAGTCCTAGTATCTTAACCTTAAGGTGAATCATGGGTTCACTTTAGTGGATGAGCACTCGAGGTAAGAACATCGAGTTTGGAAGAGATAGTGACCGTAAGTGGTCCCTGAAGGTCTTAGCATAGTAAAGGGTACGTAAGAGCACGAAATAGAAGGAGAGTGTTCCAAGTGAAGCATAGTTTTATTTCTAGTTTAAGTTGTTTATGCATTAGATAGAGAATGACGCTAAAGTTATGTGTATGCATGTAGGTTGCCATCTGACACGCACATGAATGGACTGCATGATATGAAAGTAGCATGGAGTCCAGGTAAGTATTATGTTCATACTCTTCTAGAGTTTTCTAAAATACAAGAAAGGAAAACAAAACGCTTTTTCCTTGCTAAACGACACGAAAGATGTTTTATGAAAAAAACATGCTAAGTGTTCAAAGGTATACGTATGTACGACCCCTCTTTGGCAGCCCTTTTTTACGCACCCAAAGTATTAATTGTATGTATTTGAATGGATGACTATACGCAATATCTATTGTATGTATTTTCTAAGAAAAGAAAAGAAATGTCGAGGCTTGTGCCTCAAGCTTTAAACTGATGCTTTGATTGACGCGAAGAAAGTGTCTTAAATTGGTCCCTATGAACTGATGTTTTAATGCCCCTATGAACTGATGTTTTATGGATGCCATGAAAGAAAAGTGTTTTCAAACGTCCCTATGGATTGATACTTTAAATGATGCCATGAAAAATGATGTTTAAGCCCATACTTTTAAATGACATTTTCCATGAATGAACTGCTAAATGGAAAGAACTGAAATGAAAGGATTGGACTGGGTGAAAGGACTGAAAGGACTGTACTGAAAGAATAGACTGAACGTTTAATGTATGAAAATACGTAACGACCATATGAATGAATGGAAATGGTACCAATGAATGGGTAGATTATAATGCTGGGTAAGTAGTACTAGTAGTGCACCCAGTGCTGCCCCCTGACTGAAAAGGGATTCCCAACCTGTGGCTATGGGCAGAGTCCGGGTCTAAAGGAAGACCGCTAATCCCAACACACTGGGTGTAACAATGTATACAGGCCAATGAAAGTGATAAGAAAAAATGTATGAACGCATGAAAGCATCGCACTCTTGAAGAAATGAAGGCATTGACGGGAGATACGTTTTCCAAAGAGAAAACCCTTTTTAAAGAAAAACTCCGTCCAATAATACTTTCAAACGAACGTACGTATACATGTACATATAGTATGTACGGAATGATGAATGTATGAATAAAAACCTATGTTATTATATTTTAACTGTATGGAGTAATGCTTACGAGTCATCGACTCATTTTAGTTTTTATGTATGCCCCTCTCTCCACATGAACTGAATGAGAAGTACGCGTTAGGACGGACATGGCCAATGGGGAAGAGCACGGAAGTCTAGGCATGATGGTTTAAATGTATGAGAGGCCTTTTATTGTTAAAATTGATGTTTTTCGCTATAAATCTCTTTTATTCTCAAAGCACATTTTATTTTATAACGTGGAGTCATGCACCCTGGGTATGGAAGCAAAAAGTTTTAAATCGGACGGTAATTCCCGTCGTCCTTTCTAAAATCATTTTATAAAAGGTCCCACCAAAAGGACAGGCATTACACAAAGTTTGGGAGCGCAAGCACCAGAGATGTAGACATGAAAAAGGTCAAGGAGTATATGATCTACCTGGTACTGTAGTGAATGCATACATGCTGCCGTGTACTATGGTGAAAGAGTAAAATCTCCCGTAATATAAAAGGTACTCATGGTGAAGGAGTGTGAGCAACCTAAGTGCTCCTATTCTTAATTAGAATGCATGAATTCAGTTTACATAAGCAAGCATGCCATGTTCATGTTAAGTCCTGTTATTTCCATGTCAAGTAAAGTTATTTTCAAGTCATGTCATAAACGTGCAAGTCCATATCATGAAGCATACATGTCATATTTACTGTCATGCATGCTTATTTATATTATTGGTAGCTTATAAGTTTTTCTTGTCGAGATTTTATAAATCTTACTGTGGCAGTTTCAACTACCATTCCCTCCCAGAATGGTAGATGATGTGTTAGGCAATGAAGGAGCAACACATCCCAGACTAGACGATGTTGAGTAGGCCGAGGAGGAGCCTCAACAAGCTTATGGATTAAATCCTCCAATTTTTTGACGTTAATCTAGGAAGCTAATAGCTGAGCTACATGAGTGGCTTGGTACTTAGATTAGTTTTACGTTTATCTATAACTAAGGAGGTACGACTCTAGTACTGTGTTATTTTGTTTACAAATTGATTGGATTAGTGATGTGACTTTTGAAGTTGTGGATTTTAATGGTATATGATTATGCTTTGTGATTATCATTCTAGTACATTAAATATTGGTAAAAAATAAAATTATCTACTACGAATATTGCATACTGTTAGATGCATGCTATATACATTGTATTCTTAATTGTCATGAATTGGGGTATGTAACCTTATGTTGCATGTCCCGATGCTTCAAGTTCCATCAAATCCCAATCGAAGTTTGGGACATCACAATTATCGCTACTTTTTTTTTGGGATAATAATTTAGTTTACAAATTGAATATTCATGCAATGGTGCAGACAAAAAGAATAGTGACGTGCTTGAATCTAGCAGTGTAACAGCCGTAAACCTCAATGGCTTGGCATTTATTTTCCCATCATAATGCCATTTCCTTTATCAGCTCTGGATATAAATACTTTCTTAGTGCGTTCCTTCCAGTCGTGTACAAGAAAACTCTCTTTCTTTCTAGATTGACTTGGGCAGCTAAACTCCTTGTGTTCAGTTTCGGCAATTGCTACCACATTAATTGGCTCTTGAAAATTCTCAATTATGAAACAGGCCACTTGACTATGAATCCTCAGCTGTAAGCCCCCTTGAAAATTTTGTGGTCGCATTTTCTCCCTGCCAATCAAATGAGAAGCGAATCTTCCAAGTACCATAAATCTAGTAGCGTATGGCTCAACGATAGATTTCCTTGCATCAGTGACCCGAACTCCTATTCCTTTTGTTGTTTAACCGATTCTGGAAAGAACCAACCAATTTCCTTCTTGAATCTTTCCTAGGTTAAGGTGGCTATGTTGCCTAACTTTAGTTCCAAGAGTAGTGACAATTGGAGCATTCTTATCGAAAAGATATGAACTTGGTCCTCCCCAACTCCTACACGTGTTGATACATATATAAGAGAATATTTTTACAATGGGAGCATTCCAATCACATCCTAATCCAAGACAAACCCAATTACTTGAAAGCCTACAGATGATATTAAATTATTCACCAAGCTCAAAAGATCGAATACTATTTCAACCATATACAAAAATGCACTTAGAACCCTCAACTCGACTGTATATACTTTTTATGATCATCACCTTCGACTAGCATTTACCCTAGTGGTAACCAAACTCCTTATTATTCACCACTAAAATCCACCAAATCATATCTTGTAACGAAACCGGTCCTATATTTTTAGGGATAAATTACGGATAATTTTATTAGTCTCAATAAATGAGTTAAAGCCCATAAAAGAATTTATTGGATAGATTATTTTTAATTGAAACTAGAGTTAAGGCTCCATTATTATTATTATTATTATTATTATTAACTCCAAGCTCATGAGTGTTAGACTCCAAACACTATTACCATTGTGCTTACATTTTCATAATAAAACTCCTAACAAATTTCCTCTATTAACCACAACCATACACGTCTCTTTCCCTAGGATTTATTTTTCAAACGTTCTCTATCACCTATATAGATTGATGTATATACGGTTTAGACCCGTTCCTTGTCTGTCTATCACTACATGCATGGCTCTATTATAACCGTTTCCTCCGCATGCACATTTGTCACCTCTAGGGTTTTCCTTTTGGTTCTCAACCAACTAGGTCTATAAATATGTTTAGCCCTTTTGCATGAAAAGAATAGTCCACTACTACCCAACGTCAAAATTACTCACGCATGTAGAGCACCCTTTCACAAACCACCTCCCCTCAACCCTATAGCATGCCGGAAACCACCCACCAGTGGCTACCATCTCCTCTCCTCAAACCAACTCATGCCCCAAGCAGCAAGTCCACCACCGAGAGAGTCTTGGTTTCATCCAAACCCACGACCAATGCAGCCCCTACACATGACCAACGTAGCCCTTGTTTTAAGCAAGGAAAAGAAAACAGCATTGAAGACGTCCCTCTTAGCCACCGTGCAACGTCAAACTGGTCCACACCGTGACTCCCAGGCAACCACCCAGACCTCACCACAAAGTTAACCGTGAACCCACATCGGAAAACAACACCCTTAACCTCACTGAAGGACCTCTGTTCTTGCATAAAAGAATAGAGCACAACTCTTCCCTTCACAAGCTGCCTAGCTGTGAACCCCCCTCCACGACCATAGCAGTCAACATCTCCAAGCATGGCAGCACCGCCCCAGAACGCACGGTGAAAATACGACCACCCTCTCTCTCGGTAACCTGCCTCCTGTCCCTCATGCTGTGTCCTCTCCCTCTAGTTCATCTCATCTCTCTCACTCTTCGTCTCTCTCTCTCTCATAACTCACTTTCTCTTTCAGTTGCATAATTGCCCACTCGTCGGAGTTGCCATCGTGCCCAACCACGAGCCGTCGCTAGATGTTGATCATGGTAAGCCACTACCCACTGCCCACTGCCACTACCTCTTGAGTAAGGCCATTCCGTAAGATTTTATATACCTATACCATGAAATATTATGAAGTGTGTTATGGTAAATTACAAGAGTACCCCTACTGAATTAGTGTTGATAGAAGGGTCTATTTATTAGTGTGATGTGTTCCTATAGTAAAAACCAAGAGAAAATAGATGTTGGACGACAAAAAGTTTTTTTTATTATTTCTAAGTGACATGTCGCTGGTGGAAATTGGGATAAATATGATACTTGGGCTTGATAGCATTTTAAAGTTAATCATCTAATAAATTGTGAAATTATGTGGAAGGTAAAATAATTGGAGAGTGGCGATATTATAGAGTTTTTAAGGATTTTAGGTTTAGGAAATATAGATTATTTTAGTAGTTTAGATTTTAAATAAAATCACATGTTTCATTAGAAATTTATGCAAATTACGTGTTTATTTTTATAGGCAACCGATTACGTGCCGAAAATAGTGAATTAGCACTGCAAAGTAAGTAGCATGATCATACCCTTACACGTATTTAAGGTAAATGACATGCCTTTTACAAAACTATTTTGCATGTATGCCCTTCATTGGAAGCCCCTTTTTACGTACCCTAGTCATGATATATTTATGAAAATCCATAATTTTATGAAAGAAGTTATGCATTAAATGATTTATGAAAAGTCATAATTTTATGTGAGAGTTATGTATGAAAATAATTTATAAAAAGCCATGCATGATTTTATATGAAAATTTATGCATTAAAATATTTATGAAAAAAATCATGATTTTATGTAAGGAAACATGTATCGGGACATTTATGAAAGAATGCGATTTCATTTGAAATCTATGATATGATATGACAAGATATGACAAAAATGTATGCGATTTCTTTTGAAATCCGTGATATGACAAGTATGCAAATATGATTATGATGAAGTATGAATTATAAGATATGTAACGGCCTATGTTATGATATGAAGACAGTACCTATGTTATGGGCATATTGCATTGCCAGGTCGTACATTACATTGCCAGGTCGTACATGAAAACGGTACCTATGTTATGGGCATATGAAGATGGTACCTATGTGGGTAGGTTCTTACTACTTTTTGAGAGGTAGTTTATATGTCAGGCGAACGATATTTGGTTTCTTGTGTAAAAGATGAAAAAATTGCTCCAAGAACGCTGCTTTCTTCTTGAAAGTTCTTCTTGAGACTTCGTTTTTTATTTTCTTGACTAGGGTGGTTTCCAGTTTTCACTTAAGGCAGTATGGCAGCCGCTGAGAACGTAGGTCGACGTCTGTTCATGGACCTCGTATCGGTGGTTCCTCAGCCTCTTCCAGAATTGTCTGTGGCGCACCGTGTGTCGAAATCCAAGGATGGTGAAATTTTCTTTCAATTCTCTAAGGAGGAAATTCTACGCTCGGCATAACCTTTTACGTTTTCTATTGCCTTGAAATTTCTTCAAAACCGTCCCTCCTTAGATGCCATTCGAGCATTCATTCAAAAGCGCTGGAATCTTGATGGCATTCCAGTTGTTTCTAATATGATGCATCATCGGAATGTGTTTATAAGAATGACTTCGGAAGAAGACTGCATGAAAGCTCTTTCAAGTGAAGTTAGTGATATAGACGGGATTCCATATCGTCCATTCCACTGGACTCTAGATTTTAAGGAAGAAGAAGAACCATCTATTGTGCCGGTTTGGATCGTCTTGCCAGGTTTGCCTCCTAACTATTATCATGAGTCTTTTCTTAAAATCCTTACAGCCCCAATAGGTAGATTTATTAGACGTGATAATCCCACTTGTTGTGCCACTGGCACCGATGGTGCCCGTATATGTGTGAGATGGATGCTGCAAAGGAGCCTTTACCTCATTTTTGGATTGGGACTCCTGGACTGGGGTCTAGCTGCAAGCAAGAGATAATTTATGAAACTCTGTCGATGTTCTATTCTAAGTGCAAAATACAGGGGCATAATGCAAGGACTTGTCATGCTGGGAAAAAGATTACTGGAAGAAAAGAATGGGTTCAGCAACAAGAACCTGTTGTGGAAGAACCGAAGGAAAACATAAATCCACCAGTTGTCGAGGAAAAAGAAGCAAATCAGGATTCTGAGGCAAATCTGGTAATAGGTGAATCCTCCACACCTTTGATTGAGGAGTTGGAAACGGAAAAAGATCATGGTGAATCTCCTGATATTGAGCTTCCTATGGAGGAAATGAATAATAAGGTGTCGCCAAAGAGGAATGACGGAAAACTGGAATGTTCTACCCAGTCGAAGGAGGCGGAGTTGGCCATGGACATGAGGGAAGTGGAAGTAGTTCCTAGTACAGAGTCGAGGGAGGATGATAAATTACAGGAGGAAGAGGTTTTCTTGGAAGAGGGGTCGATGTCTGATCCGGAACTTAAGCTACATGCGGAAGTCTTTCTGCAGGATAAGGAATATCACAGGAAACAGAGGATGAAGTAGGGAAGAGAAAATACCATAAGAGGCAATTTGAGAAAATCAAGAAGAGGGTGCTCACTCGAGCCAAAAAAATTTCTCAGTGACAGGATCCATATTAGTCTGGAATATAAGGAGAATAGGTACTTATAAGGGATGTTTAAAGAGTATGTTGAACAAATGTCAGCTAAAGATGGCAGTGCTGCTGGAACCATTTTAGAGTGTTGATAAAATTCAGCTGTATATGCGGGTGTTTCACTTTGATAAGGTAATAACTAATGAGGATGTTGGTGGGAAAATCTGGGTATCTTGGAAAAATGAAATAGACGTGCAGTTGGTCTGAATGGGATCGCAGTATTTGTCTTTACGTATAGACGACGGATCTTCACATTTTTTGGGTAATTTTATCTATGCTAAGTGTAATAGAAATGAAAGGTAGATGCTTTGGGAGGAGCTGAGTTTGGCTAGAATGGGAGTGGAGCCTTGTTTGTTTGCTAAAGATTTTAATATAATTTGTTCCGATGTGGTAAGTTGTGGTGGTCGACCAAGGACAAGGGCTGCAATGGATGACTTCAATAGATGGATTCACCAGGGGGGTTGATTGAAATGAATTCATAGGGGAGAAAGTTTTTGTGGTGCAATGGTCAGCATGGATTATCTAGAGCTTAGGCTAAGTTGGATTATCTAGAGCTTCTTGATGCAAATTTACTGACATCATTTCCGAGTGCAAGTTGTTCGTATCTGTCAAGGACAACGTCAGATCATAGTCCCATGTTTATAGAATTCCTGAAAGATCCTTTTACTTATGGCCCTTCTCCATTTAGGTTTTAGCAAATGTGGGTTGAGCACCTTGAATTTATGAACTTTGTATAGAATGTGTGGTCTAAACCAGCGGTAGGTACGGGGCTCCTTAAATTAGCTAGTAAACTTAAAAAGCTTAAGGTGGCTCTACGTGAATGGAACAATAGGGTGTTTGGGCAGACCAATATTTAGATTACTATTCTTGAAGAGAAGGTTGAGGGTCTTGAGCACTCGGAGCAAAGAGATTGGGATAATGATGTTGAAAGGGAGCTTGTGAGATACTCTACTGAGTTGTCTTCTTGCAGGCGAAGGGAAGACATAAGATTGGCTCAGATGGCTAAAATTAAGTGGAGGATGGAAGGTGATCGGAACTCAAATTTCTTCCATGTTTGGTTATCTAATAAAAGGAGTAGGAAAATTCATAAGTTGAGAACTACGGACGGGTTGGAGTTCAATTCACCGAAGGAAATTCATCTTGGTGCCGTTGAATATTTTTTTGAGTTCCTACAACAGTCAAATCAGCCAAGAGAGTTGCCAGATTTAACAAACTTGATATCGCCGGTTATTGAAGAAGAGGATTGTGCCTGGCTTTGTTGAATCCCTTCTTTGGATGAAGTTAAGGAGGCTCTCTAGTCTATTCCTATAAATAGTTCTTCGGGGCCAGATGGTTTTGGTGCGGGATTTTTTATAGCCTGTTGGGAGGTGGTAAAAATAGATGTTTTGGGAGCTATCTCAGAATTTTTTCGATCTAAAAGTCTTCCGAGATTTTATTCGGCTTCTTTCATTGTGCTTATTTCGAAGGTAGATGTGCCTTCGGGGTTTGATAAATTTTGGCCGATAAGCCTTTATTCAGTCTTTTATAAAATTTGCTCGAAAATTATTGTGAATCGTCTGACATGTCTTCTTCCCAAATTGGTATCTCTTGAACAAGGAGCTTTTATACCTGGGAGGAATATATTTGAGGGTATTAGTCTTACTCAGGAAATGGTTCATTCACTGAAGAAGAGGTCATATGGGGGAAATATTATGATAAAAGTTGACATGGCAAAAGCATATAATTTGGTGGAGTGGAATTTTTTGCTGGAGGCATTGAGGTGTTTTGGTTTCCCTCCTCCTTTTTGTGAATTAATTCATGCTTGTATTTCGAATGTTTGGTACTCTGTGATACTAAACGGAATGATGAAAGGATCTTTTCAAAGGGGTCGGGGACTACGCCAGGGGATCCCCTTTCACCTTACCTCTTTATTATTCTTCAGGAGGTACTCTCTAGGCTTTTGAAACATAGCTTTGCGACAACAAAGATTGGAAATTTTTCCCAAGCTAGAGGCACTCCTCAAATTTCACATCTTATGTACGCTGATGACATTGTGATTTTTCTGAATGGAGGAAAAAAGTCGGTGAGGGAACTGTTATGGGTGTTTGAAAAGTATGAAGATTGGTCAGGACATAAAATTAATAAAGAAAAGACGACCATATTTTATTCTCCAAAAATTTTGTTAGTCTGCAAGAGAGCTCTTACAAGGCTGGCATGGTTATCGGAAGGCTCATTTCCCTTTAAATATCTAGGGGTTTCGATCGTCTTGGGGCGTCTTAAGCATGAGCATCTGGAGGAGATGGTTAAAAAAGTCTGGAACAAAATCAGTGGTTGGAAAATGAAAATCCTATCATAGGGAGGCCGTTTGATTCTTCTTCGGCATGTGCTTTCTAGCATGGCTTTACATATATTTGCGGTTTTGCAGTTCCCTCAATCTATTATTAAAGAATTAAACCGAATGATGAGCACATTTTTCTGGGGTGAGGTGAATGGTAAAGGAAAAAAAAGTGGGTGGCATGGGATAGTATTTGTAAGCCAATAGAGGAGGGTGGAATGGGTTTGCCTAATTTGGAGGATATGCAAAAAGCATTGCATATGCAGTTTGCATGGAACTTAATTCAAGGAGAGTCCCTGTGGGCTAGGTTCTTTAAGGGAAAATATGTGGGCTCTTCACCTTGGTCTCCCATTGACATGAAAAAAGGGACAAGGTTTTGGAAAATGATTATTAAAAGTATTCCTAGTGTCCTTAATAATGCAAAGTGGAGAGTTAGAGTTGGGAACATTTTATTTTGGTATGAAAAATGGAGAGATGGGGGTCCGTTATTTGATGAGTTCCAGACAGTGGGTAATCCGATGAAGTTAAAGAGTGCAAGTTGTCCAATAGTTGAGATGTGGAGCTGTTGAGTACGTTAGTGGGACAGGATAATGTGGAGGAAATTATTGAGGCTTTGGCTGGCTGTAAGGGAGGGTCTGATGTGTTGATTTGGATGAAGCATGAGAGTGGGAGTTTTTCTACTAAATCCGCTTGGGATTGCATTCGAATACATGGTTCTAGTATGGAGTGGCATCCTTAGATGCGGCATAAGTTGCTCCCATTTAAAATTTCAGTTTCGATGCGGAAAGCATGGAACATGGCTTTGAGCGTTGATGATCGTCTTCGACGTATTGGGATCCCGATAGTTTCTCGTTGTGATTGTTGTGACGAAGGTAAGTATGAAGACCAAAACCACGTACTTTTCGAAGTTGAGTTTGCAACGAAAATATGGCATTATTATGGAGCTACCTTTGGTCTTCCTCTTGGTCTTACTTGGAGGGAGATGGTAACAATTTGGTTTCGACGTGCGGCCTCAGACTCTCAAGTGGGGCTCATAGCGGGGCTTCTACTTTCTATTATTACTTGGCACCTTTGGCGTAGAAGATGTACTACACGTATGAAGGGTATTATTCAGTCTATTAGTTCGGTTTGGCATTCTATTAGAAGTTGGATGGGTTTAGTAAGTCGAGATATGAAAAAGGTTAGTAAATGTTCTAGGCATGACTCACAGATTTTACAGATATTGAATATTCTGGTGTTGGTTCCTGATAGGAAGTATTTAAAGCTAGTTGCTTGGCAGAAGCCTGCTCAAGGGTGGCTTAAGTTGAATACAGACGGTAGTAGTCTTGGTAACCCAGGTTCTTCAGGAGTGGGTGGTATTATTAGAAATGATCGAGGTCATATGGTTCACGCCTTTAATTCCTATATTGGATTCGGTTCAAGTAATAGAACTGGATTGTTAGCTATTTTACAGGGTCTCAAAGCCTGTAAGGATCTGAGGATTAATTTTGTAGAAATTGAATTAGATTCTCAAGTGGTGATCTTGTGGTGGAATAGGCGGAGGTGTGGGGTGTGGTACTTGGAAGATTTTTGGGAAGATACTCTAGCCCTTATGGATTATATAGTGTGCATAGTTAGACATGTTTATAGGGAGGGAAATAAAGTTGCTGATTGGTTGGCTCGGAGTGGTGCGACTGGTCTTATCTCTGAATGGAGATTTCTCAGGGATGTGCCTAGGTTGCTTCGAGCATTAATTTGTTTGGATACTAGGTTTGCCATCTTTGCGTTGTTGTTAGCGTCATTTTCATGTGGCGTTTTTGTCCTCAGGTTGGTTTGGTAAGATTTTATGTTTTTATGTTTTTGAGTTAACATTGTTTGTAGTTTCTTTTATAGGAATGGTTTTCTTTGTAGTATTTTAGTACGTCTTGTCTTGATTTTGTTTTTCTTTTCTTTTGGTTAGAGGCTCCCAGTACTTTTGACACCTGGTTTAGGAACTTTCTTGATTATCTTGTAACCGTAGGTGCCGATCTGTAACCACAATTTTCCTCTGCCATAAGTGAGAGTTTATTAATAAAATTTTGGACGGGGTCACTCATGGACAAGTGAACCTTGGCTCTTCTTAAAAAAAAAAAAAAAAAAAAAAAAAAAAGGGTCATACATGTCGTTAGTGCATCCAGTATGTCTTCCTTATGTATGGATTCCACAACCCACGGCCAAGGGCAGAATTGGAATCTACTTAGATTCGCTAACCCTAACTCACGGAGGTCAACATTGGGTAATGACCTATGATAAGTGGAAGATAAGTTCATGTTCATGTTATTTACGTATGTATTTATGAGTATGCACATTTTCCAAAAAACCGTTTACTGTATGATGTGTTGCTTATTGAGTATTCGACTCATTTTTGTGTATTTTTATATTTTTAAATCACTCCAGGTGATGATATTTATGAGGATAAGACTGCTGGCTAAGACTTGACCTAGGGAGGCGAGGTAGAGGCCTAGACAAATTTATGCTATGATTAGTTTTAGGGTTTAAGGTTTAAATAAATTATTTTGTTAAGCACATGAGACTTCTGTATTTTTTAAATAAGTGCTTCTGTAGACTCTATTTTAGATTTTAAGTATTTATTAAAGTTTGTTTTATTTATGAAAATCTTTCACATCTGGCGTGTTGTTAAAAAGAAAAGTTTTTAGTCAAGTTTAGTATCACACTGGCTCCCCGAAAATTATAAAATATCTTTATTTGGGAGTAAGATGTTACTAGAGTTGAGCCTAACACTAGCTGATCTAACCAATCATACTCACTTAGCTTGGTCACTTCTTGTACCATCGAATATAATATATCATTTCCATCAGTCTATCTGATCTACATGCTTAGAATAAACAAAAATTGGTTCCTACAGCTTGCATCATCTTCCACTTAAAATCTGTTAAGAATCTCAAGTCGATAATAATCATTTTGGAAATCTGCAAGATAGACACTTCTAGATCTCAAAGTTAACATTCATTTCTCAAAGTCTCTAAATCTATAACTTAGATTTCATCCAACTTTTATACTAAGTCTGCAGACCTTAGAACACCTAACCTTAATATAAATCATTTTCTAAAAGTCTGCAAATTCCAAAACCTTAAATCTCCATGGATGATTCAGAACTATTACCTTAAATCATGACTACTATTTTTGTCTTGCGAACAAAACTACAAGACCACATCATCCTCGTCCTGCAATGGATGCTGACTTGCTTTCCTACTATAACATACCAATTTCCTCGAAGCTTAGATATCTTAGCTTCAAGCCTATATACACTACTAATTTGATCCTATTTTCTGGTACCAATTCTTAAGGACTTGTGGGTTTTCCTAGAGACGTATTGGTCTGATACAACCTTGTGATGCCCCCAAACTTTGCTTGGAATTTAAGGGAGATTGAAGCATCAGGACATAGAACACAATGTTACATACTCCCATTCATGACAGTTAAGTTGCAATGCACCTAGTATGCTTTTAACATGTGTAGTGAATGTGATGCCCCTAGATCCTGCTTGAGATTGGACGAACTTTGAAGCGTCGAGAAATGCAACACAAAGATAATTGTACCATTTCATGACAGTTAAAGATGCAATGCACCTAATATGCATCTAACAATATGCAATATACGCTGTAGATAATTTTTTTTCTAGAATAAATAACACTGTACCAAAGACTATATCCCAAAACATAACATGCTTCATGATATCATAGCAGATTGATAATTGTGATGTCACAAAAATTTTCCATCATGAATGTAACATAAATAAGTACTAGAGGCGATGCTCCATAACTACAGTACTGAATAACATAACAACTGTGCTAACTAGCTCAGCTTCTCAAGCAACTCGGCTAAGATAGCCAGAATCCTATTGATAAATTGGAGAACAGAAGCAATAATATCCTCGTCATTGCATTGGGCCTAATTGACATCATCCAATCTATCTTGAGCTGGCTCTCCAAATCTTGACACATAGTATATCTTTTCAGGAGGAATGATAGTTCGAACTACCACAAGTTAACTACCAACTTACTAGCAATATACAAAAGCATACATGATAGTAAAATGACATGAATGCATCATGAAGTGAACATGAAGATGCATGACATGACTTGGCAAGTAGCATAACATGACCTGACATGAACTGAAAACTGACATGAATTCAACATGAACTTGGAATCTTTTTCAACATATACATGGTTAATTAAACATGAATATATGTATGCTACACAGGTTTAAGCCATGTGCTCCTATCAGTACCACATCACATTGCAGGCATCTGCAACAGCTAGTAGTATGTCATGATAACTAAATTAAAAAATATAAACATATTGTTGGCACCTCCGTCATTGGGTACCTAACTTCGCTCCCACAATCATTTACTTAGGTCTCATTCGAAGCCTATTGTCGGTACTTTGTTAACCCAAGAAATTTCGCACTAGTTTAAACTTTCTAGCATGAAAAATGGAGTTCCACTAGGATAATAGCACATCCTAGCACTTGGGATCGTAATAAAAAAAAAGCTCCACAGACTTGAAAATATATTTTCGTGACATACTCTATGCATGGGGCATGATGTGACATGTAACAATGAACGTGTAATATATGACATGGCCTAACATGGCATGTGACAAATAAGCATATACTTGAAATAATTATGTAACACTCGTCCTTGTGGTGAGACTTCTTATAAAATGATTTTAGAAAGGACGACGGAAATTACTGTTCATTTTAAGACTTTTTACATCCATACCCAGGGTGCAGGACTCTATGTTATAAAATAAAATTTGCTTTGAGAATAAAATAGGTTTGCAGCAGAAAACATTAATCTTACAATAAAAGGCCTCTCATACAATTAAAACTCATGCCTAGACTTCCGTGCTCTTTCCCATGGGCCATGTCCGTCTTGACGCGTACTGCTCATTCGGTTCTTGTGGGGGGATGG
Source organism: Juglans microcarpa x Juglans regia (assembly GCF_004785595.1). Taxonomy (NCBI): domain Eukaryota; kingdom Viridiplantae; phylum Streptophyta; class Magnoliopsida; order Fagales; family Juglandaceae; genus Juglans; species Juglans microcarpa x Juglans regia. The sequence goes on from NC_054595.1 coordinate 7,572,953, forward strand.
GCATATATAAAAACTAAAATGAGTCGATGCATCATAAGCATTACTTCATACAGTTAAAATATAATAACATAGGCTTTCATTCATGCATTCATCATTATGTGCATACTATACATACATGCATGCATACGTTCGTTTGGAAACATCATTGGACATAGTTTTTCTTCAAAAATGAGCTTTCTTTTTGTAAAAGATTTTTCCCGTTAGTGCCTTCATTTCTTAGAGAGTTTGATGCATTCCTGCATTCATACATTATTTCTTATCACTTTCATTGGCCGGTACATACTGTTACGCCCCATGTGTTGGGGTTAGTGGTCTTTTAGACCCGAACTCTGCCCGTGGCCATGGGTTGGGAATCCTTTTTCCGTCAGGGGGTAGCACTGGGTGCACTACCAATACTACTTACCCGGCATTGCAATCTGCCTAGTCCATTGGTACCTTTGCCATTCATTTATATGGCCGTTACGTATTTTCATACATTAAACATTTAGTCCTTTCTTTCAGTCCTTTCTTTTCAGTTCTTTTCAGTTCTAGCTTTTCAGTTCTTTTCATTTAATAGTTCTTTCATGGAGAAACATCATTTGAAAGCATGGGCTTAAAGATCATCTTTTATGGCATCCATAAAATATCAGTTCATGGCATCCATAAAGAATCAGTTCATATGGGCCTTTTAAAACAACATACTTTATTCGCGTCGTTTAAAGCATCAGTTAAAGCTCAAGGCATAAGCCTCAACATTTCTTTTCGTAGAAAATACATACCATAGATACTACATATAGTCATCCATTCACATGTGTACAATTAATACTTTGGTTGTGTAAAAAAAGGCTGCCAAGGAGGGCCATACATATGTATACCTTTGAACGCTTATACTTAGCATGTTTTCATAAAACATCTTTCGTGTCGTTTCGTAAGGCATCGTAAGGGAAAAACATTTCATTTTCATTTCGTATCGTTTTGGAAAACTCTAGAAGAGTATGAACATAATACTTACCTGGACTCCATGCTACTTTCAGATCATGCAGTCCATTCATGTGCGTGTCAGATGGCAACCTACATGCATATCATGTCATTTTCTATCTAGTGCATAAGTAACTTAAACTAGAAATAGAACTACACTTCACTTGGAATACTCTCATTCTATCCCGTGTTCTTACGTGTTTTTTACCATGCTAAAACCTTTAGGGACCACTTATGGTCACTATCTCTTCCAAATTCGACGTTTTACTACGAGTACTTATCCACAAGGGTGAACCCATGATTTACCTTAAGATTAAGACACTAAGACCTTCGTCTTACTCTTCCTATTGACAACATTCCGACGCATGATTCCGACCGACAGAATCACGCATCCCAATCCTAGACAATACACCCGTCACTGCCTTCATGCATCTTAGCCCACACTAAATCCTCATTCCCATCCATACACGCCACACGGTTCTAAGCCGACTCTGAGGCTTAAGCACCGTGTAACTATGCTTAGGACAGATTACCCATTACATATGGTGAATCCGTTCGCCACATATGCATCACCAGATTACATATGTACTTTACCCCTTATCACCTAAGACCAACATATAATACGTTGATCACATGCTCATAGGGACAAGCATCATACTCCGATACCAACCTTCTCTTAACCCGGCTAGCATGACTCTTCATGCTAACCGTCTCTTTTGACAGTTCATCCCAACACTTAACACGACAAGACTCTATTCACAACTACGTCTTACGTCATATCATATAACTCGAGAGTACTCCCAAGCTACATCGGGACCTTGTTGCATCACCTGACATCCTGCTAGATCATTTCTACGCCAGCTCCTAACTCATCGTGAGTACGGTCCCTCACGTACTCTTATCACATCGTGACATCTAGTCACGTTCCTACTACACCATTCCTACACTAACTCCTCACCCATCACAAGCATGTCTGCCAGTAACCATGTCACTTTGTGACATTCTCCAGTCATGCTTCCGCCGCGCACTCTTACACTTGTTCTGTCATTTCACACATACTCTGTAACACCAGGACCTAGAATTTGTATGGTTGGACTATGAATTATTTATTTATTTATTTATTTGAGCTTGATATTTTAGGTTTTTTTTTTTTTTCCTTTTTATGTTATGGATCTGGTAGTTATTTTTTTTTTATTTGGAGATCTTGGCCGTTTGTTTATACCTTGGAAAAGCTATTGGTTTATGAGCAGTTCCTCACCCGCACGACTCTTTTCCATCTGCATGCACATTACTCTCTCATCTCTAGGGTTTTCTTTTGGTCATCCATCCATCTATATATTCACACGTTCTTCATCCTCAACAAAAACCTAGTATAGCCATTTTTCTTTTTCCCCCTCTACTCTCAGTTTCCCACTGCTGAAACACAATTGTTGCCCTCTTCAACCTTCTCCCCATTGCTGCTCCCCAATAGCCATTCCACATGCAGTAAATCCTCTTTGCAAACAGCCCAGCCCGATCCTCACCCAAGCGAAAACACCACGCCAACCTCATGGGAAGCCCCCTTTTGCGGCAGCATCGTTCTCATTGGAGTAGGCCCACCGTGAGTAGACCTTACTCTGCCGTAGGCCACTGCCAGTGCACCACCCACGTGAAATCGTAGCTTCCCCTGCCCAGCCACTGCGCAGCTTCTTAAACCATCTAGCATGACCCGTGCCACTGCAAATCTCCATCTGAAGCAACGCTGTAGTAGGAACCACCCACTCGCACAACAACGCCACCACAGAAAGCCAACCACCATCGCCCAGCCGTTGAAGGAAGAACACCCACAGCATACTCTGTTTTTGACCTCCGAAACAGAGGAAGTTGCTTTCCCCATCGTGTGCAACCAACCTACCACCCTATGCCGCCAACCTCCTCCTCGACATCGCCGCCGCATAGGGAGCTTCACCAGGTGCTGCACTCCATTCTAATCCATCGCTCTCCTCTCGGTAAGCCTCCGTTGAACTCACCCACTTTCCTCTCCGTCTCTTCCGTCTCTCTGTCTCTCTCTCATTAGTTGGTCTCTCTCTCTAACTAGTGTTCTGCCGCCGCCCCCAGCTGTGCCGTCGGGACAACCACCTTCCTCTCAGCACCGCACGTAGCTCCCCCTTTCTCGGTGAGTATCTCGCGCCCCTGTCTCGCCATCGGTTGCACTACGTAGCACATTTTTCTTATACTAAGTGGCTACGTAAATTTAGTTTTGCATAATGTTTTGGTATAAAATTACAATATTGCCCTTTTTATTGGATGATTTTAGTTAGAAATTTTGTTTATACGAAATCTATTTTACGTGGTCTTTGTGGGAAATATAAGATATTGTACAAAGAATACATAGGATTCTTAAATTGTACTTAGCATATTATTTTTACAGTTGGTGTGAAATCTTATGTTGAACATTTTAATTATGATTACGGAAAATCACTTAAGTATTTTAACATGTTATAAAGTAAAGATTTATTTTAAGAGTAATTAATATTGGTGTGATGTTATTTCTTACACTTTAGATATGATTTAGTCTATCAAAAAAATGTTATGGTTTATTTTAAAATATTTTGGGATAATTATACTATCTCGTATTAAACTTTATAGTCGGTTTTCAACAATAAATAGGTTAGACTTCTAAATGTTTTGGTCAAAGTTATTAAATCAATGTTGATGATTTTAGAAAGTGATGATTCATAATTTGAGGTTATGAATTTTAGGTTTTGAGGAATTTAATAGGTTATTTTAGAAGCCTAGGATTGAATATCGAAATATGTGATTAATTGGAAATTTACGAGAATGACGTGATTATTTTATAGGTGACGATTAATTATTATTCGACATTTTTTAAAAAAATTCTGAAAAAGCTAAGAAGTCCAGGTAAGTAGGGTTCCTATGCTAGACTTTGCATTAAAATAAAATGAGCTGATGTTGATTTTTAGAAAATATACATATTTGGTTATGAAAATAAATTTGAACTACCTCAGTTATTTATTCAGCATTACTCATGAGATTTCGTTTAAGAAGAAAGTATTTTTTTGTCCTGACTGGTGTAGACATGAGCTTATTTTTGACATTCTGTTTCTGAACTTTGAAAAAGAAAGCAAATATCAAATTTTGTGCAAAAATTATGTTTTGTGATATGATTTTGTTCTATTCTGAAGATATTCTGTACTCTGATATGATCTGATGTGATTTCTGAAAACCTCTAGCATAACATTCTGTTTCTGTTTCTGTTCTGTTCTGACCTTACCACGAGTGTAAAACTGTGGCCTCTGTTCAGGTTCGTACTAACGTTTCGGTTTCTGGTGTACCCACTTTGGAAACAAAATGGGTTTCTGCGTGGTCTTTCCTATGTGCACACTCAGGACTCCGAGAATGAATAAGGCGAAGATTAACATTCTGTTTTTACTCGGTTGGCTACCGGGGTTTGCACAACCCTACCACGTGGGTTAAACATGGTATTTGTTATGATATGATAAGATAAGATGTGATGTTTCAGTTTATGCTATGCCAAAAGGATTTTGATTATGAATATTTTCGAACTTTCACTCTGATATTTTTGATAACGTGTTCTGACAGTGCATTTTGAAAACAATATTTTGATTCTGCATTCTGAAAGAAAATATTTTGTTATGCATTCTGAACTCCGTAAATGCTCATTTTTACACACTAGTATATGTCCTCTGCTTACTGAGTTGTTGATAACTCACTCTTTATCTCCATATATTTTTCAGATAATTTTGATTATTCAGTTGGAGAACAAGAGTAGGAAGTTTTAGCAAGGTGTGATGATCGTAGTGGAATAAATGTCTGAGGGTACAAGCGCTTATTTGAGAGTCGTAGTTAGTAAACTGATTTATTTTTCGGCATTTTGATTTGATGAGTTAAGGATATTTTCGAGTTTTTGGAGAATTTCTAATTTATGTTATTGAGAATTTCTTTGTTATTCCTATGGAGGAACTTAGATATTTGGATTGATTAAATGGATTAGTATTTTATGGAATTTTCTGGATTTTATAGTTGTGTTATTTAAGTTGATATTAGGTATTAAGAGCTAACTCTACGGAGCTCCGGGAACGGCGCAATACATACTCCCAGCCATAAGTCAATTACGGTGATACTCACCTTAGAGTACAGGCCACATCATAGCTACTTCGGGACACTGTTCTACAGTTCTCGACACTATTCATCCCGCTCTATGCCCATCAATTACAGTTCCACGGTATATCGCTGCACCTCATGAAGTACACTCCACGTGTACTCCCTTTACACATGCTACGCCACATCACTACTATGGCGCACACTCCATATGGTGCATCACTTCATCACTTGGAGTACACTCCACGTGTACTCCCATCACACACGCTACGCCACACAGAGTACACTCTTCGTGTACTCTTCCCAATCCACACTTCATAGCATAGTCCACAACGGTACACATCATAGTTCCCAACTACGCCCAATACTTCACTACACAACATATCGCATCTCCATACTACACAGCAAACTCCACAAATACTAATAGCATAGTCCACAACCTAACCAACCAACCAACTAACATATAACATAAATAATAAGGGAGAGATAATTATACCATCGTCGGGGTTAACTCATGCGTTGTTAGCTGATCGTCACTGTTGATGACGTCAAAAGGGTCATACGTGGCAGCTAACTCATGTACAGTGGTTGTTTGGGTGTTTGGATAGCTAGGTGTGGTCTTGGAAAGGCTCATGGTGACCTCATGGTGGCGGCAAGGGCGAAACAAGGCATATCTAGCCGTGTACAATGGCGGCTAGCCACGTATAGTGGCTGTTTTGGCCATTGGAGGTGGCTAGAGGTGTGGGTCTGGTCATGGCTGGCCATGGAGGAGCTTGAGAGGGCTACGATGGAGCTGTGGTGGCAAGGTGGAGGCGACACAAAGGCTCTACGGTGGCAGATCTAAGCTGTGCGTGAAGGAGAGTTCGTGAGAGAGAGGATATGCATGAGGGGTGGATTGGGGCTATGGGTGGTTGGGGTAGTGCTGATGGTGGCCAAAGGAAGCTTGAGACAGCGGCAGGAAGCCGTGGGTGGCAACGTATGGTGGTGGAAAGGGGGAGAACCCATGTGTGAGCGGGGGAGAAAAGCTCGTGCGTGAAAGGGGGCTATGGGCTTCGGGTCAAGGGAGGAGGAGGGGGAAGGCCAGGGGTGCTCATGGTGGTGCTCAGTGGTCGTGGGTGGCCGTGTATGGCAACGTTAGGCACTCCTCATGGTGAGGCTGTGCGTGGGTTTCTACGGGCATGCGAGGGGGAGACCAGTGGCGAGGTGGAAGCTCACCGGCGTGAGAGGATGCTGATGGTAGGGGTGGTGAGGCTGGGCGGCGCACGGCTGTGCCGAGCTGGGCTGAGGAGAGAATTGATGAGAGGGAGAGAGGCATGCGGCGTACGCTAGGGGAGAGGGAGGAGAGAGAGAGAGAAGGGAAAAGTGGGAGAGAAAGAGAGGGGGCTTTGGTATTTAATCCAGACCCTTCATCTTGGAATTCTCAAAATGATCTAACAGTGAGGAATTAAAATATTGATTCAAAATGCATAAACATTAACTTAATTAAAAGCATCGAGAGGAATTAAGGTAAAATATTATTCCAACTAAACTTTAGCTTATAAAATAATATTCCTTCATCATCAATAAAATGATGAAGTCTTATTTAATATCTTTAAAAGAATAAAACCATTTAATTAATTAGAGTTTTCAACATAATTCAAGTCCCATAATATTTTAAATAACTGAAATCATTTTAATAAAATGATATTAAAATTATTTCCAATAATTATAATATTTTTAGAGCTCTTCAAAAATATTATAATTGTCTTATTTAAAATCAAGCTTAGTTCAATAACACTAGAAATACCACATATATCTTTAGAAACATGCCATTGAGGTTTGACACACATAACGAGGCTCATAGTAAAATTTGCTTACGTCAGAAAGAATGAGCGGGGTGTTACAAATTAACTTGACATGACATAAGAGAACATTTACAGTAATCATAAGTGACAAGAATATGAAATTTATGGCTTACCACTCTACATACTTTTTACACCGGAAAGAAAGTTAAACACTAACTTACAGTTATTGTAGCATATTGTAAGTAAAAAGACGTGAGCTAAAATGAGATATTTTTTTGAAGTTAGAAAATCTAAATAAGGCTCATACATTCATAAAGACTCACTAACTTAGGCTAAGTTACCCCTCTACATAAGGGAAATTACAATTTTTTCATTGAAATAAGGATTTGGCATACTAACTCCAAATTCTACCAATTATGTCCTAAATATAAATATGCAATCAGAAAAATTTAGAACAGAACACAACTAAAGAAACCATGCATTGGCTGAGTCACATATAAGGCCAGAATTTTGATTTTTGTTGCAATTCATCCAAACTTCAATTTTCATGCCTAAATTGATTTATGCAACACTTAAAATTCATATTATATATTCTAAAATCATGGTAAGACATCAAAATATACATTCCACAAAATCATTAACTCATCATACCAACAAAAATTCCAAAACACTAAGTTTTGGTCAAATAGAACAAATCCTTGATGTTCTTGATCTATCGATTTTCAAATCAACTCCAAGAACTCCGAAATTCCATAAACACACTCTTAATATGTTCAGAAATCAACCTATGGGATAATCATGCTTGAAAAATAACCAAAATCACAAAACTTGTTACCAAACAAATCAGCATGCACACGCTAGGTCCAAGCTGAGTACCCACATGTTTTGACTTTAGATCAAAATCTTTAAATTTGAAATTTTCATGACATAAACCTTCAAGAAATAAAACCATATACCTCATATTAAAGTTCTAAACTTGATATAAGTATTTAATCTAGGATCACATGGCGAAAGTTCATAGAAAAACAAGGCACACCCATGGGCCTCAAGTTTATGTCCTAACCATACCTTTGCATGCATAAAAATTATTCCATCAAGATTTAAACCAAATTTCATAAAAAATAAACTATTAACACTTAAATGAAAGTCTTAAGAAAAACATATATGAATTTCATGACCATTGGACTAGGTTTCTAGAACCAACAAAAATCACAACCTCAAAATAGAAACTGTTTTGTGTGTTTCGGTTTCAACCTCAAAGAAAATGTGTACATCTCTTTAATAAAAATTCTAACATGCTTTGGATCAACCCATAACATGTATAACAATGTTTTAACATTTCATCATATCAATACCTAACCTAAACTTTAACATGAACCTCATCAAAACATGAAGATTCCACACCATCATCCAAATTGACACCCAACATGACCTTTGCATGTTCAAAAACCAAATTGCACAAACCAATACTCCATACTAGATTACAATAATATATAAATGGAAACTTGACTCAAAGAGAAAAAAATCATATGAATGAAGTTCATGAGAATTGACTTATAAAGAGTTGGAAAATGCAATGCAAGAAGTGCCAAAAAAACAGTCTGAAACTCTCACCCCAGTTCTCTCCAAATAAGTTAATAAAAAATAACCAAAGGGTGAGGAAATGCATGGGGCTCCCTTTATAGGAAAAGAGGGCTGACGGGGGATGGCTAAATGACCACTTGATGGGGGTTTACCAGCCATGCCAATGGGCAAAACCATGGGCTAATCAGCCCATGGTATTTGGTGCTACAACCGAGAGGGGTGGGGCAGTTTTGGGTGGCTGTTTGACCTCCATCATGCACTATTTGGGCTGACATGTCAACCATAAGACGGTCTTGGGTGGTGGGGGAAACTTCGTCAAGAAGCTTTGCATTGATGGCTTTTTATGGGCCTAACCGAATGGGCCTCACTTTAGGGTTTAAATGGGGTTTAGTTTAGGGCTTTGGTTTTGATCAAGCCCAATTATAATTTTTCTTGGCCCAATGAAATTACCAAGATATAAAAGAATACATGAGGGTGTAATAGCATGGATTTGCATTGTTAATTGTGTGTGGAAGTGATTTACTTAACTAATTAATCACCTAAGCAAAAACTTAGTTGTTTAGGGCTTGGGAAACAATTTAGGGTTTCGATTTTCTCCATGGATCTCAAACTTCAATTGAATCTCAATGGTTTGGGGTTCCTTCAACCCTCTATTGGTTGGATGAAATAGTGTTTGGCTTAGGTGACATGATCACATGGCTTGATTTACCATCCGTTCCTTCACATTTCTATCACACGGTTCCTCTTTGTGCCAAGTATCATATAATATTCACCAAGTTTGGCTAGGATCTAGGTAGGTGTCCACTAAAAACCACTGTTATGAATTTCGTACCGTACCGATCGATACGACCAAAATTTTCCGTACCGGCTGCTGGGCCGATACAGGTACCCTATACGTTTCGTACCGGCCTCAATTTCGGCTTGTACCGGCCTATATTTCGGCCGGTACCGACTGCTATTTCGGCCTTCAATTTTGTTTTTTTCATTTTTTCAAGCTACAAACTTATTTTTTTACCCCCAATTCAGACTAGACTATTTATAATTTATATATATGTATTTATATATAATTTATTAATATATAGACTATCCCAAAACGGTACACAAAACGGTACCGGTACCGAAATATTTCGTTCCAGTGCCTTGACCAGTACGGTATTCAAAACATTGCTAAAAACTCTACAAGGCTATTTTGGAAAATCCATACAGTGATTTGAAAATCTTCTAAACCAGGTGCCACATGGCACTATTATAAGTGTTATTATTCACTCAAGATTTTGCGAAAATTATTATTACACCATATAATCATATGGGTCTAGTGGTGCAATTTGTTTCAAAAATTTGACTCCTAAGTGTCTCGAACAAATGAAAAGGCATTCTTGAGCACTTTTCATCTGGAAAGTGGGAAACATATTCTTACATCGTAAAATCTTAAATATTCGTTTGAAACTAATGGTGCAATTCATTTCTCAAACTCATAGCGGGTAGAAAACCGACTATGTTGATAGAGTAAAACCTAAACGGTTGCTCCATTCATGAAATCTTTCTGATCTCATGACATTCCTAAACTCTAAATAAATTTATCCACTAAATTTTTGGAAGGCTATTAAAGTAAATGTAGAGGATATTTTTTTTTTTTTTTTTTTATCAACATACAATATACCAGAATACTAAAGTCAAAACATCTTTACATTCCATTCATATAAACATGTCCAAAAGTAACATCAATCTTCCAACCAGTTTTTGAACAAAATTAGCATCAAACTGGAGTTGGAACTCCTTAGTTATGGATAACAAGAAAACTAGTATAGATGCTTAGCCACTCGGCTATCAACTCCAAAATCTCCATCAGCTCTTCAAGGTTCCTCCTGGATCTACTCAATGTCATCCAATCTTGGATTTAGTGCTCTGACGGGCCCTAACATATTTTCTACCATTCCGGGGGGACTGGAAGACGGGACTACCACAATGTGATTTATAAATCTTAGCAAGTTTTGCTCCTAAGCTACCAACAATATCTTAAACATGCATGATAATTAGTGTAACACCCTGTATTTTAGTGTATTTTTATTGAATGACTATTTTTATTTATTCAAAAATATTTTTATATTGTTTTAAAATTGTCGGATATTTTTAAATAGTTTATTTTATGATATTTAAATTGTGAAAATTAATTTGTTATGTTTTCTTAATATTTATTATGGTGATGCATTTAAATTGTTCTTTATTTTAAATTAATTGATTGTTGGATTTAATTATTGTATTTTCATTGTATCATTACGTTTAAATTATTTTAATTGAGATGCAGTTTTGAAATATTTTTCGTTGCATCATTTTTGCGACCCAAGATGTGAGGATTAGACTTCATTTATTTCCTCTCACTTTTCTTTTTTCCCTTTTTCTTTTCTTTCTCCCCATTTCTTTTTCTTCTTCTCTCTCCTCTCTCCCCCGCGCGGAAGGCCTCTCCCTTCCCTCTCCCCGTCCGTTTTTCTCCTCCACCCATAGCGTTGTTGTACGCCACCATTTCCCATCACCGCCCCTCCCACCTCCTTCCCCACCACCGACGACCCCATCCCCGTGTTTTCAGCCCCTTCGATGCCACGAAACTCCCCCACGTGTAGCTTCATGCCGCACGGCTTTTGGTGCTCGCGCGCCACCGTGGCCGGCACCGCCCAACCCACCTTCTTCCCCTCCCTCCGGTGACTACTTCCCTTCAGTTTCAGCCTCCCTCGCGTCGCCGGTAGCCACCACGAACAACTCAAAGCCGCGGCACCCTTTGAGTTCCAGAGCCGCTGTCGAGCCACCTCAGGCTACCATTTCTTCACCACTTCATCCTCGACCTCCTAGCAACCCAATGCACCAATCCTTAGCCCCGATCCGTCACCGGTGAAGCACATCCATCAACATTTTCATTTTGAGCATTTTTTGCCTTAAACCGCCTCCTACGCCACCACCCACGGCAAACCACCACCACCACCATTGGCTTCACCGACAACTCTAAGCCCTACCCTATCAATTTCGGGTCTTGGTTTGTCCCTGTTCAAAAGTGAGTTTTTGAGACCCACGGCCATAGTGTATTTTACACTGTTTCGTTGCTGAGCCATCACTTCTTACAGCTTCGTGATCCTTCGGGAATTATAATATAGCACTGTAAGTATTTTTCCAAAGAACTATCGTGATTTAAATATATTTTTGCACTAACACATATAATTGTGATCTGGTTGGACATGCCAGACTGAGTTCGAGGAGTTTGGGGGTCAGATGGATTGTGGATGGAGTTGTTGTGTGTTTGGTTTATACTGTTGGTTGTTGGTATGCTGTTGTTCATGTACATAGCATATTGCATGCATGATCATATTTGTATTGAAAATTGAGTTTTCGTGTAATTGCATTCATGTTCATGTGTTTATTGAAAATTGGATTTTCATGTGAGAAAAAGGAAAGAGACTGTAGGGACGATGGTAAGCAGGGATGGTGGTTGTGTCCCGCTTGCGATTCCCGCCTACAGTGCTTTGATAAGTATTCATTGTGTGGAAAGGAACTGTAAGGATGGTGGTAAGCAGGGATTGTGGTAGAGTCCCACCTGTGATTCCCGCCTAAGGTGCACACGGTAGGGATGGTGGTAAGCAGGGATAGTGGTTGTGTCCCACCTGTGATTCCCGCCTACGGTGCACGCAGTAGAGATGGTGGTAGGCAGGGACGGTGGTAGAGTCCCGCCTGCGATTCCCGTCTACAGTGTCCGATAAATAGTTTATTTTGTGTGAATCATTTTCTAGGAAAAATGACGGACTATGTTTTTGGGCCAAAATGAGATTTTGGCGTGTGTTGGAAATAATCATTTTTCTGGAAAAAATGATATTTTATGGCTAAGCGTATTTTGTTACATGCATGCATGTTGGTTGCATTAATATGTTTTTATCCCGAGAGTTGTTTGGTTTATACTTACCTGTGGTATCATTTTATGGTATCACAAATTTTGATGCAGATGAGGATGACGAGCCTTAAGCTTGGCTCCGTTGGAGGAGTGATCTGGGATTGCTCCCGTTTATCGAGATTCGCTTTATCAATTATTTATGTATTTGTCTTGTAATATATTTTGGGATGATTGTATAACTTTTTAAATATGATTTGTTTTGAATATTTGTATTTAAAATTCTGGTACTTAGTTGACTTATTTATAATATCCGCTGCGACTTTTATTGTGCACTTTTGCATGTTGCACACACTTGAGCACATTTCGTTGGGATGCGTGACCCGTGTTGTCATCATCCTGACATCACGATTCCTGTATTTTTGTACTTGGGAGTCGGGGTGTCACAATTAGCATGACATGTATGCATGATGGACATGGACTTGTTTTCGTAGAAACATAACTTATTTACATCAAAACCTTTCTTGAACATGGCATGCTTGCTTTCATATACTAATTTCATATAGTCTTATTCAGGGAAGTAGTTCATAATGCCTTTACCTTGAGTACCCTTTAGATTAGGGAAGTTCAAATTGCCTTCACCACAGTACTTGGCAGTTCATAATGCTTTCACCGTAGTACCGGGAAAATCGTATCTCCTTTATCATAATGCCAATTTAGATTGATCAATATTTCATGCTTAACTCAAAAATATTTCATGACAAACTCGTATGCTTCATGACATGTATTTGCACTATATGACAAATATTCATAATTGATGCTTTTAATGACATGGCATAGCATGAACATTTCAAATAAAATAGACATATAATTATGACATGGATTTACTTGCATGAATCTTACTATCCCACACAAAATAATACACTACAAGTAAGTTAGAAACTAACTTACAAATTAGCAGATACTTCATGACATGATGATAGTGACATCTGACAAACATGATAATGCATACGACAACATGGCATGGCTTAAACATTTCAAATTAATACACATAATTAAAACATGATTCATATGCTTGAAATTAGTAATCTTACATACAGTAACATACTATGAGTAAGTTAGAAGCTAACTTACAAATATTTGTGCGAAACGAAAGCATAGCGTGAGCTTAAACGAGAGATGTTCAAGGGTTAAAAAGTCTCACTTAATCACGAAAAATAGAAATTACTATTTTAGAACTTAATTTGCAAAATTACACCTCAACTCTTGAGAAATTGTAAATTAGTCCTTAAACTTTCGTAAGTTACAAATGGGTCCAAAATTTACCAAAATCTGTATACCTCATTTAAATTCCATTCTAGGTCCATCTAGGGACTTAAAATTCACAAAAACTCAGTTCATGTACATAAATATCACTTAGTTGAACCTAACTAGGTTACAAAAACACTTGGCTTGTTTTGGCCATTTTCCACACCATCATGCATAGACCCAACTTTAACAACTTAATAATATCAAATCCCTAGTTCTAATATCATGCCAAGACTAAATCATGCATTTTTCAAAACCATAAACTTGCCATTTCAAAGAAGCACACAAAACACCAAGATTAAGACAAACCGAACCTAATCTTGGTCTCTTTGGCCTAACACTTGCATTTTGATACCAAGCATGTCTAAGCAACAAAACTCAACTTATTCACTAAATGAAAATTAGCTTGCACATATAACATAGAACTCGAAACATAGCATGCTTTGTCTTTGACCAAAATGACTAAATCCATGATTTTCCTGCATATATTCTTGAAACAACATATTTATACATTTCTTTTACATTTCTTTACTTTATCTAAGAACCATATTCATCATATCATAGCAAATCCCAACATCAAAGAACCCATTAAACCAAGATCCTCCAAACTGTGCAATAAAACATACATCTTTTCATGTTTATCAAATTCCAACAAAACATTAGTCATAAAGCTTTGAAAATCCAACTTAAACCATAAATCAAAGCTTTAAAAACAAGAGTTTATAAAATCAAAACCATGGATTTAAGCTTCTAAAGCCAGAATGACAAACTAAACTAAATAATCTCATGGTTGAAGTGTTTCGGTTCTAACACTTAAAAGGATGATGCAAATCTATTTTATTAAAACCTCATATGCTATAATTCCAACTAAGACCTTGTATAAAAATCAAAGTAATACACCATATCACCGAAAGTTTTCAAGACTTTCAACAAAACAACACAAACTCTCAAGGCTTGTCAACATGCTACAAACCATGACCTCATCACCAATATCCCATCATCCAACTTTCACTTTCAAATAACAATATCAACTCCAATAATTCCAAGACTCGAATTATAAAAAATAAAAAATAAAAGTAATACAAGAGAGTTTGGAGTTGGGAAAAGAAACTTACAAAGCTAGAAATTCTAAGAAGCAAAGCACCTAAACTTTTCTATCCAAAACTCTCTCTTGGTTTTCTCTCTAGGAAGGAGATGAAAAATGCAAAGTGAGAGAGAATTGAGGGGGTGGCATGGGCTATAGGGGGCTGATTTGAAGTGGGTAGAATGCATGACACATGATGGGAAGTTGGCTTGTGCAAGAGGGGAAGAAATCGATTCGATGGGTGCTAGCCAAGTGGTGAAATTGAGGTGAGAAGCTTGAGTGTTTGACTTGCCATAAAGTACACTATATGGGATGAACGAAGGGTACAAACTCAAGCCATGGAGGGGTCATTCAATGAGGGGAAAACTTGTGTGAAAAGCTACACAAAAAGGGAAGCATTTCGGTTGGAACAAATACAACAATCTAGGTCTCACCATTTAGGATATTATAGATAGGGTTTCATGAAGGGCTTTAAGTGCACTTGCAATTGGTTTGCTCAAATGAGTGCACCACGCTATAAGGAAGTGGATGAGGATGTAAAGGATAGTACATGAGTGGATGGTTGCTTACAAAAGTCGTTTAAACTCGGAAGGAAACACAAGTCAAAACCGAGTAGCACTTTTAGGGTTTGAGAATTTAGGGTTTCGGTTACCCTCAAGATTTGGGGTTTTGGCCTCCTCACAAACTTTGGAGTTTCATTAGGGTTGAAACCCTCTCTGTTGAATGGTCAAGGTTGTACTTGAGTGGCTAAAATAATGTGATTGGTGTAAGAAGGCATGTTGGTTGCTTGATTCTCACTCCATCCAGCTTACACATTTGTACTTCATCTGACAAGTGTAATGTGTGTTCCAAATGGAAGGTTGTGATGATGCAATGTGTTCGAATAGATTCACTAGTGATCCTATGTTGATTTGGACATCCTACATGGCGATGTGCTTGCTGTTTGTGACATGGCAGGTTAGGTGCCACGTTGGGCTCTTCGTGAGACCTATTCTTCACCTAGAAAATTCAAAACTTTTTCTTGCACCACAAAATCTTAAAACTTCATACGAGTCTAATGGTGCAAGTTGTTTTAGCTAATTATAAACCTAAGTGCCTCAACAGAACCCACAATGGGTATATTTTCCCTAAGTGGATCATACTTTGACTATGCTAACGAATTAAAATGTAATCGATCGATCCAAAGAAATTCATTCCAGTAAATTTTTTTCAGGATGTTATAGATTTTATATAGGGCACAATTTTCCTTCAAACTGGGTTGGTGCAAACAATCTTTAACTCATTTAAGTAATTGCCATGTGTCAGTTGAGCACACATGGTAGTTTTTTAACTTGACTTTTAAAAAATTATGTACATATTACATGCTTAACTAACACTTATACACACACACACGCACGCACATATAAAGAATCTTATGTAAATTCCATATATATATATAAACATACATCTATAAACACACACACGTACACACACACATATAAATAACCTTATGTATTTAATGCTTATTGTGGTTAATTGTATAGCATGTGTGAAGCCCAGCCTAGGCCTCAGAATGCCCATGACCTTGGCTAGCCCGAAACCCTTTAAATCCCTAAGAGAGATTTTGCCCCCATTTTGCTCCCCTCCAAGTCATCTTCCCCCACTCTACCAATGACCAATAGTGCCTTGAAGACCCTTGCATGCTCTGAAGCCAACCTGTTAGCTCAGCCTTGACTGCCACTGTCACCCTTAGCAACCGCCCATCTCCACCAATTAAGGGAAAAACATGTTCTACCCAAGAGAGCCCTCCCATTCTATAAATGGCTTGAGAGCCATCTCCCACATTTGCATTTCTAGAGATCGAGACCCCCCCCCCCCAAAAAAAAAAAAAAAATAAACAACATCTTGGCAAGCCTGAAACCCTAAATGGTTTCCCCAAAATCCTAAATGAAGGATTTTAGTTTAAGTAATTACTCACATGATTGAATGATTTTCACATGCTACTATCCCCTCATTTATTGTTTTTTT
Source organism: Juglans microcarpa x Juglans regia (assembly GCF_004785595.1). NCBI lineage: Eukaryota > Viridiplantae > Streptophyta > Magnoliopsida > Fagales > Juglandaceae > Juglans > Juglans microcarpa x Juglans regia. The sequence goes on from NC_054595.1 coordinate 7,589,667, forward strand.
ATCTTTGTAACTTCATTGGGCCAAGAAATATTAGAATTGGGATTGCTAGAAACTGAGACCCCAAACAAACCCTCTTTAAACCCTAAAGTGGGGCCGATTCGGTTAAAGCCCATCAAAAGCCCCATCCATGCATGGCTTCTCGAGGAACTTTCCACCACCACCCTAGGTTGTCCTATGGCTGACATGTCAGCCCAAACAGTGCATGGATGGGAGGCCAAACCACCACCCAAAATCACCACACCACTCGGCAGTAACAACCGAATACCATGGGTTGAGTTTCCCCTGGTTTTTCTCCCAGTTTTGGCTAACAACCCCCCCATAAATTGGTCATTCACACATCTGCCATCATCCCTCTCCTCTTACAAAGCACGTCGATGTCCCTGTCACCCTTTGGTCACATTCCTTTCACTTCCTCGAAGAGAACTCGGATAGAAGTTTTTGGTAGGTTTTTTGTTGATCTTGCTTGAATGTTTTGATGACTTTGCGATTCGAGTCTCAAGAAACTTAATTCATATGAATTGTCCCATAGAGGTCATATTGGACGACAATTTGGATGATGTTATGAAATCTTGGTGTTTTGATGATATGCTTGTTAAAGTTAGGAGTTGATATTTGATATGATGAAAAGCTAACACGTTTCCATACATGTTATGAGTTTATCAAAAGAATGTCAACATTTTTATTAAAGAGTCATATGCATTTTCTTTGACGATGAAACTAGAACACCCAAAAAGTTTTTGTTTTGTGGTTATGATGACATTTGGTTCTAGAAACCTAGCCCAATGGCTATGAGATTCTTATATGATGTTCTTAATACTTTCATTTAAATGTTAAATCTTTGATTGAAAGTATGTTGCAAATGAAAAAGTTCGGTTTAGGCATAATTTGAAGCTCATGGGTATACTTGATTTTTTATGGAATGTTTGACATGGGATCTTGTATTAAATTCTTATATCAACTTTAGAACTTGAATATGAAGCCTATAGTTTTATTTATTGAGGTTTACTTCTTAAAATTTCATATTTGGTGTTTTTATTTTAAGAAAAAAAAGTGATGATCGATTTTGAACTTAGTGAGCATGCCAAATGGATTGATGATGAATTTTGTGATTTTGGTCATTTAGGTTATATTTATTACCACGTTAGGAATATGTTTATGAACTTTTGGAGTCCTTGGACTTTGTTTGAAAAGTATTAGACCAAGAACATCATGAGAGTGTTCTATTTCACCAAAACTTAGTGTTTTGGGCATTTTTATGGTTATAAGGAGCTTAGCTTTTTATGAAATTATTAAGTTGATGTCTTATCATGATCTTAGAACCTATAATATGATTTTTAGTATTGCTTGAATCGGTTTAAGTGTATGGTTTGAGGTGTGAAAAAATTGCAACAAAAATCAAGATCTTTCTAGCCTTTTTATGTTTGGGCAATGCATAGTTTGTATGTTTATGTTTTCAATTAAATTTTTCTAATTGTATTTTTTGGTTTAGGACCAAAATTTACATGATGCATGTAAATTTTGGTAGAATTTGGAGTTCGTATGTGAAATCCTTAATTTATGGGCAAAATGGTCATATCCCACGAATAGAGGGGTAAAATGGCAAATTTTACCTGAGTTAGTGAGTTTTGTATTTTATGTGTTTACAGAAAAGTTCTAAACCTTAAAATTATCTAATTTCAGTCCACACTATTTCACGCCCTTTTATGTGCATTATGCTATAGTCAATGTAAGTTAGCCTTGACTTACTTCCCAATGTATTTTTGTATGTATCGTGGTAAGCCATTGTTGTTACATTCTTGTCAGTTATGATTATTATAAATTTTTTAATATGCCATGCCATGTTAATTATTTCAAGCACATGCTCATCTGTTATATGCCACATTATGCCATGTCCTTTGTCACACATTCATTGTTACATGTCACAACATGTCCCATGCATAGAGTATGTCACGAAAAATAGTTTTTTCAAGTTAGTGGAGTCTTTTATTTTTAGCATGACCTCAAGTGTTAGGATGGGGTATCATCCTTGTGGAACTCCATTGTCCACATTAGACTATTTAAACTGATGTGAAATTTCTTGGATTGGCAAGTTAAAGATCAATAGGCTTCAAATGAGACCTAAATAACTAGTGTCCAAAATGAGGTCAGGCGCCCAACGCTGGGGGTGCTAACCTCAGTTTTAATTTATTATATTGACGTACTCATAGTTGATCATGATGTGATGCGGTACCGCAGAAGCACATGACTCAAGTAGATCTCTGTTGCATCCACATTTCACTTTTCATTAAACATGCATATGTTCATAAAATTTTAGTTTAAGTCAGTTTCAGTTCATGTCAGTTTCAATTCAATTTCAATTTAAGTAAGTTTCAATTCATGTCAGTTTTTAGACAATCTCAGTTTTCAAGTTATGTCAGCACATGTCATGCTATTTGCCAATTCATATCACGCTCTTCCATGTTCACATCAGCATTGATGTTATTTTACTGTCACGCATACATATGTATAATGCTAGTTAAGTTGGCTATTAACTTGATGAGATTACAAATCTCACCTTGTAATCCCAACTCCATTCCTCTCGGAATAGTAGATCATGTGTCAGGATGTGAAAAGCTAGATGAGCACCAACTGGATGATGTCAATTAGGCCCTGACGCAATGACGAAGTTCTTGTTACCTCGGTTCTCCAATTCTTAGATAGGATTATTGCTATCTTAGCTGAGTTGCATGGGCAGCTCAGTGAGTTAGCTCACTAGTTATGCTTTTTAGTATAAAATTATGGAGCTCTGCCTTCAATACTTATGTCGTTACAGGTATTTTGGACAACTACTATAAATTTTGGATAATTGTTATCATGTGAATCACGAAGTATTTCTATGTTATTTTGGGATATATCTGTTACATAGTATTGTTCAAAGAAAAAACATTATCCGTTGCGTAACCTTATGTTTGATACATGCTAGGTGCATTGCATCTTTATCTATCATGAACGTGGATAGGAAACATTATGTTGCATGTCCCAATACTTCAGACTCCGTGCAACCCCAAGTGGAATCTAGGGGCATCTGAAGTACAATATACAAATCAAAGAAAACACAACATATTGTATTAGCATAACATTCTCTTTCATTACAAACTTGAACCATCACACTGTTTCCATAATGCAAGCTTAATACCATGAGCCATAAATAACTAATAACATATATACAACAACATTCCTCCATCCCAGCAAAGATTCTTGTTAGACAACTTCATCAAATCATGTGGTCTATTCTTCATTAATACCTGACTCTTCATATCTTGATACAGATTCGATCATTACGGAGTGAGAATGGTAGTTAGGGCTACCACAGTAAGATTTTTAGAAATCCTAGTAAGTTAAACTAATAACATACTGGCAGTTTATAAAAACATGGTTAACAATAAACATCACATTTACATATGAATGACATAAACTTGCATTACAAACATTTTTTCCCCCATTCAGATTCCTTTACAAAAATGGAGTAACATCACAACATCATTATCATCGAAACATCATACTTTTACGACATGCTTGCTTACATAAAACATCTTGCATCTTTCTTGTTTATACAAAGGGTGGTACCTCATGGTTCCCCATTAAACTGCATGCACCTACTGGTTATCTTCACGACACTACAAGTAATGCCTGTTTGTGGCTTCGTCTCAAGAAATACTCAGGCTTCACGTAAACGTCCTTCACCATGAGTATTCTAGCGCATCCACCAGTGAGAATGCTCTTATGCTTCCCTTCGAGGTTGTTACTATCCCATTCAAAGTCATTGATTGTTCTTTCTCAATCCAGGGGACTTCACTCCATATTTAATCACTTCAGAGTAGACAAGGGTATTCTACTAGGTTAATTCCCCATCCTAACATTGGGTTCGTGACAAAACATTTTAATGCATAACTTATGCTTCATGACATGTACGTATGCTTCATGTGAGATGACAAAATATCATGTGGTGAATATTTTAGATATAGATGAAACTTTAGAAAATAAACATTAATCTTGATGCAACATTTATCAATAAACATACTATCATAAACCATAAGTAAGTTAGAAGCTAACTTATTGACTGTTACTCGTGTGTGTTTCGCATTTGCATTTCTGCCTAATCATAAATTTAGAGCTAGAACCCAACATTGAAAACTTCAACTCTTTGACAACATGAAAAACTATCGTTCCACTCTTTGATAACATGAAAAAACTAAGGCCTTTGCCCTTATATCCCTTGGATAGATAGAGAGGGAGGGTAGGGCAGAGGCCTTTTGTATCCCCTCTAGTCAAGAATTGGGGACTCATAGGTGGATCAAGGTAGTGGATTGTGAATTCACCATGTGCGGGTTCAATTCATGTCATTCTAACCATCTGACTCTTGTACCATTTAGGGACCGTAAAGTCATTGGAATTCAACTAAAAATCACACTTCCTCAATTTTTCTTTTAAAAAAGAAAAAAGAAAAAAAAAGAGACAAGATACCCTGAAATAGAAATAAATAATTGTTTCGATGGAACCTTTCTAAGATCTTTAAAGACTTGCTGCTAAATGATCCTTGAACTTTTTACTATTTGAAAATTGGCCCCAACTACACCCATTTTCATAACCTCTATCATTTTCTTGCTAAACATAAGCATTCACCAACATTATTGTCATGCACGACCTGCATAACCATCAATTAACATAAATCCATCAGCTTCTCATAAATTGGCCACCCAAAAATCATTGAACACAAGGCACACTAATTCTATTTATCACGCAACCATTTTCCATGTATAAACACCTAACCTACTCAAGTATGTTGATCATATAGGAACCGATCCAACCATCATACTTTTCAAACTTCTAGTACAACTCATCAATTAGCCCAACTTCAAGATAATCCATTTCGATCCAAACTCCATACATCATATCAGACATCTCAACATAAGTAAACTAGTTAGCCTAGTCCAAAATTAATCATAATCAAGCAATTAGAAAACCACTCCAATGCTCAAGTATCAAATACAAGTGAAGCCAATGATTTAACTTAAAAATCTATCCAATACATACAACCAACCCAAAGACCTCATACTCCATTCATCTGTTATTTATGTCCTACATAAACTCGTCACACAACCATATAATCCACAAACTCAATCCATAAATAATACACTCGGGATACAATTAATTTGGCTACCATATATATAAGCAACCAAACTATACTTACATCCTACTCATATATTACCTAAGATCAACATATAGTCCATTCAAAACACCCACTTTATTTCCAAACTTCATTTATACGCAACATATTTAATACCTATAGTTCTATCTAGCCAAGCTTCACAAACCTTTTACTAAATCTGTAAACCCTTCTAACCATACATCAACATTTCCAAGTTATAGCCCAATGTAGATACATGATTCCATTCCAAACCAACATCTTTCTCTACCCAAAAACTCAATTACAGCCCCATTCTAGCTCCATAAACACAATACACTTTAAGATAAAGAGATGAGAATTATACCACAAATTAAGGGGGTGTCATGTGGTGATTTGAGGTCACTATGGTGGTAGTGTGGTTGTTTGGTCAACGTGATGGTGGTGGTATAGTGGCTTGACTTGGTACAGAGAAGCAGTGGAGACACAGGATTGTACGTGGAGGGTTGTCAGTTGCAAACACAATCTAAGGGTTGCCAGTGGTGATAATGGTTGTTTCGTGTGGCTATTTTGCCAACAGAGGCATCAGTGGCATGGAATGTAAGGGAGGAAGAGAAATTGGGGAAATGATAAGCCAAGAGAGGGGCGTGCTGCCATGGACAATGATGGAGTTGCTCGATGCTTGGTGACTCATGTGGGTGCTGCTAAGCCATGGAGAAGAAGAACATAAGCGAAAGTCTAGAGAAGAGAGAGAGAGGGAAACTCAGATAGGGAAGAGAGAGTTTGTGAGTTGTAAGGTAGAAGTTCCTTCTATACTCAATAAAAATCTAACTTTATTGACAAGTGTAGGCCATAAGATCAAATGGATGGTCAAGAGGGAACCATGTGTATTGCTACTATTGCTCAATGCCTTCTAGCTGTCTTGAGCGTTCCAATACAAAAGTTCACCTACTAGTGTTGTTGTGGCATAATTGTGTGACACGTGGCGCTCCCCTTGCAACAACCCGCTATAAATTCAATGGTGGAATTTCTATAGGCTTTAAGAACCTCATGAAGACTTTGTAAGTTTTCAAAATTGACCAATCGTGTAGGTTTTGATCTATTAGCATAGTCAAGATTACCACTCACTATGGGGCCAACAATGTAATTTTATTTATTTGAGATAGTTAAAATTGTCAAAATGGGATATGATTTGCGCCATTAGACTCGATAGTAGCACTAGAATAGTGTTTTCAAAATCACAGTGTGGAACGTCCAAATTAGGTTAGAGAAGTTTTATTTGGACAACTAGTAAGATCTTAGCCATACTTGTGAATACTATTGGACACTTGGCACCAAGAGGAACCAAGAGATGGAAATGTGAAGGAAATCCAGGTGTGAGATCATGCTATCAAAGCAAAATATTAATCCATCCAATCATCCATTTTGTGCCAAACTAAATAGGGTTTCAACCTAAGTGAAATTCTAAATATTTTGAATACAATTTGAACCCCAAAAGCTTGGAGGAAATTGAAACCCTAAACGGTTACCCAAAACCTCAAACTTGATTCCAAACCCTAAATTGATCTGATTTCTTGCTTTTTGTTTAATCAATTGATTAAATCACTTCCACATGCTATTAATCTCTCAAATTCATGTGATGACATCATTAACAAAACCCCATTTAAATCCCAAATCTAAGTGATGTTATGACTTCACTTCCACGTCACTTGGATTTGGGCTTGATAGCATCTCAAACCCTATCCATTTGGTTAAAGCCCATTAGGCCAAAAACATTTGGCCACCTTGGTAAAGCTTCTTGAGGAAGCTTCCACCCACCCAAGGCTAAGTAGTCACTACTCAAGACAGCCCTCAAATAGTCCTTGATGGGAAAGCAAAGTCCACCTCACCACAACCACCTACATCGCACCTTCAACTTTTATATAATGTAATGAAAACATGTTTATATGAAAGTTTGTTATGGGTTCATTGCATGATAAAAGCTTTTGATGAAATATGTTCTAAAATCTAGAATGTAACACCCCGTATTTTAGTGTATTTTTACTGAAGGATTATTTTTTATTGTTCAAAAATTTATCCTCTTATTTTAAAATTGGTTGGATTTTTTTTAGTGAGCTTATTTCTATGATTTTAATTTGGTGAAAATTATTTTTATGTGCTTTCCTAATATTTATTTACTGTTATGCATTTAAATTGCTTTTAATATTTAAACTAATTACTGTGTGATTTAATTATTTCAATTTGACATCCATTGCGTTTGAATTATTTTATTGAACTTATGGTTTTAAAATCGTCTCCGTTGGATCATTTTTGTGGATTGAACCTTATTTCTTTTCCTTCTATTTTTCTTTCCTCCTTTTCTTTTCCCTTTCTTTTTCTTTTCCCCCTTATTTCTCCTTTGGCCATCTCCCATGCGCGACACTCTCTCTCTCTAGCCGTGCAATCATTCCTCACCCAGCCCGCCGCCGTCACGCCGCCGTGCGCGACTCCTCCCACCCCATCGTGCTCCCCATCGGCCGGCGACCTCACCCCACCAACCTCACCTCCATCCGCGCCGCCGTTAACCACCACCAGCTCTTCAAAGCCGCGGCGCCACTTTCGCTCCAGTGCCGCCGTCGCGCCACCTCCGGCCACCATCTTCACACCACTTCATCCTCAACCTCTTGGCAACCCATTGGACCCAACCCCACCTCCGATCCGTCACCGGTGAAGCACAACCAAGCCCATCTCCGATTTCGGCATTTTCGGCCTAAAACCACCATTTGCGCCGTCACCCACGGCAAACCACCACCACCACTAGCTTCACCGACCTCCCTAGGCCCTACCCTATCAATCTTGGGTCTTCTTTTGCCTCCGTTTGAAAGTGGGTATTTGTGACCCACAGCCATAGTGTATTTTACATTGTTGCGTTGCTCAGACTTCACTTCTTGCAGCTTCGTGATCCTTCGAAAATTGCTTTATAGCGCTGTAAGTATTTTCTCAAAGAACTTTCGTGATTTAAATATATTTTTGCACTAACTCATTTTAACTGTAAACTGGTTGGTTATGCCGGACTGAGTCCGAGGAGTTCGGAGGTCGGATGGATTGCGGACGGAGTTGATTGTATGTTTGGTTTGTGATTGGATTGTGTTGACATTTGTTGGATATTGGTGTCGTCTCTTGTTCACTGCATTTGCACGCATGTTCATGTTTGTAACTGAAAATTAGGTTTTCGCATGATTGCATACATGTTCATGTGTTTATTTGAAAACTGGGTTTTCATGTGAGAAATGATTTTTGGGTGTGTTTGAAACGACTGGATTGACTGGTTTGAGAAAAAGGAAAAGAGACTGTAGGGATGGTGGTAAGCAGGGACGGTGGTAGAGTCCCGCCTGTGATTCTCACCTACGGTGCACGCGATAGGGATGGTGGTAAGCAGGGATGGTGGTTGTGTCCCGCCTGTGATTCCCACCTACGGTGTACGCGGTAGGGATAATGGTAAGCAGGGATGGTGGTATAGTCCCGCCTACAGTGTCCAATAAATTGTTGAGTTTTGTGTAAATCATTTTTTGGAAAAATGTTGGATTATATGTTTTGGCTAAAAATGAGATTTTTAACGTGTGTTGGAAAAGTACTTGTTTTCAGGAAAAAATGAGGTTTTGGGATTTGTTAGTTGGTTGCTTTAATGCGTTTTTATCTCGAGGGTTGTTTGGATTATTACTTACCTGCGGTACCGTTTTATGGTATCGCAGATTTTGATGTAGATGAGGATGATGAGTCTTAGGCTTTGGCTCCATTGGGAGAGCGATTTGGGATTGCTCTCGTGCACCGACATTTATTATCCTAGTCTTTTATGTATTTACCTTTTGTAATATATTTGGGATGACTGTATAATTTTTTTTAAAGATAAATTATTTTGGATACCTGTATTTAAATTTCTGGTACTTAGTTGACTTATTATATTATCCGCTGCGATTTTTGTTGTGCACTTTTACATGTTGCACACACTTGGGCACATTTCGTTGGGATGAGTGACCCATGTTTTCATCATCCCGATGTCACAATTCTCGCGTCCCTATACGTGGGAGTCGGGGCGCCACATAGAAGCTTAGAAACTAGAAGGAGAACAACAGTTTCGGTTTTAGGAAAATTTGGATATTTTGTGGTTTAATCTTACTCCAAGGACTTAGATATTTTTATTTGATGAACATAAGCTTTCCATCTACATGTTAGGATGTTGGTTTGAAGATTTTAGGTGCTTATTTGCAAAGATATGATTTTTATGCATAAGGATACTCGATTAAATAAAAAATATGAGGTTTGTGGATAGATCCGTGTTTTGGTTTAATTTTGGTCATGTGATTTTAAGTTAAATGCTTGGATATACTTTAAGACATATTTTGAAACCATATGATATTGTTAGTTTGTGGTGTTTATAATGATGTCTGGGATCAAGTGGATTGATCAAAACCAAAGTTGAGAAAATTCTGTTTTGATGAAGTGTTGGAGCCAAGTAATTCAAGTTGGATTTTTGTGAATTTTGGTGATTTGTATTCGATAATTCAAAGCATGTTAGTTCCTAGATATGTAATAAAAAGAGTCAAAACCTTGAGATTCAAGGATTTGTGTTTTAGTAAAAAAGTTTGTTGGTTGTGTTAAGCATACTTCCAAGTATAGGATGTGATGACGTTACGTCATGTTATCTGTCTTTTCATTTCATGTCACATTTTGTCTCGAGTTCAGAGTGTTTCTCGCAAACATCATTTTCTTAGGTAGTCATTGTAACACCCCGTATTTTGGTGTATTTTTACTGAAGGAATTATTTTTATGTAATTAAAATAATTTCTCTTATTTTAAATTGGTTGGATTTTAGTGAGTTTATTTCTATGATTTTTATTTGGTGAAAATTATTTTTATGTGCTTTGCAAATATTTATTTATTATTATGCATTTAAATTGCTTTTAATATTTAAATTAATTACCGTGGAATTTAATTATTTCAATTTGACTTTACCATTACGTTTAAATTATTTTATTTAACTTGTGGTTTTAAAATCGTTTCCGTTGGATCATTTTTGTGACCCAAGTTATGAGGATTGGACCTCATTTCTTTTTCCCTCTTTTTCTTTCCTCTCCTTTTCTTTTCCTCCTTTTTTTCTTTTTCTTCTTATTTTTCCTTCGGATTTATCCTCTCCCGCGCGATCTCTCTCTCTCCTCTCCTCCGCCCGTTTCCCTCGTCCACTCCCAGCGCCGCCGTCTGCCGGCGGTGGTCGACACCGCCCAGCCCATTAGATTCCCCAGCCGCCGGCCGTCCTACCCCACCAATATCACCGCCGTTCGTGCCGCCGTTAGCCCCCACGAAGCCCACGAAACCCACGACGCCGCGGCACACTTTCCTCCATTGCGCCGCCGTCGCACCGCCATTGGCCACCATCTTCCTACCACTTCATCCCCGGCCTCTTGGCAACCCATTGGACCCAACCCCAGCTCCGATCCGTCACCGGTGAAGCCCCACCAAGTCCATCTCCGATTTGCACTTTTTTGGCCTAAAACCACCCCTTGCGCCGCCACCCACGGCAAACCACCACCACCACTAGCTTCACCGACCTCCCTAGGCCCTACCCTATCAATCTTGGGTCTTCGTTTGTCCTCGTTGAAAAGTTGGTATTTGTGACCCACGGCCACAGTGTATTTTACACTGTGGTGTTGCTCAAACGTCGCCTTTTTCAACTTCGTGATCCTCGAAAAATTATTATATTGCACTGTAAGTATTTCTCCAAAGAACTTTCGTAATTTAAATGTATTTTTGCACTAACCCATTTCACTGTGTTTTTGGCATGCCGGACTGAGTCCGAGGAGTTCGGGGGTCGGATGGATTTGTGATTGGAGTTGTTTGGTTGGATTTGATTGGATTGGTATCTGTTGGTTTGGACATTGTGTTGGTACATGTGCATTTCATTATTTCATGCATGATCATGTTTGTAAAAGAAAACTGGGTTTTCGTGTATTGCATTCATGTTCATGTGCTTTGAAAGGCTATGATTTTATGTGTTAATATTTTTGGTGCGTGTGTATCACGACCCCAAGCCTAGATGGGGCATTAACTCGGTGGAGCTCCTCTGGTTACTCGGGAGCGGAATATACTGAGTAACGTCCCCTGGATTGTCGCTAGGCGACAATGGGATCGGACGAGATGGTCTCGTGCCGACTCCGTGGTCCTTCTGCTGGCGGGGACTAGAGAATGTCTGGCCACGTACGCGCTGGGCGCGGAACTGGGCATCGCTCGTTGCGTAGTGTGAGTGCTTGGCCACGTACGCGCTGGGCGCGGAACTGAGCACCGCTGCGAAGCCAGGACGTGCGGATGGTCCATAGGGGAGACCATGGTGCATATGGAAATAATGCATGGTGCATTTGGGATTAATGCACTATTTTCTGGGAAAATAGTGCGAGTTGATTTTTGGGTAAATCATTTTCTGGGAAAATGTTTTACGGATAATTTGGACCAAAATGAGATTTTGGTGTGTGTTGGAAATTTATCATTTTCGGAGAAAATGATGTTTTGTGAAAAAATGCATGTTTTCATGTGCATACATGTTAGTTGCATTTAATGCATTTTATATTACGTTGTTGTTTGGGTTATACTTACCTGCGAGACCATTTTGCGGTGTCGCAGATTTTGATGCTGATGAGGAGGAGGAGGGCGAGCCTGAGGAGACGGCTCCGCCTGAGGAGTGATCTGGGATCACTCGTTTGTAGCTTTTAAAACTATTGTAAATTATTTTATGGATGACTGTATAACTGCTATTTAAATCTTTACTGATGTTTGATTGTAATTAAATTCTGGTACTTAGTTGACTATCCGCTGCGTTATTTTATTTGAACACTGTTGCATGTACACACACTGGCACTTCGTTGGGATGTGTGACCGTGTTGTCACCATCCTGGCGTCTCGATCCCTGTGTATTTTTATAAGGGGGATTGGGGGCGCCACAGTCATGTCTTGGATACTCGTGACTTTATCACTATTATTGTTTAAGCATCTTCATTTATAATTCACGAGAGGTAGTTCTGGCATAATCATTTTGATTGTTAGAATACCTCTGCTTAAATGCTCTTGACGTAATCATTCTGATTGTCAAATATTACTAGGCACTCAGGACATAACCATTCTGATTGTTAGGGTATCTCATTTAAAATAGTCATGGCAAAATCATTTTGATTGTCTAAGTACCTCTAACAAAATATGTTGGGCGTAATCATTCTGATTGTTCACTATTCCTGACAAAACAACTGGCGAAATCATTTTTGATTTTTAGAATTCATTTTAGTTTCACGTTCACATTCAATTTCAGTTCATCTTATTTCACAATCAGTTTCATGTCACGCTATTTTAGTCAGTTCCAAGTTCATGTATTTCACATTCATAATCATGTTTTTTTAACGATCATTTCAGTTCATGTAATGTCAAGTTCATATTTCAATTTACGTTCTAGTTGATGTGATGTCAAGTTTAGTTTCTAAGTTGAGTCCATGTTAAGTTTAAGTCATGTTAGTTCATGTCATGTTACAAGTCAAGTTATGCCATGCATGTTTATGATTATGATTATACATTCATGCCTTTACTGTCATGCAAGCATTTGTATACTTTATGTTAAGTTTCTTGTTAACTTACTGAGATTTGTACTCCAATCTCACTATAATAGTTTAACTACCATTTTAAATGGTAGGTGATAAGTCAGGATCTAGAGCAGAGCCTGGCCGACTGAAGGAGGTCGATTAGGTAGTGATGGCATGACGTGGAACTCGTGACCTCCATATGATTGCCAAAACATGGATGACGTAGTGGTTCGAGCAGGTCGAGAGTACGTCCATATGATTAGATTTTTACATAGCATTATGGCATCACTAGTCAAGTTACGCGAATTGATCGATGAACTAGCCTAGTGATTATGTTTTGGTGAGTTAATGGTAGAGCTCGGTCTCCCATACCTTTGAGATTACAATCCTTTGAGACTCGTACTATAATCATGGATGTTTAGCATTTCAATATGTTTGAATGTGTTTTAAGTATTTGGGATATCTTTAGTTTGGTGCATAGTATTGCTCAAGAAAAACAATTATCCGCTGCGAATATTGCATACTGTTATATGCATGCTAGGTACATTGCATCTTTACTTGTTATGAATGGGGGCATGTAACTTTGTATTGCATGTCCTGACGCTTCATATGTCCGTCTGATCCCAAACGGGATTTGGGGGCATCACACTCCTAGTGGCCCATTTGGCATCCGAAAGTCACAACTTATTTTTATTACACCATAAATTTCTCGAAAATTCAACTAAACTATTGGTATAGGTCCATTTGGTTTAATTATGATCCTAAGGCCTCGTATGATTTCATAGATGGTCTCAAACCATCTCATCCCATCTCATCTCACCACAATATTCAAATACTATTCAAACACAAAAAGCTTTTCAATTTCAAATTTTCAAATTTTTATCTAATCATTATTTAATTATTAAAACTTTTATAAACTTTCAAACAAAATACAAAAACAAAAATCAACTTTTTCAAATCCCAAAACAAAAATAATATAAATAAATTAAATTCTAACAACATTATAACTTTCTAATATTCTTATTCAATTTTTCTCTCTCCTTACCCAAAAACCCATAAAACATTTTACCTCAACCATTTTACTACTGTTCATAAACTATCTCACAACTGTTCACAGATTTCTCATTTCATCTTATCTGTATAACCAAACGAGGCGTATCTAAAAAAAGTCCGAGAAGTTTTCAGTTCTCTTAAGGATCATAGATTGACATAGATCTTGAAATGGAATTCCAACTCATTAGTCCATAAACTTCCTACGCTTCTTGTTAAATCCATAATCCAAAATTATTAGGAAATGTTTATTATCTAAATAGTATTTCGGGGTGTCACATCCTCAACATCTGCTTCCATAGGCTCATAAATTACTTTAGCTAACTACAGTTACTCCCAAAAGGATCATAAATTACTACTCACTACCTCTACTTCCATAGGCTCTTCCATTATACCCATGACTAATTCTTCCAATAGTATATCACATCTGAAATCCTAAGGCAAGCCATGCAGTCTAGAATATATAATTCCATAAAGACATATTGTGGCACCCCCTTTCTCATGAAACTCTAGGTGAGAATCTGTGGTGCCAAGGATGTTGGTCAATCGGTCAACATCCAAGAGAATCTGTAATTTTCCAGAGGGAAGTACACGTGTAATATGTTTAACTATGAAATTACAATGAAAATTTGAGCATAATATGTTGCGGTAGAAACATTAACAATTAAATACCAAAATACACGAGGTTAGTCACCAGACTTAATACTATACTTCCTAATGGAAGCCACAAGGTAGCTATGGCAAATACTGGTACTAAGGCAGGTATTAGATTCCCTAATGAGGACTTGGGCAGGATTGACTCTTCTTCCTTAAGAGTCATGTCGGGGTTTCATGAAAATACTGGATGGACATATATATGCGTGGTAAGGAATCACCTTTACTCTTACAGCTGCCTACATCCCTTGAACATGGCGAAGAATCATCCTCTCACTTAACACGTATATACATAGGCATGTCGAGAAGTCACCCTATTGGGATGTTGCCCTTTCTTTATGCAAAATACATCAAACACATTAGTAATATTATGGCGACGAATAATCTTGTAAAAACTAGAATTCGGCCTATCTCACCCCAGTAACAGTCTTCCACCATACATGTGCTCATTATATAGATATTCGCCACACAGGTAGGTATTTGCCACACAGACATATATTCACCACAGAGTCGAATGTTCACCACATTGGCAAGTATGCATCACACAGACTTTTCACACAAAGATAATTCAAGGGATGCTTCTACCCAACCAACCAATTCGAGGACACTACCACGTGATACACAGAGGGATCCCACATCCTGACTATCAAGTGTTGCCAAATGCAACATCGTTCCACCTAAATCTCCACGAGGCATTCTCCTTCTCATGTGATGATCATACTTGGCAACATTTTGTGGAATGTTTCGGGGAATCCTTTGTCTAGTCCCATGAATTTAGATTTATGATAACAACTTCTCACACAGAGATAGACATTCTCACACCAAGATAAAGGGTTCCCACACAGGGTTTCAGAATCATGAATTGAAAGCAATTAACACAATGAAAACATTGAAAATCGATGAGTAAACATAGATATAAATATAATGCTTGAAATATTTATGCGTACTTGAAGAATCGGGGGAGAAGTTAGAGAGATAATGCAATGCCAACATTCACCCCACATTACCCAACACTGTCTTAGAAACTAACCAACCTTCCTACGTCAAAATTTCATTCATTGCCTCCCTACTCCTTGTTTTTCGAAGTTGTTGACTTCACGAACTCTTTGATGAATACAACCTTAAAATCAAGATCTCTTCCCACGTTCAAGTCCTTTAAATAGAGTGTGACGTTCAAGTCCTTTAAATAGAGTGTGATTGTTAAGTTTACTTTTGAAAGTATCTCTAATTCTAGATCTACGGTAAGGATTTCTTTCATCCTTCTCTATCACAGTATAGGATATGGACACACTGCCAAGCATGGTCTGCAAGCTTGCTCGTCTGACATTCCTTGAGCGTGGCTTGAGTCGTACTGCAGCGTCAAACGACATGACTCATCAAGCCTTCATATTTAATTGAGGAATGGTATTGTCACCTTTACGAGCCGTTATGTGTTATCTTAGAAAGTTCCCACGTTTGGGTTTGTTAGTCCTTGACCGTCGCTCATCCTGGGCTAGTAATCCTATCTTGCCTTCGGTGGGTAACTCCTGTCTCGTTCAAATTCCCCAGCCTCTTCATCTCCTCGTTTTCTTTTTCGTAGTATGCAACTTTTCTAGCTCGCCTACCGTGGTCAAGACACTCATCTCGACCTCTCTCTGGAATATGTCAGCTGGGCTCCTACAAAGTGTTTGCTTGCCCAAATGTTGGGCAAGTTGCACTTTGCATCTTCCACTGTTACTTTCCTTAGACCACTGAAGTATTTATCATCTTTTGCCTACCATTAAACTCCAAGAATGGTACATCCCTTTTCGTGTCAGGCCATTCCTCACACAAACTCTACAACACCCATAGATCCCAATGATTATTTTTTTGTAACTTAGATTACACAGTCCATGGTTGACTCCTACGCTTTAACTTCTAAGCCTCTAATGCACTCATTTTGGTCACCTGACAATCTCTTCAAATCTCAACCATTAATAACCACCATTGCATACTGCAGCAAATTCAACCTCCCATGATGTGTACAATTGTAATTTTATTCCTAAATGATCTCAAGCCAAAACTAATTCCTCAATTTACTCACTAAATTTATTCCCAAACTGGATAACTTCGCCAAGACACCTAAAACTAAATCCTCTTAAGCATATCACCCTTGAGCTTAATCCATCTCAACACTTACCATGCTTAATAAAAAAAACATATTTATCTTCCAAAACCATGTAATTTAACACATATTCCATGTCTGTCTCTTGCAACCTTGGTCAATATCAATCTCCTTAAAAGTATACATTCGAGATTGATGACAATATACCAGTACCAATCAACACTAACACATTGAACTTCATAAATCAAAATTTCCCATAACATTAGGTAAGGCTTAACACTAAAAAGGGTCACGTAAGAACTTAGAAATCCATAAATCGAATCAGTACCCTACAACAAATAAAGTTGAGCAGTTGGAAAAGAGTAGGTCAAAACCACACAAGTCTTTGAGAGTGGAGTTTACTCGTATGCCTACTATCGATGAGAGAGAAAACATCTAATGAATAAATTCAGACATGCACACAAGGTGTGCTCTGCCAAGTAACTAAGAAAGAATCTAGTTTGCATTGGAGATGAGAAAGTCATAGTGAAATAGTTGAAATTCTAATAATTCGCCGTAATAGTTCTAAGATATATTTGCCAAAATACCAACCAAGTTGTTAAAATGATTTCATCGACTTGGACAAGAAGATTGTGGCGCCCTCGACCCCCATGTGTGATTTGGTGGACATCGTGAAATCAGGGTGATGACCACACGAATCACGCACCCCATCGCCAAGTGTT
Organism: Juglans microcarpa x Juglans regia; assembly: GCF_004785595.1. Classification (NCBI taxonomy): domain Eukaryota; kingdom Viridiplantae; phylum Streptophyta; class Magnoliopsida; order Fagales; family Juglandaceae; genus Juglans; species Juglans microcarpa x Juglans regia. The sequence goes on from NC_054595.1 coordinate 7,606,935, forward strand.
GGTGTGTGCAACATGCAATAAGTGTGCAACAAAAGTAAACGCGGCATAAAGGAATAAATGGTAGTCAAGCTAAGTACCAGAAATTTAAAAACAAAAGCAGTTATCCTCCAGGAGGTTATACAGTCATCCAGCGAAAAATATAAATAAAGCAATAATAAGTCCCATGACAAATATGGGTGAAAAAAATAGAAAGCTCTAGCAATCACTCCTCTGGTGGAGCTAGTCCCTCTAGCTCAAACTCTCCCTCTGCATCAAAGTCTATGATTCCATGAAACAGAACTGTAGGTAGGAGTACCATAGTGAGATTTTGCAATCTCAGTAAGTAAAACAACACGCAACAACCAAGAGATTAAGTCATGCATCTATAAAACCAGCATAGTATGACAACCATACTAGCACAAGACCACAAAATCCATTTTTCTACCCTTTCCCAAAATAACACATTTAAACAGAACACTCACGCCAAAACCCACCTTTACATGGGTTTATAGCTTGTGAATACTTATTGGAAATTTCCTATCTTGTACTGAATTACAACTTGTAAATGTTTCCTAGAAATTCCTCCATCTACACTATTTTTAATCATAAATGCTAGAACGGGAGAATGTCCTAGTAGAACTCCTTTGTCCACTTTGGAATGCATAAAATTGGAAGTGATAACCCTTTGGTTGACGAAGCATAGTCGGCAAATCTCAAATGGATTCTTCTTAAAGGACTCTGGAGTGAGGTAGTACCTAATGCTAGTGGGTGCCATAAGATGGATGTGGTGAAAGCGAAGTGCGAACTACCGCATAATGATAAGTGCTCTGACATACTCCCTACCGGTCAAGTGAACTGGGAAGTGATGTTGTAACTAGTAGGGAGCCCACAATGCGTATAGGAGCCATGAGGTGTCCACCTGTATGTTACAAGAATTATATGGCATGTATAATATGGGTTAGGAAAAGATGATAAGTGTTTTTCTGAAAAGAAAGGTCAAACATGATTTTCTGTCACTAGTCTTCTATAACATATATGCATGTGTTAAAGACTCAGGTTAAGTACATGTCCATGCATACATTCTCATGGTTTGCCTTTGTATGCTTACTTTATCTTATTGTATGTTATTTGTTAACTTACTAACATTTCCTACTATCTTACCGTGGTAGTTTCCACTACCATTCCCCACTTAGAATGGTAAAACTTGTTACAGGACAAGAGTCTAGTTATGGAAAAACGAAAGAGGCCGGCTCCTCCAGTAGTCAAAGTAGCCCCGAAGAGCCCTAGGCACTCGGTGGAGCCATCTTTGGAGGATAGGCTAGAAGCAGCCGACCAATTCATCTGTGAAGTGCTTAAGTTGTTTGAGGAATTGCAAAAAATTATAAGCACGGATAAGGCAAAATAGAGAAGGCCTTATAGGGTTTTTTTTAGAAGAAACATAAAAATGTTAAAAGAGGGATAGGGTTATTGATTTTGTACCCTCCCGTATTTTGGAAAGTTGAATAATGATACTATTTTGGGATCTTTAGTTTAATGGTACCATGATTTTTAAAAATTGCTCTCAATCTTAATTAGATTTGTATGAATTTCCATTGCGATTTATTGCATACTGCTAGGAAGATTCTAGGAGCATGCATCTTAATTGTCTTGTATAGGGGTATATAGCCTTGAGTTACATATCCCGACGCTTCAGTCACCTTCCAATCTCAAGCGGGGGTTGTGGGCCTCACAATTTCATTTCCACTTACATGCAATTTTGATTGTTAGTAGTAGTTTCTCTTATTGAGATGTTTTAAAAATCTCATCTGGGTAATTCTACTACAGTCCAGCTCCTTGGGACTGTAGATTTTGATTCAAATGGGGAATTTGGTGGTAGTTATGGGCATGGAGATCTGGCACCGTCAGAGGATTGGGGGTGGGGGCTTGTCCCCACTTTGTTAAGTGGCTATGTTCGAACTTTATTAAACAACCAGATGATTGCAAATATTTCGTTGGCCTATGGGTTAGAGATTTGTAGCTTATGCATATTGTGGTCATGATGCATTTAATTTTCTGATACTGTTATTTAGATTTAATGACTTCCCTTTTTATTTTCTGCTGCAAATTTAACTGTACACCTGTTACTGAGCATGTGAGCACACAAATGTTATCACAACATGTGAGGGGTGTATGACCCGTGCAGCCAACATCTCGACATCCCAGCCTCTGCCAAATCACAAGCGTGACCTAGGGGTGTTACAACTAGGAGGGATTATAGTGGTTCATATTAAGTTAACTATACAGAATGTATACAAAATCCATAAATGGTTTGAATATAGAATGTTTAATGGGTTAGGTTTGAGCCTACATCTCATATAATATCCAAATCGCTCTCGATACCCTTCTTATCCCGAGAGAGCTTAAATATGGTGTACAAATTAAGCCTGGTCGTACAGATGAATAAATAAGGAAACCTTTTCTGGATTTCCATCTTTTGTTTTGAATACAAATTTAGGGAAGCGTGATTACAATAAAACAGACGTACTGAAGGAATTTATAAGATTGTATTAGCATATTTAGTAAAACATTTCTCCAATCTTGCAATCTTATCCATTTATTTTTCTAAAGAAGGTTTTCGATTAAAAATTGGTGGCCTATCTACGACCCAACCCACTAAGTTTAAACAACTAATTTGTAAGCTGATTGAATTCGATGCGTATTAAAATTCAAGAGATACTAGCGTCCGAGTGGCTTCGGTTAGCGTGGGGGAGGTTGTGAAAGATTCTTTATTTCTATCATTGTTTCTTTTCCAAACGATATATCATTGATCATATATGAACATTGATTATGAAGATTTGTGCACTTTCTTGCAGATCGGCCACTTTCTTTAGACTAGAAATTATAGTTGGAACAGGAAGCAAAATTGAATTGGGACCTACGTGTAGATCTGTTGGCACTGATTTCACACTTTTAGAAATTCCAAATGTTCCAAATCTCTTTCTACTATTTACCAAATTAAAGCTTTAGAGGATTGAGAAATTTTGGAGAATGAAATGTCAAAAAAGAGGATGAATTCTTGAAGTTTTATGAAATCAGATGCTCTTCTGAAGGAAAACAACCATGTTGCCTTTTGTGAAATCACCATTTGTCTCAAAAGTTTACTAAAAGCTTAAAATTATAGAAAGATGTAGATTTTATTATTTATTTTATATCTTAGCATTCCTTTCACATGTAGATCAATCTCATTAATTCTCAATAAATGTGCCCAACGCTTGGAATATTTTAATTAAATGGGGGTGGAGTGTAGGCTCATGATTAGAACTTATGACCTCTACTCTCATACCATGTGAAATCACCATTTGTCCTAAAAATTTAAATTGATAGAAAAAACTAGATTTTATTATGTATATTAGATCTTGACATCTTTCAAGACTGCTAAAATGTCATATTTCATCTTGTAGCGGGGATGAATAACAGAAATAGACAAGAGATTAAAAAAAAAGATTAGGGACAGCTTGCCCAAAACTTTAAAGGAGAACCTACTTTATTATCTTTGACTACTTTAAGAGATTCTCAGACATAAGGAAAGGGGAACCAACTGGATAATTAAACAATCAAGTTTAATCTTTAATTGATCTCATATTCTAACTTCCTCTGTTAAGATTTGATTCGGAAGACTATATAATACAATTTCCAAGGCACCTTCGCCAACTTGGGTGCTTAATATTCGATATTACTTAATAGCTGTTTCAAGTGGTTAATATATATATATATATATATATATTATATTTTGTTTTTGAAGAAGGAAATATTCTTTTAGCAGTACTGTGTATGATATGATCAATGATATAATAGGGATTAGATTCAGATAAACTTTAATTAGAATATATCAAAGTTTTGAGTAATGATGACTACAGGCATTACTACTCTTCGCATGGTTGCAATGATCATAAGGAAATTATGAAATCTTTATTCCATTAAGTAGTATTTCACTCAATGCTTCAGCTATTTTCTCATATATATGCGACTTTAGTCATTGAAGTTATGCTATTTGATTAGGAAGAAAAAGATTTCCTTCGTACATGCATGCATGCCATGCAGCTTATATATTATATACACGCGCGTACATGTTTTTCAAGAAAATTAAGGAAAATGTTTCAGCCAGTTCTATCATTAATTATTCGAACCAAAACACGACTTAAAGTTCAAATGATTTTAAATAAATGATTCCAAGGATCCTACTGGCAGACTACAAACGTGATCTTTTGAAGTACCCCTATATATATATATATATATATATATATATATATAAAACACAAATAAGTTCTTTTTTTTTTTTTTTTTTTAATCTGCATCTTCAATCTTCAAGTGACCTGAAAAAATAGATTCATCAAGTTAACACTTCTTCAGAACGGAGAGTACAGCCGAATCTTGGGATGGACCGGTTTATTGGCTTAATGCTCTCGTTCATTCTCTCACGCACTCGATAAAGCGAAGGATAGGGATCGCCGCTCGGGTCTTACTGGAGATATCATTTCGTACTCCACTTTTTATTTTCAGATAAAAGAGTTGTTTGCCAGGCTTGAACGAGAGAAAATGGATGGCTAGCGATGTATCATATGTTAGTAGCAGTGAACATGAAGGGAAGGCTCCCATGATCATGAACCGATCTTACCTGGGATCGCAAATCCCAAATTTGTCTATGAAGAACAGATCTAATTATATTAGTGTCCATAATAAATTTCTTCTATATAATACTAATCGATTGGGCCTCATTGGTAAGTGCTACAAGATCTTGTACATTGCAACCATAGATATCGATTATATATAGATATCAAATACACATACACATATATATAATGTATTTACATAACGTACCAATTTGATTTTTTCAAAATTGATGATTTTTCAAAATTGATGATTGGAATCAACACAAATTAAATAGATAGAGCACAAAACTCAATTCCGTACATTATGTAAATACATTATATATATGTAATTATATCTATGCTTCCAATGTATGAGATCTTGTAGCACTTACCAATAAGGCTCTATCGATTAGTATTACAAAGAAGAAATTCATTATGGACACTAATTTGATCTTCATAGACAAACTTGGGATTTGTTGTAACACCCCGTATTTTAGTGTATTTTTACTGAAGTATTATTTTTATTTTATTCAAAAATTATTCTCTTGTTTTAAAACTATTGGATTTTAATTGGATTATTTTTAGGATTTTTAATTGGTGAAAATTAATTTTTATGTGCTTTCTTAATATTTATTTATTGTTATGCATTTAAATTGCTTTTAATATTTAAATTAATTACTATGGGATTTAATTATTTCAATTTGACTTTACCATTGCATTTGAATTATTTTATTTAACTTGTGGTTTTAAAATCATCTCCGTTGGATCATTTTTGTGACCCAAGTTATGAGGATTGGATCTCATTTCTTTTCCCTCCATTTTTCTTTCCTCTCCTTTTCTTTTCTCTCTTTTCTTTTTTCTTTTTTCCTCCTTATTTCCCCCCCCCCGCGTGCGGACCCAGCTCTCTCTCTCTCCCTCTCTCCCCGTGCGTCCGTCACCTTCACCCAGACCACCGCCGTCGCGCCGCCGCCCGGTCGACCAGCTCCCCCTCCCTCCGGCGACCTCACCCCCCAAATCTCAGCCCCTACCTCGACGCCGGTAGCCGGCAAGCACCCCACGAAACCGCTGGCCACTTTCACGCCAGCGCTGCCGTGAGCCAGCGGTGGCCTTCACCGCCCACCCCATTGTGTTCCCCTGCCGCCGGCGACCTCACCCCACCAACTCACCTCCATTCGCGCCGCCGTTAACCACCAGTAGCCCTTCAAGCCGTGGCGTCACTTTCGTTCCGGCGCCGCCGTCGCGCCACCTCCGGCCACCATCTTCACACCACATCATCCTCGACCTCTTAGCAACCCATTAGAACAACCCCAGCTCCGATCCACCACCGGTGAAGCTCCACCATCTACATTTCCGATTTAGGTATTTTGGTCTTCTACCGCCCATTCCGCCCCCACCCACGGCAAACCACCACCATCATTGGCTTCACCGACCTCCCTAGGCCCTACCCTACCAATCTTGGGTCTTCGTTTGCCTCCGTTTGAAAGTTGGTATTTGTGACCCATGGCCACAGTGTATTTTACACTGTGGTGTTGCTCAAACGTCGCCTTTTTCAACTTCGTGATCCTTCGAAAATTGTTATATTGCACTGTAAGTATTTTCCTTAAAGAACTTTCGTGTTTTAAATATATTTTTGCACTAACACATATTATCTGTGAATTGGTTTGTTTTGCCGGACTGAGTCCGAGGAGTTTCGGGGGTCGGATGGATTGTGGACGGAGTTGTTGTGTGTTTGTTTGCATTGTGAATTGTGGTTGTTGGTTGTTGGTTATGGCTTGTTCACGTACATCGCATATTGCACGCATGATCATGTTTGTAAAGAACGCTGGGTTTTCGCATGATTGCATACATGTTCATGTGTTTATTGAAAATTGGATTCTCATGTGAGTAAAAGGAAAAGAGACTGTAGGGATGGTGGTAAGCAGGGATGGTGGTAGAGTCCCGCCTGCGATTCCCGCCTACGGTGCACGCGATAGGGATGGTGGTAAGCAGGGATGGTGGTTGTGTCCCGCCTGCGATTCCCGCCTACGGTGCACGCGGTAGGGATGGTGGTAAGCAGGGACGGTGGTAGAGTCCCGCCTGTGATTCCTTCCTACAGTACTCTGTTAAGTATTTATTGTGTGGAAAGGAACTGTAGGGATGGTGGTAAGCAGGGATGGTGGTAGAGTCCCGCCTGCGATTCCCGCCTCCGGTGCACTCGATAGGGATGGCGGTAAGCAGGGATGGTGGTTGTGTCCCGCCTGTGATTCCCGCCTACGGTGCACGCGGTAGGGATGGTGGTAAGCAGGGACGGTGGTAGAGTCCCGCCTACAGTGTCCGATAAATGGGTTGTTTGTGTGAATCATTTTATGAGAAAATGACAAACTATATTTTTGGGCCAAAATGGGATTTTCGGCGTGTGTTGGAAATAATCATTTTTCTGGGAAAAATCGTATTTTATGACTAAATGTATTTTGTCGTATTGTTGGTTGCATTAATGTATTTTTATCCCGAGAGTTGTTTGGTTTATACTTACCTGTGGTACCATTTTATGGTATCGCAGATTTTGATGCAGATGATGATGGCGAGCCTTAGCTTGGCTCCGTTGGTGGAGTGATCTGGGATTGCTCCTGTTTAGTGAGTTATGTTTTTATCAATTTATATATTGCCTTTGTAATATATTTAGGATGACTGTATAACTTTTAAAGATAAATTATTTTGGACACCTGTATTTAAATTTCTGGTACTTAGTTGACTTATTTATATTATCCGCTGCGACTTTTATTGTGCACCTTTGCATGTTGCACACACACTTGAGCACATTTCGTTAGGATGCGTGACCATGTTGTCACCATCCTGACGTCACAATTCCCTTGTTTTTGTATGTGGGAGTCGGAGCGTCACAGGTGGTATCAGAGCAATTCGGCTCTGGGTGAAACCACATGTCCCATAGGTGCAGTACCAGAAAATTTTAAAATTGTGATTTGAAATTATTTTGTTGGGAGTATATTATTTTAATTTTATTTATTTATTTTATTGTACGTTAATTTTTTGTTTATTTATCTTATTTTTGTTATTTTAGTTTATTTAGTTTTTTATTATATGGCAGGCAATTTTACTTGTTTCAATTATTTTCTTGTGTACTATTTCATTTGTTTTATTCCTTTTGTCTTATGATATTTTATTTTGTTGGTTTTATTTTATTTTATTTTATGTGATATTGTTGTATTTTAATTTATTTTACTATAATTATATTTTAGTTTGTTTTAAGCTGATAGTGGGGTTAAGGGTTACGCTATGGCAGGAAAATGGTACGACCAAGAAGGCAAGCTAATGAGCCCGAGGATGAATTGCTGATGGGTGATGGAAATTATGCCATGGCGAGGGTGTTGAATAGGATGACGGAGTTTCTTCAGCAGAATTTTCGTCCACAACAAGGAGAGCAGTACAGGGCGATGCAGGCCGGGTGCACCTATGAGCGCTTCTTAGCGCATAGGACCTCTGCTTTTTCTGGTGAAGAGGATCTATTACGGGCTAAAAGGTGGATTCAAGATCTGGAAAGAACATTTGAAGTCTGTGGATGCACTGAGGCCCAGAGGGTATTATATGGGAGCTATATGCTGCAAGGTGAAGCGGCAAATTGGTGGGAGACCAAGCGGTCACTTTTAGAGATGGAGTTGGGATCCTTGACTGCTGTGTCTTGGCAGCGTTTAAGAAAGAATTTGATGATCGATTCTTTCCTGTTTTGGTGAGACGGCAAATGGCTCGGGATTTCAATAATTTGGTTCAAGGAGACATGACTGTCGAGCAGTATGCAAGGGAATTTATGGAGCTTGGACGGTTCGCTCCTCACCTCATTGCTACGGAAGAGATGCGGGCTGAACGTTTCCAAGAAGGGTTGCGCCCTCAAATCCGCAGGCAGGTCGCATGCCTGGAAATCCAGAACTTTCAGAGGTTGGTCAATGTGGCCTCAATTGCTGAGCGAGAGCGAGGTGCTGTGGTAGGCTCCCCTCCGAGGAAGAAGCGACTGAACGTTGATGGTGAAGGGAGCAGCTCCGGGTCGCCACAGAAGTTTGTGCAAAGGATCGGGGCCAGAGCGCAGGCAGCTTCCGGTATACGTATTGGGGGCCGAGCTCCAGTTTGTGGTAGATGTAATAGAGCCCATGAAGGCGAGTGTTGTCAGGGTTGGAACCAGTGCTTTGAGTGTGGTCAGACATGGCACTTTGCTCGTGAGTGCCCTAATTGGACCCAAGGGAATCAGGGTGGTCATCGCGGTGGTAGGACTAATCAGAGGCGACTAGTTCAGGCTCGGGTGTATGCGGTGACTCCTGGTAGTGCTGGCGACGAGATTCCAAGGACTCAGGACGCTGGAGTTATGGCAGGTATGGGTCTAATCTTACCTTTCGTAATGGATGCCATGTGTGGTTTATTCTTGGGTTTTGGAAAGTTATGCAAGCTGTACCCATGCCCGTTGGGTGTTGGAGGTTGTGTGATTTTCTTAAGAGTGTTCTGGTTGTATTTGGTATCCTGCTTTAGAGTGATGTTTGGCCCTACAAATTTCGAGGACGAAATTTTATATTAAGGTGGGGAGGATGTAACACCCCGTATTTTAGTGTATTTTTACTGAAGTATTATTTTTATTTTATTCAAAAATTATTCTCTTGTTTTAAAATTATTGGATTTTAATTGGATTATTTTTAGGATTTTTAATTGGTGAAAATTAATTTTTATGTGCTTTCTTAATATTTATTTATTGTTATGCATTTAAATTGCTTTTAATATTTAAATTAATTACTGTGGGATTTAATTATTTCAATTTGACTTTACCATTGCGTTTGAATTATTTTATTTAACTTGTGGTTTTAAAATCATCTCCATTGGATCATTTTTGTGACCCAAGTTAAGAGGATTGGACCTCATTTCTTTTCCCTCAATTTTTCTTTCCTCTCCTTTTCTTTTCTTTCTTTTCCTTTTTCTTTTTTCCCCCCTATTTCCCCTCCCCGCGCGCGGACCCAGCTCTCTCTCTCTCCCCCTCTCTCCCAGTGCGTCCGTCACCTTCACCTAGACCGCCACCGTCGCGCCGCCGTGCGCGACACCGCCCGGCTGACCAGTTCCCCCTCCCTCCGGCGACCTCACCCCCCAAATCCCAGCCCCTACCTCGCCGCCGGTAGCCCGCACGCACCCCACAAAACCGCGGGCCACTTTCACGCCAGCGCCGCCGTGAGCCAGCGGTGGCCTTCACCGCCCACCCCATTCTGTTCCCCTGCCGCCGGCGACCTCACCCCACCAACCTCATCTCCATTCGAGCCGCCGTTAACCACCAGTAGCCCTTCAAGCCGCGGCGTCACTTTCGTTCCAGCGCCGCAGTCGCGCCACCTCCGGCCACCATCTTCATACCACATCATCCTCGATCTCTTAGCAACCCATTGGACCCAACCCCAGCTCCGATCTGCCACCGGTGAAGCTCCACCATCTACATTTCTGATTTGGATATTTTGGTCTTCTACCACCCATTCCGCCGCCACCCACGGCAGACCACCACCACCATTGGCTTCACCGACCTCCCTAGGCCCTACCCTATCAGTCTTGGGTCTTCGTTTACCTCCGTTTGAAAGTTGGTATTTGTGACCCACAGCCACAGTGTATTTTACACCGTGGTGTTGCTCAAACGTCGCCTTTTTCAACTCCGTGATCCTTCAGAAATTGTTATATTGCACTGTAAGTATTGTTCTTAAAGAACTTTCGTGATTTAAATATATTTTTGCACTAACACATATTATCTGTGAATTGGTTTGTTTTGCCGGACTGAGTCCGAGGAGTTTCGGGGGTCTGATGGATTGTGGACAGAGTTGTTGTATGTTTGTTTGCATTCTGAATTGTGGTTGTTGGTTGTTGGTTATGGCTTGTTCATGTACATCGCATATTGCACGAATGATCATGTTTGTAAAGAAAACTGGGTTTTCGCATGATTGCATACATGTTCATGTGTTTATTGAAAATTGGATTCTCATGTGAGTGAAAAGAAAAGAGAATGTAGGGATGGTGGTAAGCAGGGATGGTGGTAGAGTCCCGCCTGCAATTCCCGCCTACGGTGCACGCGATAGGGATGGTGGTAAGCAGGGATGGTGGTTGTGTCCCGCCTGCGATTCCCGCCTACGGTGCACGCGGTAGGGATGGTGGTAAGCAGGGACGGTGGTAGAGTCCCGCCTGTCATTCCCTCCTACAGTACTCTGTTAAGTATTCATTGTATGGAAAGGAACTGTAGGGATGGTGGTAAGCAGGGATGGTGGTAGAGTCCCGCTTGCGATTCCCGCCTACGGTGCACTCGATAGGGATGGTGGTTGTGTCCCGCCTGTGATTCCCGCCTACGGTGCACGCGGTAGGGATGGTGGTAAGTAGGGACGGTAGTAGAGTCCCGCCTGCGATTCCCTCCTACAGTGTCCGATAAATGGGTTGTTTGTGTGAATCATTTTATGGGAAAATGACAAACTATATTTTTGGGCCAAAATGAGATTTTCGGCGTGTGTTGGAAATAATCATTTTTCTGGGAAAAATCGTATTTTATGACTAAATGTATTTTGTCGTATTGTTGGTTGCATTAATGTATTTTTATCCCGAGAGTTGTTTGGTTTATACTTACCTGTGGTACCATTTTATGGTATCGCAGATTTTGATGCAGATGATGATGGCTAGCCTTAGCTTGGCTCCGTTGGTGGAGTGATCTGGGATTGCTCTTGTTTAGTGAGTTATGTTTTTATCAATTTATATATTGCCTTTGTAATATATTTGGGATGACTGTATAACTTTTAAAGATAAATTATTTTAGACACCTGTATTTAAATTTTTGGTACTTAATTGACTTATTTTTATTATCCGCTGTGACTTTTATTATGCACCTTTGCATATTGCACACACACTTGAGCACATTTCGTTGGGATGCGTGACCGTGTTGTCACCATCCTGACGTCACGATTCCCTTGTTTTTGTACGTGGGAGTCGGGACGTCACATTTGTGATCCCAGGTAAGATCGGTTCATGATCATGGGAACCAGCCTTGCCGTCATGTTCACAGCTACTGACGCATGATACATTGCTAGCCATCCATTTTCTCTCATTCAAGCCTGGAAAACAACTCTTTTGTCTTAAAAAAAGTGGGCTACGAAACGATATCTCAAGCAAGACACGAGTGGTGATCCCTACTTTATGTCTTACATAGAAATTTTACTTATTTATTACTTTATTATTCAAAATTGACTGTATTCCAAATGGCACGAACAGTCGTTAGTCATTACTAAACTAAGAGACATTCCAATTTTTATATTTAGTCATTCAAAGGCCTCTTTACCACACCCACCAGAGCTACAGGAGAATGAAGGGACTTCTGGGAGAAAATCAAAAGACAGGTAATCCATATGGTGAAACATGAGAAAGATGGGTTGCTTAAAACTGGATGAATCAAGTCCACTGATACAATGATCGATGAACATGAGAAAGACAGGTAGTTGACTGACAGACGCCGGTAATTCTTATTTCTGTGGCACATATGTCCTTTGCACCTCTCTATATGTATGTGGTTTCACCTTGATTATGTGAGTATTAAAAGAGGAATCGATTCGTCTTGCTTATGTGCTTGTTCATTCGATTGAAGTGCATGATAGATGCTTCTGACTGTACTGCTCTTTGTTTCACAAAATATGATGTTTCATAAGTCACTTTTTTTAAGAAACTGCACGATAGTTTTACTGTTTCAGGAAAAAGGAGAAAAGACGTTAAGAAAACAAAGTGCTCCTATCTACTAATAGGAAGCGCGTTTTTAGGAAAAATCGAATGTTAACTAACGACGTATTGTAATAACAGCCAACGTTCAGAATCAACCGTGAAGAAATGACAACAATTGGTATATCATGATGAGAAATGAATTTTTGGGCATATTACGGGTTTTGTTTCTTAAATTCTAAATCAATATCTTCGTAATGATATTTACCAATGCACTTGGGACAAGGGCTTTACTTTTAGAGCCTTTGTCTTTGCTCCATTTGTTGAGTTTCTCAATTTTATGCTCTCCACCATGATGGATAAAGCATCTCTTTCCATCGGAAGCAATGGAAGCGATGTTGGACCTTCGAACTGACCGCTCGTCGATCTCAACATCCCCACTGCTCCTGAGCTGGAGCTCGCCCTACCTTTGGAATTTTCCAAAGAGGAAGACCACTATAACGAAAAGGACCAAAATCGCCTAAAAGTGATTATTCAAAAAAAAAAAAAAAAAAAAAAAAAGAAAGGCATGCAGCTGAGGTTTAACATATGAAGGAACAAATATTTAATGAGGCTGATAAGATCTTCGATGAGACAACAGTGGGCAGGGGGGTTCGGTGAGAATTTGACATTGCTTCAAAAGAGCAAATGTGTCACTAAAGTCAATCAAAAATTCCTTTCATTTTTACTGGAAAATCAAAGGGATGAAAGACAGGATCTAAAAAAGGGCCTCAATCAAATATATAAAGGAAAGTTAAGCTGTAACAGCCTACTAGAAATTCACTGGTAGAATTTCTATTGACTTTAGGAATCTCGTGAAAACTCCATAAGTTTTTACGAATCGACCAATCGCGCAGGTTTTAGTCTGTCAACATAGTCAGTGTTACCACTCACTATGATGCTAGATATATGAATTTAATTATTTGAGGTAGTTAGAAATGTCAGAATGCGTTATGGTCTACGCCATTAGACTCACTGGATTATTTAGGATTTTATCGCGCAATAACCCATTTTCATAATTTCGGACGAAACGACTGTTCGAAATTGTGAAATTAATTTTAGGGGCACTTTGGGGTTGAATTTCGGTAAACGATTTTCACTATAGGTTAATATGAATATTTAGGATTTTTCAGTACTAAGGTAATTATGCATTTTTTTAAGTGAATAGTAACCTCGATAAGCGCACTCAATGCAGTATTTTTAAAATCACAGTGTGGAATGTCCAAATTAGGTTAGAGAAGTTTTATTTAGACACTTGACAAGATCTTAGCCACACATAGTGAATGGTACTAGACACTTGGCACAAAGATTTGTGAAGGAAATCAAGGTGTGAGATTATGCCACCTAAGCAAAACCTTGTTTCATCTGTTCAACCAAATTGTGCTAGACCAAATAGGGTTTCAACCCTAGCAAAACCCTAAATGGTTGGAATCCAATTGAAACGCAAAAGCTTGATTGAAACCAAAACCCTAAACGGTTTCCCCCCTAAAGTTGGCCTCCAAACCCTTTTTAATCCGAATTCTAGCATTGTGTTTAATCACTTGATTAAATCACTTCCACATGCTATTAATTAATCAAATCATTGTCATGACATCATTATCCAACCTTTTAAACTTTGGAAATTTGATTGGGCCAAGAAAAATTGGTTTTGGGCTTGATAGCATCTCAAACCCTAACCAAACCCCTTAAAACCCCAAATTGAAGCCCACTTGGTTGGGCCCCACCAAGGCCCACGAAATTGGCCACCTTGGCAAAGCTTCTTGGAGAAGTTTCCTCCCCCTCATGGCAGACCATCCACTGCCTTTGACTGCACCCAATAGTGCCTTGATGTGAAGGAGAAATCCACTCCATCAACCTCCATCTCTCACAGCTGCTGCAAGCAGTCCATGCCTCTCACTATTCTCCACTTTATGTCACATATCCAACTCCAATCAAGGGTCTTTCAAACCCATAACTTCCCCCTCCAGGAGTCTAAAGTCATGCAAGACACACTTCTCTCCATTTTATCACTTCTTTCCCCCGTTCTTAGAGAGAAACCCAAAAGTGCTCTCTCGGGCAGATTTCTGTGTATTTTTGTGTGGCCATTCTCGACCCCTTGTAAGTATTTTCCCACAATTAATCCTTCATAAAAGTTATTCTTCTTTGAGTCTAGTTTCGTTGGATATCATATTAGTCTCAATCCATACTCATTTGGTTAGTCAAAAGTATTTTTAACTATGGAAATGTCATTCTGGGTGTGAAACTGGAGAGTATGATATGTTTTGGAATTTTTGACCAAGCTAATAGACACATCTTGGTCCGAAAAATTTATGGAGTGTTTTTACCATGTGTTTATGAATTTTCATTGCGGTTTTGTTGCATGGATAAAGCTTTTGATGATCTATTTCCTTAGATTTAGAAACTTGAAAACTGGAAGTGGAAAAGCAGTTTTTGTTTTGTAAAAGTTGGAATATTTCGTGGTCTGATCTTATTCCAAAGGCTTTGATATTTTTATATGATGATCCTAAGGCTCTTATATACATGTTAGGATGTTATTTTGAAGATATTTAGTATTATTTTTAAAGGTATGATTTTTCTATGCAAGAGGATTTCGGTTAGGCCTAAGATTTAATGTTTTTGGGTTAGATCAATGTTTTATGGAGTTTTAGCCATGTGATTTTAAGTTTGATGGTTGGATCTTCTTTAGGACACATTTTTAAACCATGAGATATTTTAGTTTGAAGATCCGATGAGTTTAACCCATGGATCAAGAGAATGATCTAAGTTAGTGGAGAGAAAAGTTTCTATTTTGGACTAAGTTTAAAACCAAAAACTCCAAGTGTTGTTTTGTGAGTTTTGGTGGCTTTTGTTTGATGATTTAAAGCATGGTTGATATTAATATGATGTTACGAATGTGTTAGAAGTAAGATTTATTTTTTTTTGGAATTGTTGGAGATATTTTTAGTAAGGCCAAAACTTGTGATTTAAGGGTTTACTTTTTGTTAAAAAGTTTGGGTCCTTTTACAAAAAGTTTGGTGTTGATGATTAGGATAGGAAGATCCTTAGGATAGGAAGATCCTTGTTACAAAAATTTTGGTTTAAACATGAATTTTGAAGATGGAAGAAATTGCAACGAAAATCAAGAAAAATGGCCTATGAATGTTTCGGCCATTGCGGGTTTTTCCGTAGTTGTGAATGGTTTTAAATTTTTCTGTGTTAATATTTGAGTCTAGGACAAAATTTACATGATGAATGTAAATTTTGATAATTTTTTAAGTTTGGATGTAAAATCCTTAAGTCAGGGGTAAAATGGTCATTTTACTCTAAGTTTTCTCTTTTCATATTTTTAATTGTTAGTCATTAAAGTTTTAACTTTTAGAATACCCTCTTTCAGTTCCTCGTGTTTCGTGCTTTAATCTCGTAGAACGTGACGATCGAGGTAAGTTAGCTCTTAACTTACTATCACTTTATTGTGTATGTGTGATGGGTAAGAGAACTACAATTTATGTTCATATGTTGTTATATATGCCATGTCATCACATGTTTATCTATTACACGAATTATTCTGTCACGAAATATTTATCTGTTATACAATATATTCTGTCTCATGTTATTATATGTTACAAGTATGCCACATTACGTATGCTATCTGTTACATGTATGTCATGTCACGTAATATTCATTGTCACATGTTATGCAATGTTACGAAATATTGTCTGTTACATGTTATGTCAAGTTACAAAATATGTCTGCTACATGTATGCCATGATATGAAATGTTGTCTGTTACATTTTATGTCATGTTTAACGTCTTACGTTCATTTCACGTTACGTTACGTCAGAACTTCTGTCTTTTATGTCACGTTCATGTCACGTCACGTTACAAAATGTCATATATGCAGTTAAGTTATTCATGTCAATCACGACCCTAAGCGCTAGGATGAGGTAATATCCTAGTGAAACTCCTTTATTCATGCTGGAGTGTCTAAATAGGTATGAAATTCCATGGGTTAACGAAGTACAGTCAACAGGTTGCGAATGGAGCCTAACTAGCTGGTCACTGGAGCGCGCCAGACACTAACGCCGATGGAGCCACACATTATGTTATGTGTGTCCACAGCAAGTGTGGTACAAACAATTCATGGGGCCACAACAACTGTGGAGCATGAAGTATAGGGCCACAACAACTGTGGAGTACGTATTAACGCACTCACAGCTGGTATAGACACATTTGTTGTGATGTGATAATCGGCAGGGACACACGGCTCAAGGGGACACGTCTAGCACCCGTATGGTCACTTTATTAATTAAGTTCATTGAATAAGATTCCAAGTTCATGTATTTCACATTGAAGTCATGTTTCACGTCATGTTATGTTCAAGTTTACGTTCATGTCAAGTTTCAAGTTCATGCCAATCATGGTAACCCCAGGAGACAAGAATATATTTAAAGTTCATGTTTATGTCATATTATGTTCAAGTTCATATCATGTTCAAGTTCACGTTCATGTTATGTCATGTTCATGTTCACGTTATGTTCCAAGTTCACATTGATGCTATGTCATGCTCAGGTTCATGTTATGTTCAAGTTCACATTCATGTTATGTCATGTTCACGTTCACGTTATGTTCCAAGTTCACATTTTATATTATATCTTGCTCAGGTTCATGTTATGTTCAAGCTCATGTTCAAATTATGTATATTCACGTTCATGCTATGTTGCTAGTCCATGTTATGTTTTAAGTTCACATACATGCCATGTCAAGTCAAGCTAAGTTTCAGTTTCAGTTCAAGTTATGTAATTTATGCCATGTTGTATGTCAAGTTATGCTATGCTTACTTATGACTATGATTATGCATTCATGCTTTTACTGCCATGCATGCATTATTAACCTGTGTGGAAGTTCCTATTAACTTGCTGAGATTTGTAATCAAATCTCACCGTGGTAGTCCCAACTACCATTCCCCCCAAATGGTAGGCGATGTGTCAGGATCAAAGCAGGGAGCAGACACTAGCAGATTGGAGGAGCTTGACTAGACGCCGTAGACGTAGCACAGAGCTTGTAGCCTCCATAGTTAGGTCTTTGGATAGTATTCCGGCATCGTTAGTCGAGTTACGCGAGTTACTCAACGAACTAGCCCAATAGTATATTTATTGTTTTGAGATTACAGTCTTCTGAGACCCGTGTGGTAATTGTGGATGTTTTAAGTATGCATGGTTTATGTTTCAAGTATTTGGGATATTATAAGTTTGGTGCATAGTATTGCTAAAAAAAAAAATTATCCACTGCGAATATTGCATAATGCTAGATGCATGTTAGAAACATTGCATCTTATAGGTCATGAACGGGGGCAGGTAACTTGTGTTGCATGTCCCAACGCTTTGGATGTCCGTCCGATCCCAAGCGGAATCTGCGGGCGTCACACAGGCTATGTTGCTTATGATTTTAAGATAAAATATTTCATATGAGAGTACTTTGATGGAAGTTTATGATGAAATCCAAGTGCTAAAGCAGGAACCCCCAGTACTGAGGTACAAATATGTTTGGAAACAGAGCACTTTTATCACAAAATTCCCATTTGACTTGATTTTGAGTTGAATTATGAAATTCTCTCCCAGAGCTGTAGAACTAATGACTCTATTAGAAAGTAGAGTTATGAACTTTTACATGAATTTTCAAGTGGATGAGATCAGTCGAGCGGTCTCCATTGGAGATGGGATTGCACGTGTTTATGGATTGAATGAGATTCAAGCTGGGGAAATGGTTGACTTTGCTAGCTGTGTGAAAGGAATAGCCTTCAATCTGGTGAATGAAATATAGGGATTGTTCTCTTTCATAGTGATACCGCTATTAAAGAAAGACATCTTGTCAAGGGCATTGGATCTATTGTGGATGTTCTTGTGGGAAAGGCTATGCTAGGGCAGGTGGTCACTGCCTTGGGAGTACCTATTGATTGAAGAAAACCTCTAAGCGATCACAAGCTAAGACATGTCGAAGTAAAAGCCCCTGGGATTATTGAACTTAAATCTGTGCACAAGCCTATGCAAACAGGGTTAAAAGCAGTATATAGCTTGGTTGATATAGGCCATGGTCAACAAGAACTTATAATCGGGGACCGACAAACTAGAAAAGAGTTATTGTTATTGATACCAAATTAAACGAAAAGCAAATGAACTCAAGGGCCACCTCTGCGAATGAGACATTGTATTGTGTCTATGTAGCGATTGGATAGAAATGCTCAACTGTGGCACAATTAGTTCAAATTCTTTCAAAAGCAAATGCTTTGGAATATTCCATTCTTGTAGCAGCCATCGCTTCGAATCTCTCTGCTTTGCAATTTCTGGCCCCATATCCTGGGTGTGCAATGGGGGAATATTTCTACAATAATGGAATGCATACATTAATAATCAATGATGATCATAGTAAATAGGTGGTGGCATATCGACAAATGTCATTATTGTTACTTCGACCACCAGGCAGTGAGCCTTTCCCAAGCGATGTTTTCTATTTACATTCCCATCTCTTAGAATAAGTGTCTAAATAATCAGACCAGACAGGTGCAGGTAGCTTGACCTCCTTACTAGTCATTGAAATAAAAGCTAGAGACGTATCGGCCTATATTCCCACTAATCTAATCTCTTTTAACTTGAGCAAAGGTGGCCACTTTGGTATATTGTGCCAATTCCAGTTTTGAACTACCACATACTTGTTTCATAGCTTTCAACTAAATGACTAAGACTGTTCATCCGGGCCGGGTTTTTCCTGGTCCTGTCCGAAATAACTAGGTTCTGGTTGGGGTTTTCAGCCCAGATTATACCCAGTCCAAAAATTGGATCACCCTACCCAGCCTTATCTTGGCTAGGTACGGTTATGTAACCCGGGTTGTGGGTTTAAAACCCGATACTTGGATTTTCTTTTTTAACTGATCCAAGTATCAAAACGGTGGAATTTTGATAAACTAAAATGACATCATTTTAGGCTGAGAGTTAAAAAGACTTACCTTGAAGCCTTAGCCTCATGATCTCTTGCCTTCTCTCTCTCTCTCTCGTGTGCCAAAAACCCTAGCCTCCTGGCACTCTTCCTCTGCCGATGGAAGATCTGTTGCCTCATGGTCGATCACTCATTGACTCTCTCGTTGACTTCAAGAACCCTAGGTTAGTTTCTCTCTCTCTCTGTGTTAGAGCTTTTATAGTTGTTGAATTCTTGTAACTCTTCCTCTCCGATTGATTCTACATTGTCTCGTGGTCATCTTCTTCAACAGTCTGTGTCACTCCATCATCAACATCAAGAATCGAAGTTAGTTTTTCTCCGTTTCTCTCTCTCTATATATATCTCTCTATCTCTATTGGAGCTTTTATAACTGATGGACTCTTGTATATCTCCTAGCTTGTCTTTAGGGATGAACAAAATTCTAAAAATCCAACTCTCACCCCGACTCCGCTCTGGCTCCGACAAGTTGGAGTCTGAGTCAGAGTTTTTTTCTTGTAAAGTCGGAGTCAAAGACTGAGTTGGAGGTGCCAGTGGGCCAACTTTAACTCCGATCCGATTCAACTCTGATTCTAGACTGCGACTGTGACTCTGATATTTTGTATATTTTATAAAAGAAATATGTATTTTTATATATATTTTATATGACTATTAGTATATTACTTATATAGATAGAAAATTAAATTAAATAATAATATGAGCTAATTGTTGGTCCAAAATAATCTACTTATAATATAATAGACATCTACTAATATATCATAAACTAATGTAATAACTTGTGATATTAATGTATAAAGACTAATGTATAAATACTAATGTATTATAAGTTACAAATGTATAATCTAATGTAATACTAATGTACAAACACTAGTCTATAAGTTCATAATAACATGTAATATTATTATACTAATGTATAGTACTAGTTATTATACTTTAGTTATTAATAGGAGTAAGTTAGGCACTAATATGGTAAAATTATAATGAGTTAATAACATGTAATATACTATAGTAAAATTTGTAATTTTCAATAATCAATAGTATAGTACAAGTTTAAACATTAACAATTATATTTAAATTTTAGACCCTACATATATAGTCATAGACTATAACTTATATAGA
Source organism: Juglans microcarpa x Juglans regia (assembly GCF_004785595.1). Lineage (NCBI taxonomy): Eukaryota > Viridiplantae > Streptophyta > Magnoliopsida > Fagales > Juglandaceae > Juglans > Juglans microcarpa x Juglans regia. The sequence goes on from NC_054595.1 coordinate 7,627,358, forward strand.
TAGTGAATTAAATTACATAATAGATAGCGATCATCATTCGCTACTTTTATTTTCATTTTTCACCTAAGTCCAAATTCTATGCCCTATGTCCCGACTCCGCCCGCCCGCCCCCCCTCGCGGCCGCTTCTGGCCCTTGTTGGGCACGTCTCCCCCTCATCGTGCACTCACCACCACCTCTTCGACATCTTCGCACTGAAACCCTAGGCATATCTTCCCCCACACCCCGCATAGTGTGATACCCTGTATTTTAGTATATTTTTTTATTGAATGATTATTTTTATTAATTTAAAAATTGATTCTCTTATTTTAAGTTTATCGGATTTTTAGTGGGTTTATTTTTATGATTTTTAATTTCTAAAAATTAATTTGATATGTTTCTTTAATATTAATTATTGTTATGCATTTAAATTTCTCTTTATTTTAAATAAATTTATTGTTGGATTTAATTATTTTATTTTCATTTAATCACTACATTTAAATTATTTTATTTAACTTGTTGTTTTGAAATCTTTTTTCGTTGAATCATTTTTGTGACCCAAGATGTGAGGATTGGACCTCATTTCTTTCCCTCACTTTTTCTTTTTCCCTTTTTCTTTTTTCCTCTTTTTCTTTTCGTCTCCTTTTCTTTTTCCCCCCATTTATCTTTCTCCTCTCTCTCTCTCTTCTCTCCCGCGCGCAGTCCCTCTCTCCCCTATCCGTGCGTCGTTCTCCACCCTGCATCGCCGTGCGCCGCTTGTGTCCGTCACTACCCCTCTTGTTTGCTGCCCTCCGGCCGGCGACCTCACCCTCCGATTTCCAGCCCCTCTCGCGCCACCATTCTTCTCCAAGCGCGGCATCAAGTCGCGGCCTTCTTTGTGTACCCGCGCAGCCGTCGCACCACCTCTGGACACCATCTCTTCACCACATCTTCCTTGATCTCCTAGCAACCCAAACTCCGATTCGCCACCGATGAAGCCCCACCATCAACATTTCTGTTTTGAACATTTTTGCCTTCAACCGCCCTCTGCGCCGCCACCTACGGCCAACCACAGCCACCATTAGCTTCACAAACATCTCCAAGCCCTTCCCTAGTAATCTTAACTCTTCATTTGTCCCCGTTCAAAAGTTTGATTTTTTGAGACCCACGGCCTTTGTCCATTTTTCACTGTTACATTGCTGTGTCGCCACTTCTAGCACCTCCGTGATCCTTCAAAAATTATATTATAGCGTTGTAAGTATTTTCCCAAAGAAATTTTGAGATTTAAATATATTTTTGCACTAACTCATATTTAATAAGAACTGGTTGGTTGTGCTGGACTGAGTCCAAGGAGTAAGGGGGTCGGTTGAATTAGATGATGGAGTTGTTTGTGTGATTGGTTTATGCTGTGAGATTTGTTAGCTGTTTCGGGTTTAAATATGGGTGTTTTGAGTTTGACGTTGGTTATGGTGGATATTGATGATTTTAGAAAGTCATGATATATTTTGGGATTATGAGGGTTTTAAGTTTAGAGGAATTAAAATATGCTATTTTAGAAGCTTAGGCTTAAATATTGAAATACGTGATTGATTGGAAACTTACGAAAATTACGTGATTACTTTTATAGGTGACGACTTATAGTCGACTTGACATTTTTTGAGAAAAATTCTGAAAAGCTAAGTCGTCTAGGTAAGCGGGGTTCCTATGTTAGACTTTGCATAAAAATAAATATAATGAGCTGAGGTTGATTTTTGAAAAAATATGCATGTTTTGTTATGAAAAGAAATTTGAAATGACCTCAGTTATTTGTTCAGCATGACTCATGAAATTCTGTTTAAGAATAAAGTACTTTCTGTCATGACTGGTGTAGACATGAGCAAAGTTTTGGCATTCTGTTTCTGAACTATGCAGAAGAGAGCGAATATAAAAAATGGTGCATAATTATTGTGATCTGATTCTGTTATGTTCTGTTCTGAAAATGTTTTGTACTCTGATGTGATATGATGTGATTTCTGAAACCTCTGGCATGACATTCTGTTTCTATTCTGTTCTGACCTTACCACGGGTGTAAAATTGTGGCCTTTGTTTGGTTTGGTATCAACTTTTCTGTTTCTTGTGTACCCACTCTGGAAACAAAGTGATTTTCTGTGTGGTCTTTCCTATGTGCACACTCAGGGATCCGAGAATGAAAAGGGGAAGATTCACATTCTGTTTCTTCTTGGTTGGCCGCCGGGGTTTGCACAACCCTACCACGGGGGTTAAACATGGAATTTTGTTATGATATGATGTTTTAGTTATGTTGTGCCAATGAAAGTTTGAATAAGAATATTTTTGAACTTTCGCTCTGATATTTTTGATAACATTTTCTGACTCTGCATTCTGAAAATAAAAAGTGTTTTGTTCTGCATTCTGAAATCTATAAATGCTCATGTTTGCATACTAGTATATGTTCTTGAGTTATTGATAACTCACCCCCTTTATCTTCACAATATTTTCAGATGAGTTTAGATTTTTCAGCTGAGGATCAAGACTATCAAGCATTGGGTGAGATAACTTAAGAATAGTGGAGTAAGAATAGAAAGTTTTCGCTGAGTATTGGTATTTTTGTTAACTATATTGTTGAAATGTGAGTTTAAGGGAAATGTAGGGAAATGTAGAGAAGTTGATATTTTTGGAGTTACTGTTTTGAGGATTTGATATATGAGTATGTGTGGTTAATTAAATTTGAAGTGTTTACGTTTGATTTGGAGCTTTTGGAAGTGTATTAGCAATGTTGGAATTGATTATCAGGTAATATGAGTTAACTCTCCGGACCCTCGGGATGGGGTGTTACAGTTGGTATCAGAGCCAAGGTTTGAGGTTCTGCAGACTATAAACATTTGAGTTTTGGATAGCCATGTGTTTAGGAAGAAACTTCAAATTTGAGGTGTAGATTTGTAAAGAATAGGAGTTGATTTTGTGGATATTTAAGGTTTTAAATTTTGCAGACTTTATGATTGAGTTTTGAGATTTTGAGGTTTAGGGATTTTAGATCCGACAAGCTTACTTTATGGACTCTAAGAGATAATCTTTATAAGATTTAGGGTTTAGATTTTTGTGGTTTAGATTCTAAAGATGTACGGGAGTTTAGAGAGATGTCGGGTTTACAAGATGTACGGGAGTTTAGAGCGATGTCGAGTTTAAAGATGTATGGGAGTTTAGAGGGATGTCGAGTTTAAAGATGTATGGGAGTTTAGAGGGATGTCTCTCTCTCTTTTCTTTTGATTTTTATTTTCTCATAAAATTTCACAGGGTCTCGAGGCTAATGAGGCTGCAAGAACTAACAAGACACTGAAAAATTTTGTGTTGTGCCATCACGGTATCAGGTTGAGTTTTCTGAAATTTTACAAATCTGTGTACTGATTTAATTTTGAAGTGAAACTGAAAAATGGATTGTTCTATTTCATGATGCTTTGTGAATCTATGTAGATCGCTAGATGCTTTGTGAATCTTTGTAGATGGGGCTAGAGTGGGGTTGTTTTCTCCTAGACTATATATTTTATTGAACTTTCATGTTTCCTAGGTCACTGTGAACATGGTTTTCGATTCTAAAGATTTCGATCTAGAATATTTTCTTGACCTCTTAGTACTGATAGTACTGCTTGTACCCGTAATATATATTCCAATGCTTGTTGTGATGTTTAAAATTGGCCATTTAAGTATGTACGCAAGAGTACCTTTCAATCATGAGTGTTGGTGATATGATCTGTTTGCATGCTATTCTATACACCAGGGGTGACATGATCTGTTTGCATGCTATTCTGTTTGTATGTATCAAATGATTAAGGCACTCATATATATGTTTGTTTGTTGTGTTCTAGTTCTTAAATCATGAATATAAAAGGCACAAGCACTCCTACATCCACAGCTGCATCTTGTCTACCATCCTAGAACCAAAAAAACCTATTGATGCACCCAGTCCCATAATCGAAGAGTCTAGCGGACCAATAGACTCTTCAATAGGCACTCCTAGTGCCTTTTGTTCTAACCCTCGCCCTTTACCTAGTAGTATAAATCCTAAGAATAGGTATGAGGTATGGGCTCATTTCACAAGAGTGTCCGATTGTGATCCCGAAGAGCCTATAACTACTTGTAACCATTGTGAGAGCCATCCCAAAAGGCAAGGCACTTCGGCCATGAAAGCACACATCTAACTTTGCCCTAAAAAAGAAAAAGAATAAGTTGTATACGAGTCAAACATTCTTGGTCCCGAAAGCAAAAAGTGATGGAAGGGAAGGAAATAAGAGCTTAGGGATGACCAAGTACAATGAGAAAAAAATATGGGATGCCCTTGCTAGGATGGTGATAGTGGATGAGTTACCATTTACGGTTGTTGAGGGAGAAGCGTTTTAGGAATCTTAGGTTTCTTATTCCTTCTCGATTTATCGTAATGCGTGATAAGGCTATTTTTGAGAGAGAATGATAGCTTGAAGAAAATATTTTTGACCACCAAACAAAGAGTGTGCCTGACCACCGAGACTTGGACATCTATCTAAAATATTAATTACATGTGTGTGACCGCTCACTTTATTGATAGTAGTTGGAAGTTACCTAAGCGGATCATTTCATTTGTTCAAATTAGCAACTACAAGGGGACAGTGATTGGGAGGGAGTTGGAAGAGTGTATGCTTGATTGGGGCATTGAAAAAAGCCTCACAATTACGATGGACAACGCTACCTCAAACGAATTCACTATTGATTGGTTGAAAACAAGGGAAATAGGAAGTTAGGATTGTGCTGCCGCTCACGAGTTTATTCACATAAGGTGTACGTCACACATCTTAAACCTTGCTGCGAGTGAAGGTTGAAAAGATGTTGTTGACTAGATCATAAGGGTCCGGAATCTGATTAAGTATGTGAAGTCTTCTCCCCAAAGACATGCCACTTTCGAGTCTTGTGTTGATAGGTAAAAACTTTCATGTTCTAATTTCTTGGGTCTTGACTTACTTACTAGATGGAACTCGAATTTTCTTATGTTGGATATGGCTGAGAAGTATTAAAAGGCCTTCCAACTTTTGCATGATAAGGATCCCTACTAATGACTTTATTTGTCTAAGGATAGGCATGGGAAAAAGGGTTTAGGAGCTCCTGGGGCTAATGATTGGGAGATCATCAGTAACTTTTCAAAGTTTCTTCATGTATTTTATAATGTCACATGGCGTATTTTTGGTACACTATATCACATCAAATTTGTATTTCCAAGAGCTTATTAATATTCATAAAAACATGAATGTTTTTTGTGATAATAGTAATTGACGCTTGAGTTCAATGACTTTGAGAATCATCACAAAGAATAGTAAATATTGGGGTGATGTTGAAAAAATAAATCGGTCGTTGTCTATTGCTGGCATTCTTGATCCACAATACAAATTGGTTACTCAAGCATATTGGTTCAACAAAACATTGGGCGATGAGAGAGGTGAGGAATTTGTTGCACTCCTCAAGAGGAACATGGAATATTTGTATGAACAATATGCAAAGTTTGGTGGTGGGCGCGTAACTAGGTCTAAGTCAACTCTGAATGGTGAAGGTAGTGCATCAATGGGGAGTAGTAGTAGTACATGTACAATTGATGATCCCTTGGACTTTTTGATAAACTACCATAAAGAGCGGAAATTAGCATCCTTGATGGATTGTAAGTCAGAGCTAGAGCGGTATTTGTTGGAGGATGTTGAGATTTCTACAGAGAGTTTCGAAATCTTAATGTGGTGGAAAGTCAACTCTACCAAATATCCGGTTCTTGCTCTAATGGCAAGAGATATCTTGGCCATTTTGATCACCACCATTGCATCTAAGTTGGCATTTAGTATAGGAGGCCATGTCCTGGATCCGTTTAGGAGTTTTTTGGCTCCTAGAACTATAGAGGCTCTTGAATGCGCACAAAACTGATTGAAGTCCACTCCAATATGCTAGTCAAAATTATTCAGATACCATTGATGATGCGGAGAGCTATATGTTAGACTCAGGTAATATATTTAGAGATTTTTTTTAAGTTGTCATATATGTTGATTTTGACATTTTGTGATACTAACCTCATATACTTTAACATCTTAACGTAGAATTAAGCACTTGTATGGCCAGTTTACTTCGTGAAGATGATTGACAGTTTAACAGATTGAGGTTTGAGTTACTATCCTGCAATCCTTTAATTTCTTTTTTATATGAATCTATTTTTAATTTATATTATTAGTGTTATTATTTTAGGAGTCTGTAATTTTAGGGAATTTTCTTTTTGTTTGCGTGTTTGATATTCAAATCTGGTGCCTAAGATGAACATATTTTGTTGATGGTGATGTTAATTTTGATGGTTCTGTGTTATAAATTATAAAGACAGTTTTGATACTTTTGAATAGTCTGGTGGTTAGCTATATTTTTTGGGTATGCTGCTACTTCGATAGTTCAATTTTTTGGGTTTGTGATGGAAATGGCTAAGCTAGTGTATTGGTAAGGAGTACGGATAATTAATTATTATGCATGAGAGAATACATGAGCCCCTACTGCTAGTGATATTATTGAGAAACTTCTTTTTTCTCTTTTGGCCCAATGAATGGTATCCATACAGATATATGTATACTTATCCATATCAAGTCTTATAAACATATTTTTCTTGATCTCCTGTATTATTTTAGGTCCCAAATTCCATTTCTAAAGCATGTTTGTTCATGAGTCAGAAACCACATTAATCTAGTGCCAAAATATGTACCTTATAGCCATGCATTTCCTATGCTCCTTTATGTTTTCTTTACTAATATATTGATCAATTTGGGAACATGTGAGGCTGTTTGGTGATTGTAAATCACTAAAGCAAACCCAAGTTATGTTCATATTTTTCATTTCTGCTCTTGTCTTTTGAGTAGAAATAAACCAGGAAAGGTCTATTAGGAAGTTTTGGTTATTACTTATCATTTCCTATTATTTTTCAAGGGGTTATTGGAACTTTGTGTATTTTAGAGATTTGTTATCTATTTTGTTTTATCCATTTCTATTTCGGATTAATTGAGGTGGAGGTCAGAGCCATATCTTTGATCTTTTGGATTACTTTGAGCTGGAAATGGAAGTTTATTTGTGTAATCATATACATGCTTAGTTTATCATGATGTTGGCATGAATGTTGAAAACAACCTATGTAACTAGCTGGATTATTTTTACTGCTGAGTGTGTAGACTCAGAGTGCCTAGTGAGTATTTTGTTCAACTTATTTTTATTTAGTGATGCAACAATTGAAATTATTTTTGGCTTTCCGATAAAAATTAAAGTTGGGGTTGTTTTCCTTACTAATGTTTTCATATATATTTTTCAGGCACAACTTAGAAGTTTGAACATTTAGAAATTTGTAACATTTACTTTATTGTTGTTGGGAACATTTGTTGGGCATTTAAAGTTTGTAATCTAATTTATTTTGGTGTATTTGGAAGTTTGTAATTTGTTGTAGTTGCCATGTTGGGAACATTTAATTTGGTTTGCACTTAGAAAATGTTGAATTTCTATTTTTAGTTAGTTATTTTTTTGTTATAACCAAAAGTAAATTATTTAGTTTAGATTGTAATTTTTGAAAACCTTTTTTCGGAGTCAGAGTTGGAGGTTGGCCATTCCGAGTCTGATCCAATTGGTGCACAGACCTACTTGTGTTCGAAGAGTGTTGGATTGGTACATGTTGTACGTCCTTTTGATTCTAGATTGGTTCGTTCTCTGCATTTTATTTTGATTTGGGTTTGTTTTGTTCTCTGTGCCACGTATTGTTTGTTCTCAAACTTCAATTTCTTTCCTAAATAGATTATATGTTTCTATAATAGTTGAGGGTTTTCAGTTCTAGCATTTTTCTTCCTAGGTTTTGTTTTGTCAATTGCAAAATTGGTTGAACTAGATTGGGCTGTTGGAATTTGAATTGGATGTTGTGTATGTATGATTGGCGTTTGGGCAAACTATGGATTTTTTTTTGTGGTTCTATTAGGGTTCTTATAAAATGAGAAAACACGAATTAGTATGATTTGCACTTGAACAAAGAAGATGAAATAGTACCTGCAAAATAATTAGTATTTACTATTTAGAAACAAAAATCGGGTTTGTTGACAGAAAAAAAATATAATTCACTAAAACATGCATACTGTTAATACCCAAAAATTGCACAACAGTCCAAAAGGGGACAAAGAGTCATTCCCGGTCCACTGTGATGATTTAGGACTTGATTGTTGTGGTTTGGAGCCCCTGGTGGCAGTTATGTGCGGTTGTACGATATTCGATATTCGTGTGTACATCCATGGTAGTGAACTAGTAATAAACGTAGGAAAAATAAAAGAGATGGAGGCACATAGATTTACGTGGTTCGGTATATTGCCCACATCCATGGGTCGTGTTGGGGGAGAATCTACTATAATATGATTATTTTATAGTCTCTCATCCTTACTGTACAATGAAGATCGAAGATCTATTTTCTGAAGGAGATCTTCTCTATGGAGCTCTCGTCGCCAATTTGAAGAAGATGCTAAAGGAGAAGTCCAAGTAGCAGTCTAGAAGAGGCCCCCTTGAAGTCGTCTTGTCCCTTTCTTTTATCTGCCCATCCTTCCTTTATGTCAGATCTCCTATTTTTCCCCTGACACCCTTTCTTTTCTCCAACCTTTTGTCCCATCCTTTACTCCACTCTGCCTTTTCTCCTAATAAGAACCTTAGTCCACAGAAAAATAAATTTTGCCAGCGGGTCCTTGCTTATCCGTTTCACTTGCGCTGAGTAGGCTTGTACAACAAACCAAGAAACCGACCTAGACCGACTCAAATTAGCCGCCGAAGCTCAGAATCGGTTGAAACCGGTGGAGAACTAGTCGGCGTGTGGCATAAAACAGAGATTATTTTTTATATATATATATATTTTGCACTCAAAACAATGCCGTTCTACTTAAGTTTAAGTGGAACAACGTCATTTTAAGCCTGCAGTTGTGTTTAAAACACAACTGAAATAACACCGTTTGGTTTAAAGCCAAACGACGCCGTTTTATTCATAACATATTAAAAAAAAAATTAAGCAGAATGATGCCGTTTGGTTTAAACCAAACGACGTCGTTTCAAAATAGAGTCGTCTTCTTCCTCGCTTCTTCCTCCCCGATCTTAGTTCTCATCCTCTCTCTCTCTCCTCTCTGTAGCACTCTATCTCTCTAGTGCCTACTCTCTCAGACGAAGCTCAGTCTGAGAACCGACAGTGAACCGCCACAGAAATTAACCATCGGTCGGCGTCGGCGTTTCTCCTCCTCATCAACTGGTTTCGGTTTGTTTTCTTCCCCAAAATTTAAGCATCGGTTGGAGTCAGCTTTGCCCAAAAACCGCGCTGAAGGGGTCGGTTTTCACCCCTAGTGCTGAGTGATGAAGATTTTTGAGCTCGAGACTAGGCAGGAGACATGCTCAACTGAATAAGGTGTGGGAGCAGAGCTTGGCTTTTGCGGGAGATGGGCTTGACCACATATAGTGAGAGTGCGGAGCTCGGCTTGGAGAGATAAGCGGGAGGTGTACTTGACCACATTAGGTGTGAGAATAAAGCTCAGCTTGGTGAGATAAGTGGGAGTCGTACATGACCGAGTTAGGTGCGAGGGTGAAGATTGGTTTTGCAACATAAGCAGAAGGTGTACTCGACTTCATTAGGTGAAAGCACAAAGCTCGGCTTTTATTTACGCAAGACAGGTCGAGCAGTCAAGTAACTTGCGCGCCTATTGGTCGCCTGGTAGGTCTAGCAGTCCCTGACCATTTCCACCATTGCGGCGCTACAGGTGGGGTCAGGCAGTCAAGGGACTTGCCCACCTATCGACTAATCATGAAGGGGGTAAAGTTGGCCAACCGAAAGACTGGACCCGTGCTTCGTAGTGAGAGAGGTTTGGCATTTGACAGAGTTGGCTCGCCTCTTAACACTCAATGAGAAAGTAATGAAGTCCGGGGGCCAAAAGACTAGATCGACACTTCACTGTGAGGCTGGTCGGGTAGCCATAAGACTAGAACCGCTTGTTGAGCCTCAACGGAAAGGTAAAGTAGTTGAGCTACTGAAAGGCTAGACTCGCACTTCGTCATATGGGAGGTCGGGCAGTCAAAAGGTTGGACCCGCCTGTTGACTCTCGATAGGAAGGTAAAGTAGTCAGGCATCCTAGAGGCGGGACTCGTGTTTCTCTGTGAGGGAGGTTAGACAGTCGAAAGCCTGGACTGTTGACTCTCACGTGGAAGGTAAGAGTTGGCATTGAGTTCATTTGCATGAACGTTTGTCGTTATCAAAGAGTGTTTATCCTTTTGATGTTTTCCTTTCGATGTGAATTGATGTTGATGTTCCGATTTTGTTGTTAGTGTTAGAGTTTGTTGACATAACTCGGACTAAGTAGTCAGGGAACCCGTTGATCCCCTGGATCCACCTTAGGACGTTGTTGAGCCCGTCGACTTATTCCTGAAGGTAGCCCGCACGAGATGGTTTTGTAGCTTGGAGGCTAGTTCCCAGAGGTAACCTGCTGGCAGTGGTTATGGCACGAGCGTAAACACTCGACATTTGCTAGAGGAGATGTTGTCCTAAGATTAATGTCGAGTAGCTGAAAGACTGGGCTCATGCTTCGTCGTGAGGCAAGCTGGGCTACCATAAGACTAGACCCTCCTATTGACCCTCAACGAGAAGGTAAAGTTATCAGGCAGCGAAAAGGCTAGACCCGTTCTTTGCTGTGAGGGAGGTCGGGTAGTTGAAAGGCTGGACCCAGTTGTTGATGTTCAAAGGGAAGGTAAGTAGTCATGCAGCCGAGAGGCAGGAACCGCACTTTGTCATGAGGGAGTTCGGGTAGTCGAAATGCTGGACCCGTTTGTTGACACTCACAGGGAAGGTACGTAGTCAGGCAGCCAAGAAGCTGGACCCACGCTTCAACATTTGGGAGGTCTGGCAGTCAAAAGGCTAGACCCTCTTGTTGACTCTCTATAGGAAGGTAATGGAGGAAGTGCTTGGTCGTGCTAAAAATGCCAGACCGGTTAGTGTAGATAATCCCCAATCACAAGTGTGAGATTTGCAAACCTAAATCGTCTTGCTAAAGTGTGGCGAAGGTTTGAGGCGCACAGGATAGGCCTATGGGCAGCCATTTTTTGGCGAAGATGAAGGTCTGGGGTGCCTATAATACCGAGTGGGGCGGTGTATCTGATGTCCCGCATTACGGGGGTGAGTTCCATCCTAGTATATTCCCATGGTGTGCTGATACTGGGAGTCCTGTGGAACCCTGACGAGTCTGGTGAAGAGACACGCCAAAAACTAGCTTCATTAGTAGAAATGAAGTTTAAATAACAAACTTTAAGGGAGACAATACCAGAGCGATGAAGCCATCGTATCCAATGCCCGCTTGTCTAAATTTGTCCATTGCCCACTCTTAGTGCTGATGAAAGGTGGTGACCGAGTAGTTGAGAGTGCCCCACTCATGGCCGAGGGAATGTCCGTTGGTCAAAGTACCTGTGAAGGCCATGAAGCCGTGGTCGAGGAACTCGTTTCCAGATAACCCACCGTGGCCAGGTGTATTGTGATCAAGAAAATGGGGTTAAACCGACTGGTTTGCGTGCTGGGTCTGCCTATGTCTCTGGTGGGTCCACCTATCTGCATGGTAGGATGTTCGCAACTGAGAAACTCTGTTATCCGGCCCTGGGAGTGTAACAACCAACTAGAAGTTTAACGGTGGAATTCCTAAAGGCTTTAGGAACCTCATGAAAACTCCATATGAATCGACAAATCACGTAGATTTTACTCTGTCGACGTATTCAGTGTTACCACTCAATATGGTGTCAGAAGAGTGATTTTATTTATTTGAAATAGTTAGATGTCACCAACTGCTCATTATTCTCTCGATTGGTCACGAGTCTCACTACGAGAAGGTAACGTAGAATTTGTGTTTTAAAATCCTCGAAATATTTTAAATGTCCAAAATTATTTTAAATGGGGTATTTTTAGAATTATTGAACCAAGCCAATTTTTAAAGTAAGCCTCTTTATATTGTGTCGGGCTATTCTGGGAGGCAGAGTAGCCCGCTCGGTTTGACCGCACAACACATTTTAAGTTTTTATTTTTTCTTCATTTTTCTTTTTACATTTTTTAATATATTTAAATATATTTAAAAAATAAAAAAAATACACAAATACACTTAAAATCACTTCCTTAATCACTAAGTAAAAAAAAAAATTCTCGAGCGGTACACTTGAGTGGTAAGATGGAGGCTGCAGAGTAGGCTTTTTCCTATATATTTTGGAATCTTGAAAATAATATAGTTTTAGCAAATCATTTTATTTAAATGATTTTATTTCTTTAGGAATATTATTTAATATTCATTATTTTATTTTAGGATGCAAACTATTATTTTGGGATTAATAAATCAAAGTATGATTTTAATTTAGTCAAATTGCATTTCTATTTTATTTTCGTATTATTTAGTTAGTTTATTCCCCATAGTTTAATTCCCACGGTTGGATCTAGGTTAGGGACCCCTACATGTAGGGCTACGATTAAAACCCTAATCCCTAATTTCCTCTCTTCTCTCTCTCACCCCTCCAACCAACGCCAAACCCTCCCCCCCCCCCCCCCCCCCGATCTCAACTCCCCAACGCCCACCTCTGCGTAGCCATCCCACACCGTCGACGGCACTACCTCCACCGTCGCCTTATGTCGGTGACCCCCCACCTCTGATCATGGCTCTTCCCCTCGTGCTTTGCGTTCTCTCAATTGAAGCTCACCCTTTCAGTAAAAGCCACGTGCCGCCACCATGGGTAGCCCCACAAGCACGCCATCAAGCCTCACCGTCATGTGCCCCTCTATTTCTCTATTTCTTGTTGTAGCCCAACAACACCATGCACTGCCACAACCACTCAGTTTAACCCCTTGCAGAACCTCTCTCGACCTCTCCTTCCACCTCACGGCCTTGCCGCCACCACCCACGGCAACACCACCGTTAGACACAAACCCCCAACCCCTGCCACCGCCCAACCCCTCCACACATGGCTCACTACCCAACCACCTCCCAGACCCTGTTTCTAAGGTCATGACAGAGACCACCTTGGCAACACCACACACAACCTCTCCTTGCGCATACATATCCACCACCACGAGACCACCGGTCAGCAAGTGACACAACAATTTAGCCCCTCACCATGTTATATTTTTTATCCCTTTATATTTAGAATTTTTATGTTTGTGAAGCTTAATTAGTGTTGTGAAGCTGAAATTGAAATTGTGTTGTGAAATATGTTGTGTTGTGAACTATGAAAGGAGTAGTTGTGATGTGGTTGTATAATTGAAGTGATGGGCATTATTGTGTAGTTGTGTTGTGGTTGTAAGTGGTGTGAAGTGCCGAGTTTGTTGTGTAGTTGTGATGTAGTTGGTGATATGTGGTATACTATGAAGTGACAGGGTTAAATGTGAAGTTGTGATGTGGTTATTCTTTGTGCAGTGATGGGATGTTTATGCAGTTGTGTTATGACTATGCGAAGTTGTGATGTGATTGTGATGGGATTGTGATTGTGAAGTGGCGGGACTATGGCGAATGTGCTCCGTGCAATTTATGAAGTGGTCAAATGCCATGTGAGGTAATGGGATCACTGTGCAGTTTGAAGGTGGTTTTAAACTATGTGACGTGATGAGATGTTGTGTAGTGGGTGATGTGGTTGTATGTTGTGTATGTCGTGTGACGCATTGGGATAAGTTGTGTAGTTGGACGTGTTTTATGAAGTGTTATGTTCATTAGGTTTGAGTTAGATGTTAGTGTCGGTGTGCATGAATCTTGTTTACACAAGTGGACGTTTTAGTGGACTACATGTTGATCTTAGGTGATAAAGGGGTAGGGTACATGTGTAAATTGGGTGCATGCATGAATTGGACAAATATACCATATGTAATGAATGGATAGTCTATCCCGAGCATGAGTACATGATGTTTAAGCCTCAAGGTCGGCTCAAAGTTGTGTATATGCTTGGTTTCGATTATGATCAAGTGTTGATTAGATTATACATGAATGGAGGAAAAGATGCATAACTTGGAGTTATGCATCGAAATGGATGGTTAGGTAGGAAGAGTGTGATGAAGGTGATAATGTGTCTTAACCTTTAAAGTGAATCAAGGATATTCACTTTAAAGGATAAGGACTTTAAGTAAAATGCTATGTATTGGGAATACGACCTCAAGTGGGTCCCAAGCTACGGGTTTGAGAATTTAGAGAAGAGTGATAAAGGAAAGCATAAAGGATGGACTTGGATAATAATATGTCGAAGTGAATGAGATTTAAGTAAATGGTAGTATTACGTAAGTTCTAAGTTTAAGTTACAAAGGCACTTGAAAAGGGAATGATGTAAAGTTATTTATGCATGTAGGTTGCTATCTGACATGAAAAGAAAATGAAAAGCTTTTATGAAAAAATATTATTTATGCAATGAAGGAAATGAAATGGTGTTTTATGAAAGTATGCCAAGTACTAAAGTTTAAAGGTATATGTATGTAAATGCCGTTTTTGGTAACTTCTATTTATGCACCCAAAGTAATAGTTGTATGCATGTGAATGGATGTTATATGTACACTATCTATTGTCTCCATTTTCTATGAAATAAAATCTTGATGTTTATGCTTGATGCTAAGAAATGATGTTTAAATGATGCGATGAAAATGTATTTAAATGACGTTATGAAAGGATATTTATATGAGGTTATAAAATGAATTTTAAATGATGTTATGAAAGGAATGTTTTATGGATGCTATGAAATGATATTTAAATGATGATGTTTATGAAATGAAATGGACAGATGAATGAAAGAAATGAAAAGGAAAAGACTGAAAGGAATGAATGTTTTAATGTATGAAAATACATAACCGTCATGATTGAATGAATAAATGATGGTACCAATAGACTGGGCAGATTAAAATGTTGGGTAAGTAGTACTGGTAGTGCACCTAATGCTACCCCTTGACTAAATGGGATTCCCAGTCTGAAAGACTGCCAACCCCAACACATGAGGCGTAACAGTGTATACTAGCCTAAAGAAAATGGAATGTATGAATGATTTAGTTCTTTATGAATGAATGTACAAGGAGTGGGAAATGTTTTGTGAGAAATAAAATATTTAAAAAAAAAACCACCTTGTAATGTTTTCAAATGAAATTAATGTTTTATGTAAAGTATGTAGATGAATGTTAAATATATGAATGAAAACCTATGTTAGCATATTTTTACAGTATAACGTAATTATTACTGAGTTTTCAACTTATTTTATTTGTATGCATGTCCATCCCCTCTAAGAGCATTCTCATTGGATTAGCCAAAGTTAAAGGAAATTTTTTATGAATGTAAGAGAAATTTGACTTTTGGCTATTCCATTTACATAAATCTCCACTTTTGGCTATTTAGTTTTAGTTATTCACATCAAATCTCCACATTAGATTATACATTTATTCATTATATAGTAATGAATAACTAATCATTTCAAAAATACTTAATTTTTTTAATTATTAATTTATTTAATTTTATCATATTTGCTATTCTATCTATCATATATTAATTAATAATCATATTCTTATTAAATTAATATATCATTAACTCAAATTAATATATCAATTGTGATAAAATATGTGATAGAAAGAAAGGGAGAGATAAATAATTAATAAAATATGTATTTGATGTATGTACAGTAACCTTCAAATTTGAAAAAACTTTTGAAAGTCACTGTAGGTAAATTCCAAATATTTGGAATTTGACTAATCCAATGTGAGCATATTTTGCTCTCTAATAGCTAAATACTCATTAGATTTAACTTTTAGCTAATCCAATGAGACTGCTCTAAGGAAGAAAATGAATAAGAAACGTCAGACCAGACATGACCCAAATGAAGAGTGATAGAAGCCTAGGCACGTTTTATGTAATATATGAAAGTAAATTTTTGTAAAAGGCCTTTTCTATTCAATTTAACGATTTGGCTGTAAACTCTCTTTTAATTTATAGAGCATGTTTTAATTTTAAAACATACAATCTATTATATCCTAGGATGGAAAGGGAAAAGTTTTAAAAAGTTCGGTAATTCCCATCTCATTTTCTAAAACTATTTATTAAAGTCTCACCACAAGGACGAGCGTTACATTAGAAGTGTCAGAATGTGATATGGTTTGCACCATTAGACTCAGCTGATTATTTAGAATTTTATGACACAATAATCTCATTTTCTGTTTTGGGATGAAACGCTTGTTTGAAAACACATTTTTTATTTTGAGGCACTTCAGGGTTCAATTTTTATAAACGAATTACACAGTTACGTTAGTGCGGATATTTAAGATTTTACAGTGCAAAATTTATTTTCACTTTTCCTTGAGTGAATAGTAACCTCAATTATAGCACTAAGTGCAATGTTTTCAAAATCACAGTATGAAACATCCAAATTAGGTTAGAGAACTTTTATTTAGACACTTGGCAAGATTTTAGCCATAGTAGGTGAATAGTATTGGACACTTGGCACTAAGAGTAACTAAGAGTAACTAAGAGTTGGAAATGTGAAGGAAATCAAGGTGTGAGATGAGGCCACCTACGCAAAACCCTATGGATCCAACCATCCAAATTGTGTAAAATCAAATAGGGTTTCAACTCTAGTGAAATCCTAAATGGTTGGAATCCATTTGAAACCCTAAAAGCTTGGAGGATACCAAAACTCTAAAGGGTTCCCCAAACCCTAAAGTTGGTCTCCAAACCCTATTTGATTCTACTTCTAGCATTGCATTTAATCACTTGATTAAATCACTTTCACATGATACTAATTCCCTAAATTCATGACATCATTATCCAACCTTTAAACCTTAGAAATTTGATTGGGCCAAGAAAAATTAGAATTGGGCTTGATAGCATCTCAAATCCTAACCAAACCCTTTTTAAACAACAAATGAAGCCTACTTGTTTAAGGTCCACGAATTTTGGCCATCTTGGCAAAGCTTCTTGAAGAAGTTTCCACCCATTCAAGGCCCCAAAGTCGCGCATCATGTGAAGGGCAAGGCCACCTCACCACTGTGGCGCCCCCAGCCCCTGCATGGGATTTGACGGAAACTGAAACGCCGAGACATGCAACACCAAGATTACCTACCCCTGACACATGACATATAAAATGCAATGCTCCTAATGATAGCTAACAACATGCAATATATCACATGGAAAAGTCAACTTAAGTCAATTTAAAGGAAACATTTGTCATGGTACCGAAAACATAAGATCCCAATACTATTTCATAATTCATAAGAGACATTGTAGTTGTAACAAGTTTCTAAAGAACTCCCAAAAACACGGGACCAAACAATTAAAGTTAAACAGAAGGTCCTTTCCCAAAAGGGGAATGGATCAAAACCAGGGTTCCATCCTCAAGTAGACTTAAGAATATTCCCCTAGACGGTCGAACGTCTATGTCCAAACCCAACTCCGTGGCTATTTCATTAGCCTTTATAGCAGAGTTCTTAGCTTGCTTCAGATGTCTTGACACAAAACTCATATCTTGCTTAAGCCATAACATCTTATGAGGGTCCAGTGTTGAAAAATCGGCATCGGACTCATTGATAATAGCTACAATATTTTTGAGTCGTTGAGCTGACACCTTATGCAACTCTAAGGTAGATTGGCACCGAGCCTCCACGATGAACTCATCCTTTATTATTTCACAGATTCAATCCATACTTAATGGTCTCGTGTACCTGGCACAACTTCTATCATTCCAAATGAGGAATGATTGTAGATAAATACAATAGCGAGATTTCGAAAAATCTCAGTAAGTAAACAAGTAACGTGTAATAGAAGCAAACTTAACAATGAATGTATGGACATGAACTTATACTTATGCACTTGACCTTTCAAAGACATCGTGTAAAAACATGACAATTCATAAATTTTGCTTTCGTAAACATTCTTTCATCATTTCATACTTGTTCATTAACATACTTATGAGCCCGTGACCTTTCTTAACTTATAACATAACATTGGATACCTCATGGCTCCCCTGTGTACCATGTGTTCCCCACTAGTTACTGCATCAACCATTGGCCACTTTGACCAAGGTGACTACGTCTTGATTTTCATATACGGCACCTCGTATTTCACCTTCACCGTAGGTGCACCCACTACCTTTAGGTGCGATCCCACTCCGGCGTCCTTTTATTTTAGGAACCATTCGAGATGCACCGACAGTACTTCCTCAACCCAGGGGTATCCCTCCATTTTAAACACTCCTAAGAGGATAGAGGAGTTTCACTAGGAAATTCCTCCGTCCCAACATTTGGGGTTGTGATAAAAACTTAACTTTTTACAAAAGACTCTCTTCCATTCAAAAAGGGTTTTCACAATATGCATGTGACATGAAAATAAATTTTAGAACATTCATGAGACACATGAAATGCCGAAATGCTTCATCATAACCATGAGATGCTGAAATTCTTCATCACCATAACAGTAAAACATTCATGCATGCAATACATATCACATTACAGCCTGAAAAATATTAGAACATGTTCCCTTATAATTGTTCAAAGGCATTCATATCAATCAAAGGCATACATTCCAACAATAATCATGTAAGGGCCGAAACATACAAACCCTAACTTAACCAAAACTCATTCTTGTCATAGAAATCTTAAAGGACCAATAATCTCACTTCATATATAAGGTTGGCCGAAAACTCTTATGTAGGGAATCATGCATTCCAATCAATTTTCATGAACATAGAATCTTCTAATGTATTGAGCAAAGTTTTTAATAAAGAAACCTCATGAGTGCCGAAATATTTTCTTCTGGTTATGGGTGATATTTTCATGAACTTAGTCCCATACCAAAATGGTGAAATGACAACATTAATGTTCAAGCAACATAGAACAATTCGAAACCCCAACATAACTTCTTACTCCAATTCTTTCCACATCATACACATCTTCCATAAACCATTTTAATCATGCTTTAAAATAATCATATCAAGAGATGTTCATAGCACATGGAAGAACAATAATATCACAAATGACCATGCAAAACTGAAACAGCCAACAAGTTCACAAGCCATATGTATAAAATATCCAAGTAAAAGTTAGAAGTGTACTTACAAACATCCGAAATATGTATCTATAGCAAGCAAGCTGAAAAATCACATATAATACTAGTTAGGATCATTGTTCAAGAAAAACACTAAGCCATGTGTTCAAGTGTGGTGCTCCTTGCACCTTCTTCTTTCCAAGAAAAAGCTACAAGTTTTCGGACCCTTCCTCCTTGAATCCGAAACTTATCTTAAACAAAACCCAGCTACAAATCACTAGTGTCGTGACTCTCTTACCTCAAAACACTATGCGTTAAGGCTTAAAACAAGTAGGGTTACATTTATCTTTCTTTGAAGAAATCCCTATGTATGTGAAGTTGTGGATTCATGTGAAAATCCTCCAAAGATACAAGTTATCTCCTCTAGCTCAAGTGTGTATAACTTAGCATAACTTCTAGATGAACTTGGCTCAAACCGAAACTTCTCTTCTTTCTTGAAGTCGTTCGTGTGTGTGTAGAAAAAAAGAGAAGTTGGCTTCTAACATCCTTAGTTTCTCTTCATGAAAGTATCCTCACTTTGCCTATCCTTAAAAGAATGTTTAGGTGAGAAGAGAATATTAAGGTGAGTATTTGATTGGTGAGAAAGTAATGGAAACTTGGAGGAAATATGTGGTGACCGAAACCCTTAAGAGAATGCACAAAATGGCTAAAGGTCCTAGGGTTTTTGCTCCTTGCTTTTTATAAAGACTCAAAAAGCTTCTTGCATGAATCAAGCTCATGTATGGACGCCAAGTGGCATGTAGCCCTATGACCTCTTTCCATAGCTCATCATTTGATTGTGTTGGGAACCAAAAGTACCCTTTCCTACATGTGGCGCCTCCTTCCTCCAAAAACTGAAACTCATTTCCTATTTTGCTCTCCATTCCATGTCTTGATTCAATGTATCTAGTGGTTATAAGGTCTTTTATCAAACTCAAATCCTCCTCAATCTCTTACATGAATGCATGAGTGCCAAGTAGCATGTGAGGAGTGTGTGTGTAAGTGGATGGGCTACCGAACCCTTCTCTTCCCTAGGAGATCTTCTTTTCACCATACATTTGGACAAGCATGTGATTGGTCCCTTTTTTGCACAAAGAACCATGCCCTAGCAATCCACCTCAAGTGTTCTCACACAAAATATTCTTCTAGAAGTCCTTAGGCGTGTAGACTTCCTTCCAACCTTGATCTTGCTCTTTCCCAATAAAACTTTTTACCTACCTCTTATGCATGAATGACACATGACAAAAAGTAACTTCACTTTCTCCTTGTTTTCGTCCATGGCCTCATGGCCTTCCTTAGGTTCTACTTTTCCTTAACCTGATAATTTCCTTCTAAAACCTCTTTCCTATATTGACATGTGTCAAAAAGCTTTCTCCCACAAGCAAAGATCTTCATTCACGCATGATACATGGCAAAAAGTGATAAATCTTCCTATGGTAGGCAAGTAAGCCAAACCCAAACTCCTTCTTACCTCTCTTCCCTTCTTTCCATCTAGATTCATCAAGTCCTATACATAGCTTCATTGGATGACAAGTATCATACATAAATCTTAAGTTCGGCGTGAGCCCTAATTCTATTGGGCTTCAAAACCCTAATTTCTTACAAGAGCCGAAACTCTCATGGGCTTATAAAAAAACAAATTACACCTTTTTGGTCGTCACAACCTCCACCCTTCTCTTGGAAGTTTTCTAGGCTAAAAAGCACTCACTATTTTCACCTTTTTGTGACCTAATCACCACCCATCAAAGTGTCAGTCAAGCCCATACTTCAATTTTTAGTATTTTATTAGGCGTGCATGTCATCCTTTCACTCACTTCACCCGTTTTCATACCTGTTCTTGGAGAGAACACTTAGAAGCTCTCTCAAGCAGTTTGTTGAGTCTTTTTGCTCGCTGTTTTTGGAATCCTTGTAAGTATTTTCTTACAATGATTTCTTCATGAAATTTGTTTGTTTGAGTACATGAGCAAACAAACAAATTTTATGCAAGAGAATACTCAGTTAGGTCAAACGTTTTATGATTTTGGCTAGATCAAAGTTTTGGTTTATGTTTACCATATGATTTTAAGTTTAATGCTTGGATCTACTTTAGGACACATTTTTAAACCAAATGATTTTTTGGTTTAAAGATCGCATCATGGTATGCCTTAGATCAAGTGTTTGATCAAAGCAAAGTTTAGAAAAATTTTTGTTTTTGACTAAGTGTTGGAGTCGAGTACTTCAAGCGAGATTTTGTATTTTTGGTGACTCTTATGTGTTGATTCAAAGCATGTTAGTTCTTAGAAATGTGTTATGAACATGTTAGAAAAAAAAATTTGGATTTTTGGAGTTCTTAGAAATGTTTTGAAATAGGTCAAAACCTTGAGATTCAAAGGTTTGTGTTTTGGTTAAAAGTTTGGATCTTTTGCTTAAAAGGTTTTGTGTTTATGAGAAGTATATTTTTTTTGGATGTTTTAAGCATGTTTTTAAACTTAGGATATGAGGATCTTTGTTGCAATATTTCAGTTTGATTATGAGTTTTGGAGTTGGAAGAAATTACAACAAAAATCAAGAGATATTGCCTTTGAAAGTTTCGGCCCTCTAATGTTTTTCAAAATTGTGTTTGGTTTTATGTTTTTCTAAGTTGATATTTGAGTTTAGAACAAAATTTATATAAAGAATGTAAATTTTAGTATTTTTGGAGTTAGGATGTGATATCCTTAAGTTATAGGTAAAATGGTCATTTTTCCACATATAGAGAGCAAAATAGTAATTTTACTCTAAGTTAGCTTTTTTCATGTTTTCAAGTCATTAGTGATAAAGTTTCTAATATTTAAAACTCTTACTTATAGTTTCTAGTATTTTGTGCTTTGCCTCGTAAAACGTGACGATCAATGTAAGTTAGTGACTAACTTACTGTCAGATTACTTTGTATGTGTATTGGTAAGGGAACTATTGGTTATGTACTTATGTTATAATATATTCCATGCCATGCTATGTCACTGCACGTTTATTATGTTACACATATTATATTATATCACAAAATATTCATTTGTTACACATATTATATTTTGTCATGGAATAGTTATCTATTACAATTATGCCATGTCATGTAATGCTATGTGTCACACATTATTCCATGTTACGTAATGTTATCTATTACACGTTATGCAATGTCACGTGTCGTCTGTTACACGTTATGCTATGTTGCATAATGTTATGTGTTACATGTTATGCCATGTTACGTATTGTTTATCCGTTTCTTGTTATGTTAAGTCATGCATCTCACGTATATGTCACATTATATATGTCATGTCATCTGTCATTTCACTTCACACCATGTCATGTCTCGAGTACAAAGTGTGTCTCTAAAATAGTATTTTCTCACTCAGTCATGCCTGGGATACTTGTGATGTAATCACTATGATTGTCCCAACATCTCCATTTATAATTCGTGCGAGGTATTTCCAACGTAATCATTTTTATTGTTAGAATAAATCT
This sequence comes from Juglans microcarpa x Juglans regia, assembly GCF_004785595.1. Taxonomy (NCBI): domain Eukaryota; kingdom Viridiplantae; phylum Streptophyta; class Magnoliopsida; order Fagales; family Juglandaceae; genus Juglans; species Juglans microcarpa x Juglans regia. The sequence goes on from NC_054595.1 coordinate 7,649,870, forward strand.
ACTCAAATGCTTTTGGCTAATCATTCTCATTGTAAAAGTATTACTGGGTATTCCCGGCGTAATCATTCTGATTGTTAGGGTTTCTCATTAAAAATACTCATGATGTAATTGTTCTGATTGTTTGAGTATCTTTGATAGAATATGTTGGGCGGAATCATTCTAATTGTTCACTATTCACGAGGAAACAACTGGGGAAATCATTTTGATTATTAGAGTTCATGTTCACATTCATGTTTAAGTTCATGCTCAAGCTCAATTTGTTGAACAAGATTCTAAGTTCATGTATTTCACGTTCAAGCTCATGTTATTCAAGTTCAAGTTCATGTTACGTTAAGTTCAAGTTCATGTTTCTCAAGTTCAAGTATACGTTCAGTTCATGTTTCAAGTTCACATTTTGTAATGTTTCAAGTTCACATTCAGTTCATATTTCAATTTACGTTAAATTCATATTCAGTTTCAGTTCAAGTTCAGTTTATGTTCACGTTCATATCCAAGTCAATTAACGTTCAAGTTCATGTCATCTCAAGTCAAGTCTTAGTTAAGTTCATGCCATGTCAAGTTTACTTTTAGTTCAGTCTTTTCTCAAGTTCAAGTCATGTCATGTTAAATGTCAAGTCATGTCAAGCTTACCTAGATCATGTATGCATTTATGTTTTTACTATCATGCATGCATCTTTGACCTGTACATTAAGTTATTTGTTAACTTGAACTCATAGCCTCAATGCTTCTATTTATCACTAGTATTATGGCATCCTTGACTAAGTTGTGCGAGCTACTCAATGGATCAGCCTAGTAGTTGCTTTAGTTCCTACTTGTACTTAAGAAGCTTGGTCTCTAGTACCCATATGATTACAGACGTTTTGGACTCATGATGTTAACAAGAAGGTCTACCACTTTAATATTTATGGATTATATTTTAAGTATTTGGGATATCTTTAATTTGGTGCAAAGTATTACTCAAGAAAAAAATTACCGTTGCCAATATTATATACTGTTAGATGCATGCAGGTGCCTTGCGCCTTTATTTGTCATCAATGGGGGTAGGTAACCTTGTGTTGCATGTCCCAATATCAAATGTTCATCCGATCCCAAGCAGAAATCTAGGGGTGTCACATGGAGTGAGTCCAAGAGGGTGAGGCCGTGATGCATGAGTCTGAGTTGAGTCAGACCATGATGGATTGGCTAAGCACAACATTGCCTACAAGTGCATGGCATTGGCTACCCGCTTGTACATGGCCGAAATGGTGGCTGCCAGCATACATGTGGCCATGATGGTCACTGTCCACTACATGTATGTTGCCGAGCAGTTGAGTCTATGATGGGTTGGCCAAGATGGCATTGCTGGCTGAGTGAGACATCCCCACCACTGGGTGGCTGAGAGGGCAGGATTTATACATGTCTTCATGGCCGAGAAGGGGCGAAGGCACTCTATGGCTAGCCAATTCATCGAGGGACCAAGGTCGCGCAGCTGGGGGGGGGGGTGAGGATGGTGAGAGAGGTGGTTCTGAGCAAGCTTGTTGGCAGTCATGGGACATGCAAGGTAGCGCTTGTAGTTGGTGCACAGCGGGAGGGTTGTCTTCTTGTGTGACTGACGAATTGGCCCTATCATAGAGCACCCTGCCGAGGACAAAGATCATCGGCGATTCTAGTGGTAGCTGGCGGGCAGCTGCCAACCCACAAGAGTCATTGAGAGATGGGTTTTCGTCCAGTGCAAGGTAACGTGCACCCATTGCCCACCGTGCACACCATTCATGACCTTTAAAGCTAAGGACCACCGCGGCTGTCGCAAAAAGTGATATGTAGATCAAAGATTTATTTTCTGATGGAGATCTTCTCTCTGGAGCTTTCGTTGCTAGGTTGAAGAAGTTGAAGAAGAAGTCGAAGTAGCAGTCTAGAAGAAGCCCCCTTGAAGTTGTCTGGTCCATTTATTTTATGAGTAATGCAACATATACTTACAACTTTTATTTATACTTTTACTTACAAGACTCATTTTGTCAGTTTTGTTTTTAAATTCAAATTTTAAATTGCAAATTTCATAATTTTCATCATATTAGTAACTGACATATGGAGAAGTAAGTTTTTTGAAAGTTTTTCTTAAGTACAAATAACACTTTTCTTCTTTTATCCTCTGCTCATCCTTCATTTATGTTACATCTCCTCTCCTTTTTGTCATATCTCCTCTTTTCCTCCTAACACACTTTAATTTTTCCGACCTTTTGTCCCCTCATTTACTCCTCTTTCCCTTTTCTCCTGATGAGAATCCCACCCTTGGCTGGGCTTGGGATATTTTATCCCCTCCACATACCATCAAAGTTGTTGTTGGAAAGGTCTAAATCTAAAAGCATGGTTAAGTTTCCAACTTCCAGTGGTACACTTTCTTTGAAAGTATTAGTTCCTAAATCCAAACTTTACAGATGTTTGCACTTGGACAGGGTGGATGCGATAGAACCTATGAAAAAGTTACCATTTAGAAGTAAATACTGGGGTTTGTTAGCTAGAGAGAGATTTTCCATCGAAATATTACTTGTCCACAAATCTAGAATTTGTAGTTGTTTGCACTTAAACAAGATGATGAGATTGTCCTTGTGAAAAAATTACCATTTAGAAAAAATTGTTAGAGTTTGCAAACCAACTAAAGATTATAATCGAACAATCAAGACTAAATATTGGTTTTGCAGCTGTCTTTATCTTAAAAACTTGTATATTCTTTTCTTTTTTTAATTATTGTTTGCCATAATATATGTTGGTGATCAGCCCACTTTATCAATCTATCATATTACTCAGATTATTGGTTCTGTTGTTGTCTTTATCTTAAAGACTTGTATGTTCTTTTTTTTTTAATTATTATTTGCCATAATTTATGGTGGTGGTTAGTTTATTTCCTGCTTTTCTTTGGTTTGATTGTTACTTCTAAGTTTGTAACTCCATTTTAATAGCAACCCCATTGCACATTAACAGATGAAAGAAGATACTATGAGTTGTAATGTTGGCACAACCCAAGGGTTTGGTGGTGACTTCTCTTCTATTCTAGTGGATGTAGTTGAACATGGGAGTCTTTCAACTCATTCATCCACATATACACAACACCTTACCTGTTATGTCCAACCTTTGCCCATAAAATCCAAAAAAACACCTAGCAATCAATCGGTGGCATGTGAACACTATAAGAGTGGAATCTACTGACCTTGATAGCCCGAAAGCTCAATGCGATTATTGCACAGAGCTTTTCAATTGCCACTACAAAAATGACACTTCATCCATCATGCACCATCTCTGGAATGCATGTCAAACCTCTCCTTTTAGAATTAAAGGAGTTGAAAAAAGTCAAACTTTGGCTGCTAGGAGGGATGCAAAGGGAAGATTGTGTAGACCACAAGGACTAGTGAAGTATGATGTCAAAAACTTAGGGTGTCAACCGTTAAGTTTTTTATTAGGTTTGAATTGCCTTTCAGACTTGTGGAGCACAATGGGTTTATTGAGTTTGTAGCTGATTTCGAGTTTAGATTTAAATTGCCATCCTAAACCAATTTACGAATGGATTATGTTAAACTATATAACGAAGAAAAGATACAGTTAAAAAAGTTGTTGAATGGTCAAAGAATTTGTCTTACCACTGATACTTGAACATCAGTGCAAAATATGAATTACATATACATTACCGCACATTTTATTGATTACAATTGGAGATTGCATAAAAAAAATACTCAATTTTGCCAAGTTCTTGACCATAGGGGCGAAACTATTGGGAGGATGTTAGACCTAGGATTGCATGAAGGTAGTTTTGACAAGATTTTGACCAGCACAATTGATAATGCCTCCTCTAATGATGTTATTGTTGATTACTTGAGGAGGAGAATAAAGGACAATGATTGTACCATATTGGGTTGTGAATTTCTTCATATGTGATGGGCTACCCTTATATATAGTTTGATTATGATGGATGGCTTAAAGGATGTTTATAAATTTGTAGTAAAGATTAGAGATGTCATCAAGATTTTCCAAGTTCAAGCCTTGTGCGACAATGGGAAAGATTAGTGTGAGGAAGATTTGCTTTGATGTTCCTACTAGATGAAATTTCACATATTTAATGTTGAGTACTACTGAAAACTACAAAGAAGCCTTTGAATGATATGTGGTTTGGGATGAATAATTATTGAATCCCACTTGTGATGATTGGAAAAATGCATGAGTTTTTGTAGAGTTGTTAAACTTTTTTATGATGTTATATTGAATATTTGTAGTTCTTTGTATGTAATAGCTTATGTATTTTAAGGAACTCTGCATAATTGAAGGTGCATTAAATGATATCTGCATGAGTAATGATATTATTACTAGTACTATGGGCATAAATATAAAAAGTATGACAAGTATTGGGGTAGCACAGATAGGTTCAACATGATGATACATGTTGCTTTTATGTTTGATCCACGATACAGAATGATGGCAATGAATTTTTGGTTGAAAAAGTGCAAAGGGGATGAGTTGGTGGATAGGATAGTGGCCAACATTAAGCTCCTTTTAAGCCGCTTGATTGAGCAGTATAACACATTTCGTATGGCTAGTAGGTGAGTTCTAATCTAGCTCAAGGGAGGCCAAGCACTGCTAATACAAATATTGGTAATGAGCTGGTACCGCCTCCAAGTAAATTTGACATCATATTCACCAAATACCTTGACGTGCAGGGTGTTATGGAGGTTAGATTAAAGCTAGAGAGGTATTTGTCATAGGCGTGTGCAAAAAACTTGTCCGGTTTTGATATCTTAGATTGGTGGAAGGTTAATGCCACTAATTATTCAGTCCTTGCTATGGTAGCACATGATGTGTTAGCCACCCTCATTTCCACTGTTGCCTCCTAGTTCGCGTTTAGTACTGGAGGAGTACGCATCTTGGATTCTTTATGGATTTCATTATCTCCAAAGACTGTGGAAGCCCTCATTTCCTACCCATTTAATTGAATGTAACTTTCGGAATTAAGAGCAGCATTCCATTTTTGCTTAAGAAATTCCCTGGATCAGTATCGAGCTCCTTTCACAACTCTCTTCCTCAATTCTTTTTTTAATAACTGGTTGGCAAAAGAAAGTTTAGTTAAAACTAATTTCCACCCAGAATGCATCATTTCGATGGTGACTATAGAGCCTTGTGTTTTTGCTGCTTTCAAAACTCTATGATTTATATCCAAATAAAATACAGTTGTGATTTGTTGTTTTTTGGCAGTTAATTAAGATAGAGTTGCAGACTTTAGAGGCTGCTCTCTTGAGTTGTATTGGTGGATTGCATGGGCATATAACAGTTAGGTTTCTCTTTTCTTTTTTTTAATCGTTCGGCTTGTTAGCGCCTCATTTGGAAATACAAATGAGATGAGATGAGATGAAATTTGAAATTTAAATAAAATATTGTTACAATATAATTTTTTTAATATTATTTTTATTTTAGTATTTGAAAAAGTTGAATTATTTATTGTATTTGTGTGGAAGTTTGGAAAAATTATAATGATTAGATGAGATAGTTTATGTGGCGCCCCCAAACCCCACGTATGAAAACTCGAGAATCTAGACGCCTAGATGATAACAACACGGTCATGCATCCCTGCGATAAGTGTCAAGTGTGTGTACATGCAACAGTGTACAACAAAAATAAAGCAGCAGATAATTCAAATAAGTCGACTAAGTACCAGAATTATTAAATACAAATCCAGTTATAACAAAGCATTTAAAGAGTAATACAATTATCTCATAAAACATAATAATTCCAAAAAAATACATAATTCAACAAACGGGAAACAAATCTCAAACACGAACGAGTGATCCTAAATCACTCCTCGGCGGAGCCACATCCTCAAGCTTGACATTATCATCATCTGTATCAAAATCTGCGATACCATAAAAGGGTACCGCAGATAAGTAATAATCCAAACAACCCACGAGATAAAAATGCATTAATGCAACCAACAATTATGCATACATATGGTGAAATATGCATTAGACCCAAAACATCATTTCCCTGAAAATGAATATTTTCCAATGCACTTCAAAATTTCATTTTGGCCCAAAACATGAGTTAACTCTACGGACTCTTGAGAACGGGGCGTTACAGTCAAACTCATACTTCACTGATTGTCAAGCTCTAATTCACATGTTTGTATATTTTCCTTCTAATATACATACCATTTGGAGGCGCAATCATATTTCGTTTGTAGTTGTAATTGTGGAGTTGTTTCTTTCTGTTAAGATTTCTCGTAACTGTCAATTTCAGGTCTTTCATATGCCATAGATGAGCAAAGTCTTAAATATATTTTTGCCAAATATGGTGAAGTTGTTGAAGGTCCGTACTTACATTTATCACATTTTAAGTTAAGTTTTATGACATTCTGGCCTTGATCTCTGGAAATAGGATTTCAAATTGTAGTATGGATGACCCTATTATGTTGTCTTGATACTTCCAGGAATGAAAGTGTTACTGTATGCTGCTCTGATGCTTCTTCTTGTTCTTCTCTTTGCTTCCTATTTGTTGTTGTGGTTAGCAATGTTGTCGTGCTTTTTCTTCAAGCTGGATGCCTGCAGCTTCTGTTGCCTATTTGCTACTGCATGCTGTGATAGCTTGGATGGTTTGTGTCCTTGCCCTTAATGTTGCCTATTTGGCTGCACGTCTCCCTTCTCTCACTTGAAGTTGCTATTTGGTGTGAGATTGACTCATTTCTTTTAGGAAATATGTTGAATATTGTAGCAACCTCTTGTAGTTTTAACTTCTTCTTTTTTTTCCCGACCTGGACCCTAAAAAAGCCATTGAGTTAGAATACTAGAATAAAAGTTACTAGTAGGAGACAATGCTACTGATTTTATATTTCATATTTTGTGATTTTGTGTTTTGTAATGTAATTTATAAATACCAAATAATGTAATATGCAATGAATTGCATGGTATGTTGCATGCATGTTACATGATGAATATTGTATTTCTTTTCTTACATGCATGCAGTTAGAAAGGTAATTAGTTGTTTCTAATTTTAGTTATTTTTTACAAAAAATTTAGTTTTCCATTTTGATATATTTTTATTATCATGGGCAATGTCCAATGCATTAGTATTATGTTTCTTAACATGACTCCTTGAAAAAAATTTAATATAATATAGACAAAAAAAAAATTATGCTTTTCAACATTACCTTTTTTTGGAAAATAATTTATTAACATATAGGCTTTTGTATTTTTTTTTTTTTAAAAAAAATGGGTATAGCCTGGAACCCGGATTTTCGAGTTTCAAAAACTTGGTTTTATCCAGATTCCGACCCAGTTCATAACCCGGCTAATCCGACCTAGGTTTGAAACCCGAGTTCCAGGTGGGTATACCCGAACTAGAACTCAGATGAACAATTTTATGAGCGGAAGACTTGATGCAACTGACAGATAAGCCGACATTAATAGCAGGTGTAGTTTTGCGATAAAAGAGCTTTATTTCCGAATAGATTTGTAAGACCTAAGTGGATGTGGGTACCTTTTGGTGTGGGATACTCATTTAACCTTTGTATTTATATCGTTTCTTATTTACCTAGGTGGACTGCATTTTCAAAAACTTCCTGTCAAATCAGCTTCTATTTTAGTCCGTGCTGGACCGCTCGATATACCAATAATCAAGTCTTCAGCCAACTGCTGGAATACATCGCATCAACCTGGGGCTGGGAGCAGTATCCATCTAGTACATCAATTCATGTTCCAATGCTCATTCCAATCTTGTCTCTCTATACCTATATATTATATATATGTATGGATTAATCCCTTTGCTCCCTCTATTATTAATTTCTGAACATAGGCAACTAGAGAAAGAACAAAGTAAATGATTTGTACGCTCCTGTCCCGAACACTCAATTTGAAAAAAGTATACAAATTTAAGATCCATATGAAAATTTTTTCTTTTTAATGATTGACTCAACTAGTTTTCAAAGAGAATTATGTGTGAAGTTTATACATAATCGGCCAGTTAGATCTAGCATCACTCAAAGAAGATCCTTACGCACGCATGATCGATGGGATGAGCATCATGATCAGCTCATGATTGTTTACCGGGATTAGAAAATTCATCTCCAAACTCCGAAGACATTTTACAAAGGACAAATGCTACTTTGTCCCCAAAGTGACAGGTCACTTTGCTCCTAGTGTGGATGTGTGGTTTTTAATACTTGAGAAAAAAATTGCATCAGCGGTCATTCTCGGGAAGAGTAGCACCTCCCTTTTACAAAATCTTAGATACAATGAATTTGGGTAAAACTCAACTGTATCAATAGTTTTTATTTTTGTATTTGCTGGAATGAATCAATTACTACACAAATAATATTTTTTATAAGTGAAAATATTATATCACTACAACAGAATTTGTCTTTTGTGATAAAGGAAATCGTCACCAAAAATTGCCAAAACTTCACTAAAGATATTTGGTGACAGTTTGAAACCGTCACCACGACCGTCACCTAATGTGCGTCACAGAAAAAAATTGGTGACTATTTACTATTGAACCATCACTAAAAATATTTTTAGTAACGGTTGGAAGTGTTCTGTTTGGTAGAATGTTCAAACGTTCCCCTTTTTTTGTGACAGTTGAGAACTATCACAGAAAGTAATGTTCGGACGTCCAATTGAACATTCGAACGGCAACTCGACCGATTGGCATTCGAATGAGAGAAGTTGATGTTCGTTGATTATAGTTTGAATGTATCATATTTTCGTTCGAACGCTTATGCGTCCAAACATTAATTATAATAAACATTCGAATTTTCATTCGAACGTTAATAGACCAATGTTCAAACGTTCGGACGTTATTTTGAATGTAAACGAAGGAGCGTTCGAATGCAAGTGGTACTTTCGGAGGTTTGTTCGAACGTTAATCGTTTAATCATTCGAACATTTTGTTCGTTTGAGGGTCAGTACGTTCGAACATAGAGGCCTACGTTCGAAAGTTACTACACAATTTTATGTATTCACGTTCAAACGTTGGTTCGAATGTGAACCAACGTTCGAACGTTTTTACTTTACATTCGAACGTACAGATCAAAAATATTAATTTCATAAAATTTAAAAACATATCAATTCTATCATATTACATACCATCAATTAACAAATAACAATGTGTTATAAAATTTTAAAATTACATATTAAAATTGGCCACCACTACTGATAAAATTTATTTCTTCTTTTTTCCTCGCCCACCGCGATTATGTTGCAACGACATAACATGCTCCATTTGCACCATCATCTCCAGATGCACTTGCTCTTGGACTTCACTGTGTATGATTTCCTCATGGTCTCTCTGTTGGTCCTGCAAACGCGCCTCTAAAGGAGACTGTCGTTCTAAGAAAGACTCTAACTCTTGATGTATCAACCTCATATACTCATTCTCACACCGTGCAGCTTCTAAATCTATGGTAAGATTATTAATTTGTGAAGTCGATAAGGTTGAGGAGGATGAATATCTATGCTTGACAGATCGTCCCAAACCTCTTCCATACTAGAATGCGGCCCGAGCACTTGCTTGAATATGTCTATGTCACTAGGAAAGGATTCCCCAGAAGCCGACTGCATCTCCATCATTTTTTCCTACAATTTGAAGGGTAATGATCGTTAATAAGTAATGTATTAAAAGAAATAAAAATAAAAAATAAATTATTCACATGTTACATAATTTATTTACCAAAATTAACACTGCTTACATAATTATCTGCAGTGACATGATCCATCCACTCACTATGCTCATTAGTGTGAGCAACAGCATAGACATGAATGAGGGAAAAGTTTTCAGGATCATCATATTTCTAACAAAGCGACATTAGCAATTTTAAAAAGATAATGTTAGTACTTAAATTAAAGAATATCAGAAAAATAAATGAATTCTATAATTTTTTAATTACTATTTTTTCAGCAAGATGGTGGAATGACCTTGAACCAACACGATGGTGGACAGTCAGAGCGGATCTATTTTGTGCATTTGTAGAACTCAACTCCTACAAAATATATTAAGAATGTTAATTGTAATATCTATACATATAATATATATAGAACGAATATGAATGTAAATAATTAAAATATATAAATGTAAAATACATGATAATCTGGAGATGCGAAAAGATTACAACACTTTCTCCAATCATCTAACTTCATCTGCTGGAAAGGAGACTGTGCATCCTCTTCCAACGTCTCAAGCTTCTTGAAGTGGTCATGACATCGTCCCTTGTCACGTCAGAATAGTGTAGCCATCAACTCATTCATAGTTCTCAAATCCTCGCTACGGCCAAAGTTGAGGTCGAATTCATTCTAACAAGGGAATCAGGTCAAAAATATGATATACTAATCTAGGTGAAAAAAATGTACTCTCAAAGTAAACTCACCAGCACACGACTTCGAATGTGCTCCTTAAAATCATTCGGAACATCTCGCTGCACACATAAAATGGAGCATAAACTCGAACTACTGTGCCAATATAGGAGGAAAGCGATGCTGCACCATCATCCACTCCTCTAGTGAAATTATCAGGAATGGTGATCTTGAGTTTTCCATGCCTTCTATTTTTCTCAAGAGAGATGCCACGTGTATAGCCACGACCGTGACGTGCAGATGCATCAACTACATGATAATAGATAGTATACTTATACTTATATAGTTATTGAGACAAAAGTCTTAACTATATAATTAATTATCAACGACAATATTTCCTTACTAGTAGGTGTCGACTGGCTATTGTTCTCTAGTGGGGAGTCCTTAATGGGTTCGAGACTTGGACTTGGCAGAGGCACATTTCTTCGTTGTCGTTTTGGCAGCATTCTTAAAAATAATTAATTATATCAAAGAAAATTAATTAGAAGAAATTATGAAAATTCAAGATATTTTATAGTCACCTATATGATTAAAATATTTAGTACTTTTATTCTTCATCTTCAGATGTATTTTCCATGCTTGTTTCAGAATCTCCCTCAACATCTTCATCATCATCATGCACCTCCCCTTCATCCTCTTTATCCACCTCCTGGCCGGATTCTGGTTCTTCTTCATCTTTTGACTCTTCATCTTCTTCTTCCTCCTCACTTACTTGAATTGAATGATCATTTAATACGGTCGGGTCGAGATGGACGGGTGGGACATCATCTCTACACAAGGGGAGCAACTCGAGTGCACCAAGGTTAACAAACAAGTTAATACCCTCTCCATCTTCCTAGTATGCCTCTACAATCGGAGTATCATCTTCATCTCAACTATTCTCGTAATCTGCACTCATTCCTACTTCATATATATTTCGAGGGACAAATTTTTGTACGACTTGCCAAGTTATCTCTCCATTATCTTCATCAGCACTTTTCATTGGATCAATCAAGTAATAGACTTGGGTAGCTTGACAAGCCAATACAAATGGATTATCTCCGTACCATTTAGATGCAGTATTGACACTCGTAAAGTGATTATCCCTATGTATTGAAACCCGACCACCGCCTAGATCCCACAAATCACATTTAAAGATATATGTTACAGACCCACTCAGATATTTCAATCTGATAATATCACGTATGACACCATAATAGTCAATATCATCTGTTCCATGACTCCCCTCGACCAACACATCAGAGTTTTGAGTCTTTCTATTACGTTCACGGTCCAAAGTATGGAATCTATAACCTCGAACCATGCATGCAGTGTATCGAACTGTTCTATTTGAGAGACCACGGGCCAATGCATACAATTCAGAAAAAATTCATTTGGGATCACAAGCACGTTGTTCCAAAATCTAACAATTGAAATAGTATATATATATATTTATTATTTCATTATCCGGAGGTAAAAGTTTCAAAATATAACATATATATAATTTTAGTTCATACACGTTCTTCAAACCATCCGGGAAATTCTTCCTCGTGTCTTGCCTCTATGTTTTCTACGCCTTCCGTCCTAAGTTCGTCAATGTGCTCACTGTTATAGATAAATGCAAAAGAAGTTTATTTTGAGCACAACAGTTATAGTTAAACTTGAAGAAAATTAGAATTATTCGAAGCATGGAACGACATACCTGAGATAATCATCAATCTCCCAGCAATTATTTAGCACAAACCACCGAACTTTATCCAACTCTCCATCAATTAAATTGTAACCCGTTTGTGCACCCAAGGGTTGTACATTCTGGGAAAACACTGATAGCTCACGAGGAAGCGGAGCAGCAAAATCAGCATTTCACTCTTGATGATTAAATCGTGTCTCAACACCACGAAGATATAGAGAGCAAAATGTTAACCATTCATTGTGTATATAGGCCTCTATTATTGAACCCTCAGCTCTGGCTTTATTCCCAACAGTGCGCTTCAGTCGACCCAAATATCTTTCAACTTGATACATCCAACGGAACTGCACTAGTCCACCCAACAGTACCTCTCGCGATAAATGTATTGCTAAATGGGCCATGACATCAAAAAATGATGGTGGAAAGATCTGTACAAATTTACATAGTATAGTAGCAATGTCTTCTTCTAATTTTCGCTACACATCTCGATTTACTACCCGAGCGCACAAATCCTTAAAAAACATACAGAGTTCGGATATGGCGACACGTACATTAAATGTCAGCTTCCCATGAATTCCCACAGGTAATAACTTCTGCAAAAATACGTGACAGTCATGAATTTTCAATCAACTGATTTTCCAGTCATCAGGACTCACGCATCTACCAATATTTGAAGCATAACCATCTGACAACTTCACACCTTGCAACCATTTGCAGAAGTTCATCCTCACCTCCCTCATCATCGTAAAACATGCATGCGGCATGACCACCCTACTGCCTTCCACCCGCAAATGTAGATTATGTTTAATTCTCATTCTCTCAAGATCTCTCATCGTCTTTTCGTTAATGCTCATCAATGTACCCAGTATATTATCACAAATATTTTTCTCTATGTGAATTAAACTATGTTGCAACATGGAGGACGGCCAATACGGCAAGTAAAAAAAAATACTATGCTATGTCCAATTTAATTCTATTGCGCCTCGTTTTCTCTTGTTCTTTCCCCGACCTTTGCCAAAATTGTTCGCTCTAACATGTAACAGTTGTTCCACTATCTCTTTCCCAGACAGCTCTTTTGGTGCAATTCTATCATCTAATCTCTAATCAAACTTAGCACATTCTCTTTTCCATGCATGATTTGCTAGTAGATAACGTCGATGACCCATGAAACACAACTTCTGAGAATATTTTAACCACTCACTAGTAGTTTCTTTATTACACGTCGGACACGCTAACTGAAAATATGGTCCACATTATCGTAGCATGCATCTGAAAAGATGTCAACGCGGATGCATCATAAGTTCTAACGCCTGTTTCCCATAACTCTTTCAGCTCTTCAATCAACGGCTGCATGAATACGTCAATGTCATTCCCAGGTGATCTCAGGCTGGGGATAGTAAAGTTAACAAAAAGTTAGGTGCCTTCGTGCACCCCATGGTGGAAGATTGTACAGAATCAACACTACGGGTCAAGTGCTATAACTTGTACTCATATTCCCAAAAGGGTTGAATCCATTGGTTGTAAGTCCTAGGCGCACGTTCCAAGCTTCTATCCCAAACTCTGGATATTGATTATTGAAAGACTGTCACGAAAGTGAGTCAGCTGGGTGCCTCATATATGCGTCACCCTTAACTTTTCTCTTCGTGTCACCTCATATCGTGAGCTGTTTTTTTACACATATATAAACTTTGCAACCTAGCTCTCAAGGGAAAATACCGCAACACCTAAATCGACATGTTTTTCTTACCCTACCACCTCAACTCTCCACATACATGACATGCTTGTTTCTCCTCGTTCTCCTTTCAGAACAAAACACAATCATTCTTGCATGCATGTATGGACTTGTACTCAAATCCTAATATCTTTCTCAACTGTTTCGCTTTATAAAAGTTCTTGGGCAATGTAGACCCTTCGGGAAGCACCTCGTTAAATAAGTCCAATACCATGTTTATTGCTTTCGTCGACATCCCACACAATGACTTAATGTGAAGCTATAGCACAATAAACGACATTTTAGAATGTTTTGTACAGCCTGGATAAAGCTCGCACTTTGCATCTTCCCACATTGAAGCGAAATTTTCACAATCAGTCCATTCGCCACTTGAGGCATTGTCTACAACCTCATTCATAAACATCCCCGCTCCAATGTCACCTAACATCTCCTCCATCTCATCCTACTCATAATCATCATCTATGTACCGCAAATAATTGTGATGATCGATCAATACATCTGCTGATTGTTCATACGGCTCACCATGCAGTACCCATCGAGTATACCCTAGATCCATACCGTTCACAAATATATGACTTTCTACTTCATCCAACCCTATCGCACACAAATTTTTACACACTCGACATGGACACATAATGTAACCACGACTATCAGCAGAGGCCCGTGCAAAATCAATAAAGGTTCTTACTCCACGTGCATATGTTACGTAATCCTTTCCAAGTCTATCGCCCAAACGCATCCAATTTTTGTCCATTTCTAAAAACATCTATCTATTAATAACAGGTGCATAAAAAACTGACATGCATGTATGCTCCAATTCTCATTGCTTTTTTGATAAGGTACTTGGTCCTATCCCATTCGAGATTATATTATCCATATTGCACAAATCTCGTCACTCTACTACTTTCCACGTTAGTAGAAATTTCGGCAGCACCTCCCCATAGTTCTCCAAGTATACATGTTCAAGTAGAGGGATTGTAACCCTCCGAACAGTATACCCGGAGAACAGTAGAGGAAGACACCGAAACTTCACATTAAACGTGGAAAGTAAGAGTAACAAAAATGTACAATACAGATAATATAATCTCAAACTGTCCACATTGGACAATTCAGAAATTAGTGGACACATAATTGTACACTAATTCCCAAACAGGTCTAAGGTTATTTATGCAATGTCACACCATATTTATCAAAAAATACTACAAACAATATCTCCATGTTGTTTGAATTAACAATGTCACCTTCTAGTAGAGTTATATTGTTAAATTAGAGAGAGATGGAAGATTATGTGAACAAGTTTCCTATCAGTACACAATGAGAGAGAATGATCTTGAAGAAATGTCTAAATTTTAGTCTAATTACTTAACTGTCACAAATTGTCCGACCATGACAACTCTCAAGGCCGGAGAGACTTTGACAGTCAATCAATTAAACTAAAATTTCAACATTTCTTCAAGATCATACTCCCTCGTTGTGTACAAGACACGAAACTTGTTCACATATTCTTCATCTCTCTCTAGTTTAACAATATAACACAATACGAATGTGACACTATTAATTTATAAAAAAATAAAAACTAATAGTTATGGAATCGAAACTTCAGATTTTTTAACAGGCAACAAAGTTTTTTATAGTGATTTTGGATTGACTGGGGCTATCCTATACGAAATACTATAATGACTGATCTCTGATGCATCACAATTATAATTTAATTGTTATTATATATCTTAGGACATTGTTAATTAATACCTATGTAATTTTAATTCTTATTATATAATTGTTATATATAATTTCTTCAAATGTTATTATATAATTTTAATTATTATCATTCCTAAAGTAATTTTAATTGTTATACTTAATTTCAAAGGTTATTTATATTTAATAAGTAATTATTAATTATAGTTATTGTATGTATATATTATACTTTATATATAGTTAAGTTATATACTTTTTTTTCTTTTTTTTTTAAATTAAGTTTTATAATAAAGTTATAATTTGAATAATAATCATATTCTAACTAAATTAGTATGAATATATTATATATACTTATTAAATGTTAAATATTAAGTCTCATATTAAATGTTTTAAATCTTTACTTAAATTAAGATCCTAAATTTATAATTTTCTTGTTAAAGAAAAAATTCAAAAAAGACAAAAAAATTCACATAAATACTAAAAACTAAACACAATATATTTCTAACCATATAAATATATTCAAGAAAAATTCACAAACAATAATGACAACTATTTCAAGAAGAGTAAGCATAAAATCACAACATGTATTAACATATTCCTAAACTTGAGAAATATAACTAGCACTCACAAATTCTTCAAAACCAAAAAATATTATGTCAAAATTTTCACATAAATCCAAAACCTAAAGACAATATATTTCTAACCATGTAAAGCATATTCAAACAAAATTCACAAACAATAATCACAATATTTCACATCCATATCACAACATATTCACAAGATTCCCACAACAATATTTATACACATATTAATTCATCAATGAATACCATAAACTCACAAACTACTCACAAACTATACAAACAATTATTACAATATTTCAAGAGTAAGCATAAAATGTATAAACATATTGCCAAAGTTTATAAATATACCTAACACTCACAATATTCTCTTACAAATCAAAAACTTCCAACCTGCCAAAACAACCAATGTAACGCCCGGATCCTGGAGGTTCGGAGAGTTAGCTCTTATTACCTAAAATCATCTCCAATATCACAACTATAAAATTCAGTAAATTCCATAAAGTATTAACTCATTTGCTCAACAATATCCATGTTCCTTCGTAGGGATAACAAATGAATTCTCAATAACATAAATTAAAAACTCCTAAAAGACTTGAAAATATCCTTAACCCAACACGTAAAAATATCTGAAAATAGTCAATTTACTAACTATGACTCTCAAATAAGTACTTGTACCCTCAGACACTTATTCCTCAACGATCATCACACCTTGCTAAAACTTCCTACTCTTGTTCTCCAGTTGAACCATCAAAATTATTTGAAAAATGTTTGGAGATAAGGGATGAGTTATAAACAATTCAGTAAGCAGAGAACATATAATAGTGTGTAAACATGAGTATTTACAAGTTTGGAATGCAGAACAAAACACTTTTTATTTTCAGAATCAAAGTCAGAACATGTTTATAAAAAACATAAGAGCGAAAGTATAAAAATATTCATAATCAAAATCTTTTTGGCATAACATAACTGAAACATCACATTTTATCTTATCATATCAGAACAGAGACCACGTTTAACCCCCGTGGTAGGGTTGTGCAAACCCCAGCGGCCAACCGAGCAGAAACAGAATATGAATCTTCCCCTTATTATTCTCAGAGCCCCGAGTGCGCACACAGGAAAGACTACCCAAAAAACCACTTTGCTTCCAAAGTGGGAGCACCGAAAATAGAAAAGTTGGTACCAACCCTAACAGATGCCACAGTTTTACACACGTCATAAGGTTAGAACGAAACAGAAACAGAATGTTATGCCAGAGGTTTTCAGAAATCACATCATATAATATTAGAGTACAGAACATCTTCAGAATAGAACAAAATCATATCACAAAAGCATAATTTATGCACAAAATTTCATATTCGCTCTCTTTTGCATAGTTCAAAAATAAAATGTCAAAAATAAGTTCATATCTACACCAGTCATGACAGAAAATATTTTCTTCTTCAACAGAATCTCATGAGTAATGCACAACAAATAATTGAGGTAATTCAAATTTCTTTTCATAACCAAACAAATATATTTTCCAAAAGTCAACCTCAACTCATTTTATTTTATGCAAAGTCTAGCATAGGAATCTCACTTACCTGAACTTCTTAACTTATCAGAAATTCACCGCAGTAGTACTGAACGACAATCAATCGCCAGCTATAAAATTGTCATGTAACTCTTATAAATTTTAGTAGAATAAGTATTTCGATTCCTAAATCTGAAATACTAAAATAATCTATTTTTCCTAAATGTCTAAAATTCTCTTAATCCTAAAAATACCATCACTTCCCAAATTCATCAATAATCACTTAATTTCTCCGACTACAACATTAAATCCTAACTTATTTACTATTGAAAACAAACTATAAAGTTTATTACTAGATAATAGAATTATATCCGGTAAATTTAAATTAAACAAAAAAATTATTTAATAAAAATAAACTAGATCATATAAGTGTTTAAAATAAAATTACACCGCTTACTTCTAAAAATAAGTTTGTAAAAAAATTTACTTAATAATAATTTAAAATCACTAGAATAAATTCCGTAAATAAAACATAAAAGTTTCAAGACCATTATCAAATAAACTAGAACCCACTTGAAAAAGATATTAAACCTAATCCCATGAACAAAACCCCATTCCAAAAGGAAACCAGTATGTAAATAGCCCATGATTTAGGATAAAACTAGCCCAGAAAATTTTTACAAAGCAACGTACGTTTATGGAGAAAGAATAAAACCAGAGAAGTGCTTGATGTTAGAAGGAAAAATATTTTAACTGAGAGCGAAGGAGATGGTGGCGTAACACTTTACGTGCAAGGGACCTTCTGTGGTGATCTTCAGCGTGCTAGGTTGCACTAGGTGGACGGGACGTGGCTAGCCTGGGGCTTACAGTGGCTCTCCGGATCTTCGGCAAACTCTTGTGCAAGATGCGGCTCTAAACAGGGTGGTCGAAACAAGCTTTGGCCCTCACACGTTGTTGCTCTGTTTTTTACTAGGAAAAATAGAGGTTGCAGCAATGTCTTCATGCAGTCTCGATGGCGTTGGTTGGTGGTGCAAGGAAGTGTTGTGGTGGCTGAGCAGTGGGCTACGGTGCAAGGGATTGAATGGAGGATCTTGGCAGGGAGCTCTCGTTCTAGGCAGTGGCTAGCAGCAAGGGTCCTCTCGCTTTACAGTGACTTGCGAGTTTCTGTGCGTGGAGTTGCAGTGGCTACTTGAAGGTGGTGCAGCGGCCGTTTCCATGCTGAAGATGGGCTACGGTTGATTGCTAGACATGGACTCAATAGGGGTTGTGGCATGGGTCTTCGTGGGGCTGGGTTGCCTAGGTAGTTTGGGGTGGCTGAGATTTTGTACGATGTAGGATGAGGGAAGGAGACGGCAACCCTATACTTGGATTTTCTTCATGCACGAAGGGTTAGGTACGTATATATAGGCGAACGAAGAACAAAAACAAACCCTAGATGGATGAGGGAGACGTGTATGTGCGTGAGTGGAAAAAAAAAGGGACGTGAAACCACGTAGTAGGTGGAGTCTGAAATAAGGTAACACGGTCATGGATTTCTTCTTAAGTGATGAGTCTCGACCCAATTTCTAAAAATAAACCAACTTGTCCTAGAAAATTCTCGGCTCAATACTCACCTCGGCCTTTTAGAAAAATAACCTAATTATCAAGCCCAATAAAATCATAAACTGCCAAAACAAAGATTTTAGGCCCGTAGTCAAAACAAAAAAATACTTGAAAAATTGACTAGGCTCTTCATACTTATAAATCCAAATAGAAAAGTTTTATAAAACGGCTTGTTGCTAGACTCGGGTGTTACAACCAATCCTTCAAAAAAATATGACAATAACTTATTAGAAATATATATAAAAAAACACAAGACAAATATCATAAAATTCAAGAAAATATAAAAGAAAAATAATTTTTTCTTACCAAAACTCAACTCAACTCTCACTCTAACACTCTCTCACTCTAACTCTCTCTCTCTCTAATGCACGTCCCTCTCTCACTCAACTCTCTCTCACTCTAACCCTCTCTCTCTCTAACCCACGAAGACTCTCTCTCACGTCTCTCTCTGTTACGCACAAGGGAGAAGCAACAGAAATGAGTCTGCTGCCTCCCGTGCGTGTATTCATTCAATCATAAAATTTTTAAATGAAACGTTCGAAAGTTTAAGTTGTACGTTCGAACGTTATATTATCCCGCCCAATTTTTAGATAACGCTCAAACGTTAAAAAAACTCAGAAAAATTTTTTGCGAAGAACGTTCGGATGTTTTCTATACACGTTCGAACGTATCTTCCTATGACAGCACCCAAAATCGAGCGAAAAATTTCCCGCACTTCTATTTTCATGTTCGAACGTTAAGAAATTTGGTGTTCGAACGTTTATAAATTCCCAGTGATTTTCATCAACTAACATTCAAACGTAAGATTCCAACGTCCGAATGTTCAGATCATCACAAAGATACCTAAATCGAGCAGGAAATTTCCCGCACTTTTATTTTCATGTTTGAACGTTACGAAATTTGGCATTCGAGCATTTATAAATTCCCAATGATTTTCATCGGCTAACGTTTGAATGTAAAATTTCAATGCCCGAACGTTCAGATCATCACAGAGATACCTAAATCGAGTGGGAAATTTCCCGCACTTTTATTTTCATGTTCGAATGTTAGAAAATGTATGTTCGAATGTTTACTGTCACATTCAAACGTACATTTTTAACATCCAAACGTTTCAGATCATCATAAAAATGCCTAAATCGAGAGGAAAATTTTCCGCATATTATAATATATAATATAATATTAGATATATATTGTACTATATATATAGTACAGTATATATATAATATACTATATAATACATTATATATATAATACACAGTATATATATACACTATAATATACTACATATATTATAATATTATATTATATGTAGTATGTTATATGTTATAGTATGCATTATAATATATAAAATATAATAGTGATATAATATATTATACTCAATAATTTGAAAAATAAATCGAAAAAACGTTCAAACGTACTAAGAATTACATTCGAACGTTCCGTGTATATAAGACAAAACGTCATTTTCACCGTTATTTAACTTCGTTCCTATTTGCATGCCGCCACTCCTCCATTGCCACCGCCATCAAACTCCGTTAGAACCGTCACTAAAAGGTAGGTATTCATCTTTTAATCAAATAACATATATTTTATTTGAGATTTGGGTTCGGTTTTGTTTAAAACGGGCCAAGTGGTGGCCAAATTTTCAACTCCATTTTTCGGCCACCACGACTTGTCATTGGCCAAATAGTCACTGTAGAAAAGTTTCATGAAGTGTATACTTCATTTCTACGGTGGCAAAATTTCGCCATTTAGAATCTTCTAGATTGATTTTCAAGATTTCAATAATGGCTGAGTCGACTCAGCCATTCTGTGTCTTAACGTTCGAACATTTCACCAAGACGTTCGAACATACAACGTTTCAATTGCATAGTCGTTTAGGCTTTTACGTTCGAACGTGTATTATTTATGTTCGGACGTTATTTTCCATAAAATTTACATCCAAACGTTTAATTATAATGTTCGAACGTACTACTTTTTAAATTTATTTATGCTTCAATGTTCGGACGTGCATCCTTTACGTTTTTTGCACTTAAAACCCATACGTTCGAACATATAACATAAACGTTCGAACGTAAGTCATTTAAATTTATTTACTTCTTACGTTCGAACGTGTATGTTATATGTTCGCACGTATGTGTTTTATATCCGAACATAAAGGATACACGTCCGAACGTTTTATCTTAACGTTCGAACATTTATTTTACTATGTTCAAACATTACTGTAGAGCAGCTTAAAATTAACACAAAAAATGCATCAATGTAAATAATTTTTTTTCCTTTTCTAATTTCAGGATATGACTCATCCTCTGCATACTAGGAAATGAGGGAGGGAATGAGCCACTCAGGACACTACTCATATCGGGGCTCATACTGTTATGGTAGAGCGAGAGATCCTGATTAATTAGTTCAACGAACTTATATGGGAGCAGACGAACCTGAGAGGTGTTTTCGTCAGTAGAGATTGGGGAAATATCTGCACATTGAGGGAGAAGGTATACCCCTCAATGGTTTAGGAGTTCTATATGGGGATGTGTGACATGTCTCAGGACACATCCTCTCACACCATGACTATACGCGGTGTTTCCATTAAGATTTCACCAGATGTCATCGCCGAGCATCTCGGGATTCGTCAAGGAGTTGAGACATCTGCACACGCTACACCCCGTCAGGATGTAGACACTTCTGCATCATCTACTAGCCGCCCATTTGAGCCAGCATCAGCCAGAGATGCAGACCGGTCAGAGGCTGAGGATACTGGCCTTGAGGCTCAGGATGATGACAGAGACGAGGATTTCTACATCCTCACCGGGAGGGACCGCATGCAGATCGAGAGGAAGAACGCCTTCAACCAGAACCATCTGCTACATTTCTCCCACATGTTGCACTTTATTGTTGCAACAAACGTGGGTCTTGTGGCACACAAAACCACATTTAGTCGGCTTCGAGCACAGTTTTTTATACAAGTAACACGTGGAGATCCCATAGATTTGCCACTGCACATCTTTGAGAAGATCCAATATGAGGCAAGCATCATCTCCACAGATAATCTCTCATACGGTGTCTTAATCAACAAGCTATTACTTGCAAGAGGAGTGCCAACCTAGCCAAATGAGCGGGTCAAAGATCAGATGAGCTCCATGGACATGACCACGCATCAACATAGCATTGGACAGGCGAGGGAAAGTTAGCCACCCCTGTAGAGGATTTAGTTCCTCCGACGCAGCCTGAGCCAGGTCTGTGGAGAGTAGTAGTCAGCAGCCACCGAGTATATCTGCAGGAGATGTGCGGCCTGCTTGGGTTGATGCGGTGATCTCATAGCTAACTGCGCATATCGATCGTAAGATCGAACGATCGCTCGCGGCTATAGATGCTTCTGTGGCCAAGATCACCCATCGTGTAGGTATCCTCAACGACAAGGTTGATACCTTGACTGAGGAGATACGAAGTTCAAATTTTTCGAGAGACGCTATCATCTGAGTATAGTTTACGAAATTCGATCATATTTTGTATTTTGCTTTTAATATATGTAAAGAAAAATATTATTTAAAATTTCTATGGTTTTTTAATTTTAATTCTTAATCTTCTTTAATGTTATATTTTTCAACTTTAATACTAAATCACTGCAATTCAAATATATATAAACATAAATATATATTTATATATTACAAATTGTGTATATATAAATATATACAAGTCAATTTTTAGATTTGTTCACAAATTATGCACTATAAAAATTACATAATTTTTAAATTAGAGTCATATTTAATTTAAATTTACAATTAACGTTCGAACGTTAGTAATTACCATTCGAACGTTGGCGCAAAACATTTCACGTTCAAACATTAATTACTAACCTTCGAATGTTGGCGCCAAAACATTTCACGTTCGCAGGTAAATAGCCACAATATTCGAACGTAAATTTCCCATACGTTGAAACATTAAAAAAATCTCATCTGTGTTTAGTGACGGTTTCCAAAAACCATCACAGAAAAGGCTTTTTAGTGACGATTTGGGGACTGTCACAATTTTTCAACCGTAACTAAAAAGTAATTGCATTATAGTATATACATCAATAGGAGTAACCAAGTACGCTAGACTTATACAAGAAATTACCTAGCCCCTAATGACCCAAAAAGCCCATGAAAATTAGAAATTTATCCAAAATACATCAAACCTAAATTGGAATAGAGTACACCTCCCCAACCCCCACCCCCCGTAAGACTGATACTCCACCCAAAACTCCCTCTACGAAGACGTCTTCATAATGCTCTCCATTTCGCCTTCCCTTGACTTGAGCTACCTCCCTTAAAGTCCAAGTTGATAGCCTAAGAAAGACACTTTAACTCTCTACTTTTCTAAACTTGATTTGGTTTCAAATGAGTAGTCCGCCTCTATCGCAGTGAGTAGTGCTTTAAATTGGTCTTCACATCCTCTGTATGAAAGACCCACAATATGTTGAATCTCGTTAACCTTAAGCCGAACCCAATCTGATAGTGAACGCACTATGTTGTTTGTCGGAGAAAGAGAAACCAGGGGGACAACATTATCCCCTAACACAGTTCCCAACTGCTCTCTTGACCCTAGACGTTCCTCCTCATAAGGCACCAACAATAAACCTGTAATTTCCTCCCCACAGTATCTTGCATTCAAATCTCGAACCTCCTCAACAGCTATATTATTGTTGTCCATTGTTGTTGCCACCATTAGAGGTTCCTTCACCTCTAGCATAGGTGTCGTCATTCCATCGACGAGAACATTGCTTGTAGGTACTCCACCCCTCGACGAACCTTTATGTGCCACTTTGTCAAACCCTACTACTCCCTCAGGAGGAATAGAATAGGTACAAAGAGCACTACCTTTTGTTACCCTATTTTCATCTTCTAAAAGAAGCTTGTCTACTTCTTCCAAAGTACTAAAAACCCTGGAAGAACCCCCATCTTCAACTAAAAGTGAACCCTGAAAAAAGGTACAACCCCAATTACAACTAGTGACTGAGGGCAGTCAGACAGTAAACCGGCGTGAACAGTGATGCCAGTGTCTAATGACCTTATCTATGATGGCATTGAAGTGCCCTTTGCGGTGCACTTGAGGCCTTCACCTGTACAATCTACCCCTATAACACCCCGCTCCCCAATAAAGGCATTTTAGAAATTTTTGGAGAGCCAGTGTGCTACTACAAAACTTGAACTTAAAAACTTTTCTTTTTAACAACGCACCAGATGTGAAAGATTCCATAAATAAAACGAAATTTAATAAATATTTAAAATCCAAAATAGAGTCTGCGGAATGACATAATTAAAAATTATTTAAAAAAAATACAGAAGTCTCATGTGCTTATCAGAATAATTTATTTAAACCTTAAACCATAAAACTAATCATAACATAATCTATCTAGGCCTCTGCCTTGCCTCCCGGGGTCAAGTTCTGTCCTGCAGTCTCATCCTCATAAAAGTCATCACCTGGGATGGTTTAAAAAGATAAAAATATACAAAAATGAGTCGAATACTCAATAAGCAACACATCATAAAGTAAACATAATAAACATAAGGTTTCTTGAAAACGTGCATATTCATAAATACATACATAAATAACATGAACATGAACTCTTTCACTTATCATAGGCCGTTACCCACTGTTGACCGCCGTGAGTTAGGGTTAGCGAATCTGAGTAGATTCTGATTCTACCAGTGGCTGCGGGTTGTGGAATCCATACATAAGGAAGATATATTGGGTGCACTACCAACATGCACGACCTAGCAATGCAATATTCCCATAACATAGGTACCATCTTCATATCATAACATAGGTCGTTACATATATTATCATAATCATACTTGCATACTTATCATTTCATAGATTTCAAAAGAAATCACATACATACTTGTTCATATCATAGATTTCAAAAGAAATCACATACATACTTGTCATATCATACCATAGATTTCAAATGAAATCACATTCTTTCATAAATGTCGTGATACATGTTTCCTCACATAAATTCATGACTTTTCATAAATAATTTTATGCATAACTCTCACATAAAATCATGCATGACTTTCCATAACTGCGTAAATTATCACATAAGATCATCAATTTTCATAAACCTTCACATAAAATCATACTTTCATAAAATACTTTAATGCATAAATCTTCACATAAAATCATGATTTAGGTACATAAAAATGGGCTTCCAATGGAGGGCGTACATGCATAATATTTTTATAAAAGACATGTCGTTTACCATACATACGTGTAAGGGTATGATCATGTTACTTACCTTGCAACGCTAATCCACTATTTTCAGCATGTAATCGGTCGCCTATAAAATAAACACGTAATTTGCATAAATTTCTAAAAATACTAAAAATAATCTAAATTTCCATTAACTTTGGTCCTTCATAACTCTAAATCACATCGACTTCATAATATTGAAATTAGTTCTGTATATCTAGAATCTATATACCCAACTTAAAATACAACTCTATCACCATGATACATGTCAAAACAATCCTCAAGCCCAGCCCTCTATTGACTTGAGAATACACTGGCCTAATGGCTTAGGGCCCAAGGGCCCGTTATAAATCAAAGGGTGGAGATAAAAATAACACACGGAACAAAATAACAAGGGAGTGTCGTGCGTAAAGGAATTGGGCCTGTTGCCTTGATTCTTACTAAGTTTTGTGCAATAACCTTATACTTACAATGTTGGGCCTAATTTCTTATGTCCAATAAGTTAGACCCTAAGTCTTGTGTCCAACAAGTTGGGCTTAAGTCTAAA
Organism: Juglans microcarpa x Juglans regia; assembly: GCF_004785595.1. NCBI lineage: Eukaryota > Viridiplantae > Streptophyta > Magnoliopsida > Fagales > Juglandaceae > Juglans > Juglans microcarpa x Juglans regia. Next base: position 7,675,795 of record NC_054595.1, read on the forward strand.
TGTCTCTCCTTAGCCCTAATATCCAAAAAGCATGGCCCTTATACAATTAATCTCTTGGGCCTTTCCAATTCCAACTAATATTCAACCCAAATTACTTAGCCTATTAATGAGGCAAACCTCCAATATGCCATGTGTCATTCTCCTATTGGTGTCTTGGCTTCTTATCCTCGAAATTAATAAAGCACTAAAAAGGTCTTGCAATAGTTCAATTAAACTCAAAGATGTGAGTTCTTATGCCAACTGAACTCCAAACATTTCCTTCTTCACAATTATCACAACCCCTACTTAACTAGGGTCAGAGCTATTAGGGATAAGTCCTAAGGTAATTTTTAAGTGGGGTGTTACAGAAGCTATCAAACAGAAGGTGCTCAAATAGCTAAGAAAGATGAATACCCTTCTTAAGCCAATTTCTTTAACAAGCAATACAAACATTTATGTTCTCTACCCCTCCACATTCCTTAGGAAATCATTCAAAAGAATAATTATCTCCTAGTTAGATGAATACTACTAGAAAAACTCAAATTGAATATTGATGCATGGGGCGCCAAGGGGCAACCCATGACAGGCTGATTGCGGGGGTGTCCTAAAGTCTTTCATACTAAGTTTCTTTGTTTCTGATCTAGGTTTAACACTAGTGTTTAGCATGAATTTTCGACTTTAAAGATTGGTTTCATTTTTTGCTATTAACTTATTAGTAGCAGGAAGTCATTATTGAAATAGACTCTCCATTGGCAGTAAATTGGTTAAAGTCATTCTCCCATCCACCATGGAAATACTACGAGCTATGGGATAATATCCTACAACTTCAATCTTAGCGCGCTAACAAAATTACGTATCCACTCTTTATATATGTTATTGACCGTGCAGGCATCCAAGTTTCAGGCAATAAATGGCAGGTAAGTTTCACTCTTTATACTTGCAACCAAGTTCTTTTTCTCCTATTGGTTAATTTCTTGCCGGTTAAGAAGAAATTATGTTGGTGCGATAATTGAAGTTGAGTAGTGTTCTCCAAGGTAGTGGCCTTTCTCATGATTAGGATATTTAGAATATCTTAGTATATCTGTAAACAATAGTAAAACTGTTTGATTTAAGATGTTTTATTGGGTTTTAGGAAATGAAAATGAAAATATTGAATAAAAATATTATAAAGTTAAAAAAAATTGTTTGAATATTATTTTTTAATATTATTTTTTGTTTTGAAATTTGAGAAATATTATTGTTTTTGTGTTTTGTTTAGAAGTTTAGGAAGTTGTAATGATTTGATGAAAAACTTAAATATTTGAAATTAAAAGTATTTTGTGTTTTAGTAATATTTGAGAATGAAATATCTGAGAATATATGAGAATACTTGTAAGGAGTCATACTTTCAAATGGACCCTTAAATCTGAAACTTTTGTCCATACCAGTCCAACTATCATTTATGAGTGAGGTTGTAGGTGTTACCCCTAATTTGCTCAATGAGGCCAATAAGTAAGAAAAAACATGTTTAGTTAAGTTGAATTGAGATGGGTAAATAATCATGCTTTGGGTTGAATCGGCTTCCCTAAGCAAGAGCATCATATTTATCTCTCTAAAAATCTAGCTAAACAGCCTCCGGCTGCGTTTGAATGTTGAGGTAATTTCAGATAATCTGAGTTGATATGTGAATATAGTGCTTTGTGAGTCCCATCGAGACGTGTTTAAATGTAAATACATTTATATATGTGTTTGAATATATGAAGTAGGTTAAATAGATTTAAATTTTTTATTAAAAATTAAAAAAAATAGTAGATTCAATCAATTTGGGTAACTACGACCTGTTTGGGCCTCTGGTCCAATAATGGCCATCACTTAATTGAATAGTTGGCATGCCTTTGGTCCATTAAGATATTAATGACCACACTCTAGAGTTAATCTTTTTAAGGGCTCGTTAGGTTTTTTTACTGCACTCAACTCTGCTGAATTTGGTTCAGATTTATATCTCTTTTAATATCCAAATACTCAACTCACAAATCATTAAACTCATCTCAACTCAAACCCTCTTTACACGTGAGACTTACAACTTTTTTTCAACTCAACACCTCTTTACACGTGGGACCCACAACCTTTCTGAATTTCCCACAAATATATATAAACTCATATTAACATCTAAGCACATCTAAACTCATCTTAGGTGAATCCCACAGAACCCACTCCACCATCTCAACTTACTACTATTCATAAAAAACTCAACTTAACTCAACATCCAAGCACAGCCTACTTTTTTAGTTTTCTCACATTAATATGGCAATGCTTACATTTTGATTAAACACTAAAAAACATGAAAAGATAAAAAAAATAATAATAATTAAAAAAAAAAACGAATTCCTTAATTTTTAACTTTTTATATTGTTGTGATAATAATTCGGGAGATGCATTTAGTGTGATTAGATTATTTTCCTTTCAACCTTTCCGCGTGTACATTATCCGAATTTCTATATGTTTGCTACTTTTGAGTTGAAAGTTGAGGAATTCTATTTTTGTGGACACCCTTATGGCTTGGCAATCATTGAATAAGCAAGAAAGATTATAGTATTGATCCAAAAGGCCCAAGCAAAAGGGCCCAGAAAAGAGGTCCACATCAATAAACCCACAAAAGATATTTGAGATAAATTATCTTTCATTAAATGTTAGTCCAGCGACATGCATGCACACCCACATGGAGCAAGATGCTCAGTCGTGAACCAAACAACACTTGGTAGCAAACTTTAAAAAATGGAATTTAGATGCACAAAAAACCAAACAAATAGGAGATATGATTTGGATATCACTGCCGAAAAAAGACATAAATGAGTTCGACAACACTGAAATTTAAATGCATTAGTGAGATAAATCTTCTAATATCTCAAACCAAAGATAAGATTGGCTTACAGTCTCGATTTTTATGTATTGATAAGTCATAGTTGTAACTTCAATTCATTAATAAAATGAGTCTGTTAAAAAAAAAAAAAAAAAAAAAGAGAGAGAGATAAGATTGGCCTAAAAAATCTAAAAAAGAAAAAGTCAAGATGATGTAATATAACCCATTCCGAAGACGTATCTCCTTCTTGAGAAAGCCAAAATTCATAGGTTTAACCGTACACGCAACAAGAAGAGAACAAATTAAAATAGTATGTAGAGAGAAATTTGCTCCCAAAAAGAACACGCAAAGCTCTTTTAAACTATATAACCATTTCTTTTCTACTCGATCGTGATCTAAATCCACGAGCATCTCAAGGGCAAAGGGGATTTGTGGTTTGGAATGTCAATGGATCAGTGGTTCAACAACTTTGATGCCAAGTCTTTAATGATTATCTGTGTAGGAGTCAAATCAGTAACCTATAATTTAGTCTTGAGATAAGCCTGAAAATCAAGTTAAGAAATAAAACTATGAAGATATAGGACAAGTTGATTCAGACTCTTAAAATGAAAATGATTCAAACTCCTAAAGGAAAGGGACTCAGACTTCTAACAAGAAAAAATTTCAGAAGGCAAGTTGGATCTCTATATATATGAGGAGATCTCCCACAAAATGAACGAACTCTCAGCAAGCACTCTCCACAGAAGCTCCCTACGCCAAACTTCACCACACATAGCGACTCCAAAAGATCTTTCCTAAATTCTTCCATTGTATTGAGCAACTTGTGAGCCATGAGATATTGTAAAATCACTCATTATAGTGGATTTCACCCCCAAACAACCTGTGGACGTAGGCATTATGCCAAATTACGTAAATCTCTGTGTCTCTTTTTATTTTCTTTTATTCGCTTACTTATTCATTATTATAAGGATGAACACGAAGAGTATCGTACCGAAGCCCAAATTACCAACGTGGGTTGGGAATCATTCTTTCCTCATTTCCGATCTGTTGTGCAAATTAAGGTATTAACAGTTGGCATCGTCTGTGGGATTGACTAATCTTTTACACTGAAGTTGGGAGAATGATATTCTCCAACCCATGAGATCTTCTTCAAAAAATACTAAATACAGAGTGCACCACGCACATGGGACCTGCACTGTGCAAGGGAGACAATACCATACATGTAAAGCATGTTACGTGCATGCCCATGCAGGTGCACAGTGGGCACAAGGACGATGGGTGCACATCATCATGCACTCGGTGACCCTCGTGACGGGTGGTTCAGCATCGCCACCTCTTCATCATGACGGCTAGAAATCTCGCTAGCAGCGGTGGTGAACGCCGGCAGGTGCAGGAGCCACGATGGGGGACGTCCAGAGCCACCAAGGAAGCACCTCCCCGTCGACTAAGAAGCGATATAGTTGGAGGGAAAGTGGCCAGACACACCCCACAATGTTGCGAGTTGGCCAGCATGCAAGGCTTCAGTCTGCATGTGTTTTCTGCGACCACCGTGGCATGGCCGGCGCCGCGGAGAGCTCAAACGTATCACACCCAAAGATCATGCCTGTGCAAGGTTCGGTCATAAAGCGTCCTTCCCGCCACCAGCCCCTGCAAGTGTACTAGCAACATCAAAGGTGCAGATCCCACCGGCAGCATGCTTAGAAACCCCCGGTGGTGTTTTCTGCTACTACTGTCGCTCTCCTCACCCCTGTCACTAGACTTGCACAATAACAACGTGCCACAGAAACTAGCTTAGCCCAGCATGGTTGGCCCACCGTTTTTTGTCACCATCGTGAAGTCCCTCTATCCTGTAGCTCATCTCGCTATGGCGCTCCTAAACCCAGAAGTCGCCAGCAAGCTCGACCACTAGATGCTAACAAGGGCGTAGTTTGTCCGTGCCATGTACGTGCAACCAAAACCAGACAACGGCCAAGGCCCTACATGCGTAGCAAGATGCAACCCAGAGTCTCACATGGTGGGCTCACCGCCCACCACGTCATCGGGCAGTATGGTCTAAGTACGACCATCACCCTTGATGGCCATAAAGTGAAGGTAAGGGCCCTCCCGCTGGGTCCTCGATGTTGTAGGAGTCCTCTCCAATCCTAAGTGCCGCAGAGAGTTTCTCGCCACCAAAGTTTTCAACTCATCACTATACTTGCTAATGTTAGCCCATAGATGTTCTTCACCACCATCATCGTTCATGGGCCATGGTGCAACTAATCGCGGAGACGATGAACAAAGGGCGAATTCACTGCCCACACCCACCGTTCCTTACCACCTCATGGTGAGCAGCGATCTTGCCAAGGAACTCACTGCATACGATGGGCAATGGCACGCTGCGAGTAATGTTGCAAGGTAGGAGACGTCCCTTGGCACGGCATCCTCCACTACTGTAGATCCTTTCTTGCCGACAAGATAAATGAAGCAAACCACATCGGCATTTTGAAGATTTGCGATTCTCTCAATTGTTCAAGAGTTCCGTTGACAACTGCATTACCGTATGGAAATAACCTTCGCCCAACGCTCTCATCGAAGACTACATTGCCATATGGAAATGATCGTCGCCCAACGCTCTCACCAGCGACTGCTTCCTACTAGATACACAGTGAAGCACCAAATTGCTCGAGGTAGCTTCACCATTTACTGTCTAAATTTATTTTGCTAGTAGTTTTGATTTGTGAAGGCCTCTCCCACCAAAACTCCTTGAGGAGGTTCCACAAGAATCCCAGTGGTTGGACGCCTCCGAAACATACTTGGCTTGCTAGTCTTAATCAAAAGCAATTTCAAACAATTTCCATCCTAAACGAGAGCCACGACGGTGGCAAAAAAGAAGCCCGCTAGCAAGGTCAAGAAACTGCTCGCCATAGATGCCCCTCACCACAGCTCAGCACGAAAACCACTTTTGCCACCTTTATCGGTGCTCGCTAAGGAAACTCCTCACCACAGCCTCCACGAAGCTTCCTTGCATCCTCACCCGAGCTCACCACGGAAGATGGAGGAGTGAGGGTTCGCCAGCCATACACGCCTCTGTGGCGTCGCAAGCTCAATGCATGCAGTGTTGATCCATCAGTATTTCCTGTCGTCGGCAAGGCATCCCCGACCCCCAACAAGCCATAAACTATTACACCCTACATCTAGATCGAAACCATAACTCCACTACAACACTGCAGCCAACGTAACTGTAGTGCATCACGCCACCCCCATGGCAAGCAACATCTTGCCAGATTCACACAAGTGTAGATAATATATCTCCCAGTTGTTAGCTGCATACATGATGGGCAACGCCTCTTGGCGAGTAATGAAAGCAGTTTCATTACTACCAAACCAGACCAACGCCTTGGCCAAGCAGCAAGACCAACACCTCTCGGCGAGCAAAAATTCAGCAGTCTCAACCATGTAAGATTATTGATATAAAAGCACTCAAGGATGGGGAAAAATGGAAAGCAGCAGCAAAATTGCTCTGGAATATACTTTGCTGGGAATCACCCGTGTGGCGCGGAACATCGCTTACAAAGCCCCTCTCGGGCATCTTAATTTGTCTTCATCAAAATGGACAATTTGGCATTGAGGGCATCCCGAGCCTTCATCAATACCAAAGCATGGCTACTTGCAAGCATCGCCCATGTGTCACCGGCCTTTACCACACTCTAATAGAATGACTCAGGTTTACAGATCTCAAACTTGTAATTTGTATCATGCTAACCTATTTGGGTTTAGGTGAAACCTTTCAAGATGGTCGAACTTAGCCTACCACCACAACGATGCAGTCGAGCATCCCCTCAAACACCAAAGTCGAGTCCAAAGTTTCGTGGTGCACTCAATGGGCGTGGAGGTCATAAGACCCCACGACTTCTATAGTTAGCCATAAGTGTCGAGTCCAGAAACTCAATGTGCCCTCAACAGGCGAGAAAGGTCAATGACTGTCTAACCTCTACAGTTAGCCCCAATGTCAAGTCCAGAGACTCACGGTACACTCAACGGGCGTGGAGGTCAGAAGACCCCACGACCTTTACAGTTAGCCACTAGTATTGAGTCCAAAGACTCACGATGCACTCAATAGGCGAGAGAGGTCAAGGATCGTCCGACCTTTACAGTTAGCCTCCAATATCGAGTCTAAAGACTTGTGGTGCACTCAACAGGCGGGAAAGGTCAAGGACAGCCCAACCTCTACAATTAGCCACCACTGTCGAGTCTAGAGACTCGTGATGCACTCAACGGGCGTGGAGGTCAGAAGACCCCATGACCTCTACAGTTAGCCACCAGTGTTGAGTCAAAAGACTCGTGATGCACTCAACAGGCGAGAAAGGCCAAGGATCGTCCGGCCTCTACAGTTAGCCACCAGTGTCGAGTCCAAAGAATGTCTCATGGCAAACCTCTACACAAATAAACAAACTCAAAATCAAGATCCACGCTCACACCTAGGGTTGTAATTGAGCCAAGCTAAGCCAGTCTTTGGTTTGTCGAGCTCGGCTCAACTCAAAATACTCGAGCTCGAGATTTTTTTTATTCTTTGTTCAAGCTCGACTTGATAATCTTAACTCTCAACTCTAGTTCGAGCTCGAACTCGTCCCACAAATGAGTTCGAATTGAGCCGAGCTTGAGCTCGAGCTCGAATTGTTTTTTTTTTTAATAAGATTTAAAAATTAATAAATGAAATAAATAAATAAATAAAAAGTCTAATATTAAATGTAACACCCGCTTCCCTTAGGCAAGAAGTGTCACGTATTTTTCATAAAAATAAATCCGGCAAGAGATCTCAAATTTCATAAATGAAATTAGAAATTTATTTTGTAAGAAAAGGTTTAATAAAATGTCTTCCAAAAACATTAAATGAATAAACTGAATAAATTAATGTCATAAAAGCATGTTTTATTTTAGAAAGTCTGAACTAAAATTTACTGCTCCTTCTATTCCTGGTCTGCCTGCTCGTATTCATCATCCTCACCTGGGTGGTTAAAAACATGAAAACAAACTAAAATAAGTCGAAGACTCAGCAAGAAATCCATCACAACGTAAACATAATAAACATAAGATTTTCATAAAAAATTTTCATGCTAGGAGTTTAAATTCATGACTGTTCATACTGATGCTTATGCTATGCATGACTGATTTAATTGAATTAACTGACTGATTTATTTGATTTAACTAATTTATCTGACAGGCCAACACATTTAACCCTGTGTACGAGGTTGTGCACCTGCCCCACGTCCCGCTGCAGCAAGGGGAGCCGCTGATAGTATTCTGGCATACTATGGTGGACCACGACTGAGTTCGAGGCTTGCACATCCACCCTGAAACTGAACTGCATTGGTACCATGCATCTGAATGGTCATCTAATTAACTAATCTTATCTTATCTTGCACTTGAACTTAAGATAGCTTACGTGTCTTATACACATGATATGCATGACATAATACATACATAATTATAATTTCTGAATTTGAACATGATGCAGAATGACATGATCGTATGCTATGCTGGATGACATGTTTGCATTTGACATGAGTGGTTCATAAATAATTGGCCGGAAATGAACTGGCTGCGTTTCTTCTTGAATAACACTTCGTAACTTGACACCTATATGCAATAATAACTATCACTAAATTTATTTGGAAACAAATAAGTACTAATATCTTACTTAATTAAATTCACAATCTAAAAGATGGACAAACAAATCTTTTGTTTAACACTATAATCAATAAATCCTAGTATCTAAATTACTTAAATACTAATCTATAATTTAGTAGAATACTCGAGCTATTTTAAAATAATTCATAAAACTTAAATTCTTAAACTAAGTTTCATTTCTTAACATAATTATTAAATCTTATAAGAAACCTAATAAATTCTATTAGATATTCTTAACATAATAATTTTATTAAATTCTTAACATAATAATTTTATTAAATTTTACTAAATAGACAAAGGAATATTAACAAAATATTAGCAAAATATCCTTATAAAATAGACTTTGACTAATATATTTATTTAAGAAAACTGACTTTTAAAATGTTAAGCCAAATAAAATTAGTAAAACTATTGTTGAAATAAAATAAGAATAAATCCAATTTAAAATAGAAGTCAATTTAAAGATCATTAGAATTTGTAAGAGTTGCAATCTGGCCCATAACATAATATTATTACTATATGAGCCCAACAAAATAAGCCCACCACACGCACATAAAGGCCTAGGGCCCAAGGGCCCATCAAGAAAATTAAGATTTTTCTAGACGACAAGGCACACGGCCAAACAAAACAGAGAGTTTGAGAAAGAGAGGGAGAGGTCCTGCGATGGACTCACCGAGAGGGGAGCTGACGTGCGGTGGCTTAGGTGGCTGGCAGGGATCACGGCAGCGCGACAGGGTGGTCCTCTGGGCAAGGAGGTGCGACCCCGAGAGAGAAAGCGTGAGTTAGAGAGAGAAATATGCTAAATCGGAAACTACCGAAAACAAGAGGAGGCTGGCGGCGGTCGAGGTCTTACCAGAAGAGAGTGGGTGCGTTGGGGCTGAGCTGGTCGGCAATTTCTATGTCGTCAGAGAGATGGTTCGGCGCCTCTTGAGGTGGCTACTGTGGAGGAGGGGCGACGACTTTGTTTCGGATAACAGGGGTTCACCAACAAAATGGTTTCCGTGAAGAGGATGGTTTTGAGGCCTATTGTGTTTGGGGAACTCTTGGCCTTGCAAGGTAGTTGAGAGTGGGGGAAAGCTTACGGTATGGAGAAGTTCCAGTGGAATGGCTCACGACTTAGAGTTTCTCCTCTCGTATACGGGGTAAGCAAGATTTATAAAGGTACAAGATAGAGAAAATAAAAAGGAAATCTAGAGGAGTAGAGACGTGCATGTGCATGAGGGTGGAAACGTGTGGAGTGGAGAAAATTACTCATCAACAGATTCGGTTTCCACTAGAATGTTAACAACTAACACTGAGAAACGTACGGGTTTTGAGGTTTAAAGTGTGTAAATAGAGGCTAAAATCGAGAGATGAGGTTTGGTGGAGATAGGGAGAAATAAACTTTACATTCAAACCAAACTCTAGTGAACGTAATCTGATACAATTTAGTAATAATTATTAAGATTAATAATAAAATAAAAACTCTAGTAAATTCAACAAAATTATAATAGTAATTATTAAAATAAAATAAATATAAAATCTGATAAAACTATAATCATAATAATAATAGAAAAAAAAAATTTACTAGGAAATTTACTTATAAACCCTAAATCCAAGACTAGTATGTTACATTAAATTTATACAACTAACAAGTAGAACCTCTATTGAATTATAAAATTTATAAATAATTAATATCTAACTAGTTGATATTTATCCAAAATAACAATATATTATATACCTACAGATATTCTTAATACATACACTTATGATAGCATATGTGGCGCCCACGACCCCCAGGTAAGGAGACATGGGAATCGAGACACCGGGATGATGACAACAGGGTCACACATCCCAACGTTAGTGCCAAGTGTGTGTACATGCATCAGTGTACACTAACAACGCAGGAGATAATTAATACAACTAAGTACCAGAATTGTTAATACAATTTAAACAATCAGTTAAAAGGTTTAAAAATTATACAGTCATCCATAATAAATGTTTACAAGTCCCAACCAAAATTCGAGTGATCCAATCACTCCTCGGGCGGAGCCGACTCCTCAGGCTCACCCTCATCCTCCTCTGCATCAAAATCTGCGTTACCACAAAATAGTACCGCAGGTAAGTATAACCCAAATAACCACGAGATAAAAATACATTAATGCTACTAACATGCATGCATATGATGAGATATGCATTAAATCCAAAAATATTATTTTTCCTGAAAATAGATATTTTTCCAACACACGCCAAAATTCCATTTTGTCCCAAAAACAATACTCTGTCATTTTCCCAGAAAATGACCCAAATCAACAAAATCTCATTTTTCCCGTAAAAACTTTTAAATCAACACATGCTATTTTTCCATAAAACAGCTCATTATTCTATTAACCAATGCACCATGATCTCCCCTAGGGATCATCCACACGTCCTAGCTTCGTAGAAATGCTCAGTTCCACGCCCAGCGCGTTCGTGGCCAAGCACCCACTACGCAACGAGCGATACCCAGTTCCGCACCCAGCACGTACGTGACCAAGCATCCTCTAGCCCCCACTAGCAAAGGGGCCACAGAGTCGGCACGAGACCATCTCATCCGATTCCATCGTCGCCTAGCGACGATCCAGGGGACGTCACTCTGTATATTCCGCTCCCGAGTGACCAGACGAGCTCCACCGAGATAATACCCCATCTCGGCTTGGGGTCATGATACACACGTACTCAAAATCCTTTAACAAATGAAAACCCAGTTTTCATGAAACACATGAACATGAATGCATGTACACGAAAACTCAGTTTCCTTTACAAACATGATCATGCATGCAATATGTCCAACTCCTCGGACTTAGTCCAGCATGTCCAACCAACCAGTTCACAATAATATGAGTTAGTGCAAAAATATATTTAAATCACAATAATTCTTTGGAAAAATACTTACAGCACTATAATATGATTTTCGAAGGATCACGGAGGTGCAAGAAGTGGTGACTCAGCAATGTAACAGTGTAAAATACACTGTGGCCGTGGATCTCAAAAACTCACTTTTCAACGGAGACAAACTAAGACCCGAAATTGATAGGGTAGGGCCTAGAGAGGTCGGTGAAGCCAATGGTGGTGGTGGTTTGCCGTGGGTGGCGGCGCAAAGGGTGGTTTTAAGGCCAAAAAGTCAAAATCAGAGATGGGCTTGGTTGTGCTTCACCGGTGACGGATCGGAGCCGAGGTTGGGTCCATTGGGTTGCTAAGAGGTTGGGGATGAAGTAGTGAAGGGATGGTGCCGGAGGTGGCGCGACGGCGGCTTGCGAAGGAAGAGAAGGCCGCGGCTTCAAGCCGTGCGTGGAGGAGAACGCCAGCGATGGAGGAGCTGAGATTTACGGGGAAGGGTCGCCGGCCGGTGGGTAGGTGGACCGAGGGGGCGGTGTCGGTCACTGGCGACTCACAGCAGCGGGCTGGGTTGAAGAAGAAATCGGACGGGGTGAGAGAGAGAGAGAGAGCGTCGCGCGGGGTGGGGGGAAACTGGTGAGAAAAAGAAAAGAAAGAAAAGAAAAAGTAGAAAAAGAAAAATGAAGGGAAAGAAATGAGGTCCAATCCTCACATCTTGGGTCACAGAAAATGATCCAACGAAAATGATTTTAAAACAGCAAATCAATTAAATTAAATGAAATGTAATGATACAATGGAAATAAAATAATTAAATCCCACAATCAATTAAATTAAAAGAAGAACAATTTAAATGTACAACAGTAAATAAATATTAAGAAAAGATAACAATTTAATTTTTCACAATTTAAAGATCATAAAATAAAACATTTTAAATATCCAATAATTATAAAATAAGAGAATAAATTTTTGAATTATTAAAAATAATCCTTCAGTGAAAATACACTAAAATACGGGATGTTACATCCTCCCCCTTAAAAAAATTTCGTCCTCAAAATTGGCAAGGTCAAACATTAAACTAAGACAGGAATAAGATTCAATTAGGAGCAAACTTAAGAACATACCACCAGAATCAATCGAACAGATACGAGTACTGCTCTCTCATGTCAGCTTCTCTCTTCCAAGAGAAATCCTGAGCCATCGGATCGCCCCATGACACCTTCACCAAAGGTATTGTCTTAGACCTTAACCTTTGCTCTTTCCAATCCACAATCTGAGTCGGGGCAACTTCATAAGAAAGGTTAGGCCGAAGTTCAATGCGTTCAGGGTCGACAAAACGCGGCTCTAGTTGTCCAAAACTCTTCTTTAAAGATGACACATGGAACACATCATGGACATCCCCAAAATAATCCGGCAGAGCAACCCTATAAGCAACTAGCCCAACTTTCTCTACAATGTAGAAAAGGCCAACATACCTCGGACTAAGCTTACCCTTCTTGCCAAAGCGCTTAACCCCCTTCATCGGAGAGACTTTAAGGTAAACCCAATCCCCTACCTCAAATAATAAGTCTCTTCTCCTTGTATCTGCATAACTCTTTTGGTGACTTTGGGCTTCCGCCATTTTAGTCCTTATAAATTGAACTTGGTCCTTCATTTCTTGAATTATCTCAGGCCCAATCAATTTACCCTCGCCAACTTCATCCCAACACAACGGTGATCTACACTTCCTCCCATGCAAAGCTTCATACGGGGCCATCTGAATGGAGGAATGAAAACTGTTATTGTAGGCAAACTCAATTAGTGGCAGGTGATTCTTCCAGCTCCTCTGAAATTCCAAGACACAAGCACGCAACATATCCTCAAGAGTCTAGATAGTACGCTCTGATTGACCGTCTGTCTGTGAGTGATATGCAGTACTGAACTTCAACTTAGTGCTTAAAACTGCCTGCAAACTCTTCCAAAAATGGGACGTGAACCGCGGGTCCCGATCTGACACGATGCTCTTGGGCACTCCGTGCAAACGCACTATCTCCTTAATATACAACCGGGTCAACTTACCCAAAGAGTCAGTGTTATTGATAGGCAAGAAATGGGCACTCTTGGTCAACCGGTCAACAATCACCCAAACTAAGTTCTTTCCACTAGGAGTCCTCGGCAAACCTACAACAAAATCTATAGAAATATCATCCCACTTCCACTCAGGAATAGGGAGAGGTTGAAGCCTACCAGCAGGTCTTTGATGTTCAGCTTTAAACATGGCAATATCCACCTTCATTCCTTCCCACCAGTAATTTTTCTTTAAATCTCGATACATTTTCATGCTTCCTGGATGAACTGAATAAGGAGCTGTATGAGCCTCTGCCAAAATTTGCTCCTTAAATTCTGAATCTCGGGGAATCACCCTACGATCCCGAAACCGAAGGATACCATCCTTATCCAGACTATAGTGCAAGGGTCCCTTAGACTTTCTGACTCTCTTTCTGATGGCCAACAACTTTGGATCCCTTCTTTGAATAGTCTTCAATTCTTCAAAATCCACAACCCGAACATCTAAAACCGAAGATAATAATTCTTCCTGCTGCGAACTTTCAATAAGGAGTCTCCTCATCCCGCAATGGAGAGAATCCACATCTGACGACTCTGCTTCTTCCACCTGTTGAGACTTCCTACTTAAAGCGTCTGCGACTAGATTCGCCTTTCCAGGATGATACTTGATCTCATATTGGTAGTCGCTAATCAGTTCTAACCACCGCCTCTGCCTCATATTGAGATTCTTCTGAGTAAACAGATACTTCAAACTCTTGTGGTCAGTATAGACTTCACAGACTTCGCCATACAGATAATGCCGCCAAATCTTAAGAGCAAAAACTATAGCTGCCAATTCCAAATCATGGGTGGGATAATTCCTCTCATGAATTTTCAACTGGCGAGATGCATAAGCAACAACTCGATCTTCTTGCATAAGAACACATCCCAACCCGAATTTAGATGCATCACTAAAAATCACAAATGGCCTGTGTGGCTCCGGAAGTGCCAAAACAGGTGTCATTGTCAATCTTCTCTTCAACTCAAGGAAACTTCTCTCACATCTATCAAACCATACAAACTCAGCATTCTTTCATTCAAAGCAGTGAAAGGTCCAGATAGTCGAGAAAACCCCTCCACAAATCTTCGATAATAACCAGCAAGTCCCAAGAAACTCCGTATCTCACGAACTGTTGAAGGCGAGGCCATGACAAAACAGCTTCCACTTTACTAGGATCCACGGCCACTCCCTCCTGGAAAACCACATGTCCAAGAAATTTAACTTCTTCCAACCAGAATTCACACTTACTCAGCTTAGCATATAATTGATGCTCCCTTAATTTTCCAAGTGCCAAACGAAGATGACAAGCATGTTCTTCCACATCTTGCGAATAAATCAGAATATCATCAAGGAACACCACCACAAAAGAATCCAAAAAAGGCCGAAACACCCTATTCATCAAATCCATAAAAGCAACAGGGGCATTAGCTAACCCAAAAGACATCACCTTAAATTCATAATGCCCATACCTCATTCTGAAAGCAGTCTTGGGCACGTCCTTATCTCTTATTCTCAACTGATAGTACCCAGATCTCAAATCAATCTTCGAAAAGACAGCTGCTCCCTGAAGCTGGTCAAACAAATCATCAATTCTAGGAAGAGGATACTTATTCTTGATAGTCACCTTGTTAAGTTCCCGATAGTCGATGCACATTCTGAGTGTACCATCCTTCTTCTTGACAAACAAAACAGGCGCTCCCCATGGTGAAGTACTAGGCTGAATAAATCCTTTATCAACAAGTTCCTGCAATTGAGTCTTCAACTCTTTTAACTCAGACGGTGCCATACGGTAAGGAGCCTTATGCACAGGAGCCGCTCCAGGTTCCAAATCAATAACAAATTCCAAATCACGAACAGGAGGCAATCCGGGCAACTCGTCCCTAAATACATCAGGGAATTCTTCCACAACTGGAATATCCACTAAAGACTTCTTCTCAGATGGCGTAGACACCACTTGAACCAAAAAAGCATCCACTCCACATGCTATGTCTCTCTTAGCTTGAATTGCAGATATAACTGCAGGTTTTGCTTTCAACTTGCTTCTCACGAATTCCAAATACTCTCCATCCGTAAGTTGTAAGCCAATTATCCGACTCCTACAATTGATATTCGCAGAATATCGATGCAACCAATCCATACCTAAAATTATGTCAAATCCAAGCAACTTGAATACAATCAAGTCTGCATCCAATGTCCTCCCACCAAAATCCAAAGGACAGCCTAAAGCAACCTTGGAGCACCACACCAGCTCACCATTTGGAAGAGTCACTACCAAGAATTGTGATAACGGCTCGGTGACTAGATTGCACATCCGTGCAAAAGTAGCGGACACAAAAGATTGAGACGCCCCAAAATTAAACAAGGTACATGCATAAAAATCATATAGACGAACTCTACCTGAAGCAAATACATACACCAGATAAATCCAAAAACCAACTCGCACCAAACATCAAGTCCAACAATTAAATTAAAAGCATACCAGTAATCACCCCAGCATCGTGGGTCTCTGGAGCCCCATAATCCACATCACTAGGAGTCACAGCATATACTCGGGCTTGTACTAACTGTCTTTGGCTGCTCCTCCCACCTCGTCGACCTCCTCATCCTCCTTGACTTCCTTGAGCTTGACTGGTACACTCATGAGCAAAGTGACCCGACTGGCCACATCTAAAGCACTGGATCCCTCTCTGGCCACAGTCACCCTCATGGGCTCTATTACACCTGTTACAAACTGGAGCTCGACCTCCTGCACGAACCCCAGAGGCTGCCTGCGAATGGGCCCCAGTCCTCTGAACAAACTTATGCAATGACCCAGAACTACTGCCCTCACCAGCAAAACTCCGCCTCTTCTGGCCTGGAGGGGAGCCTACCACAAAAGTATTCTCCCGCTCTGCAATAGTGGCCAAATCTACTAATTTCTGAAAATCCACAATCTCAAGACAGGCCACTTGTCTGCGTATATCATGGCGCAGACCCTCCTGGAAACGCTCAACCCGCAACTCCTCAGTGGCAATGAGGTGAGTAGCGAATCGCCCAAGCTCCATGAATTTCCTAGCATATTGCTCGACCGTCATGTCTCCTTGTACCAAATTATTGAATTCCTGAGCCTTTTGCAGCCTCACCGCAACAGGAAAGAAACGGTCGTCGAACTCCTTCTTGAATCGCTGCCAAGACACAGCAGCAAAAGATCCCAACTCCATTTCTAGGAGTTGCCGCTTGGTCTGCCACCAGTTTGCCGCTTCACCTTGCAACATATAACTTCCATACAATACCATTTAGGCCTCCGTGCACCCACAAACCTCAAATGTTCTCTCAAGATCTTCTATCCACCTCCTAGCTCGCAGTGGATCCTCCTCCCCAGTAAAGGCAGGAGTCCTATGCGCTAGGAAGTGCTCATAAGTGCACCCAACTTGGAAAGCTCTATTTAAATCTCCTTGCGACGGTCGAAAATTCTGTTGAAGGAACTCTGTCATCCTATTCAACGCCCTAGCCATGGCATAATTTCCATCACCTCTTGGTAATTCATCTTCGGGCTCATTAGCTTGCCTTCTTGGTCTCACCATCTTCTTGTTATAGCAATCTTTAACTCCGTTTAAATACTCGAACAAAATCAAACACAAAACAAAGTAACACTGAAATAACTAAGATAAAGTAAAATAAAATAATATAACATAAAGAAAAAAATAACAAATCCATATTAAATGATTCCTCAAAATAAATAATTTAACTTATATTTTTAAAATAATATTTCTGGTACTTCATCTAAGGGACATGTGGGTTTACCCAGAACCGAACTGCTCTGATACTACCTGTGGCGCCACGATCCCCATGTAAGGAGACACGGGAATCGAGACACCGGGATGATGACAACAGGGTCACACATCTCAACGTTAGTACCAAGTGGGTGTACATGCAACAGTGTACACTAACAATGTAGCGGATAATTAATACAACTAAGTATCAGAATTGTTAATACAATTTAAATAATCACTTAAAAGGTTTAAAAATTATACAGTCATCCATAATAAATGTTTACAAGTCCCAACCAAAATACGAGTGATCTAATCACTCCTCGGGTGGAGCCGACTCCTCAGGCTCACCCTCATCCTCCTCTGCATCAAAATCTGCGTTACCACAAAATGGTACCGCAGGTAAGTATAAGCCAAATAACCACGAGATAAAAATACATTAATGCTACTAACATGCATGCATATGATGAGATATGCATTAAATCCAAAAATACTATTTTCCCCAAAAATAGATATTTTTCCAACTCACGCCAAAATCCCATTTTGGCCCAAAAACAATACTCTGTCATTTTATCAGAAAATGACCCAAATCAATAAAATCTCATTTTCCCAGAAAATGAATCACGTAAAAACCTTTAAATCAACACACGGTATTTTTCCAGAAAACAGCTCATTATTCCATTAACCAATGCACCATGATCTCCCCTAGGGATCATCCGCACGTCCTGGCTTCGTAACGATGCTCAGTTCGTCGCCCAGCGCGTTCGTGGCCAAGCACCCACTACGCAACGAGCGATGCCCAGTTCCGCGCCCAGCTCGTACGTGGCCAAGCATCCTCTAGCCCCCACCAGCAAAGGGGCCACGGAGTCGGCACGAGACCATCTCGTCTGATCCCATCGTCGCCCAGCGACGATCCAGGGGACGTCACTCAGTATATTCCGCTCTCGAGTGACCAGAGGAGCTCCACCGAGATAATACCCCATCTCGGCTTGGGGTCGTGATACACACGCACTCAAAATCTTTTAACACATGAAAACCCAGTTTTCATGAAACACATGAACATGAATGCATGTACACGAAAATCCAGTTTCCTTTACAAACATGATCATGCGTGCAATATGCCATGTACATGAACACCAAAACCAACAACCAACAACCAACAATTCACAGTACCAACCAAACACACAACTTCGTCCATAGTCCATCCCACCCCCGAACTCCTCGGACTCAGTCCGGAATGTCCAACCAACCAGTTCACAATAATATGAGTTAGTGCAAAAGTATATTTAAATCACAATAGTTCTTTGAAAAAATACTTACAGCACTATAATATGCTTTTCGAAGGATCACGGAGGTGCAAGAAGTGGTGACTCAGTAATGTAACAGTGTAAAATACACTGTGGCCGTGGGTCTCAAAAACTCACTTTTCAACGGAGACAAACTAAGACCCGAAATTGATAGGGTAGGGCCTAGAGAGGTCGGTGAAGCCAATGGTGGTAGTGGTTTGCCGTGGGTGGCGGCGCAAATGGTGGTTTTAAGGCCAAAAAGTTGAAATCAGAGATGGGCTTGGTTGTGCTTCACCGGTGACAGATCGGAGCCGGGGTTGGGTCCATTGGGTTGCTAAGAGGTCGAGGATGAAGTAGTGAAGGGATGGTGGCCGGAGGTGGCGCGACGGCAGCGTGCGAAGGAAGAGAAGGCCGCGGCTTCAAGCCATGCGTGGAGGAGAACGCCGGCAATGGAGGAGCTGAGATTTACGGGGAAGGGTCGCCGGCAAGTGGGGAGGTGGACAGAGGGGGCGGTGTCGGTCACCGGCGGCTCACGGCAGGGTGCTGGGTTGAAGAAGAAATCGGACGGGGCGAGAGAGAGAGAGAGAGTCGTGCGGGGTGGGGGGAAACTGGGGAGAAAAAGAAAAGAAAGAAAAGAAAAAGGAGAAAAAGAAAAATGAAGGGAAAGAAATGAGGTCCAATTCTCACATCTTGGGTCACAGAAAATGATCCAACGAAAATGATTTTAAAACAGCAAATCAATTAAATTAAATTAAACGTAATGATACAATGAAAATAAAATAATTAAATCCCACAATCAATTAAATTAAAAGAATAACAATTTAAATGTACAAGAGTAAATAAATATTAAGAAAACATAACAATTTAATTTTTCACAATTTAAAGATCATAAAATAAAACATTTTAAATATCCAATAATTATAAAATAAGAGAATAAATTTTTTAATTATTAAAAATAATCCTTCAGTGAAAATACACTAAAATACGGGGTGTTATAGCATATATCTATTTCATATATGGTTCTCACATGCTAGTATATGAAATTATTATATTTTATCGACTAATTATTATACAAATTATAAAACATATCTATGAAGTATATTCACTATATAGGTATAAGTAACTAGATTACATATTTTATATTTAATTATAAAAGTGGTATGCTTATATTATTAGCTAATACATATATATATATATATATGTATATATACATAGGGGTATGCATATATTTATAAATATGTGAATGAGTTTTAATGTAGTCGAGCTAACGAGTCGACTCGAGTATAAACGTGTAAGCCTTAACGAGGCTTAGTCGAGTTGAGTCGAGTTTTGTCGGGTATGTGTCATTACAAATCGAGTGGGTATCTGCTTTTACAAACAAGCTTTTTTTTTTTAATGAGTCGAGTTTTATTTGAGTTTAACCGAGCCAGTACCGAGCGGGCTATCGAACAGACCGATTCATTTATAGTCCTACTCACACCTAATGAGGTTGAGTACAACTCCCACCAAAATAGAGCTCCATGCTCACACCTGATGCGGTAGAGTACATCTCCCGCCAAAGCTGAGCTCCATGCTTACACCTAATGCGGTTGACTACATCTCCGGCCAAAGTAGAGCTCCACACTCACACCTAATACAATCAAGTACATCTCCCACCAAAGTAGAGCTCCATGCTCACATCTAAAGCGGTCAAGCACACCTCCTGCCTATCTCTCCAAGTTGAGCTCTTCACCACTTGGCACAAAACAAACAAAAAACCAAGGACTGAACTGGAAACCAGGTATCAATTTTCAAAATTTATTCTACAGATTATTGACTTGAAGATTCTAAAGGCCTTCTTTTCCAGTAATCGCCATTAAGAATTGCGAGCATCTGTAGGGTTCAAATCAACAGCCTATAATTTAGCCTCGAGATAAAGTCGAAAATCAAGCTAAGAGATAAAGACATGAAGAGATAGGACAAGTTGACTCGGACTTTTAAAATGAAAGGGATTCAAACTTCTAAAAGGAAAGGGACTCAGACTTTTAACAAGAAAAGGCTTCACAAGGCAAGTTGGAACTCTATATATATATATATGAGGAGATCTTCCACAAAACGAACGGACTCTCAACAAGCTCTCTCCGTAGAAGCTGCCTACACCAAACTTCACCACACACTTCAAAAGATCTCCCCTAAATTTGTCCATTGTATTGAGCGATATGTGAGCCATGAAAGATTGTAAAATCACCCATTATAATAAATTTTGCCCCCAAATAACCCGTGGATGTAGGCATTCTGCCAAACCACATAAATCCATGTGTCTCTTTTTATTTACTTTTATTCACTTATTTATTATTTATTATATGGATGAATGCGAAGAGTATAGTATTGAAGCCCAAATCTCCAACGTGGGTCGGTAATCATTATTTCCTCCTTTCCAGTCTGTTGTGCAAATTAAGGCATTAACAATGCGATTACGAATTGGCACAATCCATAGATTATAAGTAGTTGAAAGTCATAAATATATATATATAGTATCTTTTAGCGGAAATCATCAAGTAAACTCAACTCAGCAATTAATTTATCGTCCCTAAGTTGTATCATTACCCCTTAATTAATGTCATTGGTAAGTTTTTACTCTTTTCCACCACCCATGTCATTTCCCTAATTCGGCTAAGCCAATGTATTTTTGTCTCATTCTCATGATTGCCCCACCAAAATCTCTACACTATGTTGTATATATTCCCTACACAACACTAATTTTGGTAACATAAACACACTCATACAACACTATATAGGTATAGCTTGCATAACTAATTTAATACGAGTTTCCTTAATTTCCAACTTGGAGAGGAACTTTGCTTTCTAGCGTGTTAGTCTTTGTCATACCCTTCCTTCTATAGTACTTTTAAACGCTTCTATTCTACTATTTCTAGCCGCCACTATAGGCAGGTTAAGTTACTTTTCATTATGACCTAATCATATTTCTAATGCTTCTTCTTGACCATCTCCTTTGTGCTTTCGCAGATAAATATTAAAGTTTTTTCAGAATTCATCCTCTAACCCGAAGCTCCTTCTTACAAAGCCAGGAGTTGTTGCATTCTATCCCATTCAAACAAGTTTTCTCCATAGAGGAGTAAATTACCATTATACACAAAGAGCAAGTGGTTTATCGTTATCTTCCCCTAGCTATTGGGACCTCAGAAATCGAACTTTTTTCCTTTAGCATTATGGATCTATGAACTAAGAGCCTCAACGCACACTATAAATTTATATGGAGAATTAGGTGATCTCCTTGCTTATTTCTCAAGTTGTGTTGTAAGACTTTTGTCCCCCGTTTAAAAAGGATTGAGTAGGATGTAGATCCAATACACCGCATAACCAGAACAATCTAGCTGCTTTCAAACCCTATTTTCCCCATTACTTCCTTTAGAAACCTCCACTCTACTCTATCATACACCATACCCATATCTAGCTTTAATGTCATATATCTATTCCTACCATTTAGGCTCGTATTCATAGTGTTGGGCATAAATGCATATTATTGGTGGAGAAAGAATAGCAAGCTACCAATGGCGAAATCACGGGAGATACACATGATTGTGGGCGATAAATTCGAAGGATGAAATCCACGAGAGACATCATACTCAATAAGGAATCTCAACTGACAAAATCCATCTAAGATCGAGATTCATGGGGATAAATCTAAACCAGATATACGTGCCAGTAGGACACTATCAACAGCAGAGTCATGCTCCTAAAGGGATCATACCATATTGGGCACCTATAATTGTAACACCTAGAAACTAACTTTAGAAAACAAGACGGGAATTTCTAAACTTTTTTTAAAAAAAATATATATTTTTTCTTTCCCTTCCTAGGATATAAAAATTTCATAGTTAAAAATTGAGATATGCTTTATAAATCTTTATAAATCTAAAATAGAGTTTTGCAGCGGAATTTATTTAATTAAAGTTCTTTTATAAACATGAGTTCATACGTTACATAAAATACCTAGGCTTCTGTCACCTCTTCCTTGGGTCGTGTCTGCCCTGACGCTTTGTCCTCATTTCATTTTTGGATGGGGCACACATAAAAACAAAATGAGACGAGCACTCCGTAAGTATTACTTCATACTGTCAAAATATACTAACATAAGTTTCGTTCATGCATTTCTCATTCATATACATACTTTACATAAAACATTTTATTTTCTTTAAGAACATTACAAGGTGGGGTTTTTCTTTTTAAAATATTTTCATTCCTCAAAACATTTCCCACCTTGTACATTCCTTCATAAAACTAAAACATTTCATATATCCAATTATTCTGATCACTTTTCCTTTGGCCGGTAAACACTTTAACGCCCCGTGTATTAGGGTTAGTGGTCTTTTGGACTCAATTCCGCCCGTGGCCGTGAATTTGGAATTCCTCAGTCAGGGGACAGCACTAGGTGCACTACTAGTACTACTTACCTAGCATTGCAATCTATCCAGTTCATTGGTACCATCATTCATTCATTTAGTCATGGCTGTTAGGTAGCTTCATACATTAAAACATTCATTTCTTTTCAATCATTTCCTTTCCTTTTGTTTCATTCATTCCTTTCCTTTTCATTCATTTCATTCATCAGTCGATTTCATTTCATAAAACATCATTTCATAACATAAAACATAAAACCTCAACATTTCATTTCATGGAACATAAATATAATACATACTACATATAACATCCATTCACATGCACACAACTATTCTTTGGGTGCATAAAAAGGGGCTATCAAAGAAAGTCATTACATATTTATACTTAAATCTTAATACATTAGCATAGATTCATAAAGCACTTTCATTTTGAGAAAACATTTCATTTCCTTTCATTTCATAAAAGACCATTTTTCTCATAAAAACATTTTATTCCCTTTTCATAAATAAAACATTTCTCTTTCATTTCATATCTTTAGAAAACTTTAGAAGAGTATGAACATAATAATTACCTAGACTCAATGCTATTTGCATTTCATGCAGTCCATTCATGTGCATGTCAGATGGCAACCTACATGCATACATAACTTTCCATTATTTCTTTTCTATTTACAATAGATAAACATAGAATTGACATATTTAAAATACTCTAACTCTTAGTTCCTTATGTTTCACGGGGCTTAACCTTCAATTGATACTTTACTTAACTTCCTTTCACTTAAACTAGTCATGTCCAAATAACTTCATCAACTACTTGCATACATCTTCATGACCTTCTTGATTGTACAATTTACACCTCTAGGCATTCTTGACACCCTTTCATTGAACTTATACAAGTCATCATTAATTCCTTAAAGCATAACCTTTGCCATAAATCTTAGGCCTAAACTAGGAATCTAGAAACCGAACTTCATTTTCGAACTAATAAAGTGAGCTCATATGCCTCACTTAAATCCTCCAACCATCACTCACAAGTCTACAACTCAATACCACCTCACCATGAATTTTAACTAGAGTTACAATATCATTCCTCAAACAATACCTTTCCTCTATACACAATCCACCAAACATACACATGTGACATTCCTCTCTTATCACCTAAGATCAACATATAAACCATCTAAGTATCCACTTGTTCTTACAAACGCCATCCATACATAAGACATTCAAAGTACCAAAACATGTCCAATATAGAAACCAACATCATCATCATGCTTTTCAACTTCACTACAACTCCATCATTTAATCCCAACACTTGAAGACACTTCATCTCCATCCCAACTCCATATATTCACATCCATCGTCTCAATATAATTCAATTAGGTAGCATATTCCACAATCAAGCATAACCATGCAAATTACAAGCCACTAACATACTCAACATCTGATGCAAATGAACACAAAGATTAAACTTAAAATCTGTCCATACCATAAACTCTTGCATACTTAGCTCAACATACACTAACACAATTAAGATCATAAAGCTTAATAAGCTTCATACACATCCACAACAAATTATACGACCCAAAGCAAAATACCGCATCAATATTTAGAACCAAATTCATATCATTCCATCTCATCCTTCCATATACTCAACTTAAATCATAACAAATACTAAAAATTTGCTACCTATATATATATATATATATATCAATCCAACAAAAATATAAATATTCTATCCATCTAACACTTGAGCTCCTCACAACACCACTACACAACGAAATAGTCATTTAAACTTCATATTACATTCAATATGCAAAAAAAAAAAAATCAATCCACCCTACCTTCACAAACACTTTACTTAATATACAAGTCTCTTAGCAACACATACATACTTCCAAGTTACAACCCAATACAATGCACATACTCCATAACAAACTCCTAATCAATATATCACTTCCTCATAGTTACAACCAACACCTTCAACACAAACAAATCTGTCCAATTCATGGACCACATAGTCCTCATGTACACTCAAACCATAAACCATTGCATTTAAGTAAAAGCCAACTAATTCTTCAACTGAATCCATACACACATATAAATTAAACCCACTATCCATTTGGACTCAATATACCACAACCAACACCAAAAACACATACTAAATCCATAGCCCATTTAAACTCCATAGAAAACAAACCAACACAACCCCATACTTCAGAATCTCCATGATTCACCTATTACTCTACTACAATCCCAACCACGCCTCACTTCTTCTAAGTCTACCGCAATCAACACAATCATTATATATATCAAATTTGTTAATAATTTAACACAACACCATACCCATCCAAGCACATATAACAGTCTAGGAGAGATAAAGGGAATAGGGGTTATACCAAAACAATCTAGACATGGCTACTATGTTGCTTGGGGCTGTACCAAAGCAGAAGGACTCACTACATTGGGTGGTTAAGCATGGAGGCTCATGGTGGTCAAAGGTGAGTTGGGTGTAGCTAGGCGGTTCTGTGCCATGGCCAGTGGCTGGGCATGGAGGATTTAGAAGCTTCGGTGGGGAAAGGAAGTGCAATGGTGGCTTGCGGGTGGTGCTCGATGCAAAGGGGGCATGGTTGTGGTGTTGGTTGGTCAGGGATGGCGTTTCCTTGGTGGCTGATGGCGACTGAGAGATGGGAGAAATGGAGAGAGAGAGAGAGAGAGAGAGAGAGAGAGGGTCTACTACCAGTGCATGGGTTGGTCGGAGTTGGGAACTGGATGCGTGCTTGTGCTCGTGGTGCAGCTTCGTTGCTGCCCTTCATGCTGGCCGGTAGCTTGGAGCAGAGGTGAGAGGGAGGCAACATAGGGAGGGAGCTACCGAGAGAGAGAGAGACATATAGCGAGTCAAGTGCTGAGAGAGGGAAGAGGGGGTAGTTGCCTGCGAAGTGTGGTGGTGGAGGTGGTGTTGCCGACGACGACAATGATGGCTTGCTGGGGGTGTGCTGGAGGTCATGGGTGGGGAGATGGGACATGGGTGGGGTGTGGGGGGGGGGGGGGGGTGTAGAGAGAAGAGGGATTAGGGTCTTGGGCACTAATCTAAGCCCTACATTTGTGCCTAACTTAAATGCAAGGGTAGAGATCATTTGTTGAGAAATGGAAGGAATAAAGAGAAAGAAAGATTAACATAAATAAAATGACAATGAAATAAGTCCAAAGTAATCAAATTCTGTTTTCTTGATCCAAAAATAATATTTTTCATCATAAAATAAAATGATGAGTTTTAATAAATATTTCTAAGATAAATAAATCCATCTAAATAAATAGAGTTTTTAACATAAAATGAAATAATGAATATTAAATAATACTCTTAAAGAACTAAAATGATTTAAATAAAATGATTTTCTAAAACTATATTACTTTTGGGGTTCCAAAATATAAAGAGGTTTACTTGAAAATTAGATTTGTTTCAATAATACTAAAATTTACCCAATTTAAAACAATTTTGGACATTTAAAATATTTGAAGGATCTTAAAATACTTAGCTCAATTTAAAAATCAGCAGCTAAATTAAAATAATTTTTTGAGATTTAAAACGTATGGGCAAGACTTATTGCCAATCGAAAGGAAAAATGAGTAGTTGGTCACGAGAATTGTGGTCTTGAATGGGTCATATCATATAGAGCACCTCAGCCCTTATAAATAGACTCGCAGGTATATTCTTTATTAAGAAAATCTAATCTCTTTCTAACCTAACCATTAGAGGCATCCCTTACTGAGGTCCCTGAGGCTCTTTCTCTAATTGCAAGCATCGCTAAAAATTGCTTCAACACATAGGTAGCAAGATGACTATTGGTGATTAATTATTTTTTCTAGCTAAGATTTTATTTTAGTATTAAGAGTTTCGATTATTGGTACTTATTTTCTCCACGTAAAAAAATTGTTTCGCAACTTAGGGTTGTGAATAGAGCCGCTCATGTTTTCCTCTTTTGTTGTCATCTCACAGTGATGTTCATGATTATAATTTCCTACTCTTGCCATCTTTTGTCAATATTTCAATGTTGCTTCTTGTAATCATTTTAAGTGTTTTTAGCATCTAATGTAATTAGAGGGATGCTACTACTCATCATCCCACACCACGCAACTTACATATTTTAAAATTTTATTTTATTTTATTTATTATTTTATTTTATTCTTACTAAACTAATTGAGTTGTTCTACTCATCATCCATGCACAACATATTTGTTATGAAAAAAATAAAAGAGGTGTGGTGTGAGGTGGGTGGCATGCTAAGTAAAATTATTGTATTACTATAGATGGTCACAATTACCCTTGAATATGTGTGTCTCCTTACAATGTTGTTTCATATATAATAACTATTGCTAGTCACTGTTGTTATCATATATAATATTTTTATTAATATGGTTGATTATCATTATTATCTATATGCCATCATAATTGCCCGATGATTCTTTTAATGTCGTCGAACTGTTAATTCACTACAACAGAAAATGCTTTTTGCGACACTATTTGCAACGAAATTTTTTTTTCATGCTAATAATACCATTTGTTGCAATGTACATTCCTTTCTCTTTGCAAATATATACAATTATGACGTAATAATTTCCTTATAAAATAACCAAGGATCTGGTATGCAGATTTAGGTAGAAACAATTTTAAGACAATAGCAACGAAATTTATGTGTTGCAAAAAGTTTCTACAATTAGCAACGGTATAATTCACTGCAAAAACATGTTTCATCATTAGTAACACTATAATTTCATTCCAAAAACATGTATGCTCACAAGCAAAAACATGTATATATCCTCATTAGCAACGTTTTAATTTCGTTGCAAAAACATGCATCCTTATTAGCAACGGTATATTTTCGTTGCAGAAACATGTTTCCTCATTAGCAACAGTTTAATTTTGTTGCAAAAACATGAATCCTCATTACCAAAGATTTCAAATTTCTTGCAAATTAAAAATTATTTTATGTAGCTTTCCTTCAATTAGCAACAAATATATATATATATATATATATATATATATATCATTACCAATGAAAATGAATTGTTGCAAAATCTTTGGTTCCCTTATTGGCAACAATTTGAAATTTGTTGCTAATTAAAATTTAATCTTATATATATCATTACCAATGATTAGTTTCATTAAAAATATATCTTCCCTCATTAACAACGATTTGAAATTATTTGCTAATTAAAAATTAATTTTACAAAAAATTGGTACAACTACCAACGATTTGGACTCCGCTGCAAATTATTACCAACAATATTGTTTCGTTGTAGAAAAACTTCCCTAGCAGTGATCTGAAATTCGTTGCCAACATCAAATCATATATACAAATTCCTTCGATTACCAACGATTTCGAATCATTGCAAATCATAAAACTATCTTACCAATGATATATGTTCGTTGCAATTAAGCAAAGCAAAACTAACAACTATCACCAAAGTCGATGTTTCCGAGGAGTACTTAAAAGGTAGGGTTGGTAGGATGAGGGGTCGTTCGTACACATCGTTCGAACAACACTGCTTTAAGGTCGTTAAAATGTGTACAATTAGGAGTCATTTCATTCGAATCTCAAATGTAAGTGAAAGTTGCACCATTTGGATGAAATATTGTTCGAAGGTCCATTCGAGCGCCTCTGTTGCTGAGGCATGAGACACCATAAACAATTAAGAGTTAGTTCATTTGCAACAATTTAGAAAGCTCATTGCAAGTAAGTATTGAAACGATAGTTTCTCATTGCAAATAATATTTCCAACGGGTTTTCTAATTCATTGCAAATGAACGGACTCTTATTTCTACCCAAAGATTAAAGTGGGAAATAGATGTAGGGCTAGGATTACATTGCAAAAACCCTAAATCTCCTTCTCTCCTTCCTATTCTTTCTTTCACTTTCTCCCTCCTAGCGCCATCTCCCAATTTCTCTCTTACCCTCCCCTGTGCCACGCTGTTTTTAGTGGCCCCACCTACAGCGTCACTCCTTGCGGTGATTACCCATTTCTCCTTCTTATCCTCACCCTCATCCCATGGCTCTCTCTTCCCCCCTCTTCTTCCTCCCCCAACCCATGCTCGCAGCAAGCAGTAGCAGCATCGCCTCCAGCCACTAGCATAAACACTCACAACTGCACCAACCCAGTAATGAAAATGGGAAGATATATCAATGGACTTCATAGTCAGACTACAAAGAACCTCAACAGGTAATAACTCTATTTGGGTCATAGTTGATCGCCTAACAATAAGTGCTCACTTTTTGCCGGTGAAAAATACTGACCCCATGGAGAAGTTAACATGGTTGTTTCTATTCGAAATAGTACGACTACATGGAGTTTCAAAGACGATCGTATAGATAGGATATATGTTTTCGTTTCTGGCAAGGCCTTCAGGACGTGTTGGGCACCAAGGTGAAATTCAGTAGTGGCTATCACCCTCATGCTAATGTGCAAATTGAACGGACAATCCAGACTCTAGAAGACATGTTGAGAGCCTACGTTCTGCAAAGGAAATGCGACTAGGAGAAACACTTTCCCCTAATAGAATTTGCTTACAATAATAGCTTCCAACCCACCATTCAGATGGTGCCCTATTAAGCTTTGTATGGAAGGAAATGTATATCTCCCTTATACTGGGATGGAGTAAGGGAGGGAAAAATTTATGGTATGGAGATCCTGCAAGAAATGAAGGAGCAAATTCAGTTAATAAAATAAAGGATGAAGGCTACCCAAGATAGACAGAACAGCTATGCCGTACGTCACAGAAGGAACCTCAAATTTGAAGTTGGCAACTGGATCTACCTCAAAGTATCACCAATGAAAGGAGTATTTTGATTCGGGAAAAATGGGAAGTTAAGTCCAAGATACATAGGACCTTATAAGATATTGGAAAGAATAGGATTAGTCACTTATAGACTAGATCTTCCAGTTGAATTCCAAGGAATTCACAACGTGTTCCACATATCTTCCCTCAAGAAGAGCTTCGAGAAACAAACAACAACAATTATAGATACGAAAAATATTTCGCTACAACCCAACTTATCTTATAAGGAAATCCCTATTCAGATGGGAAAAAGAAGTTGACATGAAGACCAACTACCCTTATTTGTTTGGCTTGTGATTTGTGTGACATCGCATTGTATCATGGCATCCGCATCCATTCATGCACACTTGGCATCCATCTCTCTATGACCTAAAATTCCTCGTTATTTACAGCATCACCATGGCTAGTAACAAAAGAGTCAATCGACGATCCTACATGACCTCACATCAGTTATGGAGAATTAGATATGAGCAACGACGGAGGCAGAACCATATGATAGACTCCTATTGGACTCAGCAAGAGAGATTAGAGTACCACTGGACACACATTCTTGATCATGATGGGCCAAGTAATATCAACACTCGGAGAGCCTTACCTTAGGAGGAGAGACAGCCTTATGAGGCCACTAAGTGGATGGGTGAGACCAGTGCTCGTTGTCTTAGACACCATGTCCACTCGACCGGTCCCGTTGCACCCAATCAGCTTGAGTCTAGAGGCAACAAAATGACGCCAGGAGCAACCATATCTTACTCCCCCACCCACTGACACGTCTGAGATGTTTGATTCATCATCAAGTACAACACGCTTTTGCGAAGAAGGGGGGATCTAGAGTTGGATAGCGATGAAGTCAGGCAATGGAGGACTAACGAGGAAAGAGTCAACACTTTTTCTGACTTTGAGGAGGATGAGTACTATTACCACAAACAGGACAAGGAGGACACTGAGGACCCCTCTTCGAGCTTCGAGCCAGAGAATAGTTGGTGAGTTACACTTAGCCCTGTTTGTTGCATGCCTGTGTTATTGCAAAGACCCCGATTACAAGGATGAAATATTTTCTGTAGGGAGGAGGGATGTAACACCCTGCCTAAAAGGCCCTTAAGACCTAGCCAATAGCTCCCTTAATCTCGGTTAGTTTTTTTGGGTTATATATATATATATATATATATATTTGGTTATTCATAACATTAGAGTCATACCTCAAACTTAGCTAGAAGTGTTGGGAAGGTTTTTAATACGTTATTATGGTTTGATTACCATAGGACCACTAGTGAAGTGACATTTGGCATTACTTTTGGGCTTAGAAAGAGGTTAAATATGGGCTGTCTCATAATTAAGCCCAAGAGTGACTTTGGAGTTGTACTCAACCAAGAATACCTAGACCCATTACAATATTTGGTGTAAGAGGCCTTCCTTGAGGAGAAATTAGGATTTAGGACCAAGTGTGAGAAGGACTTGAAGCCTTTGGGCCAATGTTGGTGTTAGTAAAGACCTTAGGCCCCAACCTTGGAAATATATACTTTTTGGACCCAATATTGGTTGATCCTTGAAGCCCTTATTAAGACCCAAATCTGGCCTAAGACCCATTCTTTAACCCACTCCAAAAGCCCACATCAAAGCATTTTCACAAAAAGGCCCATCAAGCCCAACAAGGCCCAAGCCTTGTCTTCCAATTTTTACACTTTTATTTGAAGCCCACATGCATCATATCATTGGTTTCCCACAAGTCCATATTATACCTCACGCCCCTAAGGATTTCTTTAGACCTAAATTAAGTTTTAAACTTGAGTTAAGAGCATTAATCAACTTACACACGATTAGTGATCTCTAAATCATGTTTTAAGCTTAATTTCTCACATTTTCTATCTGAACCCTATTATTTTTATTATTTTTTTCATCATTCTTAGACTAAATTAGAATATTAGTCTTGATCCAACACATGTCATTAGAAGCAAAGACATGTCATTACCCAAAACATCACAATTGGCACCTTGACTCATCACTTGGTGTATTATACCAATTCAGCCCCTAGCCCATGCCAATTACACCTTTTTCTCAAGGGCGTGTTTATCTTTTAACCCCTCACATTAGCCCCTTTAGTTCAGTTGGTGTGTTGGTCATTTTGGCTCCAAGGAACCAAACCACAAAGAGTCAACCGGTTCCATTGGAAGTCTAGTTGAAGCCAAACCAAATGGCTTATGTTTGGTTGCATTTTTGCACTTGGCTGAACCACCACACACACACCACATCCCTCCTCCTCCAATCCCCAAGAGCCCCTCCAGTCATCATGGTGAGTCTTGACTCAAGGCACCCCAAGTAGAGCCAAAAATCGATTGGCTTTTGTGCAATGCATCACTCGGCAACCACCCCACACTACCCTCTTCCATAGACTGAACACTCATCATCAAATGGCAGCCAATCTCTCCACCTTCCACCTCCTAAAAATGGCATCAAAGAGTGTCATTATACCTGTCCAGATTTTCACAACTCTACCCGGCAGCATCATGGCATAACTTCATGTCTTATTTTCAATTTTTTCTCTTCCTTCTGCACCATGGCAGCCCTACACCCTTAGCCTCCTTGCAACACCTAACCATGATGAGATCATGGTGGCTCAGAGCACTATTCACCACTTGCACAAAGATGACAGAAATCTAGGAGTTTCACTCATCACCACCACTGCCTACTTCCACCACTCACAAGCCCCTCCATTGTCGTGCCTCTCACCCCTCACCCCTCCTGTGAACACTATAAATATCCCCCTTCACCCCTTACTTCCTCACACCAATTCTCAAACCCTCTCTTGAGTTCTTGAGAGCTCTTCTCCTCCTAGTGTGCAAAAGAGTGAAGCCGAGTGAGTTGTGTGATATTCTTGAGTGTTCTTGTGTTGGGAGCTTTATGGGTCCCGACTTTTGTAAGTATTCTTGATTAACCTCTTGCAAAGTAATGGAATGATATGTTAAGTATCAATTTACGGCATTAGAATGAGGTTTGGATTGTTTTAATTGAGGAATTACCATGCTTAGTTCAAAACCAGGTCAAGTGGAGATCATTGATTTCATAAATTATTTTGGGTAAAAGTTTAGCCATGGCATGAATTGTTATGATTTTTATTTGTTGCATAAATGTCTTAGATTGAATCTTGAAGGTATAATTTTGGAATTAGAAGCATGCCATAGTAGTTTTAATTTCTAATTTGTGTTGATCATTAAGCATGCATGGGTTTTGACTAGTTTAAGTTAAACCATGAGGTTTTAATTTATTTTTTATTTTTTTGACGTAGGGTTGAATAATGAACATTTAAAAAATATTTTGATTGGGATAAAAAGGAAAATTCATGATTTGATTTCAGTTTTTGAAACTTTTCTTGATGAAAAATACTAGAGATATCATGCATGCTTAAGGGTTAGATTAATGGTGATTAAGGACTTGATCAATGTTTTAGTGTTGGGATGAGCTCATAAGACCTAAATCTAAGTTTTAATTTATCCCTAAGGTTATAATCACTATTGGCAGTTGATGAATCTAAGCACACATTGCACCCATAGAGGTGAATAGTTAAAAACATCTAGGCCCGAAGGAATTGCATGCCACGGGTTGAGTATGTTTAGCATAGTTTCACTTTGAATTTTATAATTCTAATGGCATAGATGATTTTAGAATGTGGAAAATATGGGTTTTGTAAAGTTTGGTTATATTTGGGGCTTACTGCAAATAGTAAAAATTTAGGGCCTTAGTTCCAATTTTGGAAAGTTTTGGGTATTTTTGTAAAATTTTGAACCCTTTTTATTATGAATCTCATCCTTAGAAACTCAATTCCTAACTTGGTATAACCTATTTACAGCCGTCACAATTTTTCCAAACTCAGGCAATTTGTAAGTTGGCCTCTAACTTACACATTGATAAGTTATTTATGATTTATTGATAAATTTCACATTCATGTTATAAATATCATTTTAAGCATGAAACATCATATTATATTTTACCCTGAGTACATAACTACTTGCCTACATGACATGTGCACTTTTCATCATTTGAACATATTTCACTAACGATCATTTTCATAAACGCATGTCATGAAAGAAAATTTTTCAAAGGATTGCATGAAAAGAAATTTTTGTCACGACTCCAAAGGATAGGGTGAGGAAATTATCCTAGTGGAACTCCTCTGTCCACTCTAGAGTGTTTAACTCCTGGAGTGATAACCCCTAGGTTGACGAAAAATAATCAATGAGCTTCGAATGAGTTCCTTTTAAGGAAACTCGGAGCGAAATCAAATGTTATGACACCTAAAGCTAGTAGGTGTATATATTACGATGTTATGATGATGTTATGTTATGTTATCAATGCATTGAGAACGAGTTTGAAGATAACGTACTCTCAATGTAAGTTTTACTAAGGTCACCAGCAGGTACACACAGTGTATATGGGAAACTGTAATAATACCATACATTATGTTGTCAATTGCTAAGTACAAATGTTATTGCTAGTAACGATGCTTCTCATTGATGAAATGTCAAGTTTTTTTTTTTTTTTTTGGAAAAATGTTTTCTGTAAGAAAATATGCATCAAAGTCTTTCTGAAAAATTTTGAGGAATTTGGATAGGAGACAAATACGATTTTTTGCATAGCATGCATTCCATGTTTATTATTTATCATGCATAATTTATCTTTGTGCATATTGGTTGTTTAACTTACTAAAATTTCTAGTAAATTTCACCCATTGTGGATCCACTATCATTCCACTTGGAATGATAGAAGTTGTGCCAGGAACCAACGAGGATGGACCAGATGAACTAGTGGATCCGGCTAATTGAGGAGGAGCCGAACCTCTAGAAGATATTCGACCCTCTTTTAATGTTTATAGCTCCAACCCCCTTAGAGTGCATGATGTAGTTAATCTAATTATGGAGACTTGTTTGTATTAAGGATCTGCTACCTCATGACTTTGAACTTATGATGATTATGAATGACATTGGAATGTTTTAGTTTATTCTGGCATAAATTTTATTTAGTCGCCCTTATTTTACTGCGATTATTGCATACTACTAGATGCATTTTAGAATGCATTGCATTAACTGTCATGAACGGGGGTATATAACCATATATTACATGTTCTGACGCTCTAAGTCTTCGTTCCATCCAAACGGAGGTTGGGGGTGTCACACTTTGTCCTCATTTCTGTTCCTGGGAGGGGGAGGGACATACAGAAAAACAAAATGGATCGAATACTCAGTCAGGGTCGGCTCAGTAGATTTTGAGGCCTAAGGCAAGAATTTAAAATGTGACATTTTCTTGTATCAAAGTATATTTTTATTTAAAAATTATTCTTCTTGTTTTTTGAGATGCAAAATTGGTAATTAAATTTTTATATTCAAGTTTTTCTAATATTTCATTCTCAATTGATAATATGGTTAGAATGCTTACTATGCTTATGAATATTCTAGAATAAAATAAATATTAACATAAAATAATATAACCTGGTTTAGAAAATGGGATTCACTTTTATATAATAGATGAGCACCACTTTTTATATAAAATTGTTAATCTGCACAATAAAATAAATATATTAATATTAATATTTAAAATCAATAAATAAATTATATATTATAGAAGTTGAAAAAAAACACAAAATTTAAAAAAAAAAAGTCAAAGAATATGTGGCCCATGGGCCATGTGAATCTATTGTGAAACGTCTGGTCGTTGTGGTCGGTTTAAGTGTTGAAGAAGAAGACAATAAAAATAGAAAACAAATAATGTTCTAGAAACTAGAAGACAAGTCACGTGTCTGTTTTATTGCCACAAAATTTTACTCTATATATAACACAAATTTTTCAACTTTACCATTACTTTCGTCGACTATAGCACAACAAAGATGTCGTTCAACGTCTGCAAGTGCGATGCAACGATGGGAGAGGTTGCCAGTACCTAATACAAGTAAGATGGATGCAAGAGAGTTAGAGATTAGAGACTGTAGACTGGAGTCTAGAGTCTAGAGTATAAGAGAGATGAAATAAAATTTATAAATTTTAAGTATAAAATAAGAGTTCTTGAAATGTTCTGAAATTTTTTTTTGACAGATAGATTGGAACGTCGTTTTTGAAATTTTATTGGAATTTTTGGCTTTTCTAAGTGAAGTTTCAGAATCTATATAAAGCTTGTTAACGTCTATATTTTTTTACCGTGCAGTTGAGAATTAGTTTTTTTCCAATTTTCAAGGTTAACATCGTTTAGTTTAGATTTTTTTTTAATTTTTTAATTAACTTTTAATAATTTTGGGCCTTTTTTTATTGCGGGGCGCAACCGTCTAATTCGCGTTATGGAACAGCAATCTTGTATTCAATAAGCATTACTTTATATTGTAAAAATATATTAATATATATTTTTATTTATGTATTTATCATTTTTTTTATATACTTTATATAAAATATTTATTTCTTTTAAAAATATTATAATGTGAGATTTTTCTTTATAAAAATTTTCTCATTTCTTTGAAAATACTATTCTCTTGATCCAATTGTTGATAATGGTAAGCAGCACCCCGCAAAAGCTTTACGTTTTACTTTTGTGCGCTTGTTTTCTCTCACGTATACTGCGCGTATCTCTTACTTTTTCTGGATCCAGACACGACCAATTGACTTGAGTACCAAAAAGCTTCTTTCTTTTCACCTAATAATGCCATTCCACCCCAACTTTTATTAAAGCGTCTCTCTCTCTCTCACACACACACAAAGACATCCGCAGACCGGCACACAGACTGAGATCAGCACGTGAGAAAGCAGGAAAGTTTATCAAGTCCTCGTTTAAACCTTGAGTTGAGTTAAAATGAATTTAATTTTTTATAAATAATAATAAATTAAAATAGATTGTGAGTTTTATAGAATTCATTTAAAATAAATTTAGATATATTTATAAAAAAATTAAAAAAAAATTATGAATATCACATGTAAAGAAATATTGAATTAAAAATAATTATAAATTTTACATGTAAAATAGAGTTGAGTTTAATTGAGCTTAATAATTTAAAAATAATATATTTAAATGTTAAATTTAATTTAAAATTAAATTAAACTGAATTGATCTCAATTTAATCTAAACTATAAACCGGTTCTAAACGTACGAGGGCGGTGTTGGAGAGAGGGGACGAAAGATTTAGGAGAGATTAATTTAGAGGTAAAGAGAGTAGGAACGAGCTGAGACTGCACTCGTAGTTGGGATTTTTCAAGGTTAGTAACTACTTTTTTATTAACTATTTATTATTTATAGTGTATTTAAATTTTTTATTTTTTATCATTTTTTAAAATATTTATTTAAATATTTTTAATTATTAAAAAAAATTAAAAATATATAATTTTATTAATAGTTATTTCTTCTACTATTAAATAAAATAAAATGTTAAAAAAATTAAATATAAAAAATAATAAATAAATAATAAAAGGAGGACAGTAACCATCATTATCTATTTTTAAATGTGTTTAATAGTAGCATTAATTAGAATATAAAATACAAACAATTATTATTCAATAATGGCATTCTCGACAACCTGGGTTGGAGATGCAGGGATTTGACATTTACGTCTTGTTTCTTTCCGCCCTCTCACTTTAACACAATTTTCAAGACTACAAAAGCGTTGAAATCTGGAGCCAGTATCGTCCTCTCCGTTTGTCACCCTGATGTATACAGCGAAGGGAAAAGGGGGAGAGAGAGGAAGTGAGGCTGTAGCATGGCAGCTCATGTTCCGGGAGTACAGTTTAGATAAAACAAGCAGAATGTTCAAAAAAATAAAAAGTAGAATCTTTGTTCATGGAAAATACCTTAGTTAAGGTCTGGTTCAAAGTGATTTTGGTTCTTCTATCTACCGCCATTTGAAGCCCCATGGAACGTTGTTTTTCAAAGAGTGATAAAAAATACTGACAACTTGATGCATACCCTAGTACTGAAATTGTGGATTGAAAGTATCAAAACTTGCAAAAACCCTGCATGAGACTTGATCACTTGCCTAAAAACATGATGTTATACGGCCTGCATGCAGCAGCTGTTGTTTCAAGATATATAGGTCTATTCATTTATTTTCTCTGCTCCTTTCCCACATATTAGAGTATATATTTTGTGATATATATAATATGAAAAATGTTATATATATATATATATGTAATATATAATCAGTTATTGATACGTTACAAATTATAAAATTTTAAATTTAAAAAAAAATTAATAAAATGAATATTATAAATAAAAATATGAGTAAAATTGTAAGTACATATAATATTATTTATATAATATTTGTATCCGAGATCTTAATGGGCAGGCACTTGGTTATTCTAAGAATTATAAAGAGCGTCTGATTAAAATTTTCTTGGCTTCTGAACTTTTAGATCAGGACGATCTGTTTGGCTTGTGGACCACAGATAATTAAATTAATTAAAAAAATCATGAGTTAAAACTGTCCCCCATTAGAAAAAAATAACAATCCTATAATTTAAATAGATGCATCTAATTATAGATGCATTTATCGATCTCATTTGTTTAACTCATTTTCCGTACAATTGATTGGCACGAAAAGGACATAAAATCAGTCTAATGCCAAGAAAATACAACTGTCTTCACAAGTGCAAAATTTTCCAGTAGTAGTAGTAGTACAACTACTGCCTCTTCAATTTCAAACGAACATCACGTGAAATATGCGATACAGATGTTTATTGCTGCTCACGTCAAGTCTACTCAGCTGGTGGCTATTTACTTACTTGAAAAGATCAATCTGGACCCTTATCATGTATAGGTTCTCCATCCTTGCTTCGGCTTCGTTTGACAAAGTAACCTTCTTTGACAAACGATGCCGTCAATAGGCATGAGTTCAACAATAATGAAAAAATATTTTTTTGATACTGATTACGTACTATAAAAAAATTATTTATTAACGATTAATTAATTTTAGCAAAATGATCAT
Organism: Juglans microcarpa x Juglans regia; assembly: GCF_004785595.1. NCBI lineage: Eukaryota > Viridiplantae > Streptophyta > Magnoliopsida > Fagales > Juglandaceae > Juglans > Juglans microcarpa x Juglans regia. The sequence goes on from NC_054595.1 coordinate 7,714,433, forward strand.
TTATAATTAAAATTAATTATGATTAATCTTTTAGTTACAATAAATTAGTCACAAAAATTTATTTTTCTTGTAGTGACGTTAAAATTACAGCAGATGCAATACTCTATTTTTGCATTTAGGTTTGAGGTAAAATCGAAATCACTCGTTTAGATAGATAGATAAGATGAGAAATATGTAAATAAAAATAAAATAGACTCTCAGATTTCCAGCCAACAGATAGAGAGACGATCATAAAACTAATTTACCAAGAAACATTGACAAAAAAGCAAAAAAAAAAAAAAAAAAAGACAAAGAAAAAGGAAATTAAGGACCCATATGTTTTACAATCCACTTTTATTGTTTTATTTAAATATGACAATTGCTTGTGTAGAGTATCCATCATATTAGCAACAAAATAGGGAACTAAATTATCCAAGATGAGGTGCAGATCGACAAATTCATATGTTTTTTTTTCTTTGTCATGTTTGGAATTTGAGGCAATAAGGTGCATACAATGTGGTTACTTTTTTTTTTTTTTTTTTTGTCATTTTTATTGGTAATTGTTGTAATATTTAGGGTAACTTTGATATAAATTATGAATAAAATATTTATACTCGCATACTTCTTACAATTTAAAGGTGGATACAATTTTTATATGAATTTCACTTTATTTAATGCTCATTATAAAAAAAATAAGTATTTATGATGAATTATTTGTTATGATAAAAATTATTTGTTATAAAAATAACGGTTTACAAATAAATATTTTTTGTGTAAGGACTCGTAAAATAGGAACCATCATTTACATTAGAATTGACATTATTTAGATAATAGCAAGCATTAGGATAATAAAAGAATAGAAAATGTGACCCGAGTAAAAGGGCGAAAAAGAGAAATCCATAGAGTGGACCCCTAATGCCCATCTGTCGGTCATCTCCCTGCCCAAAAATGACACGCCAGACGAGGGTCCCCTCGTTTTCATGAAAGTGAAAACAACAAATAAAGTGACATCTTTTTAGCTGCTTTAGTGTTAATGATTCAAATCTATATTTTTATTTTGTGTTATACAAACAAGTTGTAAGGTATTAAATAGTTTTCCATTATCGGGAAGCTCAAAAAACCCAACCACTCCTCTGACTCATTCCTAACCCCTCCATCCCTTTTGATTCCTTTTCCATTCAATACTTTTTACAACACCATTAATTTATAATTGGATCAAATATTGTACGTTTATCAAAATCTTGCCGTCCAAAAGGGGTCACATTTCCAATGCTACGTAGTCATGATCGTAGTCTACGTATGCTTGATATATGACACCATCAACCATCATAAACCCAAAATCTAATGGTGGCTTTCCGTGTTTGTAGAACTGATTGTTAAATTGTTTGGTGAGTGCGTGTACGAGGTGTGAATGTACATCAAGTATCTTCTACCAAATCCAATGGTGGATGTATGTATATTAAACAGTATCAAGGATATTTATAGTACAGAGAGATAGAGAGAGAGGTTGCATGGGGTCGTGGTCATTTCCGCTGGAAGTGAGAACCCAGCTGTTAGGGTAGAGCCTGCACCAATCTTTTGTCTTTTTTAGCGCTGGCTTTGCGCTCTTTTTTACTCTTCTTATAACTCTGCCATACCATGTCATTCTCACTCAAAATCACCACCACCAATCCCCATCTCTCTCTCTCCCTCTCCCTCTCACTCTCTCTTAATGGTCGGCGACACACTTGGGGGGAGACACACACTCTTCCTCAGAGTTGAAGATCATGATATGTGAAGATGGGGAAGCCTTGTTCTTTTGAGGGGAATGTTGTCTGGCTCGAGGACAATTTGTTTGATCCTTTTTTTGTTACCTGTAGTCAATCTAAATATACGGCTACCATAGCTGATAACTCGTGATAATATGTGGATCATGTTTAGTGTCGTCGGACCAGGCTTCATTCCCCCCAATTTTATGCTTCCATGGATCTATGCCAGGGCTTTGATCATGGGCTACATGCAAAGGTCTGTCTTCTTTCCTTTTTCTTTCTTTAATATACTGTAGTGGGTAAAGTTTAGGGAATCATTGGCATCATGGGTTTTTGTTTCTAGAGCGATTACGGATGTTATTTATGTGCAGATTGGTGTAATGATGGAGTATTTTGACTATCTGTTTGCATCGTTACTCTTTTTTATTTCCTTCTTCTGATCACGTTATGATGTTCTTGTCAGTCTAAGCCCTTTTATCGGATCGATCATTACAAAGATTTTCCTCGTGATGCCTTTCAGTATCTGATCTGTCTGTTTCTGCTATTTTCTTTTTCAGATCTGGTTTTGAAATTTGCTAAACATTCCCCTCCTTTTCTCTCTCCTAGGGTTTTATTGTTAATTAGATTTTGACACTGATCTCAAAATCATTCCAAAATAAATCTGTCGTAAAAGGCATGATAAGCTATCATATGTACAAACTGAAAAAGCAAGCTGCTTATGATACCCTTCCCTGTCGATGTTTAAATTGTCCATTTTCTTATTTGTTGAATAAATATCGTTGGAAGGTTAGGCATTCCTAGATAGTTATGAGTAATTTTTAGATATATGTTCAAGACTATTTTATCTCCGGAGGTAAATAACTTATATGGAGAGCTTTGTATTCTCCGCCCGGCCCTTTGATTTTACACTTGCGCTTTTGATGAAAGAAAAACAATGGCCTTTACAGAGTGCAAGTAAGATACAACAAATTCAGCAGTATCTAGGGCTTTGGTTCGTGTTTAAGCTTGACAGGGTCATGATTTGTGCAGATTACTCCTTAATTAATTTTGTGTTGTTGTGCATCTTCCTTACATCTTATGATATTCCCCTTTCTCTGTACATGTATCATTTGTAATTTTGCAAAGCCTGCATGTGTAACGTGTTGATTTATGCGTATATATGCTGGTAATGTGCTTGTGAGAGAATGAGTTTTGAAGAAAGCTAGCAACTTGCCTTGGTCTTGAAACATTGGTCATTCTTAAAAAATGTCACATTCCTCCTTATCCTTCTGTGATTCTATCCTTTTGAATCATGTTTTCCTTCTGATTTTTGAGCACTAAAGCATCACTAGATTCTGAAAGTAGTAGAAGAACAAAAATGAAAAGCAAGTCTTTCAGCATTAAGCAGGTGGAACATGCCTCTAAAAAGTGAGTAAGCACCAGTTAAGTAGTAAACCTTTATGTTTCTTTCTCTTTGAATGACTTTGTTGGTTCTTTTTCGTAATTTTTCACTGTGCTTTTTCATTTTCTAAAACGCTGTGCAATGAAAGTTCATAGATCAAAAATAGCTGGCTGGCCGTCAGAAATGTAGGACCAAATGTCAGTTTTTCTTCTGTTTGTTCAAGCTATTTCTACTTTGTGCATTGTTCTTTTTTACTACTATTTATCTAGTTTTAGCTACTTACATCGTTCGTGTTGGCTATTAGGGTGGTTTCCTTTATTTTTCAGCCTTTCCCGATATTTGAATAGTTTTACAAAGTAACGTTACATATGATCATATAATAGTATATAAACCTCACGTAGTCACTTTAAAAAGAATAGTATATACTATTAAAAAAATTAATTTTTTTTTCTTATACATATTATATTTATTATTTTTTCAAAATAATTCTTGTAATTGCATTTCTGGTTTCTTTTCTGCAAATGCTTTCACTTAAAGCCTTTTTGGAAACTGCGTCGATTTTGTCTCCCTTTGCTTTTCACTGTTTTAAAGTCATCATTTTCTGTGACTGCTTTGAATGATTTGCTTTACGAGTGAGAGAGAGATCATGTTTGAGAATTCCCTAAAATCATTGATATGCACGCGACTTTTTATGAACAAAAACATCAAGTGTGTACAAATTGACCACAGAGTTTAAAAAGTTTTTGAAGATTTTGGACCCTTAATGCATGCATGGGGAAGCTAAGGTCTATATATGATCAGTTTCAGCATATAGGTCGTACGTCGATGTTTGAAATTGAGCTGATTACTGAAATAGGATAGTTAAATCAAGCTTACCCCCTGCAACTTTGTTGTGGAATCCAAGGTAACTTTAATGTGACCGACCTTTTTCCCCAAGTCTTGTGATTGACCCCATTTTGTTTGCCAACCTTTAGGCTTTACTTCTTCTCTCTCAGACTACTCTTTCCCCAATGCTTCCTTTTCTTTTTGGTCATTGTGTAGGCCCATGCTGGTGATGTGAATTTAATTACTGTCCCTTCATCAACTAATAGAAACTTGAATCTCTTTGAAACTACAAGTATGGGTGTAAATTTAAACTTAGAAATGAAAAATCAATTCGGTCCGATTGGTTGGATGGGTTTGGAATTGGTCTGGTTTGAAATTGATTCTTGAATTATGCAAACTGAATCAGTTCAATTTTAGTTCTACGATTTTTTAGATCGGATCGGTTGAAAAAAAAAATATAAAAATTAATATTTTATATATAATTATATGTGAAATTTTTATATATAATATATATAATTATATATTATATATGAAATAATTTATAATTTATAACATAAAATATTAATCTTAAATATGAATATTTATAATTTGTTTGATTATATCATATATTATTAATATAATTATATATAAGATAATATTATTATAATTTATAAAATAAAAATTTAATCTTGAAGATGAAAATTTAATTGCTCATATGCTTTAAACATAAAATATATATATTAAATTATATTATATATAGTCTAATATATTATATAGCTATAAAAATATATAAGTTTATGACTAATACTAATATATAATTATACTAATAGTATAATATTAATACTATTATATAGTCTAATATATTATATAGCTATACTAATATATAAATTTATAACTAATACTAATTTTTTTACTAAAACAGAATTTTTTAGTAGTGCAGATTTTGTAATATGAACAAATTTTTAGAACAGATTTTTTGAAGCAGTTTTTTTTATTAACAGATTTTTTATTTTTTAATGACAAACGTACATTTTAAAAAATTGGAAAACTGGACCGGACCGGAGCAGAAACCGGTAAAATCGGAGATACCGGTTTAGAAAGGTAACCGATGCGTAATCTGTTTTAGAAAATACAAAACCGGTATATACCAGTTCGATCTTAAATTTTGTCCAAAACCAGACCAGACCAGTTACACCCCTAATTACAAGTATTTGTACGTGAGCAATGGTTTCTCACACTGAATATCTCATAAAAATACATGCAATATAAAAATGAAAAGTAGTTTAAGGATTGGATAGTGAGATAAAATGAAATGATTTTAAGTGAAATAAATAAAATATTTTTAAATATTATTTTTTAATATTATTATTGCTTTAAGATTTGAAAACAAAGTTGAATTATTTATTATATTTTGTATAAAAATTTGAAAAAATTGTAATGGTGAGATGAAATAAGATGAGATAGGTTGAGAGTGTTTCTGTATCCGAGAACTAATTGTTTTGCATGCAAGTTATAATTTTTAATATTATTGGTGCAAACTGCTAGATTAGATTGATTCATTTGCTCTAAACCTTTTAATTTGTGTATACGAGGAAGAAAGCAAGAGTTGGGTTTTTTCACATAAATTTTCTTGGTTTCTTGTAATCAAGCATAGGAAAAAGAAATTGATTTGTGCCAATTCGAAGTCAAAAGGCCAGAGATCAGCAATTACAGGTTACTTGAGGTGGAAACACATACAGATTAACTGCTCATTATAATTTACATGAAACGTCTGATGTGTCCATTGTTATTTTTCATCGCACTCTGATAAATTTTGCAAGAAATTAGTATTTCCTCGAGATCGAGAGTCGTGATCATGATACTGGAAATGTATTGGACTTACCAATTTCTAGAGCCCATTGTACGATTTGTATGGGTTTATGCTTCGGTAAGAAATTGCGGCCCTTTTAACTATATATATATATATATATATATGGAAATGTTAGGGAGGCCGTTTAATTTGCTCGATTATTTTTTTTCCCTAATTTTTTATACTTAGTTAGTAAGAAAATATTATTTAATAATATTTTGAATTTTTTTTATTTTTTCTAAAATATTTAAAAGTGTTAAAAAAATGATGTGAAAAAAATTAATCTTTAAATTTTTTTTTCATATCATTTTTTAACACTTTTAAAATATTTTAAAAAAAACTAAAAATTCACAATATTATTAAGCAATATTTTTTTAATCACTAAGTAAAAAAAGCTAGAAAAAAAAAAATAAAAAAACCAGTCAGACAAATCAAACGGGAGCCCAAAACGGCTCCCTAGCATTTTTCATATATATATTTCTACCTACAACGTCTTCAATTCAAATAATATAAAAAGCTTCTCCCAATGTTATTTTGTTCTTTTTAGCCATGAGTCTCGTAATTTCTCTTTTGCTAGCCACGTTGCCATTTAGCCATGAGTCTCAATCGAAAGAATCACAGATTATCATCACGCCCATCCCAAATTTCGAGCTTTTTGTTATTTTATTTATTTTCGGGAAAAAAATGCTTTGCAACCATTTCAATTTATGATGTTTTCCGATTTGGGAGGTGAGATAAAAATTTTATATTTTGTTTAAAAGTTTAAAATATTATGTTTTAATATTATTATTGTTTTGGGATTTAAAAAAATTGAATTGAGATTTTAAAAAATTTAATTGTTTATTATATTTTGTATGAGGATTTGAAAAATGTGTAATGATGCGATGAGATGAGAATTTTATGTTTTGTCTTGTGTCCCAAACCAGCGCTTTTGATTACACATATGAGATGAGAAATCTGTTAATAGTAATAAGATAATTTGTTAATAATAGTAAATAATTTGAATTAATATATTTTATGAAATTTTAGGAAAGGAAAGAGAACAAGTTGAATAAAAAAAGATAAAGTAAAATATTGTTAAAATATAATTTTTGTTTTGAGATATGAAAAAGTTGATTTTTGTTTTTTTTTTTTTTGGAAATTTGAAAAAATAGTAATGATCATGTAACGATTAAATGAAAAATCTTAAAAATTTGAAATTGAAAAGTGTTTGTATTTAAATAGTATTTGGATATTGAGATTAGATGAGATGGATTGAGATTATATGTAAAACCAAGAGTGCATAACATTACAATCTAATTTTCATAACCTTAGGCTATTACAATTTTGTTTCCTTTCAAATTATATAGTTACCCTCCAAACAAATTGCTACCGTATTTTTGTATTTTCATATAATTAGGCAAAGCCTAGACTCTTTATTAAAAGCCCTTATTTTAGGAGGAGGAATACCGTAGTTACAAGACCTTCCATATAATAACCTTATTACCAAGCTAATTATAATAATATTGAAAGAATAAAAAAAGCAAGCACAAAAGGACCCAATCACCCGTGGACTAGCAGAGCCTCATATTCGGTAGGCCACTTCAATCGGTTCTAAATATACCTTTCAGTAGATGAGGAACGGTATCAAAATACTCACCAGTGCATCCTTGACTGTCCAATCACGCAAGCCAGTCAGCTGCATAATTTCACTCCCTAAAAATATTTTGAATATGCACATTCAACTCTCTTCTAAGACTACAAATGTCCTCCCAAAAATCTTCTAGGTACCATACATTACATCTACCTTCCTTCAACCAGTTAACAATCAAAAGGGAATCCACCTCAATTACAATATTGTTAAAACCATGCACTTTACATTGTCTCAATCCAAATAATAATGCCAACAATTCCACCCTATTATTCGAGTCGATGCCCATATATTTGGCAAACGCAAACTGCAACATTCCTTCATGGTTTCGAAGCACACCACCTACACCAGATTCTCCCGAGTTATTAAGGCTACTCCCATCCACATTTAGCTTGAACCAGCCATGAACTGGCTTATCCCAATAAATTGCTTTGAACTGCTTCGGACGTGCATGAGTTATCAGCAAGTTCAATGCAGGCAAAATCGCACAATCCCTCTTGTCCATGCAATCCAATACTTGACTTTGCGCCATAAATCAGCAAATGAATCCTTTTTACCTTCCATGCGAGCCCGCATACCTCCAAGACCCCAAACTCCACGTTATAATCAATGGAACCAAACCAATCAGATTACCCACCTGTGACGCTTTCTTTGTTCGCTGAAACCTCCACCGCTTGATTCCACATTCTATTTGGAACGAAAGAGACTCCCAGAAAATTGGAGCAATTCTGCCATAGTTTATTAGCAATTTTCCCAGCATATAAAACGTGATTCAAGTCTTCTACTACCCCCTCTTCACAACACTCACACTTGGAAACCACAAGAATGCCAATGTGCCGAATTCTATCATCCACACTCAAGCTATGTGATAAAGCTTTCCACATGGCGATGGAAATTTTTTTTGGTAAAGCCACATGCCAGATCCAATCGGACCACTGCCATTTTGGAGCAACAACACGGACAAGATCCCAAGCTGATGAAGTTATGAACTTTCCATTAGACTTCCCCAACTAGATTAATATATCTAAGCCATCTTTTGTACTCCTTACTTCGGTTAATATCTTCTCTGTTACCTCCGCCACTATCTACACTAAATAATCCACATCCCAACTATTCTCTACCATGCATTCCTTAATTTTCAACTACGGATTATCACCAATATTGCACTTAGCGCATAATGGCCTAGCTTCTAGCCAATTATCACGCAAAAATGAAATATTTCCTTCTCTAACAATCCATTTGGATCATCCAATCACAAACGGGATTTGCGCCACAATAGTTCTCCAGAATCGAGTCCCTTTCAACAGATACACTTGTGGCGCCCCCGACTCTCATGTACGGAAACTCAGGAATCGAGATGCCCGGATGATGACAACACGGTCACTCATTCCAACGATAGTGCCAAGTGTATGTACAAGCAACAGTGTACAATGAACAACCCAGTGGATAATTTAAGTAAGTCAACTAAGTACCAGAAATTTTAATACAAATTTATATAAGTAAAACATTTAAAAAGAGTTATACAGTTATCCCGAAAAATATAATACAAAACCCAAATATATAAACCAAATCACTTCTCTGGCGGAACCGAATCCTCAGGCTCTTCGTCCTCATCTGCATCAAAATCTGCGATACCATAAAACGATACCGAAGGGTATCGAATAGCGTGAGATTATGAAGTTCAGCAAGTAATCAACCAAGCAACCCAATAGATAAAAATGCATTAATGCAGCCAACAAACATAAGTACATGTTGAATCACAAATGTGACCCAAAACCTCATTTTTTTCGAAAATGATTATTTTCCAACACACGCCACACGCCAAAAATCCCATTTGACCAAAAACACGCCATGAATAATATTCGTCATAAACTAACAATATAATCATTTATCGGATACTATAGGCGGGAATCACAGGCGGCACTCTACCACCATCCCAGCTTACCACCATCCCTACCGCGTGCACCGTAGGCGGGAATCACAGGCAAGACTCTACCACCATCCCTACAGTTCCTTTTCACACAAGAGGTACTTATCAGAGTACTGTAGGCAGGAATCACAGGCGGGACTCTACTACCATACCTGCTTACCACCATCCCTACAGTTCATTTTCACACAAGAGGTACTTATCAGAGCACTGTAGGAGGGAATCACAGGTGGGACTCTACCACCATCTCTGCTTACCATCATCCCTATCGCATGCACCGTAGGCAGAAATCACAGGCGGGACTATACCACCATCCCTGCTTACTAGAGGTGCTACCCGCCCCTTACGGGGCGAGGGCACCCATCTTCTGCCCCCTGCTGCCTACCCCTACTGCTTACCACCATCCCTATTGCGTGCACCGTAGGCGGGAATCACAGGCGGGACTATACCACCATCCATGCTTACCAACATCCCTACAGTCTCTTTTCCTTTCTCTCAAACCAATTAATCCAATCATTTCAAACATACTCAAAATCATTTGTCACATGAAAACCCAGTATTTCAATTATACACATGAACATGTGAAATTATGCGAAAGCCCAATTTTCAATTACAAACATGAACATGCATGCAAATATGCAATGTACATGATACAACACAATATCCAACAACCAACAAATCACAACATAATCCAGTCACACAAACAACTCCATCCTCCAATTCATCAAACCCCCTTACTCTTCAGATTCAGTCCGGCACAACCAATCAGATCACAATAAAAATGAATTAGTACAAAAATACATTTAAATCACGAAAGTTCTTTGAGAAAATACTTACAGTGCTATAGTATAATTTTCGAAGGATCACGTGGGTGCTAGAAGTGGTGGCACAACAACATAATAGTGCAAAATGCACTATGGCCGTGGGTCTCAAAATGTTAGATTTTGAACGGAGACAAACGAAGACTTGAGATTACTAGGGAAGGACTTAGGAATGTCGGTGAAGCTAATGGTGGTGGTGGTTCGCCGTGGGTGGCGGCGTAGAGGGTAGTTGAAGTCCAAAATGCCCAAAACGGAAATGAAGTTGGATGGACTTCACCGATTGTGGATCAGAGCTGAGGATGTGTGGGTTAGATACTTGGGGTGTAACCGGTGATGTGGTGAAGAGATGGTAGTTGAAGTCCAAAATGTCCAAAACGGAAATGAAGTTGGATGGACTTCACCGATTGTGGATCAGAGCTGAGGATGTGTGGGTTAGATACTTGGGGTGTAACCGGTGATGTGGTGAAGAGATGGTGGCCAATGGCTGCGCGACAGCAGCACGTGAACACAAGGAGTGCCACGGCTTGAAGTCGTGCGTGGGGACTCACGGCGGCGCGAGAGGGGCTGGAAACGGAGGAGGGTGGTCGTCGGCCAGAGGGGAAGCAAATGGGAGGGGCGGTGACGCACACGGACGGTGCACGGCAGCGCATTGGTGGACGGCGCACGGACAGGGAGAGAGAGAGGGACTCGCGCGCGGGAGAAGAGAGAGAGAGGAGGAAAGAAATGAGGAGAAAAAGAAAAGAAAAAGAGGAAAAAGAAAAAGTAAGGCAAAGAAATGAGGTACAATCCTCACATCTTGGGTCACAAAAATGATCCAACGAAAAATATTTCAAAACAGCTAGTCAAATAAAATAATTTAAACGTAGTGATTAAATGAAAATAAAATAATTAAATCCAACAATAAATTAATTTAAAATAAAGAGCAATTTAAATGCATAATAATAGTTAATATTAAGAAAGTATATCAAAATAATTTTCACAAATTAAAAATCATAAAAATAAACCAACGAAAAATCCGATAAACTTAAAACAAGAGAACTAATATTTAAATTAATAAAAATAATCATTCAATTAAAAATACACTAAAATACGTAGTGTTACATCCTCCCCTTTTAAATAAAATTTCGTCTTCCAAATATGCAAGGTCAAACATTAACGCTAAGGCAGTTACAAGATACTTCCCATAACATGCTTGAGACAAACATACCATCACTAACGCCCAAACTACTATGGGTACAGCTCTCTCAAGTCCACTCCCAAAGGCGATTCCATCATACTCACATTAGTCTCCCAATGGCACCTCACGTCTAGTACTCCTAGGGCGGCCATGTAATCCAAAATCTCAATTTCCACAAAAACATTAATACAACACTCAGCAAAATCCAATGATTATTATTTTCGTAACACGAACTGCACTAACCGCAATCGACTCCTATGTTAAAACTTACAAACCTTCATTGTGTTCTACAAATTGGTAACCTATTAGCCGCTTCCAAAGTTATCCATCAGTAAGCATAATTTGCACCACCAAATGATTAATCTCTAATTACAAGTATCATCTCAAACTTTCAAACCACCACTAATTCCATAAGATCAACACAAGGTTTGAATCCTTAATTATATCACAAAATAACACCATTGAATACAAGGTAGCCCAACACCTACTAACTAGAAAACTCATACCACATTTTGGTAGAAAATTCTTGATCTCCCAAAACCATGAATTATTACACACTTTCCTCAATATCACCAAGAATTCCTTCTTGAATCTGCACCAACTATTATCCTTAAACTTGATATGGATCAAATCCCAAAACCTGCCACTAAAACCTCGAACTAACAACAATCATTATCCAAACTGGATCAATACCTTCATTCCCCAAAGAAATAATCCCCTTGAAAATCCCTATATCAATAAGTCAACTCTGATCAACCCTATTTTGATGGTCACAGACTAACCAATCCCCAAAATAAATCAAGCTAGCACAAAGCCTGCAGAACTAAAAACTCAAATCTTATTACAAATCAATCATTCAAATATGCAATTCTAAAACCTTAAATTATATAAGAATCATTTTTCGGAATCTGTAAGATCGATGAACTTATATCCAATAATAAAACAATCGACTCCCAAAGCTTTCAAAATCTAAAACATTAAATGATAACAAATCATTTCCTAAAGTCTGCAAAACCTTAAACCTTTGGTGAAATTCTCATAAATCTATCCTTAAAATTTGTTGAACTTACAACCTCCTATTCTAAAGCCTTATATCAAATCACCACAAGATCTAAAACCTCAATTATCCTACTCCCCAAAGAGATCACCCAGACCATGCCGTTCCTTTCAAACCTTGATATTATAAAAGCAAACCAAGTCGATAAAAGTTCAAGCCTGCTACACTAAATATTTATACCTAACAATGACATTCTCGGTCGTACCATCTTCCTGTCATAACGTAACCCTTAACCCTACTTTCAACTCAAAACAAATTAAAATATAGTTAATAGTAAAATAAATTAAAATACAACAATATAACATAAAATAAAATAGAATAAAACCAACAAAATAAAATATCATATGACAAAATGAATAAAACAAATGAAGTAGTACACAAATAAATAATTAAAACAACTAAAATAACCTACCATAAAATAAAATAACTAAATAAAATAAAATAACATACAATAAAATAAATAAACAAAAAAAGTAACGTACAATAAAATATATAAAACAATTAAAATAACATACTTCCAACAAAATAATTTCAAATCACAACTTTGAAATTTTCTAGTACTACGCCTACAGGACATGTGGTTTTACCCAGAGTTGAACTGCTCCGATACCACCTGTGGCGCCCCAGACCCCATGTACTGAAACTCGGGAATCGAGACCCCCAAATGTTGACAACACAGTCATGCATCCCAACAATAGTGACAAGTGTGTGTATATGCAATAGTGTACAATGAACAACGCAGCGGATAATTTAAGTAAGTCAACTAACTACTAGAATTTTTAATACAAATTTATATAAGTAAAACATTTTTAAAAAGTTATATAGTTATCCCAAAAAATATAATACAAAACCCAAATATATAAACGAGTGATCCCAAATCACTTCTCTGGCGGAGCCGAATCCTCAGGCTCTCCGTCCTCATCTGCATCAAAATCCGCGATACTATAAAATGGTACTGCAGGATATCGAATACCGTGAGATTATGACTCTCAGCAAGTAATCAACCAAGTAACCCAAGAGATAAAAATGCATTAATGCAGCCAACAAACATAAGTACATGTCGAATCCCAAATGTGACCCAAAACCTCATTTTTTCCGAAAATGATTATTTTCCAACACACACCACACACCAAAAACCGCATTTGACCAAAAACATACAATGAATAATATTCGTCATTTTCCCAGAAAATGTGCTCATAACCATTAAATCATAAACCAACAACATAATCATTTATCGGACACTGTAGGCGGGACTCTATCACCTTCCCTACTTACTACAATCCCTACCGCATGCACCGTATGCGGGAATCACAGGTGGAACTATACCACCATCCCTACCGTGTGCACCATAGGCTGGAATCACAGGTGGGACTCTACCACTATCCCTGCTTACCACCATCCCTACAATTCCTTGTCATACAAGAGATACTTATCAGAGCACTGTAGGCGGGAATCACAGGCGGGATTGTACCAACATCCCTACCGCGTGCACCGTAGGCGGGAATCACAGGCGGGACTATACCACCATCCCTGCTTATCACCATCCCTACAGTTCCTTTTCACACAAGATGTACTTATCAGAGCACTGTAAGCGGGACTCTACCACCATCCCTACTTACCACCATCCCTACCGCATGTATCGTAGGCGGTAATTACAAGCGGGACTATACCACCATCCCTGCTTACCACCATCCCTACCGCATGCACCGTAGGCAGGAATTACAAGCGGGACTATACCACCATCCCTGCTTACCACCATTTCTATCGCGTGCACCATAGACGAGACTATACTACCATCCCTGCTTACCACCATCCCTACAGTCTCTTTTCCTTTCTCTCAAACCAGTCAATCCAATCATTTCAAACATACTCAAAATCATTTCTCACATGAAAATCCAGTATTTCAATTATACACATGAACATGTATGAAATTACGTGAAAGCCCAGTTTTCAGTTACAAACATGAACATGCGTGCAAATATGCAATGTACATGATATAACACAATATCCAACAACCAACAAATCACAACATAATCCAGTCACACAAACAACTCCATCCTCTAATCCATCCGACCCCCTTACCCCTTGGACTGAGTCCGGCACAACCAACCAGATCACAATAAAAATGAGTTAGTGCAAAGATACATTTAAATCATGAAAGTTCTTTGGAAAAATACTTACACTGCTATAATATAATTTTCGAAGGATCACGAGGGTGCTAGAAGTGGCGGCACAACAACGTAACAGTGCAAAATGCACTATGGCCGTGGGTCTCGAAATGCTAGATTTTGAACGGAGACAAACGAAGACTTGAGATTACTAGGGAAGGACTTATGGATGTCGGTGAAGCTAATGGAGGTGGTGGTTGGCCGTGAGTGGCGGCGTAGAGGGCGGTTGAAGTCCAAAAAGTCTAAAATGGAAATGGAGTTGGATGGACTTCATCAGTGGCGGATCGGAGCTGAGGATGGATGGGTTAGGTTGCTGGGGGTAGCCGGTGATGTGATGAAGAGATAGTGGCCAATGGCGGTGCGACGACGGTGCATGAATACAAGGAGTGCCGTGGCTTGAAGCTGTGCATGGGGACTCACGACTGCACGAGAGGGGCTGGAAACCGAGGGGGTGGTTGCCGGCCAGAGGGGAAGAAAATAGGAGGGGCGGTGACACACACAGACGGTGCACGGCGATGCAGTGGTGGACGGCGCACGAACGGGGAGAGAGAATGGGACTTGCGCGCGGGAGAAGAGAGAGAGGAGGAAAGAAATGAGAAGAAAACGAAAGGAAGAAGAAAAGAAAAAGAGGAAAAGAAAAAAGGGAAAAGAAAAAGTAAGAGAAAGAAATGAGGTCCAATCCTCACATCTTGGGTCACAAAAATGATCCAACGAAAAATATTTCAAAATAGCAAGTCAAATAAAATAATTTAAACATAGTGATTAAATGAAAATAAATTAATTAAATCCAACAATAAATTAATTTAAATGCATAACAATAGAATTTTTAGAAAGCATATCAAAATAATTTTCACAAATTAAAAATCATAAAAATAAACCAACGAAAAATCCGATAAACTTAGAACAAGAGAACTAATATTTAAATTAATAAAAATAATATTTCAATTAAAAATACACTAAAATATTGGGTGTTTCAACACTAGTGAAATGTGTTGCTCCTTTACATATTTAGATTTGAAAAAATTAGCCCACAACGAATTTTCAGTAAGCAGTTTCCATTCAAACTTTGAATGTAAAGACTTTTGTACCTCTCTAAGATTCTGTAGGCCAACACCTCCCTCATCCACTGGTTTACACATGGATTCCCACTTCACCCATTTCTTTTTTGTTTTCCCCTCGGCTGAACCCTAAAAGAAAGTACTGAATAGGCGATTGAACATTGCAAATACCGACTTCGGTGCAAGTAAGACATCTAACAAATGTACTAGCAGACTTGCTAACACATGCTTTAAGAGAATTAATCTAGCTCCTGAAGATAAAAACTGAGTCTTCCATCCCTCTATTTTCTTCCGAATTTTCATCACCAAATTGTGTAAATACAGAGTCTTCATACGCCCAGCCATGATAGGAACTCCCAAATACTTAATTGGAAAATTGCCAGCAATAAAGCCTGTAAGCTCCAAAATTTGACTCTGTCTGGAAGGAGATATTCTTGTAGAGAAATATATAGCTGATTTTGCTTCATTGACTACTTGACCCGACCAAGAAGCATATATATTAAGAGTACTTTAATCATCTTGACAGACCGCTTACCTCCATTTGCAAAGATCACCATATCATCCGCATAAAACAAATGTGAAATTAACAGACCATTAAGCAGCTAGGAATATAAACCAATAAGTCCATCCTAAAATTTCTGTTGTAGCAGACATGTAAACACTTCCTCCACTAAAATAAATAAATAAGGCGATATTGGGTCACCTTGACGAATACCTCTTCCACCCTTAAAAAAACTTTTAGTCGTTCCATTCATGACCACTGAATAGCAATGAGTAGTAACACATTGTTTTATAAGATTACAAACCTCAACGGAAAAACCAAACACATGAAGAACTTGGAATAAAAAATTCCAATCAATTGTATCATAGGCTTTGGCAATGTCAATCTTCATCATAAGATTACCTCCTCTAACCGGCGAATTGATAACATGCACTAATTCTTGGGTTATGCTAATGTTCTCGCAAATACTTCTTCCCAGCAAAAGTGCACCTTGTTCCATAGAATTAATCTACTCAAAACCGATGTAAGACGTCCCACCAATAGTTCGAACAGATTTTATAGACTACTAAACATAGGCTTATGAGTTTGAATTTTCCAAAAGATGAAGGATTCAAAACCTTAGGAATTAAAACAATGAAAGAAGAAGTATAGTACCTTGGAATAGAATATCCCAAGAAACATTCTCGCACAACCTCCACTAACTCTGCTTTCACCAAACTCTAGCAATGTTTGAAAAACTCAGAGCCAAACCCATTTGGACCTGGGCTATTATTCACAAGTATTGAAAATAAAGCATCTTTAATTTCCTGTTCTGTTGGAACCCTGCATATATCTTGATTTTCCACTTTCGATACCTCATGTTGAATAATATGTGAGATACTAGGAGCATGAGTATTGGACCATGCCTAAAGAAAATCCTCAAAGTAGATCACAACTTCCTTATGAATTGCTTCCGGGGTTAATAGTGTTCGCTTATGACTAAGATGCATCTCCTTAACTTCGATGTGTTTCTTAGCTTGCAATGCTTCAAAAAAAGATGAAGAAACCTCCCATGTTCAATCCATGTCTGCTTGATTTTTTGAAAAACCCTGACTTCTCTTTTTAGCCAGGCTGTTAGCTCAACTTGCAATGCCAAAACATCACTTTCAACGTCCTCTAAATATTACTCTTGTAAACTCCTCTTGCTGTCCTCAATCTTCTCCTCAAGCCTTTTAATATGGCCCCCAGTCCAGCCAAACACCTCTCTATTCCATTGCTGAATTGCCACCTTCAGCCTTTTGAGCTTAGAAGCAAGCTTCAAAAATTCCAATCCACTGTCATTTTGCTACCAAACAGCTGCAACTAACCTCCAGAAATAATCATGTGAAGTTCACATTTGTTGGAATTTAAAAGAACTAGGACCATATCTCATCGAACTTTCAGCCAAACCAAGGAGCAAAGGAGAGTGATCAGATGACCTGCAAGCCAAATATTGAAGTGAACCTGTAGGGAATAAATCCAACCACTTGGTATTACAAAGAGCTCTGTCTAGCCGAGCCCAACTTCTCTCCAACCCACTCTGGCCATTACACCACTAAAGCTGATTTCAAGAGTAAGGCACTTCAATCAATCCTCCCGCATCAATAGAATTAGAGAAATCCGCCATTGCACAAGGCAACCTAAGATACCACCATGGAAGAATTAATCAACAATGCTACGTGTTGACTTGAGGCAACAAGTACACTAACCTTATATCATCTTGCCAGACAATCCAAAATTTCCCATTATTGATTCCATTTGAGAAAGATGCATCAAACCAAAATAAATTTTGCCAACGTAAAAGTTCAATATCACTTCTAAAATGTCCCGCCACCATAAGCACTTTTGGTTTATGAATTTTTAACAAAGACCGAAGTCTTTTTTTCAAGGTTCCGAGACCTCAAGCATTCCAAAACATATTTTTCCAATCATAAATTCAGTCGAGAAGGCCTGCTTGGAGACCTTGAAGAACTACGCAAAAGCCGACTTGTAGGCATCTCATTTTTCCCGATTTCTGAATTCAAAGCACCATCTTTTGCTTTCCCCAAATGACTGAGTTATTTGTCTCCCTCTGAATCAAATAAAGATGTATAAATTGCCTCATTATATTCCACGTCTCGTGTCTCTATCAACCCCAAACAAAGACCAACATCAACACTTTGCTGGGGAATCAAATCTTTGTCATCTGGTCCCAACTCTTCTACTACCACAACATCACCCAGAACCTCCATAACTAGGATCCCACTAGATTCACCCTCCACAAATCCACCATTTCCACACCTATCTCCCTGTATCGAGATTTGGCCCTAATACACCTCTAGATCATTCCCAGAGTTCATAACAAGATCTGACACTAAAATCTGGGACTCGGTTTCTGTAACCAACTCCTTTAACTCCTCTCCCCACATCGACTTGTCAATTTCTGCCACAGGAGTCTTAACCTTTGTGTCATCAACCTATTCCTTTTGCACCACATCATCTGACTTTTTTGGAATCCAAACACGACTTGATCTTTCCTTTTTCCCATCTGAACGGACCCTTTACAGGTAAACTAATTATGTCCCTGCACCTTACATCCAATGCAGAAAGCCGGCAAAGTTTCATAGACTACTTCTTGGCAAATACTTGTTGGCTTCTTTGGAGTCCCAATCCAAAATGATTGGATTGGCTTTTGACAATATTCATCAGGACACAAATCCGAGCCCCATCCGTGCATGTAGCACAATGGGTAGCGTTATCTCTTCTCAAATATATTCCAATTGGCACCATAACAATCCTTAGCATGGCTTCGTGATAAAAATTTGGAGGAAACCCCAGAAGCATGATCCAAATAGGAGCCATATTCGGTTCCACATCTTCATAATAGTCAAGAGACCATTGAAATAGTTTGTACATAACACCATCAATGTCACAACTTTCCCTTGTCATGGCCTTTAGGAAATCCTCTTCGTTTGAAAATCTAACAAAAACGTGCCTCGGCCTCCTCATAGTAGAGACCACCTGTTTAACCATTAGACCCCATCTCCCGTGAATAAAGCTTCTAATCCAATCCAAAGATGGTCTTTAACGCAGGAACTTCATGAAAATGGCAAAACGGAATGGCTCAGCAAACTTCTCTAATTCTTCTTTCGAAAACTGTACAAAAACCTCACCATCCACAACTTTAGGATGCCGAAATTGGATAGCCACCTCAGGAATGGCCTGTGGTGTTTGACACACGATATCAGCAAAAGAACGTGGTCTCCCAGCCGACGTCAAGGGACCAGGGGCACCTAACGGCTGCCATGGTAGAGCCTCGAAATCCAAACCTTAGCAGAGCAACATTTCGACGTTGGACATGTCACTTCCAATATTGTTACCTAAATGGCTATCATGTAGGTCATCATTTATATGAAAATTAAATAGGGATGAAAATAAGGTACACATTTTAATATGATGGAAATCAAATCTCTTGAAAATCTAAAAATTAGAAGGTAAAAAATCTATAACTCTTTTATTAATTTTCTAGAATACTTCATTGGAATGTGGATGGAAAGAAAGATAGAGCTTTGAATGTACTTGCCAGTAGGATTGTAATCGAGTCAAGTCAAGCCCGTCTTTGGCTTGCTGAGCTTATCTCGACTCAAAAAACTCGAGCTCGAGCTCGATTCTAATCTTGAGATTTTTATTTAATGTTTATTCGAGCTCGGCTTGATAAGCTAAACAACTAACTTGAGTTCGAGCTCGATCTTCAGCTCGGCTCGAGTTGTTTATTTACTTAATAATATTTAAAAATTAATGAATTAGATAAATAAAAAATCTAATATTGAATTTGCGCAACTAACAAGTAGAACCTCTATTGAATTATAAAATTTTAAAAATCTAAAAATAATTAATATATAACTAGTTGATATTTATCCATAATAACAATATATTATATGCCAACATAAGTTATTAATACATACACACAATATGATAACAAATATCTATTTCATATATGGCTCCCACATAATAGTATATGAAATTATTAAATCTTATCAATTAACTATAGTACAAATTATAAAATATAGCTATGAAACATATTCAATAGATATGCATAAGTGACTATGCATAAGTAATTAGATTACATATCATATATTTACTTATAAAATTAATGCTATGCTTATATTATTAATAGCCCCCTCCCCGCCCCTGCATGTGCAGGGGGTGGGGATTTCCATTTCGACACTTGCCCCCAATGTGCAGGGGTGGGGTACCCCATCTGGGTACAGAGGTGCGGGGGCCGAACACCCCAGCTGCTTGCCCCAAAAACTGTTTCTAGGCCATTTTGGACCCATAATTTAAGTAAAAAAATTGAAAAAAATACAAAATTTTTTAATAAAAATAACAAGAAGTAATTTACAATAATAGAAATTATTAATTATATACTACTAAGTTGCAACTATTAACTAACCATCATAACTAAGCTATTAGTATATTACAATGATAATTAAGAGAAAACTACTACAAAATTACAAATTCATCTAAAAATATTACAAATTGTACTATTTTAGCAACATTACAATTAACTAAATTAACAAAAGAATAACATTTCATTCTTCAATGGAATTTGGGGTGGCCATGGCCCATAGTGGTAGAAAAGTGAGTTGTGCTGACTGCTGTGAGACTGTGAGAATCGAGATCATAAAACATGAAATATTAATAATTTAAAAGGAAAACAAATTAGATGCATAAACATGAAACAAAAATAAAAAATGAAAACATATATTAGAAATGTAAAACTTATAAACATTAAAAATACTAACCAAGATGAGATTGGGATCAAGATGAGAGTAATCATTGGGTCCTTGGGAAGTTAGGATTATGATTCGACATATGACGTTGAGATTATAAAAACTAAAAAAATACAAGCAAAATAATTAGATACAAAAAAAAATTATATAAAATATAAATGCAAAAAAAAAATAAATTAAGGAACAAATTGTGCAAACCAATGACGGATGACAATGGTGGATCTAATACACACGAAGTCATACTGCTGTGAAGCTAGTCATAGACGCCATCTCATGTATCGCTACAATAATTAAATTTGAATTTAATACCGATTAAATGAATATAAATAAATTCATGACTACCAAACGGTCCAGATGCAGGCTGATCAACACCCTCCTCCTCGTCAGCTTCCTAAAAGTTAAGAACATCTAGAATTCGAATTCGGGTCCCCTTGATCCAATTCTGTGTGCAAATCAATGCCTCCACAGTGGTAGTAGATAATAAACTCCGGAATGGATCTAATATGCAACCTCCGGTGCTAAAGGCTGACGCTAAGGGTTTGGTACTAATAGGAATGGCCAAAATAATGCGGCTATCTCTCCAAGGACGGGATAATTCATGGTATGACTTTTCCACCAAGCTAATATATCAAAATCTCATGCAAATAGTTGAAGATCTGCTTCCAAGAATCTGTCTACCTTCGACTGAGTCTCTGTAGAATGATGAACTATGGGGTTGTACTCCAACCTCTCACCCCAGTCCAACGTATGTTTTTTCTCAACCCTGGCTTCTGGAGGAGGTGGGGGTAGGTGTACGTGTTGGAATATTACCACCCCTGAAGACAGTAAACTCATCAAACAATCTAACAATGGCTTCCTTAACCCTTGTGGCAATAAGCTCTGCCCATGTATTCCCGTGCGCAATTCTCAATCTGTATACCATGCCATCAATCTTAAATTGGGGGTCATGAACAACAGTCACATATAACAAAATATTAGACCTACTGAAATCTGTCCAATACTTGTCATACTTCACCCTCATCACTAATGCCATCTACCGCATCCTAATATGGTCACTCGTGAACATTTCATCTAATTCTCCTCTTACCCTACATATCTGCTGACAGAAATGAGGGGATGTAGGGTACAAAGAACCAGATAGTTTCGTTGTGACCACATAGAAAAGCCTCCAAATATCTACAAAAGTAGCAACCACCTCCCAATCATCATCAATAGGCTTCCTCAATCCCCATGCTCATCAAAATATCACACATATTGAATGTCTTCATCACCCAATAATGTAAAGGCCGACTGATATTCTTGGGCTGCCTCCAACATCAAGAAGGTTCAGTTCCATCTTATAGGAACATTAGTACAGACGCCCTTGTTCGATGTTATGCCCGCAGATCAAACAACAACCTTGAATTTATCCAATCTAGCAGGATAAGATCTCACAAATCTCACAATTGTTCTGACTCGGGTAATCGAGTCATCAAGATCTTTCAAACCATCAATCACAACTATTTGCATGTCTGATGTACAGCACATCATACATGCAAACACTCACCACCCATGATTGTCTTATTTGCCTCTCTAATACGGGTCTTAAGATGTTCCAATTCGACATACTTAGATGATGCATTATCAACTGTAACAGTCACCACTCGTGCCAACTCCCATTCCTTTATTGTGGCCTCCAAGGCCCTCTCAATCGTCTTACTCTTGTGATCGAAAAGTTGACAAAACTTTAAATTTTTTTTATGTAATGTCCTATCACAATCAACAAAATGCATAGTCAAAGACATATAATTAAAATTTTAGATTGATGCCAAGTATCGGTGGTGAGACAAAACCATTTGACCCACCAATTAGCCCTTCAACAACTCTTTCTCTGACATATACTGTTTCTTTATATCCTTTGCTACCGTGTGGCGAGAAGGAAGATTAAACCTAAGTTCCAAGTACTTAGAATATCCTTGGAACCCTTTCCCCTCCACAAACTAAAAATGTAGTTCGTCCATGATGATCACACGAGCTAGGTGTTTCCTACACTCCTCAGGATCATACTTAGTATACCCCTTCAATGTTGCACCCTCACTAGTCTCATCCGCCATTTTTTTTAAATCTAATATCTAGTCTAGATTGACTATTCTCTTGTAAAGCTTTTAATATTGGATTTTTCTTGCATTCTTCTTTTAAGTGTACTTTTAATTGGGATGTACCGTGTCTCTTGTAGTGACATCCATACACTTTACCACTATAGTTACACTTAGCTTGGGGTTATTGGGGTCACCACCCTCTAATTTAGTAAAGTGGGTCCATACTATAGAAACAATTTCTTACTTTGTGGGGGCAAGGGGCAAGCTCGACAGCCGCAAGGCAAGGGTCCGTAGAGATAGGTGTTGGGGTAGGGGTAGGGGTAGGAGAGCTAACACTACAATTTGACGGATTTTCCATTCCCCAAAACTGACAAAAATTTGAAATGAAGCAACATCACACCAAGTCTAAACAATTAAAACCATGCAACAATCACACAAGTTCATTAATTTTTAAAAAGTTGATGCGACAAAACCATGGATCCAATATCTAAATGTAAATACACCACTAGGATTTTGAGAGATAGTACATCAAGAATACAGAAATTACATTCTTTTAGCTAATGTCAATTAAATGATAGAACATGTCAATGCAGACCCCGAGACTTGTCATGCTATTAATTTAAATTGTGAATATGATATCTAATTGCTGATGTTTATAGCATTACTTATGTGGAAATTTGTGGTAACTTGCTTTAGGTGGGGGCTTTAGAAGATTAAAATTTCATGTTAGTGCAACTTGGGGGATGTTATAACTACCATCTTTGGCTCATTGTTGTTGAAATCTTGTGAGCTAGTGGTTTAACAGATGACTTATGGCAATCATGGTCTAGGAGGTTGATGAAAAATTAGTTACTTTTGCCTTGGAAAACCCTGGAGATCTTTCGTCCTTCTTTTTTTTTTTTTTTTTTTAACAATTTCCTTAAGTGAAAAGCCTTGTTGTAAATATAACACAAATTTGGGAAAAAAAAGGAAAGAGAATCCCGTTTTATTGTGATTATCCTTTAGAAACATTGCTACTCTTTTACATAAAGAAATGACTTAACAAGTTAATTGTTAGTTTAGTATCAAGAAACTTTACAGATCCATTATATATGATAATTATGCTTTCTAATTTTTCCATTTAAAAATTTTAATGTATAATGAAATGGATAGAAGGGTTTTAGAATCCCATGGAGCAGTTATAATAGGTTCTCAACACAATTTAGCATTTGGTTTTGAATAAATAGTACTTTCTTGTTTGAAGATGTTTTTCTAAGTCATAACAATGTCATGGGAGATTTCAAACAGGCTCAAGATTGTCAGATGGAGCAACAACAAAGAGTAAATACAACTAATGCAGTTCACCAGTGGAAAGCTCCACCAGAGTCTGTAATACAAAGTGAATTTCGATGTTGCAAAAATAAGAAAAGTGGAATTGGTGTTATAATAAGAGATAGCAGTGGTGAGGTTATGGCCTCTGCCCAACCTGTGGAAGCTGAATGAATGGATTGAAGGGGATGGATGCATTATCAGTAATTAAAGCAATACAAAGTGAGGAGATTCAAATTTGACATGGCATGGGCAGATTGTGGAAGATGTCAAACCGAGTGGTCTCTGAATTTCGTCCATAATAGCTCACCACTTAGCCAAGTTAGCTTTAAATTTACATCCTCAATTCGTGGTCTTGTGTTCAAAGACAATTTGCATCCTCATCCACAGTACATCAAATTTTACGTAACCAAATCATCAATCACCGATCTTAATTTAAAATAAAAATTATAAAAAATTATATGCATATAATAACTAAATACTATTAAAACCCTAAATTAATTTAGGGTTTCGGACTGGAATCCTGAACTAATTTATGATTTCAATCTGAAACTCTAGACTCTAGAGAATTTAATTAAAACCCCTAAATTAATTTAGGATTTCGGATTGGAACCCTAAACTAATTTAGGGTTCCAATCCGAAATCCTAGAGAATTTCACACCAAAGAATTTAAAAATTACAATCATACAAACACATCCACAAATCAATCCTCTAGTGCACACTGTAACACCCGGACCCAGTCAAGCTCAAATTTTTTTTTCGCCGCCATGCACAATTGCACTCCCATGCACGTACGCCTCTATTCTCCTCAGCTTTAGGGTTTTTGTTCTTGTTTTGTTTCAATCACCTTTTTTTTTTCACACGTTAACTTCTCCGCACGTTTTCTTTTCCGTCAATTTTCACCCCTAGAGTTTTCCTCACATCCACGGCATGCATGATCTTGCACGTCTCTTTCCAATCTTTCTCCAGGGGTTTCCCCTCGGCTCAGCACTCATCAACGTTGCACCCGTAGCCAACCACCAGTATGCATGACAAAAACCTAGAATAGCTGCTTCTTCTTTTTCTCCCTCTCCTCTCGGTTTCCCACAGTCATCTCTACACCTTTTAGCCATCCCCGTTGCTGTCTAACACCCTCATGGAAGCCCAAACGTGTGCATCACCATTGCTGCCCGGTTCGTCCACCCCAACCTCCATCTCCACGTAAAACCGACGCCTAGAGCAACCATCGGAAAACACATTCAATAGCCACGGGAAACAACAACCCACGGCTTTTGCCAAACCAAAAACCTCTATTTTCTATACCCAAAAACATAGCCTTTTTCTCCAAACCGCGAGTTTTCCTTTGCCACTATTAGTAAACCACAGCGTCGCCACCAACTGCTCAGCCTCAAGCGAGAACCACCAGAGGACGCCAGTCGTGCACCTAGGTCCGCCGGGACCACCTCCTGGTAAGCTCACAAAGTGCCACCGTTCTTTCCGTTCTCTCTCTCTCTCTCTCCTGCTCATCTCTCTTTCTTTCCCACGAGCTCAGCCGCCCCTTTTTCTATCGTAACCACTGCCCTCACCACCGTAGACAACCGCCCAACTCGCCGCCCGTCGAGCTCTCAATCTCTCGGTGAGCCTCTGCCTCACAAACTGTTGTTTTGCTTTTACGTAACATGAGTTTTTGTGAAGGCAGTTTTTGTTAACATGAGTTTACGTAACTTGGATAATGTATTGTTTAATTAAATAAAATTACATTATTACCCTTTGAGCTACAAGTTGCGTTAAGGTGTTCTAAACTTTTAATATGAGTTAGTAATCTCTAATATATTTATGTTTATAGAGATATCTTAAGTATTTTAACATGTTATTAAGTAAAGATTTATTCTAAGAGTAAACAATATTGGTGTAATGTTATTTTTACACTTTAGATATGATTTAGTCTATTTAAAAATAGTTATGGTTTATTTTAAAATATTTTGGGATAATTATATTATCTAGTATTAAACTTTATAGTTTGTTTTCAATAATAAATAGGTCAGATTTTTAAATGTTTTAGTCAAAGTTATTAAATCAATATTGATGATTTTAGAAAGTGATGATTTATAATTTGAGGTGATGAAATTTTAGGTTTTGAGGAATTAAATAGGTTATTTTAGAAGTTTAGGATTAAATATCGAAATACGTTATTAATTGAAAATTTACGAGAATTACGTGATTATTTTATAAGTGACGCTTCATTATTGTTCGACATTTTTTAGAAAAATTGAGAAAAAGCTAAGAAGTCCAGATAAACGGGGTTCCTATGCTAGACTTTGCATTAAAATAAAATGAGCTGAGGTTGACTCAGGAAAATATAAATATTTGGTTATGAAAAGAAATTTGAACTACTTCAGTTATTTATTCTGCATTACTCATGAGATTGTTTAAGAAGAAAGTATTTTCTGTCATGACTGGTGTAGACATGAGCTTATTTTTGACATTCTGTTTCTGAATTGTGCAAAAAGAGAGTGAATATGAAATTTTGTGCATAAATTATGTTTTTGTGATCTGATTTTGTGATGTTCTGTAGATTTTCTGTACTCTGATATGATATGATGTGATTTCTGAAAACCTCTGGTATAACATTTTGTTTTTGTTTCTGTTCCGTTCTGACCTTACCACGGGTGTAAAACGGTGGCCTCTGTTCAGGTTGGTACCAACTTTTCCGTTTCTGGTGCACCCCACTTTGGAAACAAAGTGGTTTTCTGCGTTGTCTTTCCTATTTGCACACTCGGGACTCCGAGAATGAATAATGAGAAGATTCACATTCTATTTTTGCAAGGTTAGCTATCTGGGTTTGCACAACCCTACCATGGGGGTTAAATATGGTATTTGTTCTGATATGATAAGATAAAATGTGATGTTTCAGTTTATGCTATGCCAAAAAGATTTTGATTATGAATATTTTCAAACTTTCGCTCTGATATTTTTGATAACATGTTCTGATGTTGCATTTTGAAAACGATATTCTGATTCTGCATTTTGAAAGAAAATATTTTGTTCTGCATTCTGAACTCTGTAAATGCTCATGTTTAACACTAGTAGTATATGTCCTCTGCTTACTGAGTTGTTGATAACTCACCCCTTATCTCCATATATTTTTCAGATAATTTTGATGGTCCAGCTGGAGAACAAGAGTAAGAAGTTTTAGGAAGGTGTGATGATCGTAATGGAATACGTGCCTGAGGGTACAAGTGCTTATTTGAAAATCGTAGTTAGTAAACTGATTTATTTTTCGGGTATTTTGATTTGATGAGTTAAGAATATTTTCGAGTTTTTGGAGAATTTCTAGTTTATGTTATTGATAATTTCTTTGTTGTCCTCATGAAAGAGCTTAGATATTTGGATTGATAAAATGGATTAACATTTTATGGAGTTTTCTAGATTTTATAGTTGTGTTATTGAAGTTGATATTAAGTATTAAGAGCTAACTCTCCGGGCCTTCGGGATCGTGGCGTTACACACACAATTCACAATCTCATCCTCTAACTACTCAATTTAATCTCATCCTCCATAATCCATATTCCATAACTCAAAAAAAAAAAAATGTTAATCGGGAATGACGACGACACTTACCTTGAGCGACAGATAACGACGACGACGACGACGGATGAACGGAGCGAGAGGGAGAGAGCAGCACCGTGCCTAAGGTCAAATGTGTTTATAGAGATGAGAGAGAGAGAGAGAGAGAGAGAGAGAGAGAGAGAGAGATGAGATGGGGATCACGGGAGGGGAGCCAGAAGGGGAAAGGGGGACTTAAAACCCATCTCAAAACAGTGTCGTTGTGCCAAGGACAAAACAACGTCATTATGAGATGGGTAATTTTAAAAAAATACCCCAGCAATCAAAACGATGTCGTTTTGATGACTGGGTTATTTTTTTAATTATATATATATAATATTAGATGCGGGGTCAGGGCAGGGGTTTTGGCCATCCCGCCGCCACTCCCGCTGGGGTGCCAAATGCGGACGGGGGCACCCGCCCCCCACATCTAGCTGACGGGGGATCCGCCCCACCCATGGACGGGGGCGGGGCAGCGGGGTGCAGGGCCCCGCTACCCATCCCTAATTATTAGCTAATACATACACATAAATATATATATATATATATATTTATCAATAAGATCGTGCTACACTCACCCGAGGGTGTAACACGAGAAAACTCACCGAGAAGGCCATTTGGTCTTTTTTTTTTATTATCTTTTTTCATACATTTCTTTATATCCTTAAACATTTAAAAATAAATTCACAATGTCACTAAAAAATACCGACTTAATCACTAAGTAAAAAAAAACTGTCAGGATCTAATCTCAGGACCCCAAGCATTTTTCTTATCAATATATGAATGAGTTTTAATCAAGTCAAGCTAACGAGTGGACTGAGCATAAACAAGCGGGTCTTAATGAGCTTTAGCTGAGTTGAGTCGAGTTTAGTCTGGTATGTATTATTTACTAATTGAATAGATATTTACTTTCACGAGCGAACCTTCTTTTCTACGAGTTGAGTTTAGTTTAAATTTAACCACATGAGTATCGAGGAGCCTACAGAAAAGAGTGGTTCATTTATGCCCTACTTGCTAGGTCTTGTGCCTTAAAAATCAAAGTAGCTCTGGTGCCTTGAAACTCGAAGTATGAAGGGGCTGAACTGCAAACCGAATATATAGATCTTACAATAAATCCAAAAAGAAAACGAAAAATTTGAAGTAGAAATTAATTTGTTCCACAACTTCGGAAATGAGTGTAATACCCATAAATCGTATCTTCAATTGGCCGGAGGCACCTAATTCAAAATGTTTCAACAGTAAAAAATTCCAAAAAATGATCTCATCGTCAATTTCATAGTATATTATATAGTCATGTTAGATAAAATCATGAATTATCTAAATTTTATGCACTACTAATTATCCACATGGATCATTAAAATATTAATTTTTTTATATAAATTTTATATTTACTCACTTTAAAAAAAAATTAATGGGCGACGCGTGGACGGACAACGGTATCAAACGTTGATCTTTTCATTTTGGGTAGAGATGG
This sequence comes from Juglans microcarpa x Juglans regia, assembly GCF_004785595.1. Lineage (NCBI taxonomy): Eukaryota > Viridiplantae > Streptophyta > Magnoliopsida > Fagales > Juglandaceae > Juglans > Juglans microcarpa x Juglans regia. The sequence goes on from NC_054595.1 coordinate 7,743,769, forward strand.
CTTAAAATGACAGCGGGGTCCCATTAATCTAGTATTATTGTATACTGGAACTACGTACGTGGCATGTTTTGTCTGTCTGTGTATGCATGCTTCAACATGTTCCGCACTACGGTTGACCTCAATACTTTTCTGCATTTACGTCATACATATATATATATATGTATGTATGTGGAATTATTCTAAACAACAGCCGGTTTTATATTTTACATCACACGCCGGTTTAATCTTTCCACCTCACGGTTCGGTTTAAAACAAAAACTCATCGCAAAGCCATTTCTGTTAAGAAAACTGATATATACAACCGTGTTATGCACCCGGCGTGTCCATGTCATTTAATAAAACGGTATATTTTTCATCCATTTTATTTTCTTCTTCCTCATCTCTCAATTTCGTTCCCTCTCTCTCCCTCGAAATTTCATTTCCCCCTCCCTCTCCCTCTCTCCCTCCATCTCCGTCAAACCTCTTCCTCTTTCTCTCCTTCTCCATTTTGTTCTCTCCTCCCTCTTACTCTCCATATTGTAACCCTAAATCCATCCCTCTCCATCTCCATGGGGACATTACTGTGGGTTGTTTGAAGGCCAACCGATTTCTATTTCTTAGATTTGATCTCCATGATTTCAGAACAAGGAGCCATGGTATTTGACCATGCGGCAAATGGAAGCTTGCAAGAAACCCAAAAAGAACAAAAAAGAAGAAAGAAACAGAGAGAGAAAGATTTCACGCGGTTTTATTGCAGAAAGAAACAACAGTTTTATTGTTTATGGGATTTAGGTGAAAAGGGAGTGAATCCAAATTCCCAAAATCTGAGATATATTAAAAACAAATTGACAAAAAAAAAGTCCATTGATTTTGTATTTTCTGGCCGTAAAGGAAATAACATGTTGGTCTTCACTATAGCAACTCATATCATCCCAACAACCTTCAAGTGCTGTTTGGATCTTCTTCGAAATATTGATTCTTAACTATTACAAGTTATAAATGTTCTCCTTGTTTCCCTATTAGAACAACTCAAAGCTGTCATGGAAAGGAGGGACGCCTGTACCTCTGTCCTCAATATGTCTTCGTTTTACCTTGCCCATCGTTTTACAGAAGTAAATAAGCTTCTCCACGAACCCATAGACAAAGCACAGGCGAGCCAACAATAAGCTTGCGAGCCCTAAGCAAGGGTTGGGGGCTTTCGTTTTACCTTACCAGGAGGTTGTAGAAGAAATGGAGTTGTTGGAACGAGGGTGAGCTTAACTTGTAAAACCGAAAAGAAAGAAAATTTAGTCTGCTGTTTCACAAAATTTCTTATGTTTCAGTAGATTTATTATTATTATTATATCTGCTACGTGGCATACCGATTCCCCAAGGGTTCCCACCCCCGGTTGCCTGTAGCAGGGTTGTTCTGCTAAAGACTCACGAAGCAGAATGATCCATTCAGTTTGGTTCCCTGTGGGTATACCTCCCAATGTCATAACCATAAGACCGAAAATGCATTTCCTAACACTAATGATGATTTTCTCCAAGAATCAAAATGCATCTAGATGTTCAAACCCACCCCCGTGTGCAGGTATATATCAAGATCAATATGAAGATAGGAGAAGTTGAACTGGCCTCACGGTTCTTCTAAAAAAAAAAAAAAAAGATTCATTCACTACAACATAGTTTGTCTTTTGTGAGAAAGGAAATCGTCACAAAAAATAACCAAAATGTCAAGAAAAATATTTGGTGACGGTTTGAAACCGTCACCACGACCGTCACCTAATATGCGTCTCAGAAAATAATTGGTGACGGTTTACAGTTGAACTATCACTGAAAATATTTTTAGTGACGGTTGAAGGTGTTCCATTTGGTGTAACGTTCAAACGTTCCCTTTTTTGTGACGGTTGAGATCTGTCACAGAAAGTAACGTTTAGAAGTCCAATCGAACATTCGAACGCCAATCGGTCTCGAACATTCGAATGTCAACCCGACCGATTGGCATTCGAATATCAGAAGTTGACGTTCGTTGATTATAGTTTGAACGTATCATACTTACATTTGAACGTTTATACGTCCAAACGGTAACTACAATAAACGTTCAAAATTCCATTCAAACGTTAACGAACCATTGTGTTTAAACATAACAGGTATAACATTCGGACGTTAGTTCAAATGTTAACGAAGTAGCGTTCGAACGCAAGTGGTACGTTCGGAGGTTTGTTCGAACGTTAATCGTTTAAACATTTAAACGTTTATTCGTTTGATGGTGAATACGTTCGAACGTTGGTTCGAATGTGAACCAATGTTCGAACATTTTTTTATTTACATTCAAACGTACAGATCAGAAATACTAATTTCAAAAAATTAATAAACATACCAATTGTAGCATATTACACACCATCAATTAACAACTAACAATATCTTATAAAAGTTTCAAAATTAGATATTAAAATTAGTTATATGCACTGATAAAATTGATAAAATTCATTTCTTCTTCTTTCCTCGCACACAACGATTCTGCTGCAACGGCAAAACACACTACATTTGCACCATCATCTCCCACTGCACTTGCTCTTGGACTTCACTGTGTATTATTTCTTCTTGGTCTCTCTGTTGATCCTGCAAATGCCTCTCTAAATGAGACTGTCGGTCTAAGAGAGACTCTAACTCTTACTGTCTCAACCTCATTCCCGTGCTATGCATCTTCTAAATCTTTGGTATGATTATTAATTTATGAAGTCGATAAGGTTGAGGAGGATAAACATCTATACTTTAAAGATCGTCCCAAACCTCTTGCCATACTAGACTGTAGCTCGAGCACTTGCGTGAATATGTCTATATCACTAGGAGAGGATTCCCCAGAAACTGACTACATCCCCATCATTCTTTCCTACAATGTGAAAGAAAACACACAATAAGTAATGTATTAAAAGAAATACAAATAAAAAATAAATTATTCACATGTTGCATAATTTATTTAACAAAATTAACACCGCTTACATAATTATCTACAGCGGCAGGATCCATCCACTCACTACGCTTATTAGTGTGAGCAGCAGCATAGACATGAATGAAGAAAAAGTTTTCAGGTTCATCATGTTTCTAACAAAGCGACATTAGCAATTTTAAAAAGATAATGTTAGTACTTAAATAAAAGAATATCAGAAAAATAAATGAATTCTATAATTTTTTACTTACTATTTTTTTAGCAAGACGGTGGAATGACCTTGAACCAGCACGATAGTAGACAGTCGGAGTGGATCTATTCTGTGCATTTATAGAACTTAAGTGCTACAAAATTAATTAAGAATGTTAATTGTAATATATATACATTTAATATATACAACTAATATAAATGTAAATAACTAAAGGATATAAATCTAGAATACCTGATAATCTGGATATGCAAAAAGATCACAACACTTTCTCCAATCGTCTAACTTCATCTGCTGGAAAGGGGACTGCGCAGCCTCTTCCAATGTCTCAAACTTCTTGAAGTGGTCATGACATCGTCCATTGTGATGTCCGAATAGTGTAGCCATCAACTCATTCATAGTTCTCAAATTCTCGCTACGACCAAAGTCGAGGTCAAATTCATCCTAATAAGTGAATTACGTCAAAAATATGATATACTAATCTAGGTGAAAAAATATACTCTCAAAGTAAACTCACCAACACACGACTTCGAATGTGCAACTTAATCTCATTAGGAACATCTCGCCATGAACGCACAGAAAATGGAGTATAAGCTCGGACTACTATGCCAATATGGGAAGAAAGCATTGCTGCACTATCTTCCACTCCTCCAGTGGAATTATCAATAATGGTGATCATGAGTTTTTTGTGTCTTCTATTTTTCTCAAGAGAGATGTCACGTGTATAGCCACGACCGCAACGAGCGGATGCATCAACTATATGATAATAGTATAATTATAGTTATTGAGACAAAAGTATTAATTATATAATTAATTACCAATGACATTTCCTTACTAGTAGGTGTCGACTCGCTGTTTTTCTCTTGCGTGCTAACTTGATTTTCAGAAGCGGATTCCTCAGATGGGGAGTCCTTAATGTGTTTGGGATTTGGACTTGGTAGAGAAGGCACATTTTTTCGTTGTCGTTTTAGCTGCATCCTTGAAAATGATTAATTATATAAAAAAATGTAATTAGCAGAAATTATGAAAAGTATAATATTCTATAGTCACCTATATGAATAAAATATTTAATACTTTTATTCTTCATCTTCGGAATGCTTGTTTTAAAATCTCTCTCAATAACATATTCGTCATCATCATCAATCCCTTCTTCGTCCTCCTTATCCACCTCCTCCCCAGGTTCTGATTCATCTTTTTCTTCTGACTCTTCTTCTTCTTTTTCCTCGCTTACTTGAATTGAATGATCATTTAATACGGACGGGTCAAGATGGACGTGTGGGACGTCATCTTTGCACAAGGGGAGCAACTCGAGTGCACTAAGGTCAACAAACAAGTTAATATCCTCTCAATCTTTTTGGTAGGCCTTTACAATCGGAGTGTCATCTTCATCTCCACTATTCTCATAATCTGCATTCGTTCCTGCTTCATATATATTTCGAGGGACAAATTTTTGTACGATTTGCCAAGTTATCTCCCCACTATCTTAATCAGTGTTTTTCATTGGATTAATCAAGTAATAGATTTGGGTAGCTTGACAAGCCAATCATAATGGATCATCTTCGTACCATTTACATGCAGTATTGATACTCGTAAAGTAATTATCCTTATATATCGAAACCCGACCACTGCCTAGATCCCACCAATCACATTTAAAGACATATGTTACAGACCCACCCAGATATTTCAATCCGATAATATCACGTATGACACCATAATAGTCAATATCATCTGTTTCATGACTCCTCTAGGCCAACACACCACAGTTTTGAGTCCTTATGTTACGTTCACAGTTCAAAGTATGGAATCTATAACCTCGACCCATGCATGCAGTGTATCGAAGTGCTCTATTTGAGGGACCACAAGCCAATGCATACAATTCAGGAGAAACTAATCGGGGATCATGAGCACGTTGTTCCAAAATCTAACAATTGAAATAGTATATATTTATTAAAAGTTACTCAGAGTTAAAAGCTTCACAATATAACATATATATAATTTTAGTTCATACAAGTTGTTCAAACTATCCAGGAAATTCTTCATCGTGTCTTGCCTCTATATTCTCTACACCTTCTATCCTAAATTTGTCTATGTGCTCACTGTATATAAGTGCAAAAGAATACTATTTTGAGCACAAAAGTTATAGTTAAACTTGAAGAAACTAGAATTATTTGAAGCATGCAACAACATGCATGATACAGTCATCAATCTCCCGGCAATTATTTAGCACATGCCACTGAACTTTATCCAACTCTCCATCAATTAAATCATAACTTGTTTGTGCACCCAAGGGTCGTACATTCTGGGAAAACACTGATAGCTCATGAGGCGGCGTAGCAGCAATATCAGCATTTTGCTCTTGACGATTAGATCGTGTCTCAACACTACGAAGATATAGAGAGCAAAATGTTAACCATTCATTGTGTATATAGGCTTCTGCTATTGAACCCTTAGCTCTGGCTTTATTCTCAATAGTGCGCTTCAATCGACCCAAATATCTTTCAACTAGATACATCCAACAGAACTACACCGGTCCACCCAACAATACCTCCTGGGGTAAATGTATTGCTAAATGGATTATGACATCAAAAAATGATTGTAGAAAGATCTATTCGAAGTTACATAGTATAGTAGCAATGTCTTGTTCTAGTTTTCGTAACATATCTCGATTTACTATTCGAGCGCACAAATCCTTAAAAAATATACAGAGTTCAGATATGTTGACACGTACATTAGATGTTAACTTCCCACAAATTCCCACAGGTAATAACTTCTGCAAAAATACGTGACGGTTATGACTTTTCAATCCACTGATCTTCTAGTCATCAGGGCTCACGCATCTACCAATATTTGAAGCATAACTATCTGGCAACTTCACACCTTGCAACCATTTGCAAAAGTCCATCCTCTCCTCCCTCGTCATCATAAAATATGCATACGACATGATCACCCTAATGCCTTCCACCCGCAAATGTAGATTATGTTTAATTCACATTCTCTCAAGATCTTTCCTCATCTTGATCATGTCCTTCGTCTTTTTGTTAATGCTCATCAATGTACCCAGTATATTATCACAAATATTCTTCTTTATGTACATTACATCCAAACTATGTCGCAACATGTAGGACAACCAATTCGACAAGTAAAAAAAAATACTACGCTTTGTCCAATTTAATTCTGTTGCGCCTTGTTTTCTTTTGTTCTTTCCCTGACAACTCATTTGATGCAATTTTGTCATCTACTCTCCCATCAAGTACATTTTCATCTCCATGCATGATTTGCTGGTAGATAATGTCAATGACCCATGAAACACAACTTCTGAGAATATTTTAACCACTCACTAACAGTTTCTTTATTACACGTCGGACACGCTAACTTCCCTTTAATACTCCAGTCGGAAAGATTTCCATTTGCCGGAAAGTCATTTATCATCCACATTACCATAACATGCACCTTAAAAGATGTCGACGTGGATGCATCATAAATCATCTGTTTCCTATAACTCTTTTAGCTCTTCAATCAATGGTTGCATGAATACGTCAATGTCATTCTCAGGTGATCTCGGGCCGAGGATAAGTAAAGTTAACAAAAAGTTGGGCACCTTCACTTACCTCCATAGGGAAGACTGTACGGAATCAACACTTCGGGCCAAGTGCTATAACTTGTACTTATATTCCCAAAAGGTTTGAATCCATCGGTTGTGAGTCTCAGGCGCACATTTCGAGCTTCTATCCCAAACGATGGGTATTGATTATCGAAATATTGCCACACAAGTGAGTCAGCTGGGTGCCTTATATATGCGTAATCCTTAACTCTTTATCCTCGTGCCACCTCATATCATGAGCTGTTTTCTTACAGATATATAGTTTTTGCAACCTAGGTCTCAAAGGAAAATATTGCAACACCTTAACCAGCACGTTTTTCTTACCCTTCCATCTCGACTCTCTGCATACAGAACATGCTTATTTCTCCTCGTTCTCCTTTCAGAACAAAACACAATCATTCTTGCATGCATGTATGGACTTTTACTCAAATCCTAATCTCTTTCTCAACTGTTTTGCTTCATAAAAGTTCTTCGGCGATGCAGACCCTTCAGGAAGCAACTCGTTAAATAAGTTCAATATCATATTTATTGCTTTCACCGACATCCCACACAATGACTTAATGTGAAACAACCGCACAATAAACGAAATTTTGGAATGTTTGCCTAGATAAAGCTCACGCTTTACATCTTCCCACATTGCAACGAAATTTTCAGAATCAGTCTCTCGGCCACTTGAGGTATTTTCGTCAACCTCATCCATAAACATCCCAACTCCAATATCACCCAACATGTCCTCCATCTCATCCTTCTCATAATCATCATCTCTGTGCCACAAATAATTCGAATGACCGAACAATTCATCCGTTGACTATTCATATGGCTCACCATGCAGTACCCATCAGGTATACCCTAGATCCATACTGTTCACAAATATATGACTTTCAACTTCATCAAACTCTATTGCACACAAATTGTTACACCCTCGACATGGACACTTAATGTAACCCACTACTATTAGCAGATGCCCAAGTAAAATCAATTAAGGTTCTTACTCCATGAGCATAGGGTACGTAATCTTTTCCAAGTCTATCGCCTAGACGCATCCAACTTTTGTCTATTTCTAAATGCATTTATCTATTAGTAACACGTACATAGAAAATTCACATGCATGTCATGCTCCAATTCTCTTTTTTTTTTTATAAGGTTGTTGATCATATCTTGTTGGAGATTATATTATCCATATTGCACAATTCTCATCACTCTACTACTTTCCAGGTTAGGAGAAATTTTGGTAGCACCTCCCCATAGTTCTCGAAGTATACATGTTCACATAGAGGAATTGGGACCCTATGAATAGTATACCCGAAGAACAGTAGAGGAAGATACCAAAACTTAATATTAAACGTGGAAAGTAAGAGTAACAAAAATGTGCAATACAGATAATATGATCCCAAACTGTCAACACTGGACAATGCAGGAATTAGTAGATACATAAATGTACACTAATTCCTAAACAGGTCTAAGGTTATTTATGCAATGTCACACAATATCTATAAAAAAAAATACTACAAACAATATCCCCATGTCGTTTGAATTAACAGTGCCAAACAAATAATAGTGTTATATTGTTAAACTAAAGAGATATGAAAGAATATGTTCACAAGTTTCCTGTCAGTAAACAACGAGGGAGATTTTGTCACAAACTCTTCAGCCTTGACAACTCTCAAGGCCGGAGAGATTTTGACAATTAAGCAATTTGACTGACATTTCTTCAAGATCATTCTCCCTCGTTGTCTACAAGACAAGAAGCTTGTTCACATATTCTTCCATCTATCTCTAATTTAACAATATAACATTACTATTTGTTTGACATTGTTAATTTATAAAAAAAATAAAAATTAATAGTTATGGAATCAAAACTTCAGATTTTTCAACATACAACAAAGTATTTTATAGTGATATTGGATTGATTGGGGCTATTCTATGCAAAATACTGTAATGATTGATCTCGGATTATTATTCCTAAATTATAATTATAATTGATATTATATATCTTAGGACATTGTAAATTGATACCTATGTAATTTTAATTGTTATTATGTAATTGTTATTATATAATTTTAATTGTTATTATTCCTAAATTATAATTTTAATTGTTATACTTAATTGAGTGAGTTATTTATTTATATAGACATTAAGTATATAATTTCTAATTAAGCATTTATTTATTCCTCACTCTAAAAAATCCATCATTTGTAAATCTTCCTTTCTTCATGTCTTCTACTTCCAACTCTTCTAAGAATTAGTCTCCTTGTAAGTATTATATCTTTAATGAAGTTGATTTTGTATATCTTTTCTATATTATTTACTTCCTCATGCATATGATCAGTTATACCGCCTGTCCTACCTGCTTTATGCATATGGATGATTCTACCGCCTATTATTATCATTAAACTATTATTAGTTTTCATTTATTACCTGAGATTTACGCATTTGGCATCAGAGCCATTAGTGATTATATTGTTATATTATTATATTTTATTGCTATTTTATTTTATTGTTTAACTTTGAATGAGATAGTTTATGATCGATTATTACTATGCTCATAGTGTTGGTTCTCGTAATCTAAATGATTTAAAATGTCTAGATTATAATTTAAGGCTTGAATTAGAAAATTTGATAGATAATATAAAAGATTTTAAGAGAAAACAACAATTAATGAGACAAGACTATATATTAATGATGTCTAAATATCATATATATCAAAGTAGACAAGCAGCAATAGAAGAATGGGAAGCTCATTGTGACTTCTTAAGAAACGAAATTAAAAGTGCAAGAAATCATTTGAGTATCCTTAATTTATAAAAGATAAGAATAAATAAAAAATTTCTAAAAACAAAAATGATTTATTGGAATAAATCTCTAATAAATTAGAAAAATTAACTATTATTAATACTGCATCTACCTCAAAACAACCTCATATTAATATATTAAGCAAGACAGACTCACCTGTATTATCTGATTCTGAAATTATTAATATTAAAAACCAATTTGAAAATTTTGATTTACAAATAAATAAGATTAGAGGAGATCATGTTAATAGTTTTTCTGCTAGAGATTCTTAATATCATGTTTCTATTACTCGTAGTTGGTATCCGAGACCTACTCCATCGGATATATAATTTCAAGAAAGAGAACATATAATAAGATCTGCTTTTGCACTAGATGTATTATATGAATGGAATATAGATGGATTATTTGAGTATGAAATATTAAATTATTTCCAAGAAATGATTATGGTTGCTAACGTCTATAAAAGTAATAGAAAAACGAATCACCAAGTAGCACATATTATTGTTACAGGTTTTACCGAACAATTAAAAGGCTAGTGGGATCACTATCTTTCACACGAACAAAAGACACAAATATTAACTACATATAAGTATGATGAAAACATGCAAGTGATTAAAACAAAAAATGGTTTACCATGAGAAGATATTGTAAATACTTTAATATATGTATTAACTAAACACTTTGTTGGTGATCATATTCAATTCAAAGAAAGAACCAGTGATTTATTGATTAATTTAAAATGTCCTCAATTATCTGATTTCCGTTGGTATAAAGATGTATTTCTAACTAAAGTTATGATCAGAAATTACTGCCAACAGCCGTACTAGAATGAAAAGTTCATAACCAGACTTCCATATTATTTCGCCCAAAAGGTACGAGAATCATTAGTCAAGACAGATGGTACTATTGATTTTTATAATCTCACATATGATGATATAATAACTATTATTAATAGAATTGGTTTAACTATGTATAATGATTTAAGATTAAAAAAACAAATGGATAAGGAAAAGAAATTTACTAAAAAAGAATTAGGTATCTTTTGTGAATAATTTGGTTATACTCCATTATTAGGCCCTTCATGAAGACACAAAAAAGGAAAAAGAATTTATAAGAATTACTTTGATAAGAATTACTTTAACAAAAAACGAAAATATAAAAAACCTTGTAAAAGAACAAAAGATAAACAAATATATAATAAACCAATAATAAATTCCAAAAAGACTAACAAAAAGAAAAAATAAATTGTTTGTTATAAATGTGGAAAAGTTGGATATTATAAATCAAATTGTAAAGTCAAACAACATATTAATGAATTAGATATATCTGAAACATTAAAAGAAAAATTATTAAACATTTTTATACATTCAAGTGAAGAGGAAGAAAGCTCTTCAGAAGAAGAAGAAATTTATCAGTTAAAAAAATCAACATTTTCAGAACAATCTTTTAATAGTGAATCTGAAGATGATGAGGTACAAATCTGCATAAAAACAATTGTATTTGTAATAAGACTATTTATGTACTTTCAAAACAATAAGATATTATATTAGAATTAATAGACAAAATTAGCGATCCCAAGAAAGGAACGATTACTTAGAAAAATTAAAATATTCTTTTAATAATCAAGATAATTCTGTAACATTCTCAATACCTTACAATTTTTTCAAAAAAGTAGGAAGGTTTAAAACAGAAAAACAAAGAATTACAATACAAGATCTACAACAAGAAATTAATGAAATAAAACAAGAGATTAGAAATTTGAAAACATCTAATCTTAAATTAGAAGTTTCAAATGAACAATTATTACAATAAATTATATTATTAAAAATAGATAAAAATGTAAACAATAAGAACATAATAAAGAACAAGCAGATTGTTCAACAATTGTTATAAAGGACAAAACAGATAATTACATTAATATACTTGATAGGATAAATTTTTAAAAATGGTATACTGAAGTAACAGTCTCAATTAATCAAGTCCTATTAGAAACAGGAGCAGATTTAAATTGTATACAAGATGGATTAATACCTTCTAAATATTTTGAAAAAATAAAATAGACATTATCCCAAGCCAATAGAACAAAATTAAACATAAATTACAAATTATCTAATACACATATTTGTAATAATGGAATTTGTTTTAAAACAGCATTTATTTTTGTAAAAAATATTAACACCAAAGTAATATTAGGAAATTCTTTTATTGCCTTACTTTACCATTTCTCTGTAACAGAAGAATGAATCTCTATTAAAATACTTGGACAAGAAATTCAATTTCAATTCCTATTTCGCCGTATATCGAAAGAAATTAACTTTTTAAATGAAGTTTCATTAACCCGAGATATTAATTTTTTAACAAAAAATAGAATTAAAAGAAAGGAAAAATAGATAAACTTCTTAAAACAAGAATTAAAATATAAAAAAATTTAAGAACAATGAAAAGCCCCGTCGTTAACTCAAAAAACTTATAATTTTAAAACTATAATTGAAAATGAAGTATGCTTTAACCTGCCCAATGCTTTCTAGAATAAAAAATAACATATAATTGAATTACTCCATGAAAAATAATTTTCTAAGAAAAATATTCCAATTAAGGCTAGATCGATTCAAATGAATAATGAATTATTAGAATTCAGTAAAAAAGAAATTAATGATTTACTAACAAAATGACTAATTAGGAAAAGTAAGTCATCATGGAGTTATGCTGCCTTTTATATTAAAAAACAGGCAGAATTAGAAAAAGGAGTTCCTCGTCTAGTTATCAATTATAAACGTTTAAATAAGGTATTATAATGGATTAGATACACAATTCTTAATAAAAAATATTTATTATCCCGACTATATAATGTTACGGTATTTTCAAAATTTGACATAAAAGTAGATTTTGTCAAATTCAAATTGCTGAAAAAGACAGTTATAAAAGAACATTCACAATTCCATTTGGACATTATGAATGGAATGTTATGCCCTTTGGGTTAAAAAATGCTCCTAGTGAATTTTAAAATATTATGAATGAAATATTTATCCCTTTCATTCATTTTTTGATAGTTTATATAGATGACATATTAATATTTTCTTCATCTATTGAACAACATTGGAAACATTTAAATACTTTTGTCCAAATTATTAAACAAAATGGATTAGTTGTTTCATCACCAAAAATAAAATTATTTCAAGACAAAATTAGATTTCTTGGACATGAAGTTTATCAAGGAACTATTACACCAATTAGTAGAATAATAGAATTTGCTGATAAATTTTCGGATGAAATAAAATATAAGCAACAACTACAAAGATTTTTAGGAAGCCTCAATTATGTTGCAGATTTTTATCAATCTCTTAGGCCATTATGTAAACCATTATTTAAAAGATTAAAAAAGAATCACCTCCATGGACAAAAAAACATACAAATATTATAAAACAAATTAAGGCTCACATTAAGAAATTACCATGCTTAGGACTCTCATCTCCTCATACTTTAAAAATTGTTGAAACAGATGCCTCTGATCTTGGTTATGGAGGAATTATGAAACATAAATTATCAACTGATTCGGAACAGATTGTTCGATTCCATTCAGGATGTTGGAATCCTGCTGAAAAGAATTATAGTACTATTAAAAAAAATTTAGCTATTGTATTATGTATTTCTAAATTTCAAGATGATTTGTTGAAACAAAAGTTTTACTTAGAATAGATTGTAAATTAGCCAATGAAGTTTTGATTAAAGATGTCAAAAACCTGGCTGCTAAACAAATATTTGCTAACTGGCAAGCTATATTAAGTATTTTTTATTTTGATATTCAATATATTAAAGGAAAATCTAATTCTCTTCCAGATTTTCTATCTCGAGAATTCTTATAGGGAAAATCATGTCAACTTCAAAGTTAAAAGTAAAGTCTAAATCTTCTTACGCACGGCCACCATCTCCTCCCTATCATCCGCCTTGTCCTTCTGCAACTCCAAGACCAAATACGATACTGGGGTCATTACCACAAAATATTAGATCGTCTTACAATTCATTCTCACCATTAGCTTGCTTCTCCAAAATTACCAACCTACTCCAAACCTATTTCCTCTTCTTCCTCTTCAGTCAGCTTCTCCAATTATTAATCATCCATTACTATCTCAGCCTTTTACATCTCCTATTATCATCAAATCTCACTGGCACCCAATCTTCCCCATCGAATCTGAAACTCAACACCTGTCGAACCCCCAAAAATTATTTGATGCCTTTCTTTTACCAGATTGGCATTATGTTCTACAAAACATTAAGAAAATCCAACATTTTAATTAATTCATATTAGTAGACACTGACTCAATTATTCTCTCTGAGATCCCTTGTTCCATTAAAACTCAACAATCTCTACCTGCATCTCCAATTATTGCTTTTCATAAGGTTACTATTAAATAGGTTCTTTCTTTAGAACAATAGGGAAAAAATCTCTATTTAACAAGAAAGTCTTCTCATCCTTATGATCCGCCGTATTATGATTACCAGCAGGCATGGACAAAAATGTTCCTAAAACAAAATAAAAATTTGCAATCATTTGTGATTCCTTCATTTTGACAAATTATAAGAAATCAACACACTCCCAAAATGGTTCTCACTATGGTAGGACTATTATTGACCCGAACCTCTTCTCCTTCCTCTCCCCCTCCAGGAAAGTTTTCGAATTTTTACTTCACAAGATGATTATCCACTAGCATTAAGCCATTGTTCCCCACTTCTTCTTTTCTTTCTCAAGACAAAATTAAATTGGATTATGAAATGGGAATACATTATTAAACCTCATCCATCTCTCAAAAACATTATAGTCCTAGCCCGTCAAGTCTCTATCAAATGGTGGGAAAAATACAATTACAATCACGTCTTAAAAATGTTTTAAAAAATTACCAAAACTCCAGAAGTTCTAGTCCAACGGAACAGATTTCAGGCACAATTAGCATCTATTACCAACCAGAATGACTTGAAAAAATTAGTCGAAGTAATGTCACAAGTTTCAGATAGAGATGATGAAGAAGAAGCACAACATCCAGCCAGATTATCTCCATTACAGCACCCTGCATTATCACCGGTCCATCAGGCCTCTCATTCTCAACAGGCATTTGTATTTTATTTTACTGTTTAACTTTGAATGAGATATTTTATGATAAATTATTAATATGCTCATAGTGTTGGTTCTCGTGATCTATATGATTTAAAATGTCTAGATTATAATTTAAGACTTGAATTAGAAAATTTGATGGATAATATAAAAGATCTTAAGAAAAAATAACAATTAATGATACAAGACTATACATTAATGATGTCTAAATATCATATATATCAAAGTAGACAAGCGGCAATAGAGGAACGGGAAGCTCATTGTGACTTCTTGAGAAACGAAATTAAAAGTGTAAGAAACCATTGAGTATCCTTGCTTTATCAAAGAAAAAAAAACAGAGTAAGAAATCACTAATACAGATTTTTACAAAAATAACCCATAGCAAAAGAGAATGAAGTATATTGGGAAGCTTGTATTGGTAAGCCATGAAAAAACCGTTGGTCAGCCCATTCGTGATACCAAAAGCGTAAATCCCAAGTAATAAATAAAAACTAATAAGAGTTTAATGATAATAATAGACGGTAGAACTAGCCATATGCATGAAAGCGGATAGGACAGACGATATAACCGACCATATGCACGAGGAAGTAAATAATATAGAAAAGATATACAAAATCAATTTCATTAAAGACATAATACTTACAAGGAGACTAATTCTCAGAAGAGTTAGAAGCATAAGACATGAAGAAATGAAGATTTATAAAGGATGGATTTTTTAGAGTGAGGAGTGAGGAGGACTAGAGTGATTTGGGTGAGAAAGGAAGAGGCTTCAGATGAGAAATTTTGAATGCCCTTCTTTCTTTGCGGACTCTTTTGTATAGACACTAGAACAGTACAAAACAGTAGTCTAAAGCGATTAAAGTAGTCTAATGCTTCAAAGTGATGGAAGATCAGATAGACATAACTGAAACGTGAGTAGTCATTTATGATGGTAAGAAAATAAGAGCGTCATGATGTATCTCCACATTCATAGGTCCACAAATATCATAATAGACTAGCTCTAAAAGATAAGATACCCTAGGAGCCTTTCCAAAAGGCTTCATACAAGCCTTACAAGCTAAACAAGGCTCACACGCAGGTAAGCTTACATTAGCGAGAGACCCCAACTGGCCTTCTCTAGCTAGTCTAGCCATTCTATCTTTTCCTATGTGGCCTAGTCTAGTATGTCATTTCAATGAATTAGAAACAAAATCATCATCATTTATAGTCATAAAAGAAAATGAGGAATTATATAAATCCAATATAAAGAAACCATTCGAAAGAAAACCATGTCCATACAAAACCCTATCCAAATAAAAGTCCAACTGAGGGATATCAAAATAAAAAGTAAAAACAAATTACAATATAGAAATACTTGAAAATAAACTACATTGAACACCAGGTGCATAAAGTACATCATGAAGAAGTAACAAGCGTCCTAGACGCATCTTGAGTTTGTAAGTGCCAATAATAAGTACTTCCTCCCGAGTTTCGTTTACCCAATATAACGTACTGTTTACCAGCTAGTATTCTTCTATAATCTATGAACCCAACTAGATCTCGAGCTACATGTTTGGTTGCTCTTGTGTCTACAATCCATTCAGGAAATGTGTGCGCAATAAAAATATGTGAACAAACATAAGTACTGAAAGAGTTGTGTGTTTAGTGTATACCTTCTTTTCCTTAGTGCACTCATTAGCAAAGTGTCTCGCTTTTCCACAGTTATAGCACTTCAATTTGTACTTGTCCTTCCCAGCATGATTGCCTCAGCAGTGCTTTGCTATCTTTCCATCCCTTAGCCCAAAACTATTTGATGCTCTAGTAGATCTCCCATTGCTCGCGCTTAGGCTTGAATGTCTTGTGCTTCCCAGCTTGGGCAATAAGAAAAGTGTTAAGGTGCGCATCTATGTGCTCTACCTCTAGCTCCATTTGACGATATATATCAGCAAAAGGCTTAATATTCTCACTCCGTGTCAAAATAAGCTTCATTTGTCCCCATGTTGACTCGGGCAAAAATCATATCATAGTGGTAACAAGCTGTTCATCATTGAGATTATTGCTAGTAGCTTTTAGATCATGAATCAAGGCAAACATTAACCTCAAATGCCCAGTCATGGGATGTTTAGGGTCTATAACATACTGCTCAAATCTCAAAGTGAGAGCACGGAGCCTAGTAGCCGATGTCCCCGCATAGGCAATTTTCAACTAGTTCCACATATCTTGGGCAGTTCTCAAACTCCCCAATAAGATCATTGTGCATGCTACCAAGCATGGTACAACACGCGCACTGATCTTTCCTTGCCAAGCCTGATAGGCTTCTATATCACAACGATATTAAAAAGTATTCCGTTCTTCAAGTTGTATCATAAGGTAGGACATATTTTCAAGGATCTTTTGTTCATTAAGCAGATATTGGATTTTTCTATGCCACATGTCATAGTTGGTTCCATCCAATTTCTCCCTTTTAATAAGGTCAGTGAACTACGTTCTTAGTGGCCATTATCACTACCCTCATTGTGCGAGATTAACATTAGCCCACATTTAATTTTATTCCAAAATATAACTAGACTATGGAATTCCTTCCTACATAGTGAGATCGAAGATTTCGTGAAAAGCCTGTAATTATCCCCCACTATACAAGTCAAAATACCATTTCTAATTAATTTTGAATAAAATTTATAGAGTAAAAAATACTCAAAACTAATGCAATTACAATTCATTCATCAAATATGAAAAATTCATAATCATTACGCATAGGCTCCACCCGAAATCTCATTGATAATTTGGTGCATCATGTTAAGGTGACCTTAAACCATATTGATAGCCGTGAAACATATCCATTTACATGGCCTCAATAATAAAATTACATTCTCAATATTACATTTGCAAAGAAAATCTGAATACAAATCTTCTAAGAAAACAATAAATAAATCGGGAAGCCACGACATCGATATATTTATAAGGTACATCTTATCCATTCATATAAAAATAAATATATATATATATATATATATATAACACATGAGTGCAACAAATTACCAATGTCAACTCTATCCATTTTAATTAAAATACTAATGAACTCAACCATTCATTCATAGTGGTATGCATGATGGTTCAATGGATAGAGAACCGATATTCTAAACTAATGAGAAGGGTTTAATAGGTCATCAAATCTAGGGACATGTATTCAATATAGACATGCATTTAACAATAATTCAAATAATGCATCAACAACTAATTTATATAATATATAATTATTCATATAACAGAAAAATTAGACTTGAGGAAGTATGACTAGTGTGCCAAAAATATATTTTTTTAGTCTCATTTTTTAAGCATTTTAATAAAAATTATTAAAAATATATTTTTTTCAACTCTCGGCCTTAAAAAATATATGAATCAAGTTTAGACACCAATACAAAGTACATGTTTCACACGTGACAAAAATTAGACACCAGAAGCTGTTGCAGGAGCCCCCATGCGCCTCCTACGCATGTGGGCTTCGTTTTGGCTCTAGAGGCTATCTTGCCTCTGCTTCACTTGTCGCGGCAGAAAGTGTACGTCACCTCCACTACTCACGATGTTTTACGATGTCCAAACACAACATTCAGTCATTTTAATGTGTATGTGTGTTGATAAGGTGAGAAACAAGGCACCCCAAGTGCAAGGGTGGAGCACAGTTTCCACATTCGAGAGTGGGACTAGTAAAACAAATACTATTATCATCTTCTTTCTCAACCCAAATTTCTAGTTTTTTCTTGATTTCGACCTCCTATTTTCAATCGGCCATAACTTACTCATACTAGGTCCGAATTAAGCGTATGATATGTCAAATTAAAGGTTATGAACCCAAATTTCTAACCATATAAGACTTATTCTATAAAATAATATTTTTTTAGTTAAAATTTGGCCCAAAGTCACGGTCCAAACATGAACTTTAAAACTAGGGCTTTAAATTTCCTCTTCTATATGCAACAAAACTTCATCAAATTTAAGGGACATGTTTATGAAATTATAAGGAATGTTTTCACGTAGATAATTCAACCTTAAACATCTCATACTGTAGCCTCTAATGAAAAATCTAAAACACAAATAATCATAGCATATCATCAATTACATGCTTTTAAACCTATTTTAAAGCATCAAACAACATGTAATCATGTTCATAAGGGTGAAAATAAGCAGCATAGGCTCTGATACCAATGTGAAATAAGGTTAATTTGAATTACTTTAAGGAGTGGAATTTTCATAGGCCCTGACTTTGCTCATCTTACATTCCACGTCACTTTGTTGATTGTACTTCTACATCACTTAGGAGATTACCATAGTCTCCTGAAAAATTTGACGCTTCAAGATCAGAAGATCTAGATGGTTGCTCTAGAAAATTGTAGAGAGAGAGTAAAGCTTTTCTTTTTGTATGTTCACTTTTTTCATTCTTCTTAATTTAGTGTACGCAAAACTCTTATTTAAAAAAATTTCATATGGGTGGTTAATTAACTTTCCTGAAGTTAAGTGTTAGTGATTGGGAGTTAATTAATAACTTTCCCACCATGTGGACACAACATGGGTCATGGGCTATTGTGACCAACTGTTCATTTTCTTCTCGATTGGTCACGAGTCTCGCCTTTGAGTTTTAAATCTCGAAGTTGTGTTTTAAATATTGCAGATGATTTTTAAATGGAGCCCAGTGTTTTAAGGTCTTCGAAATATTTTAAATATCCAAAATTATTTTAAATAGTATTATTGAACCAAACCCATATTTTCAAGTAAGCATTTTTATATTGTGAAGCCCCGAAAATGATATAATTTTGGAAAATCATTTTATTTAAATGATTTTAGTTCTTTAAGAGTATTATTTAATATTCATTATTTCATTTTATGTTAAAAACTCTATTATCTAGATGGATCTATTTCTCTTAGACATATTTATAAAACTCATTATTTTATTTTATGATAATAGGTTAATATTTTTAGAATCAAAGTTGGGTTTTAAATTAGTCAATTATATTTCTATTTTATTTTCATATTTTTAGTTAGTTTATTATCTATGTTTAATTTTCGCTGTTAAACCAATCTGAGACCCCTAGATGAAGGATTGGGATTAAATCCCAAAAACCCTAACTTTTTTCTCATTTTCCCTCTTCCCTCTCTCTCGTCCCCTCCCTCCAAGCCATCGCACCCCCTTCCCCAATCCCTCCTCTCCAGCACTGTCCGCCATAGCCATCGCAGCGCACGCGGCCCTGTCGCCACCACCCACAGCTGCACTGCCACCACCATGGAGCCCTCCAGCCGTGAGCCTAGCCGCCTCGCTTAGCAAACCCCTCTCTGTCTCTCTCCATTGTGCACAGCCAATGAAGCCCAACTTAGCCACCGTGAAGCTCAGCCACTAATTCCTTTTCCACATTGTGAACCAAACACTATGAGACCCAATCTCTGATTCCATCCCACCGTGAGACCCCCAACAACAAACCTTAGATCCAGCCCCTCCAAAACAACCCTTTTTTAGGTCACGACAGTGACCACCAAGAGGCAATTACAGCCCAAACTACTGGCTTTTGATGCCACGAGGCCTTGCTGGACAGTAAGTGATGCAACGAGTCAGCCTCGACACATGGTATAATTCTTATTCCTTTCCCTCGATAGTTATTTTATTGTGAAACTTGATTGGCGTTGTGGATTGTGTTGTTATTGTGAAGTGTGATGTTGTGTAATGTGAAGTGATGGGGTTGTTATGCAGTGTGGATTATGAGGTGAAGTTTTGGGATTACTGTGAATGGTGTTGTGGAGTAGTTTGTGATGTGGTTGTGCGTAGTTGAAGTGACAGGTTTGTTGTGCAGGTGTGACAAAGTAGGTGTTATGGCAGTGTGTTATGAACTGACGAGGTTAAATCTAGAGTTGTGTTGTGAGAAGAATTGGGTGATTGAGTAGTTGTACAATGACCGGATGCCATGTGAAGTGATGGGATCACGGTGCAGTTTGGAAGTGGTTGGAAGTTGTGTAAAGTGTTGGGATAGTTGTGTAGTTTATGAAGTGGCTTGATGTTAAGTGATGTGTTGGGATTGTGAAGGTTGAGGAAAACTGTGAAGCATAATGATGGTATGTGTTTGAGTTGGACGTTAGTGTCGGGTGTATGAAGCTTGTTTACACAAGCGGGCATTTAGTGGATTATATGTTGATCTTAGGTGATACATCACCGTACTGTAATCCTCTTGCCCTCATTTTCTTCTAACTCTCCCTCATTTTCTCTTATACTCTTTTCTCCTTTCTCTGTTATATTCTTCCTCTTCGTCAATGGCCCTTGAGAAATCCACCCAACCCTCGGCTTCCAGTGGGGGAGACACACCAGAGGTTGGTGACGCCATGCCATTTTTCTTGGGCAGCACATAGCATTCAAACGTCCAAGCGGTAACGCTAGCATCTCTGGCTCTCACCTACCAAGTCTCGAAAACAATGATCTTTGAGGTCCCTAGTCCACACGAGGGTGTCGTCAAAACTGAGGTCACTCTTCCAAAGTTGCCCTCTTTCCTTCTATGTTTTCATGTGACTTGAGGCTTCCTTTCCCTCGGTCTGGCCCTGTCCCTTCTTCACCCTAATGCCTGGAGGCTTGTGATTTGCTAGAGTATCATTTGGCATTATGCCTTGCTGGAGTCAGACCGGAGCAGGTTGACCTCACTGGCCGTGAGTAGGATCCTCACTCACAAGGTTTTGCGGCAGAAGGCAAACATTTTGCAGCTTCTAGGCGATGCATGCCCTCGTCAGTCTGGAGTCACGATACACAAAGTGAAGGACTGGTCTCCAAAGTTCTTTTTTGTGTCTAGCTGCGGATGGGAAATCCCCGTTGGTCAGTTGAATCGTCGTGAGTTCCCTATTTGAATTGATTGGGAAAGGAATCCTGAGGATAAAGCGTTGCGTCCGACAGCTACCCTCGTCGAGTTGTGGCGTATCTCCATTGTTAGGGAGCAGTTGAAGAAGAACTCCAACAGCGTCTTCTCGGAAGCCCTTCTCTCTGAGGAGAGGCTAAAGGTTTGTTTGCCTCCACTCAGCCATGTTCCTTTTGATGACAGGGTGACTCTTGCCCAGCTTCAGGTCACACCCCCTCGAAAGCGTCCCTCTAATCCTTCTCCAGCGAGTAAATGGAAGACTTGCTTTGAGGGGGCTGGGATCGATATCAGGCCCCTTTTCGGAGAAACAATTCCTGAAGGAAGGGCGTTGGTTGCGCCTGAGGTCCCTGCAGGTGGAAGCGCCTCAGTGTGCTGTTGGCATGGAGGTGCCATCGGAATCTTCTTCTTTGGATCCCTTGGAGCCATCGACGAGAGGACCCTGTAGTGCCGTCCCTACCGACTGACGTCTATGGCGCACTCCCAGAAACTGATGACCTTGCCGTCCTACTCTAGGAAACATTGGCAGTCAGAGTTCCCAGGCAAGACGATGCGAGGCAGCGTCCTCTGGCGGTCACCTCCACTTACCCTACTGGTTTTGCCGTCGGCAGCCTCTCTTTTGAAGGCAAGGTCCATGCTTGCTCGGGGGGCCTCAGCTCTACGGCAACGCCTTCCACAGTGTCTTCGCTTGCTCCCGCTACTTTCGATAATCGAGTCGTGGAGGTCAAGCGAGAGACATGTTCCTTTTGGATGTTGTAGTCAGCAAGGGTTTGGTGGGTCCATGTGAAGGTTTGCTTGTCCAGGTGAGGATGGTTGGTGAAGAGGTTGTCCCGATTTACATAGAAAGCATTGAGGGTCAGCCTCCGCCCCTTGCAGCTGGGGAGGTTGCTAACGAAGCTCGCCAGACCGAGGCGGAGGCACAAGCGTCGGATGTAGAGGGTTCAGTGGAAGTTATTCCCCCTTTAGCCCGACTAGACATATGGGGTGTAGCACGAAAGCAATCAGCCAGGCCGCCAAGTGTTTGTCTAGCTTCTTCCACGAGATTTGGCAATTTCTTTTTCTGTGTTTTTCCTTTCTTTTCATTGTTTTCTAAATTCCTTTTACTAAACGTACATGTCGGTCTCTCTCGTTCTCAGGGTTCCTCTCATCTAGTAGCCTTTATTGTGGATGACTAAGAGGTTGTTGAGCAAGAAAACCATTCCCTTCGCACAATGACCTGGACTGCACTTCAGTACACTCACAGCGAAAGGGATCAGAGTGAGCAGCTGGAACAAGAGCTGAGGAGGGTACGACTTGCCTTCGAGGAGGGTAGCAAGAACACTGAGCTTAGTCGCCGTTGAAAGAAGCTAAAGAAGAAGGTGAGGGAAGACGCCCAGAGGATGGCAAGCTTGGAGCAACTTGTTGTGGATCTTTAGAGCAACTTGTCTCGAGTGTAGAACATCGCTACCTGCCTGGACAGGTAGCTGAAGTTGGTTGTGGGAGTTCGCGATACCATGTGGGTGCATGGGCGTGATGAGGGCCTTTGGTCGATCGAGACCACATTCTAGAGAGTTCGCAACTATTTTTGTAGACTTTCGAGAAATATTTGAACCTGGACCTTACCCTGACTAAAAAGCCTTTGAGTTTGGCTGCAAGCTGGGGATGAATGTGATCCCTGATGCTTTTACGGGTCCTGCCTTCCCGACCATGCCCGAGCATGTTGCTCCCGAACATGGCGATCTTGAACTTGGCGTCCCTGAGGTTGATGCTCCCAATGTCGTGGTCTCTAAGCATGGTGCCTGATGTTACTACTTCGTTGCTATTATTTCATTTTGCTCTTCTTTCTCTTTCTTTTTCTTTTTGAATGTATATACTTCTGCGCCATCACTATGTGGCTCGTGTGTAACTTCTGATCATTAATGAAACTGCCTTATACTTTGTTGTGCCAGGCAGCTGGTCTTTATGTGTTCTTCACCAATGTTCCCTTTTTCTTCTTTCCTCCTTTCCTCCTTTCTTTCTATGGCCAGCCTGGGGGTTTTGTCGTAGGAAATTATGGGTTTGGCGTTAGACGCGCGCCGGGGGCGTGGGGGGGGGGGGGGTGGGGTTGTTGTCATGCAGAGCTTTACGATCCACCCCTCCAGCACCTAACCTATTCCTGATGACCCCGGCAGCCGACAGCTCTTATGCTTATACTATCTTTGTTCGCCTTTGTTAGGTAGCTGTCCTTTTGGGGCCTTTAACGATATTGTTTGACGAGGCCGATGTCTCTCCACTTGTTCTTTATGCTAATTTCTTCCTTTTTGTTGTCTGTCTCTCGGATGCGCTTTACCCCGCCTAGTCCTTTAGTTCTTTCATCTTGCATTGATGTGCGTTGATGGACTACTTTTTGTTGTAATGGGGGCCTAGGTAGATTATTCGGGTAGCCGTAGAGCTGATCCCGCTCTCCACTGCGAGGAGACAAGGAGGCCTCTGGCTCGACCCCGTCTCCTTGGTTTGCAGGGAGGTAGGTTGTCTGGGAAGTTTGGGACTGAACTCGCTCCTGGCCATTGGCATTGCATATTTAATTCCTGATTGAAAGATAGACATGTCATGATAACTTTATCCTTAACTTTGTTGGAGTTAGACTTCGCAAACCTGGGCCCTCTGGCATGTGACGTGATTCGCTTGCCACTTTTACCGGGTCGTTGATGTTCGCATTCCTTTGTGCAATATTTGGGCGGTCAAAGGACCTGCCCCTTTAACCCTCAATGAAATAATTTCTTTGGGCGGCCATGGGGCCGGTTAGTTCTTTATTGTGATAGGAGTCGGGATAAGTAGTTGGCCGGCCAACAGACCAGATTTGCTCTCCTCCATAGGAGGGTCTGAGCAGCCTCTGGTGCGACTCGCCTCTGCTGCCCTATGGGAAGGTAATTTGTTCAGGTAGTTTGATACTGGACCCGCTCCTGCTCGTTGACATCGTGTAGTCTGCTATTTTGGCCTTCGAGGTGGCACACCCATTGCTTCAAAGTTTCACCTCTGGAGACTTTGTTCACGTTGGGTAGTCAAAAGACTAAGCCTGCACTCCATCAGGGAGAGGTCGAGATGCCTCAAGTCAAACCCACCTTTTTGATTCCCTAAGGAGGTAACTTCTTCATATGGCTTTGGAGTTGATCCGCTCTTTCACTATGATGGGAGTCGGGGTAAGTATTCGGGCAATCAAAAGGTTGGACCCACTCTCCTTTGTAGGAGGGTTAGAGCGGCCTCTGGCCCAACTCGCCCCTGCTACCCCGTGGGGAGGTAATATGTTCAGGCAGTTTAACCCCACTCCCACTTGTTGACATCGCAGGGAAAGGTAAGATTTGGGTCAGGCTAGCACTAAACCCGCTCTTCTTCTATAGCAGAGGTCGGAGTAAGTATTCTTACCACCCGGGGGGCTAGACCCGTACTTCACCACTAAAGGGCTAGAGCAGCCTCTGGCGTGACTCATCCCTTTAAATTCCGTGGAGAGATAAGTTTTCAGGCAGTTTGCAATTGGACCTGCTCTTGCCTGTTGACATTTACGAGGAAGGTAAGTCTTCATTTTCAGGTAGCTGAGGACTGACCCACACTTTGCCATGGGAGGAATAAAGCAGCCTTAGGCATTACACTCATACCTTTGGTACCCCGCGAGGGAGGTAAGTTTGGATCGCGATATAGTTGGTCCGCTCTTCACCGCGATAGGGATCAAGGTAAGTTGTTCGGGCTGCCGGAGGGGATGACCAGCTCTCCATCGTGGGAGGGGTAGAACGGCTTTCAGCCATGTTCTCCCCTTCGATCCTGCGAGTGGTATGTTGTTCGAATAGTTTGAAACTAGACTCGCTCCTACCCGTTGACATCGCAAGAAAGGTAGGCATTAATTTGGAGATGATTTTGTAGTTGCATATTATGTTAATTGGAGATCGTCTTGTCGGTGTTCTGTCGATAACGTGAAAGTCTGAAGCAGGTGTGTTCACTATCCTGGAAAATCATGCCCTTATTAAACAATTTATAGTATTTAAATAACACATTACAAAATAAGGGGAAATGGAGCCTTCTGCCAGGGAGCTTTCGCCCGTTCTGCCTCTGCCTTTGGGACCATGCACCTTCTCGCTCTTCATCGAGCTTTACAGGGCAAGTCATAGATTAAGGCCTGCTAGGGCTTTTCAAGTGGTGCATGACCTACTCTTTCCTGGAGGTGGCATCCGGGACAAACCCATCTTCCTTCTGCTTCAATTCCTGGACGTAGCATTCCCTTGCCCGAACTGTTTGCCTTAGATTTCTCCCACTCCACGAGGAGTCGAAAACTTCATCTTGACATGGTAGGTCGACGTGACAGGCCGCAAGCTATTGAGGGTGGGCCTTCCAATAATGGCATTGTAAGACAACAGGGTTCTCACCACCAGAAAGTCGACCATGATTAAGGTAGTGCAGATGGTACTGCCTGCGAAGATCGATAGCGCGATAGTTCCCACAGGATGAACCATATTACCAGAGAAGCCCTCCAGCGACATGGGGGTTGGATGTAGCCGGGTAGCATCTATTCCCATCCTGGTGAAGGCTTCCCAGAACAGGATGTCCACGGAGCTCCCGTTGTCAATGAGCATTCTCTAGGTGGTGAAGTTGGTGACCAACATGGTCACCACCAGCACATCATCGTGGGGGTACAGGACCCCTTCTTCGTCAGCCTCCCCAAAAGAGATGACCAGAGTCGGCTTGCCCCTTCGATGCTTAGAGAGGTGGTATTTTGCCTAATACACCTCGTGGTACTGAGCCTGCCTAGTGTGTGCCTTTCTGCTTGAAGAGGAAGTGCCTCCACCTACGAATCCTCTCACTATGGTCCAGATTTTCCAGAGTCGAGCCACCACCACCCCCCCCCCCCCGCGCGCGCAGTGGTGTGCGGGGTTGATCTTGTTGCGACCGTCGTGCTGGTGGTCAATGCCAAGGGCTTTCTTCCCTTCTGCGCCTTTCGACTCGGTTCGTGCTCCTTTCACTCGATATTCCCCTCCTTTCCTGCTCCAGTCTTCGAGTGGGGGGATAATATTGCCTCGTTTGCTCCGCATTCTCCCTCCTCCCCTGATGGGAGAAGCAATATTCGGTGTTGTGCGAGGTGGACCTGTGGTATGTGCAGTAGCGGCGGACAATGCTTTGGTCATCATCTTCGTGGGCAGTGGAGGTGTCGGCCTCGTGGATGGTAAACATGGGTTAGTCGAAGTGAGGTCCTGGTCCCCTCGTCGGAGCTTCCTCCCTTTTCTTGTCGTGGGAGCTCTTTTCTGGCTTTTCGTGGACCTTAGCCTTGGCTGGGACCCCTGCCTTCCTCTCTACTCGCTCCAGCTCCTTCTTCCTTGGCTTCGTTAGGGCCTAAAGAGTGTCTTCGGCATTAATTTAGTTGTCAACTTAGTCCATAAACTCCTGTAGCATCACGGGAGCCCTTCTCGCCAGTTTGGCCATGAACTGGGGTTATGGCCAGATCACTCCCAGAAGCACCGCCAGGGTTACCTTCTCGTCCTAGTCATCGATGGTCATGCACCCCTTGTTAAATCGAGATAGGTACGTCTTTAGGCTATCCTCCTCTCCCTGTTTGATGGTGAGAAGGTACACTACTGGGTCAAAAATACTCGAGCCAGCTCGCCAAAAAAATCTATGAAACTGGGCGCCAGAGACCCGAACCATACTCGTGCTAGCCCCTTTAGGGTTAGCGGGAATGCCCTGCATGTCACCTTCCCCAAGACACCATGCAACGTCATGTGAGCCCTGAACGTTTCCAGGTGCTCAAGGGGGTCCCTCCCTCTGTCGTACATCTCCATGGTGGGGACCTTGAATTTTGGTGGTAAGGGCACAACTATCACCTCTTCTGTGTAGGGTAAACCAGTGCTTGTGAGCAGTTAGTCCACCGACGACGATGTGCCCACTTTCCTTACAATCTCTTCATACTTTCCTTTGAGATTACGGAGCTTGCCTTTCATGTTCTTCCTCTCCTCCTTCACATTTGCTCTAGCTTCTATGTTTCAGGACCCCACGTGCTTGCTATTGCTGGAATCCACCTCCTCGTTCTGCCCTTATTGAGGCTTTTTTAGCTCATCATTCTCTTTGCAAAAGTGTTTGCACTTCATCGGTCAACTTCATTACCCAATCCTCCATAGTTTTCAGTCTTACTTCCATGGCTTCCTCTGTGTCTTTTCTGAGTTGTCCGAAACAGGTTGTCGCAGGCATATGAAGTACACGCAAGATCTACAAGGATGGTGCCACTCTTAGCATCGTGTTTTGTATGCATTTGGGCCAGTTCCAGCAACCCATGTCTTCAGAACTGGGCATGCGAAAATAGAGAAGAGAGAGACTGTAAAAAGGTGTTCTTGGAGCCAGGGAGAGTAGTTTGGAAGTTTGTAAATAATGAAAGAGTCTAGGGATCATAGAGTTTTTCTCGTACCTAAAATTTGCTATTTATACCAGAAATCTGGGAGGATAGATCGTGTCTACCCCAATGGAGTCTCCGTCTTTTTACTATTCCTTTTTGTCAGAGTCTTTTAATGCGACGTGCCTGTGCGACAGTGTCATAAATGTGGCGTGTAGCTTTGATAGTGGTGCCATTAATGTGGCGTGTTTCTTTGATTTGCCTTACCCCGCTAGCGTCTTTGGTGGTCTGTCGATGTCTCCTTATCAGAAGATTAAGGGTCTCCCTTACTTCCTACTCATTTACATGGGCAGGTACTCAAAGGCTGGATGTTGTTCAAGGGGCCTCCAGGATGGCGAGTCTCATCCCCTGCAATACGCTCCCTCATAGAGGTTGCCTCTAGGGGGTCTACCCATAAGCCGGGCCGAAGAGTCTATTCGTCCTGGGCTAGGCCTTTTTTCTTATTCACTTAATCACTCTTCTCAGGCCCACTAAGACCGCCGGGGGGGGGGGGGGGGGGGGGACTCGTTACAACTATAGTCTATTGTATTAGTAGTTATACTAATACTATATCATTATATAACTATATTATAGTATAGTATAACTATACTATAATATATCACTATAGTTTATAATATATCTTATAATATACTACAATATATTATCACTATAGTATTATATACTATAATATATGAATTATATTATATATACTATATAATATACTAAAAAAAGGGGACCGAAGTGGACCGAAAATGATAAAATCGGAAGTACCAGTTTAGGGGTGTAACTAGTGCAGTATCGGTTCTTCAAATCCCAAACCCGGTATATATCGGTTTAGTTCTAAAATATGTCCAAAATAAGATCAAACTGGACCCGTTATACCCCTAGTGACAAGCGACGGGTGAGAGAGAGAGAGAGAGAGAGAGAGAGGTCTGAGAGAGTGTTCTGGGTTTAGGACTCGACACGGGCGGCAAGTGGGGGGAATATTAGTTAGGCTTAATGAAACGACGTCATTTCATTATAAGTGTGTGTGTGTATATATATATATATATATATAAGTGGGCAGACAGGGGAATAAATGGATAGGCCCGGGTCCAACCTACCCTCATCCCCGCTGGGCTCATAGATGTGGGCGGAGACACTGCCACCCACATCTGATAAACAGGGCCCCTGCTCCGCCCAGGTGGAAATCGGACAGTGGAGGGCGGGCAAAGCGTGGTCCCACCACCCACCCCTAGTGCTTGCACTGCTACAACCGACATATGGGCTCACACACAAAGGGGTTTAAAACTTTAATGGTCTAAATAAGGTAGATCAGTAATCAGGAAACATAGGTTGAGGCCCGTGTGGGTAATGGAGTAAGAGGTATATTGGTGCATGGATCTCACACAGAATGTGAAATTCACATCTGGGGGACATGCGTGACTTGGAACTGAATACAAACTATATATAGTAGTAGATCGGTGGTTGATGAAGAGAATGGTAGAATGGGACTTGTGTGGGAGAGGTGAGAGGGAGGAGCTGGATTTAGGTCTTGATCTTAAGCACCTTCCTCCTCTCATGGGGTTGGATTTTTTT
Source organism: Juglans microcarpa x Juglans regia (assembly GCF_004785595.1). Lineage (NCBI taxonomy): Eukaryota > Viridiplantae > Streptophyta > Magnoliopsida > Fagales > Juglandaceae > Juglans > Juglans microcarpa x Juglans regia. Next base: position 7,773,188 of record NC_054595.1, read on the forward strand.
TCTTCTTAATGGAGGAGAGTTTTGAGAAAGAATTTTAATAATAAAAGGGGGAGAGAGGAGGTAATATATAAACTTGGCATGAGTGTATTGGGACGTGCTAAATTTGAGATCCATTACCGTTATAAAAATTATCAGAACACAAATATCTTTTTTATATAAAACTATGTGATGTAAGTGTACTTCCATATTAATGGTATGTCTTATATGAATAAGCGAGATTGTAAATATATTGTTTTAGAGAGAAATGGAGACAACAAAATAACTGTACATGATGCATCTGACGATCTGTTATTATCCTGAGGCCGGAACATTAAACTTGTAATTGAGTATTTCAAGGTTGAAGATAGACATAATTAGTCATTTGCTTCGACATGGCGTGCTTCATACACTCTTTTTAATTGGCACACACTAAACGAAAAGAAATGCATGAATCATGCAGTCTCAATTTTGTTTTTGTTTAAGAAATAGTCATGTATATATAATGACTGAATAGATTTGATCAAAATTATGACCTAAAGCCCCCTCTAGGTCGTCGTCGCATTATAAGAAAATTACTTATTTGCAACTAGTTATTTTCAGCGAAATAACTATTTTCAATTAAAATGAATCTGTTTTCGTCGTAAATAATCATTTTCATCGTAAAAATAAATATTACAAATACTCGTTTTTCTTGTAATGGATCGTCGGACTAAAGTTGTTATATAAATAAATAAATAAAATAGTTCCCAAGGATATATTTAATTGATCGACTGTCATTATCACAGTAACAACTCAGAGAATCTTGTATTAGAAAAGAAAAATCCAAATACAATATCTCAATGTCTGCTCATAAAATAAATGAGGAACTAAATACATGATGATGAATCTGAAAAAGTTGGAAAGTGTTAATTTGTTGGGATTATATATGGAGGGAAATTAACATATATGATGCCCTACAAAAACCGTAATTGGTATTAACGGACGGAAGTAATTCTCCAAATTAAACGTGGAGGTGCATGCACACTCGCTCTCTCATAGCCTATAGGGCTGTAATCGAGCTGAGCCAAGCCGAGCTTAAGCCAGTTTTTGGCTTGTTGAGCTCGGCTCGACTCAAAATATTCAAGCTCGAAATTTTTTTTTTTATTCTTCGTTTGAGTTCGGCTTGATAAGCTAAACGCTCAACTCGAGCTAGAGCTTGAACTCGTCCTACAAACGAGTTCTAGTCGAGTCGAGCCGAGCTCAAGCTGGAGCTCTAGCTCAAACTGTGTATTTTTTTTATTTTTTGAATAAGATTTAATAATTAATAAAATAAATAAATAATCTAATATTGAATTTATACAACTAACAAGTAGAACCTCTATTGAATTATAAAATTTTAAAAAATATAAGTAATTAATATCTAACTAGTTGATATTTATCCAAAATAACAATATATTATATGCCTATATATATTATTAATGCATACACTTAATATGATAGCATATATCTATTTCATATATGGTTCTCACATATTAGTATATGAAATTATAAAATTTTATCTACTAATTATTATACAAATTATAAAATATACTTATGAAATATATTCACTATATAGACATAAGTAATTAGATTACATATTATATATTTAATTATAAAAGTGGTATGCTTATATTATTAGTTACTACATATGTGTGTGTGTGTGTATATACACATAGGTGTATGTATATATTTATCAATATATGAATGAGTTTTAATCGAGTCAAGCTAATGAGTCGACTCGAGCATAAACGAGCGAGCCTTAGTCTAGTCGAGTCGAGTTTTGTTGGGTATGTATCATTTACAATTCGAGCGGGTATCTGTTTTTACGAACGAGCTTTTTTTTTCACGAGTTGAGTTCGATTCGAATTTAACCGAATAAGTATCAAGCGGACTATCGAACAAACTGGTTCATTTACTGCCCTCCTCTAATTTAAAAATTATTTGAAATAAAAAAAATAAAAAATACAAATGTACTAGAGAGTATGCCCAACGATACACCGAGTATTAGAAGTGTCCCAATTAGCTAGGCAGTAAGACATTAATGTTTAGAGAATGAGATAAGATAAAAATTTTATGAATAATAATAAGATAGTTTGTAAATAATAGTAAATTAGTTTGAATTAAGAATTTATTGGATTTTGGGAAATGAGAAAGAAAAGTTTGAATAAAAATATTACAAAATTAAAATATTGTGAAAATATAATTTTTATTTTGATAAAAAAGTTGAATTGTTTTTTTATTTTTTATTTAAAAGTTTGAGAAAGTTGTAATGATTAGTTTGAAAATTTTATAATGATTAATTTGAAAGTATTTATATTTAAATAATAAAAATAAGATGGATGGAGATAAAAAAAATTTTCCAAACATCTTCCCAAGGGTTTACTGAGAATATGAATTAGCAAATCCAAGAGAGAGAATATATTATATCAGAAGAGATCATCATTTATACTGGTGATATTATTCCTTTGCTTTAAAGAAAGTTATGCCACAATTGCATGCATGCTTTATCGAGAATTGCGAACTTAACGGCCTTAATTAAATAAAGCTACCTACCGTTTCTGGTCCACCTTCTGTTTGGCCTTGTCTATTGATCTCTTTTTACCATCAAATTGCAGATACTCTCATTCTCTTTGAAGAAAGAAAAAGAGAGAGAAAAGAAAATGAAAAAAAGAAATGAAACGGATCCGACTGAGTTTTCTTTTTTTATCATTACTATTCCTAACATAAGAACAAAGTCATTACATGCAATTGCAACAGTTTTGCTGTCGTTATCATCTCATCTTTATCACCACCACACCCAACTACCAAGAAAAAAGGGAAATACAAAACCTACAAACACTCCAAATCTGCAGAACCCCAAAGATTGCAGCATCGAAATTCATGCATTTGAGGTGCCAAAAAGCAAGGTTTTGATCAAACCCCAAAACACCCAATTAGATGATGATGATGATGATGATGAAGGGACTTTTCCCTGTCAATCATTCCCTGAACGTACCTAAACTCCTCCACTTGGCAAGGAATATTGATTGTCCCCTTCTGATCAAAACCGTACTCTTCCTCAGCCTCCTTCAGGAGCTGCATGAACAGTGGGTGGTTGAAATATATAACAGGCACCACAAATCTCTGTTGCTCCTCACCCTGACCAACCTTGATCGCCAAACACCCTTTTGGCACGTCTCTCATCTCTTGCTTCTTCCCTTGGTGATGCTGCTGAAGATGATGCTGAGACAGGTTTCGGTGAAAGTTTCTCAGAGTTTTCTGGTCTCCACTTCCCATATCTGCAAAAGTCATGCAAACGAAGATTGACAAAGAAAGACAAAGAAGTACGTCCGTACGTAGCCCTTGCTTTGCTAGCTAGTTTTCTTGCCGATCTTTTACCTCCGATTTTTACACGCTTTATAAGAAAACAAGGGAAAGAGGCGCCCAAGGCTCAGAGGCTCCGTGCCTTGCTTGAACAGGGTAAAGAAAGAGTATCTCAAGAGCTTGGCACGTTGGTCATGGCTAATAAACGTTCGCCCAAATACAGAGTGCATAAAGGCCAGAAGAAGAAAAAAACGCATATATAGGGAAAGAGTTGGGACTCTATGACCGTCCAGGAAAGTGTGTTGAGGCTTCCTACGCTGTAAAAGTAGAATTTGTTATTTTCCGCCCAAGTAGTTTCTCGACCCTTGGATCTTTGTGGCCAAGATAATTGTCGAGGTCTTGGCGGTCCCGGGAAACGGGCTTTTATAACGTATACGAAATAAAAGACGAGGTGCGAAGGGTATAAACTTGGGGCTTTTGTGTGAGGAGCAAGGGCCACGCCCTTCCTTTTATCCCATATAGAAAATTTTAATTATCAAGTTGGTGTATCTATAGTAAAGTGTTTCTATAACATAATTTGATTTGATCAAATATAAATTTTATCGATAAAATCTTATAATTTAAATTATGTAGAATGTATAATCTACACAGCGATTTAAGAATGGAACAACTTTTTCAAATATAATTTTTTTTTTTTTTATCATTCTTTTCAGTAATATCAATTCACATTACGAGTAGATATAAAGAGCATTGCGGACCTAGTAGGATTCCCTTCCAAAAATGCCCATGTTAGTCCAATTGGTGGATCGTTCTAGATCTTGTAAGTTTGTCTCTTTATTTCCTCAATTTGATTCATGGTAAGAAATCTCAATTACACTTGTTAATTTTAATGTAGTGGCAAGAGTGTGATTTTATGTTCTGAGTAGGGTAGGATACCTTTCTCACGAGTGGAATAGGGAAGGACATCATGAAGAATAACGTCCGGTCTATGGAATGCACACCACTCACTTGACATGGCGAACCCGGTTCGTCGCCACATCATGATTCTGCCCTTCTCCCTCACCCAGACGAAGCCCCCCCACTCCTCACTCTCCCTTCTCATCTTCTAACTCACAAAAACGAAACCCCATCTGCCCTTCTCCTTCACCCAGACGAAGCCCCCCACCCTTCACTCTCTCTTCTCTACAAAGGGTCTTTTGATGAGATCTCAACCAGACGAGAATAGAAAGATAGATGAGATACACTTCATTGGTTGGTGAAGGAAATTTAGCGGGTGCTGCAAAGTACAACTAGGCTAACATATGGACGAGCAAGCACCTTGTAGACTCTAGAGGTGCCCCATCCCGCACCTAGCACCCCGAACAAGCACCTTTGGAGCTCTTGGAAGCTTGTGTTTGCACTATATCGCCATACTATTGCTTTCAAAGAGGAGTTCATACTTGCATCGAGGATGTAGAATTTTTTTTTCCTTGCAAAAGTCCACATAAATGTATCCCTTCGTGTTGCGGTTTTCTCTGCAGCAGACAAAATAACGGTTTCCGCAACATTATTGACCGTTAATTGAACAGTGTTAAAGATGGCCATTTTCTTGGTACTTCTTCGGTCAAGAAAACCTTGGACTAGTATATACTAATTAACCATTAATTTAGCTCAGGTTCTTTTTTTTTATTTTTATTATTATTATTTATTGCACTGATCATGTGGTATTGTATTGTAATGGAGTTATCATGGTTACTACCTACGTACCCTCAATTCTTTTAATTAACGCAGATTTGACTATACAAAAATTATCATATTACAAACTCAGATCTTACTGTATGAAACTCAAAAACTACAAGGTGCATGTACTTTTTTCTGAATCTCCTTTGAAGTCAGTAAGGTACTGAAACACGTGGACATTGGACAGTGCAAATAAAGGCAATATTCTCGGGACACTAATTTATAAAGGAAAATGCTTAAGCTACGATGAATTTTTCTAAGAGTTTCTATCCATTTATTTTTATTTAGTGGTTAAAGAAGTATTTTTTAATGAATTTATAAAAATGAGTTTTTGTGGCTATTTAATTGTGGCGAAAAGATCATTTGTGATCAAAACAAACTCATTTTGGCTATAAATAGTAATTTACTGGAATTAACTGATCACAAATAAACAGTTTTTTTATAGTGTTTTTTAATATTTAAAATGATTTTAAAATATTTGAAAAAAACACACAAAATAAAAACGTACATTTTAAACTTATCGATGTGGACTCTCGGATCCACCTCTCGGTAGCCCTAGTAGTTCCCAATTTATAAAAGCGGTATATAGCCCACATAGCAAGATGCTTTGTACAACACTCTTAATTCCCACTACTAACCAAATTAATTCAATAAATTAATATTAAGTCCTAAAGATACAAATATTGAATAAAAAGCAAGGATACAAACTAAGTAATCAAAGCTATCTTACGGTTCTATAAAAAGAAAAAAATATAAATTCAGAATCTTCTAAAATTTCAAAGGTACTATTCTATCATCTATATATATATATATATATATATATATATATATATATATTGATCTTATATTCCAAAAACATTTTCAAATTAAATGGTTAGGATTTTGTTCTACCAACATTTATCACATGATTTATATGACTAAATGCTAATAATTTAAAGTATTTTTCTATTTAAGACATATATATGAAACCATTTAAGTTGCATGCCTACACCATTTTTTGGATTTTGTGTACTTTCTTTCTGTAAATCCAACGTTTTGGGACGTGGTATATATAACTTCACAACAATGAAGTTTCCTCTTAGAGGAATAACACCATATATATATATATATATATATAGAGAGAGAGAGAGAGAGAGAGAGAGAGAGCATATATATATATATATATATATATATATATATAATGGGTTTTTTCCTCTCATCGATCATGCTCTGACAATTCAATCCTCCATATATATATATATATTGTGGGGTATTATATATGGGGAACAATCATGAGTGGAGGAAAAATATTTCAATCTTCCAACTTCCATAGTCATGTACCATTTTCAGTAGTGGTTGCTTGTTTCTCATATAATTTCTCATTATTTTCTCTTAAAATGTTATTCATATCAGTTTTAATCTTATTATGTCGTCATTAATTTCCTAACGTGGCATAACGAAAAATAATAAAAGAATTATTATTTTGGACACATAAGTTTCTTATTTTTTATTATAAATAAATGTGGTCAAATAATTCAAGCAATACCCACAAAGCATGGCCAGCCAGCCAGCCAGCCAGCCTGCATGCGCCGCACTCTTTCTCAGGTCAACTAGCTAGTTGACATTGTCTATGGGAATATTTATTAATTAATTGATTGGTGATATCTCTCCACTGGTAAACGTGGTTTCAACATTGGATCAGGCAATTTCTTGGAAGCTAAAAAGCTGGCAAGATCCAGACATCGACATCTTCCCACTCTGAAAAGTTGAGCAAGTGTTCCAGCTTCCTACTTTGATAGAGTAATTAATAAATTATAATACTTGTTGTAAAACTTTAAAAAAAAAAATTGATTTTAATGACAACTGATGTAACAAAATAAAAATAAGATGCATCATAACTTCTTTTCTAGAAGAAGAAATAATGACAGTGTCTGGAGTATAAGCATCGGCTAACTCTATGTCAGCAGTCATGATAATACAGAAGATGCAAGCTCTATCCCGAATAGACTTGTAGTGTAACTGGCATGATAGTTACAAAGGGTGAGATCGTGGATTCTAACTTTGAGCCCCAAATAAAAAGAAATATCAAGAAGAAATGGTTGGATTGTGCATAATTTTAGACAAAGAAAGTCAAGTCTATCTACCAAGACATCGTGGTTGAATTTATCCAACATGCCAGTACTATTGATTGTGGAAACACTCATTATGTTGTGTTTGGCCCACTTCTACTAGTGTTAGTTCCTTCCTTTTCATCACAGTGCAAAAGCTTTTCCCAAATTGAAATTGGAAAAAAGAAAAAATCTAAACAAATCAAAGCGGGACTGCATTTTGTCGGTAACAAAACCCAAAAACATTCTATCCGATGCAGACACATAACCTTACAAAGGAGGGCCTACACAAACGAATTAAAAGGAACAAAAGTGGATAAGCACCCCTGCAATAGGACTTGAAACGAAGTCCATTTCAAAAACCAAATTAATTACTTCCTTGAACAAGCCTCAATCAAGTTGCTAGAGAATTTAGAAGCAAAGTTTTAAATTTCGTACCATACCTTAAGCATATCGGGATAGAGAACCGGTATAGGAAATGTATGTGTTTCGTACCGAATCAAATACTGACCATACCAATGCATCTTTGTCAATACCGGCCGGTTTCTGGTCTACCAACCAATTTCGGTGTACCAACCAATTTTTTTTTTATTATTATTATTTTTATAATTAATGTAAAATTTCTTACTTATAATTTTCACTCCAATTCTCATATCTGAAGATTATTTTCTTAACTTTTTTTAATCTCCTTTTTTCGAGGACTGAAAATCAAATCCCTACTTCCCTGTTTGTAATAAAGATAAGTAATTATTTTTTCAAATAGTTGAATTGAGAACTTAGAAGTATTATTGAGTTTTATAAATATATGTTTCAAATTTTTAAGACTTGCATTAATGTTATTTTAAAATATAATTTATACATATATGATTAATTTATTATATATAAACTATCCCGAAACAGTATCTGTACCGAAATATTTCATTCCAGTACCTTAACCGATACAGTATTCAAAACTTTGTTTAGAAGCCGAATCAACATCCGTTTTTGCTTTTCCTGAACTTTGTCTTGCATTCCTCTATGGGTGATAATAGAATAATCAGATTACCAGAATTCGCCTCATAGTTGGAGGGTTGGGAAATAGATTTTCCTCGTCTCCTCTGTTGAGTTCCTATCACAAGAATTCTTAGATGATATTCCACAAACCTTTTATTTGCTTGCCTCCCCTTTTGAGTTTCTAGCAAGAATTTGGAATTAATGGTGAACAGAATTAGCACAATCAAATCATTTCAACAAGTTAAATGTATAATCAAATTACAAAGTAACTACAAGCCAGTAAAGGCTTGCCATTAGTGTTCATCTCTGACTATAACAATCTGATTTCAGAATTAAAAAAAAAAAAAAAAAAAAAAAAAAAAAAAAAAAAAAAAAAAACCCATAGTCTGAGCTCAAACCCATTGGAATATATTAACTGCCAAAATAGGGTAAGAGCAAGCAGAAAGTCTCAATATTCAGTATTAGTCCAATCCCAGAACTGGTTTGACTGATGTTCATTTATACACATTTTCTTTATACCATTCCCCAAAAAAATAGGAAAAGAAAAAAAGAAAAAAAAAAAAAAAAAAACCTTTCAAATCCTCTAAACCCATGAATTTTAAAACTATATGTCAAAGGCTATAAAATTAATGGTGTCTTGTGTTTGAACTACGGAGAGTTACACCATGCAAAAATTTTGTATATCCAAGTAAACTAAGCTTTCCATCTGTGTTTCGGATCCATTCTCTGAGGATAGAATAAGCTGACGGTCCAAGATTCAATTCCTGGAATAGAAGGTATCAAAGTTGAGTCAGAATGGCATACGTACACAAATGCAAGAAGGAACCAAGGACAGGAAGGTGGGTTCGATACCCTTGCCAATTCTTCAACAGATATGATGCGATTACCCTCCTGCTCAAAATGCTCAAAAGCAGTTGAGGCAATCTGTTCCCACCCGTCAAGGGCCTCCAATTGATGTGTACTGATTGCAGCAGCACAAAACTCTTCAAAGTCCATCTTTTTATAAGAAAGTGGTTCCAACTGAAAAAAGAAGGGGAAAAAAAAAAAGTAATAAACACAAGAATCTGACAACTTTCTATGCTTCAAAAGGACAATCTAAAGAAAAACAAAGCTGGCCGACAAAGGGAATCGATATGACCATGACATTCAGTAAGAATGGGCAGTATAACAGATGCTGAAGATGCAAAAACGTGATGCAATCATGAGTAGGAATGGTTTGTGGGTTACAAACAGCTATAGTGGCTGAACCTAATAGATAGCAATTGCATTCCTGTTTTTGATGATGATCCAACCCATTATCTCAATGCATGGGATTCCCTTGGGGATACAAATATGAAAATGGTCAGTAGTGAGACCTTAATGGCCTAGTCAGACCAGACAGAAGCAGAATAATTGTCTTCTTTTGCCTTGCTAGAATCCTTTGATAAGCAAGTTGAATGTGCCTTCAAAAAGAGGGGCGCATTTCAGATACTTTTGGCGGCCAGATAAACCAGATCAAAACATTCAGCTTTCAACAGACCAATTTTGCCATTGACCATAAACCAAGGATGGCCAGGCCCAAGTTCCCAAGGTTCCGTATTTAAAGCCTTTTCAGATATAGATTTAGACAATTATCTTTCACCTATTAGGTGGCTGGTTTTATGCAACCCCTGCATGTTCTACTGAGACCCAAAGTTTCCAAGTGCACCAACTTGGAAGCAGCGAAAGTAATCTCAGTGCAGATAAGTTCTTGATCTAAATAATATTGCAGATAAGTTCCTTGAGATATTAATCTTAACCTATCAGGAATATTCTTAATATTAAGATTCACTATTGCACAGAAATTAGCTAAGGATAATACGCTATGGATCAGTAACCAGTGATCTGAGTTTCAACTCCACCAAAGCTACTGATGCATGTAGTTTTTGAGTGTTTATGTGCAATTATAGCCACATACATAGGTATGTATATATGTAGATAATATGTGAAATAACAAATCAATTGAAGAAAAATATTATACAGGAATTCTAGTAAATACTAGTACCCACATCATATATATATATATATATATATATATATATATATATATATATATATGAGATGCTTAACAACTGAAAAGTATTGCCAAAAAAATCAACAAATATGCCTTACCACATTAATAATATCAAGAACTCTGGACTCCTTCATGGCATCAGTTGCATTTCGCACAAGAGCCTGCAAGTACATTTCAACCATACAAATGAATATGTAAATAGAATACAAAGTCCTATCAACATAAACTTTAATATAAAGATAAGACATTAGGTAATGACCAACCCATGCCAACAAAGAGCAAAAAGATTTCCCCCTCATAACAGTAACCAACTATAGACTGGAAAATCAAACTAACAAGATAACAGACAGTAAATAACCATTTTGAAATTCTCAAGAGTGACACGCCCATCTCTATTTGGCTCTAACAGAGTGAATTGTGCCCTTAGATAGACCAACTCATCTTCTGTCAAAGCTTTTGATAGAGCCTGCAATAATCAGAGAAACAACACAAAGATTAGTTAATTCTATCAAAATTAGGAAACTTGGTCTATAAACCTCTCCCATATAAGCTTCTCAAAAAGTTCAGTGTGACAGAGAATTCAGGATTTTGACTTTTGGACACACCTAATAGTTGATCATTGAGGATTCTCTATTATTTTATTTTATTTTTTTGATAAGTAAAAAAAAATATCAAAAAAAGTATGTCACACAATTTGAATTTAGAAAAGCAGTAGCATGGATCCAATCAAAGTTGTCAATCTTAACCGAAAAAGTTATTTGCCTAACATGAAAATCCCACTATGAGGTGATGGAAATAACTTGGCCTTTGACATCTGTAAGCATGCCATTAATATTCAACAAATATCTTATGATTGTATGTAATACACATGTATATATGTGTACATTAGTTTATTTGTATATAGAAGTATATTTTCAACAAGTTACAAGGCCTTGCCAAAAGAAAACTCTGCATGTCATGCACATAAAAAATGATAAGAATGGTACCTTCAGTGCTGCACGCTTGAAAGGTGTAGCATGAATATATGACTTGACTAACTTATAGATCAATATATCCAATGGGATTGAACGACTATCATCACGCAACCACGGATGAGCTGCAATGGTGAAAGTAGGTTCAATGGTTAAAATATTAAATAAAGGCAACCCATCCAAAATCATTGTCAATTATCACAGCATAATTTAAAAAAAAGATCCAATGTGGCAATGATTATGAAATATAACAATATTAATAGCTAATAAATGGACCATATATTGCAGGAGTAAGACTTTCAACAAATAATGAGAAAGTAATATTCAACAGGTGCTGTTCAACTGCCATGTAGCAGACCTCATTGGACACTAGGTGGCAGAACTATTGAAGCATCCAAGGTGCTATCCAAACATTCAAAGAATCTTCAAAAGTTTTCAACTTCAAACCAAACATATTTCAATCTCAAAAAGAAAAAGAGTTATTATTTCAATTTTTCAACTTTTTATGTAATTATTTGCCATTATTTCAGCAAAAAGTAAACAAAACAAAAAAATTCAACAAAAATTGAAAAAACAAACTATAATCAAACAACTTTTCAACTCTATCCATTCACTTACACAAATCTCAATACAAAACATAATTAAAAGAAAAAATTAATTCAATTTTTCCTATCCACCTTAAAAATATCTAAGAACCGCATCTCAAAATTTGTCAAAAACTTTCTCAAACATTCTCAAATTTTCATTAACCAAACACTCCCCAACCCTTTGTTGTTGTTCCTCCTTTGGGGCTTTTCCCATTTTCCCTTTCACCCAGGGATCTAGAGGTGAGGAGTTTAAGACCATATTCCAGAAAAGAGTAGGAAAAAAAAAAATCTATAAATTTCTTTTATCACAACAAAAATTACTGATTTATGCCAAATCCTTTTACCAAATCAATTGCTTTCCAGAGAAAAGGAAATTCATTACTGCATACAGAACACGGAGCACAACATCAAAAGATAAGAGTTAATATGTATTCGGGACCTCTTCACTAGCATAAAGAAATTAAACATACTGAGAGCTTGAACTGCAGTCATTCTTTTCCTGTAATCCTTGTTCAGTAGCCTTTTCACAAAGTCCTTGGCTTCTGCAGACACGGAAGGCCACGGTATATCCTCAAAATTTGGGTCAGTCCTAAGCACTGCACGAAAAATTCCAGATTCTGTCCGTGCCCAGAAAGGTCGGCTTCCACATAATAAGATGTAGGTAATGACACCAATGCTCCATATATCTCCTTCAAGACTATAAGACCTATGAAGGACTTCAGGTGCTACGTAGTATGCACTTCCAACAATATCATTAAGTCTTACGTCTGCACAAATACCCATGCAAGGGAAATATTCTAAAAAAAGTAGTAACTATTCTGCATATAAATTGGGATATTGAAATATTCTAGCACTTCAAATATGAATATAATGCTACAAAACATTACAAATCAAACATTATTGCATAATTGATTCGGACACATGCATGTTTAGGTGTGATCATGAGCATGTTTCTCACAATACAGTAGCATTTGTGAATATCATTGTTGAGCCAAAAGTAGCAAATTCAGCCTTTCTTCTAAAAAATAAAAAATCTCCCATTGGTAGACATCCACTTAAAATCAAATCAGTCTATCAAGTTGCCAAGCAATTAGGAATACAAGTGCGTTAATACTGACAATAAAAATAAAACCAAGCCTGAACTATTAAAAATCTCCTATTGGTAGACACCCACTTAAAATCAAATCAGTCTATCAAGTTGCCAAGCAATTAGGAATACAAGAACGTTAATACTGAGAATAAAAATAAACCAAGCCTGAACTATTATTAGACAGCAAACATTACCTGGCCTGATAAAGTCAGAAAGACCAAAATCAATAAGTTTCATGTCAGCATCTTCACTTCTAGAAGTGAAAAGGAAATTCTGTTAGGCAGGAAAGATGAAGAAATATCAGTTATAATCATCCATGAATTAAATAAATTAAACAAAAGCCTAAAAGAGAAAGCAATACAGAGGGAAAAAAAAAAAAAGGAACTACCATTATAAGCTCAAAGGAACAAGACACAAAGAGTCATGAATAAAATCGTTAGTGATAAATCTGAAAAGAAAAACCTCTGGCTTTAAGTCACGGTGCACAACGCCTTGAAGATGACAAAATGCAACTACACTTAGAATTTGCACAACTATGAATTTTGCATCGTCCTCTGCGTACCTTCCTCCCCTTCAATAAAGGAAAATATTTTTCAATTCAAAATAATACATCCTAAATCATGTAAGTAATTACAATATTTCCTGCAACATATTTTAATTATAAAAAAAAAATCATTTTTATTTAAAAAATACTTTTACCTTGATAAAATTCTATCTAGGAGTTCCCCACCTTCACACAGTCTGAAAACAAGAATGAGCCAAAAATTAAAAAACGTATGATGAAGTTGTAAATTACTCCACAATCGTGTAACTGAGAACAATGAATTAATGAAACTTTTGACAGGGAAAAGGTAACATAAACTTAGAAAATTATTCAACATCTGAAAAATATGATCAATCCAATCTAGACCTTCTATCGTGCAGGAAGCATGGGATGTTGAATTCTATCAGACATAAAAGTTAAGAATAGTCTAAAATACAATATACCATAATTTCTACCTCATTAAGCAATATTGGTTACGTACATATCCATATAGAAACAAAAGAATAAGAATGAAAACAGCTTCAGAAATGCTGGACCATATTATGCATAAAAAAATAGAATAGAACACAAGAAAAGACATACTCCATGACTATGTACACGTTATTGGCATCCTCACATGCATCATGAAATTTGACCAGATGCTTATGCCCCGATAAAGCTTTCAATATCTTCACTTCTCTACGGACATCTTCAATTGATATTGCTGTTGTCATCTGACAAAGAAATCTTATCATGATGCAGATAAGAGCATTCTTAACACACTCTAGGTTTTAAAAAATAAATTGCAGTAACAACAATCATAGCCCATTATAAGACAACAATATATTGACAATAACAGGGAAAGACGGAACCCCAGGCCATTCAACAGCTAAATACAGAAAAAAGAAACTTATTGCAAATAATATCAGTAGATGAAGGAATAATTCTCCTATGCACATGAGCACAAGCAAGAGGAGCATAACACAAAAGGATAAATAGTAACAAACATGGACAATAGTTGTAACGCCCCAATGGAAGGCCCAAGCCACATTCCTATACTCTAAAAGGATTAGTCAATGATACAATTTGAGCCCCATTGGAACCTTATAAAGAGCAAAAATTTCTCCTTCCCAAGCAATGTGGGATCTCATACACGACCTATCCTTATCCTTATCACATAGGATATCACAATCTAGTCTCCCTTAAATTCCCGACATCCTTGTCGGGCCTGTCCGTTGTTGGTGGCACGGCTTAAGTCCCACATTTCTGGTTGGGATAAGCTCTGATACCATTTGTAACGCCTCAATGGAAGGCCCAAACCACATAGCCTATACTCCGAAAGGATTAGTCAATGATACAATTGGAGCCTCATTGGAACCTTATAAAGAGCAAGAATTGCTCCTTCCTAAGCAATGTGGGATCTCATACACCACCTACCCTTATCCTTATCATATGGGATACCACAGTGGCAAAGCCAGGAATTTATTTCTAGGAAGGCCGAACTCATGCTAAACAATATTGTTTTCATATATAATGCATATCTTTTGGAATAGCTGAACTTATGATAATAATCTTTTTATATAAGGTATATCGAAAAGGATGAATAGTAATAAACGTGCACCGTAGCAAAGCTAGGAATTTATCTTTTGTGAAGGCCAAACTCAATATTTTTATTAGAAATTATGTGTATAGGAGTAAGAAAAATGTTGGAGAAAGTGTGATACCCCTCATACTGAGTGATGTGGAGCAGTGGTGTATAGAATCCCACACTACTTAGAAGTGGGAAGTTATTGCTCTTTATAATGATTCCAATAGAACTTCAGGTGTACCATTGACTAGTCCTTTTGGAGTAGGGCTCATTGCGGCTTTGGCCTCCCTTGGGGCCTCTCTTGGGACTTGGCTTTGATACCATTTGTAAAGCCCTAAGAAAGGCCTAAGCCACGTCTAGACCCTACACTAATAAAACAAGTCAATGGAATAATTGGAGTCCTATCGAAATCATTATAAAGAGCAATAACTTCTCCCTCTCAAGCAATATGGGGATTCCAAATACCACCTATCCGCATCACTCATTATCACAATAAGATATAGTAAAGAAAAATCATACATTGTATCTTTTGACCTTTTGAATCATTTTGAAGTAAAACTTTTGAACTAAAAAATCCCAAGATTCTATTAAAAATTAAGGCTAAAGTTTTTAGTTTAATAAAAAGTCTATGTGCATTTCTTCTTAGATTTTTTGGATGGACCAGTGAGTTTTCTTTATATATTTTATATTAGGGTTAGGGTTGTGTTTTTTTTTCAATTTTTTTGTAGACTAATAGTTTTTAGAACATTTTTCGAGGATATGGGGTAAATTTTTAGGTTTTCGTTAGACTTTGGGAGTGTTAGGATTAAAAATTGGAGGGAATAATTTTTTAAAACATAAAACAGCTTTTGATATTTTTATAAGGGAGGCTGGGGTGTTTCATTTTTTAGAGGTGTTAGGTTCACAGAGATTTAGCAGAAGTGAAGCTCACAAACTCATGTGGCTTGCTTTGGTACGTTAGATTGAAGTTGTGCTTACTGTAAAGTAGATCTAGCGTGTCACAGCAAGCTACATTAGTTTGTGAGTTTACTTTTGTGAGATCTCTGTGAACCAAGCATTTCTCTTCATTTAGTTTTTGGACCCCCACCCCCGCCTCTGAATGTGTATATGCCCCCCCAATAGACACACCAAAACAGAGACAGAGAGAGAGAGAGAGAGAGAGAGAGTTGATGAATTTAAGAGACTAGTGGAGGATTTTAGGATTTGATAGGGAGACCTAGCACAGAAAAAACAATTTCAATTCTGTGTTATAATGTATACACACACAGAAAAACTCGAGTATAAGCAATGCTGCTACCTAGATGTGAGTAATAATTTTCAACAACAATGACATTGCCTAGTCTCATCTATTCTACAGAATGATACAGCTTTTATGGATCCAAATTCCAAAGCAGTATCCATTACTGGCCAAGATATGTCAGTAAATAGAAAATGCAGTTTCAGTGCTTCTATTGTGCAAGCAAAGTGCAAAGGTTAATAAGAATACCATATAGACCGTAATGAAAAGCAAAGTACCGGACAATCCTTTACACAAACCTTTAGTTATTTGGGATCGAAAACAATTCTTCAGATACATAATCAGAAGATAATAATATCACAGTTTCAAGTAATCCAAGAAGAAAATTGACCATGATCACCTATCTTCATAAGAAGCGAATTTGCATTGGATAAGTGTTAGGTTCCCCTGCCTTAACTAAAAATCACAAGTATTTTGAATTTACACTGTCAGGTCAATGAGCTCTAGTTCAAATGGGACCTCCTCCCCCTATAAGATCGAGATGTAGGCCGAAGTCCTAAGATCTATTAAGTTCATGTATAACTTACTGAAAAAAGAAAAACTGACTTTCAGATCCTAATTGACTTTTCAATTCTCTTCATAAGTTTATTGGTTAACTCCAAATAGAAATATCTCAAAAACTAAAAAATTAAACAAATTCTTTGAACTCTCTTAAAAACACTCAGGAACTGTTTGGAAGAATTTATTTAGTAGTATTGTTTAGTGATGAAACCCAAATCTTAGATTACAATCACAATAAATTTTTGTATTACAGATATGAAAATCCACGACTATATATACAAAAATAAAAAGAGCAAACCCCACCCTCGCCTGGGTTGTTCTCTCTCACACAGGTGCATACAAAAATTAAACAAAACAATAAAATCAATGGATACAAAGATCCAAGGTTCACAACTCAAAAAGCAGTTGCCTTTCTTTAGTTCTCTTAAATGGGTTCAGGATTTTAAAACCTCACCTTTCACCATGATGAAAAAGGCGTTGTGCATTTATAAGAAAAATCATAAAACAGCAGAAACGCCATCAATGAACATAGCATGCACAATGTTGGAAATTGTGAGTGAACGTTACTAAAGTTCAAAATCTCTGCACTTACAACTTTGAGATTGTACATCAACCCACAGTAGCACTCGCTTTCATTCCATTGAAGATTTTATGAATTCTTGTTCTTCTTCTCTGCCTTAACTAGGTGTCCTCAGTATACTTTTTGTTCAGTTGGGTATCTTATCAAAAATCAAAAAACAAAGAAAGAAAGAAAGAAAGAACCACACCTTTTTTCTGTTATTCTATAATTCTCTCAGTGTTATGCATGTAATCTTCTTCAGTGACAAAAAGTAAAACAATAAACATCCAAGTCATACAATATAAAAAAGGGTCACAATTTATTAGCTTTCTGAGCAGGTGAAATTAATTGGTTCCCCAACATTTTCATCTTTTTTTTTTCTTGTTTCTTGTGCCACATGTAGTTCAAATCCCTAGAACTTGGCGTTGGGATTATTTGCTATGTGGTAATTTTTAAGTTGACATTTATAATTGGTTTACCCATTTTGAAGACTTACATAATGATTAATTGCTTATAACCAAACACCAACCATTCTATATAAAGCATTAATCACTGTTATTAGTTGGAACCCAGCAGAGAAAAATTTATCAGTAATTTACTTCACTTGACTGATTTTTTCACTCGCCTGCCCCTTCATCAACATCAAATAAAATAATTGACATAGGTATCACCGGGAGGCTTTTCTAATTCCTAGTTTTGAATTTTTCTCAAATTAGTGAGGAAATAGCCAGATAACTGAAAGAGAAAACATTGATATTAGAAATTAATTCATCTACGAAGATATCCCTTCTAAAACTTAGGTGGAAATCAGAACTCTGTCTCCAGAGCTGGAAACCAGATCTTGTTTCATTTATAGTTGCTTCAATAACACCCTAATCTCCAATTGTAAAGAGCCACGGGAGAATGAAGTTGATATATGAAAAATTACTACTAACCCCGTGCCCCCTCAAAAGAAGAAAAAAAGAAAAGCAGTTCTCTCATTTCAGTTTTTATTTGCACGTGAACATTATATTAATTTTTCAAATGAAATGTAAGCACTATTTATAGAACTCTATCACTGACTGATAAATTATACGTATACATACAATAGCTAAAGATAGAAGAAGAATTATTTCATCATATCAGGTTTCGATCACTTGCATGAATGCCAACGATTTGTTTTTTGATGTGGAAATCCGGAGACCATGCATTCTGAACATTTCTATCCGGCTAACCCTGGACCTTTACTCTATCACTAGCTGATAAATCATACTTCTAAATACAATAGCTAAAGATAGAAGAAGAATCATTTCATCATATAAGTTTTCGATCACTTGCATGAATGCCACGAGTTTGTTTTTTGACGAGGAAATCCAGAGACCATGCATACCGAACATTTCTATCTGGTTAAACCCCAGACCTTTACTCTTATCACTAGCTGACAAATTATACTTCTAAATACAATAGCTAAAGATAGAAGAAGAATTATTTCAATAGCTAAAGATAGAAGAAGAATTATTTCATCATATAAGTTTATGATCACTTGAATGAATGCCATCAATAGTTACATCAATTTGTTTTTTTTTTTTTTTTTTCTTTTTAACGAGGAAATTCGGAGACCGTGTACACATAACATGTTCTTTACCCGGTTAAACCCCGGACCTTTGTAACGAGCCCACATAACGCAAATCCATTAGTTACATTAAATTAAGGCACAAATAAATAACAGAAACGTTAATCAAAACCCTACTTATTAAAACCTCAAACCATAGAACCATCCCTGCTTAATTGTCCTTTTTCATTGTTTGTTTATGCAGTTGTTGCTGATAACGTTAACCGGTATTCCTGATATAGAATCAAACTAAAAATCCTAACACAAAGCATCAACTAAGACGATCGGATTATATACCAGCACAAAATACAGAAGTCCACAAAAGGAACTCCATGGATATTAAGCCAATAGAGACGATTTAAAAAATAAAAAACAAAAAAAAAAACCCCACCACGGAGTTTCTATTATAAAATTGTGCTTTGTACCTTTGCTTTCGAAATAATTTTCACAGCAACGGGTTGATCTTTAAGCTCGCCCTTTTTGCCTCTGGCAGAGCAAGTATGACCAAAATGCCCTCGCCCTACCTCTTTCCCGAGCTCGTACTTGGCTCCGAAGTTCTTGGTGTAGCCGAAGCTCTTGTCTAGAGCTTGCTCAATCTCTGCTCCGCGCTCCTCCGGGATCGGGCCGTCCTTAGGCTTTGCGGCGTGGCCGAACCGCTTCGCCAGCGACGCCTTGATGTGCTTTGCTGGCGAAGGCGGCGGGAAAGGCCGCCGGAAGAACCTCCTCGGAGTCCCCGATCCCCTCGCCGGAGACGGAGAAACGCCGCCGGGAAGCGGACTGGCGGAAACGCCTTGAGGGTAATGGCTGGGCCAGGGGCTCGGGTACGAGGACCGCACCGGAGTGTTCCTCACCGCCTGAACGTTGACGGCGCCGTTACTCCCGCTTGCGGACGGTAACGGAGTCTGAGACGAATCGTTGTCATAGGAAGCGACAATAGTAGTAGTAGTAGCGTCATTCTCGACCGTTGGATTGGTCTTGCCGTAGCACAGCCCCATCCCCCCGCCCTCCCACCAAGAAAAAACAAAAGCTTGCTGCGGCGCTGTATCAGATCACGACGAAGTCAAAAAGTCTAAACATGGGACGGATCCGAGTCTCACCGGAGAGAGATCTACGGCGAGAAAACGATAAAGAAAGGGAATTTGAGTCAGTGAGAGGGGGAGACAGAGACAGACAGGCAGACAGTCGAGACAAGGACACCAGGGCTGTAAAAGGAAACAAAGACGAGCAAGTGACAGACAGAGAAAGAGAGCTGGAAAAGTATAAACTGTGTCCAGTCTACGCTCGAAGGAGGGGAAATCCCGGATCGTCCGATTCAATTTGGAAAGTGAAATCACGAGATCCAAATCCGTTCAGACACGATATCACAGGCTATTTATGATCGGAGCCGTTGGTCTTTCCAAAATGGAAGGATTTGGAAATGTTTAAGGATTACCACATACAATACTTCTCTCTCTCAATCTTTTTTTCGTTTTGTCTCTTGCTATTTTTATTATTATTACCCTCTTTTCCTAATTTGTTCAAACTTTTTCTTTTGTTAATTTTTAAGATTTTCTTTAAAAAAACTTAGATGTGCTTTGTATCATATTCTATTAAAGTTGTAGGTAAGATGAGAAGTTAGTTAGCTAAATTCTTTTTTTTAGCTGTGTTTTGTACGAAATATTTGTAAAAATAGATATATAAAATTAAGAAATGATTTGTACAAATTCTAAATCAAAATTTTGAATATGATTTTGATGATCGATTTGATTAAAATACTGAAACTAAATATTTCGATACCGATATTGTTTCGAGATAGTTTATATATAGATAAATTAATTATATATGTATAAATTATATTTCAGAATAACATCAATACAAATTTTAAAAAGTTAAAACACATATTTATAAAATTTAATAATACTTCTAAGTTATCAATCCAACTATTAAAAAAAATAATCGTGCATCTTCATCACGAAAATAGAAGTAGGGATTTTCAGTTCACAAATAAAGGAGATTAGAAAAAATTAAAATAGTATTCATATGTAAAAATTGAAGTGAAAATTATGAAAATATACTAAAAATACAAAAATACAAACTTTCGGCCGACACATTGAAAATCGGCTGTATTGATCGAAACGCACTAAAATGATCGATATTTAACCCGGAACGAAACATCTATCTTCCTCGTGCTAGTTACTTGTATGGCATGGTAAACACCGACCCATACAATCCCTTATAAAAAGTGGATCTCACTTAAAGAAAATAAAAAAAAAATAAATAAATAAATAACTCTTTTTTATTAGTGGGACTCACTTTCTTACAAAGGGCTTGTATGAACTTGTCTATTTGAGACTTGTACCTAGCATTACTAATATAAAATTAAGAAATTATTTGAATAAAATTTTGGATCTTTTTAAGTTTTATACATAAATTTCTTTAATTTCTATATGTCTATGAAGGGCAATGTTAGGATGCATAGTAAATGTGCATTCCAAATATGTACACTAGTGTAAATGAGTTTTTATCTTTTTTTTAAGCATTTTTTAAACATTCTTAATTATTAAGAAAAAATAAAATATAAATATAAATTCACTAATAGTCACTTTTGTAACCATTTAAAAAAATAAAATAAAAATATATGAATAAACATACGTAGTAGACATATTTAGAAGTCATACTATCATTTTCTTTTTACGAAATCTTAAGCAAGTGGCTAGACGAAGATTCATTTTGAGAAATAGAAAAGTATTGTGCTTAAAAGATATTTGGAATGAATTTGGAAAAAAAATTAATATTTCTAGAAACTAAAAAAACACATAATCCGAATTATTAAAAGAATAATGGTATATGCACGAACACAAACATTTAAATAGTATAAGTATAGTATAAATGAAGTTACCGTTCAAACGTAACATCAATTTACTATCCATATACCGTTTAACTTCAATTGTACTATCCGTATCTTATTGAAGTGTTTGAGTTTCTTCTTCCTTAAATACTTTATCATTAGAAGAGAAGGATAAATTATAAAGGAAAATACTATATTGTCCTTCTAAATCTACCGTTTAAAATTATGGTCAATATTTTTAATATTTAAATAAAAAAAATATAAATATAATTTTGAACGATACTTTAGAAGAAAACAATAGAAATGCCCAATTATAAAATGGATAAAATTTATTAAACGATTTATTTAAATATATTTACCTAAGATTTTAAAATAAGATAAAAATTCAAAAATATATATTTTATTGCGTCATTCTAATTTCGACTATTTGTATGGTTGCATGACTAGTTCAGATCAGCTTAATAAATAAAATAATCCCAATATTTTTATATTTCCTTTAAATAAATACTAAATTGGGAAGATAATCCAACAAGCAGTCCACTTTACAAGTCGAATCAAATGGCTTCTACTTTCCAGTTACGGCATGTGCTCCCATTAATAGGGGTATTTCGGGTATTTAAATGTGCTTGGATTACAAAAAAGCCCATTTCTCTGGAAAGGTTTAGACAGGTGGAGTGGTTTGAGGGCATAGAGGTGCATGGTAGGCCATGGACAACATCGTATTGTAACGAAGTTAAGACAGGATAAGGAGGGGAGAGAATTTAAAGCTGACGAACACGCACAGCGTGGTCCGAAGTTTAGAAGGGGATTTGGTGAGAGTTGACGAGGAGTGGATCCGAGGTGGCGCTTTCTCAGCCAACCGAGATGCTATTACTTATGCATATTGATATTTTTAAATTTAGTTTATTTACGTCATTGAAAGGGGTGGATATTATTCTTCTGAAATTTTTTTATATGTTTTTTCTTTTTACATTTTTCTGTTATAATTTTAAGAAAAGAAATAATATAACCATAAAAAGATTAAATAAAAATAATTTTATAAATTAATGTGATTTGATGTGATTTATCAACATATAAATTTATTTTTATTATAAAATAGATCTAATGGATTAGATGAACTCACTTATTTTTATGTAGATCTTTTATAGATATAATAGTATTATTTTAAAAAACAGTTTCATCTAACATGGCCGGTTACTAACTTCATTCTATTAATGAGTACCTTTGGAGTAGCTACAAACATCAATAACTACGTTTGTCATACAATTTACCCCTATAATAAGTACCAAAATAATTTTTAACAATTATTTAAATTTGAAAAAAGTAAAACTCTGCCCTAAGCAAGGAGGGTGTGGGCCTTTGCCTCGGCACTCCAAGGAGTGGACGATCCAGCAAGAGTCGCTTAGGAGAACCTTGGAGTTGTCTACCCGTGGGGTGTTGTGGACCACCCTAGGTATATTTTCTTTTTTCGTATTTCATAAGTTTTATTTTCTTTATTTTGTTAATTTATTGTTACTTAATGATATGGAAATCTTGAATATGCCGACTTTGCATTTTACGTGACATAAATGTAACTTATTATATGAGACTTGGCGGAATTAGATGTGGTTTTACATTTTTTCCAAGTTTTTATAGCATGATTCTCTCTCCAATATTAGATATTAGCAAGCATTATCATTCTTCAACTATTAATTAACACCTACTTTGGTGAGAAGTCACCCCATTGCTCTATCCTCTCTATTAAATCGAGCCAAATTATCTCCTGCCACGTCTGTCTTTTACGTCATCTATCTTTTTCAGAACTTCAAAATATAAAAAGGCTTATTTGAAAATTAGGTTTGGTTCAATAATACCAAAATACTCAATTTAAAATAATTTTAGACATTTATCATATTTGGAATTTTAAAACACTTGGTTCAATTTAAATAACATATACAATATTTAAAATAATGATTCGAGATTTAAAACGCAAATATGAGACTCGTGATCAATCGAGAGAAACAGAAGCGGTTGGTCGCATGAAGGCCCAGGACAACTTCTTGTTGGGATTGCTAGAGTCAGAGCGTGATTTTGCTAGAGCTCATCTTTCCCTTGCCCAGGATGAGTTAGAGTCAGAGCAGGGTTGTGCTCGCTATGAGCTTTCCACCCTCAAGGAGGAGCTAAACTCTATTCGCTAGGAGTTATCTAGCTCTTAGTGGCGTTGTACTAAACTCGAGGAGGTGTTGGCAGCCTCGGAGGAAAGCAAGTAGCAAGTTAATCTTGACCTCTCTGAGGCGGGTGATGCTCTAGAGGAGCTGACCAAACGGCACGAAGAATACAAGAAAGTTCACGCCAACACAGACGAACAACAGAAGAAACTTAATGAAAACCTTCTTCATAAGGATGCCCGACTGAAGGAAAAGACCTAGCAGGTGAAGACGTTGGAGTCTAACTTGGCGGCTGCGATGGAGGAACTTTTCCGCCTTCATCCTCAGCTGGCATCGGCGTGTGGCGTTAAGGACCATGCTTTTGGTTATGGGTATGGGGCTGGCGTGCTGCGGCTTAGATTGCACTTGTTGGCCAATCCCCATACTGACTTGAGACATTTAGATTTGGAGATGTTTAAACCTGATGCAGCCTCACATCAGTTAGTTGACGCCTTTGGTTGGGACACCATGCCCGATGCCTTTGATAGTCCTTGTCCACCTCCACCTTCTGGGTGTCCTAGTACTTAGCCTTTTGCAAATAGTTGTCTCCCACTGCTACATTTGTAATGGCTTTTTGTAAATAATACAAAAACTTTTGTACTTGCCTTTTGTACTTGTGCATGTTGGGAAAAACTTAGCTGGTTTTAGCTTTTTATTATGTTACAATTTGCTTTGATGTCACGAGGCTCTTTCTTCTTACTCTATAACTGGCTGGTTTTTTGTACTTGTCGTTGTTGTCTTTCGCGCCCATTTCCTTTTAACCGCGAGTCTTTGTACTCGACGTTGGTCTACTGACCTTCATGCCCTTTTTCCTTGGTACCGCGAGTTTTTAGACTCATTATTGGTGTTAAGGGTCACATAGTCAACTGACCACCGCGCCCTTTTTCCTTGACACCACGAGTCTTTGGACTCGTTATTGGTGTTTAAGAGTCGCGTGGTCTGCTGAACTCCATGCCCTTTTTCCTTGGCATCACGAGTCTTTGTACTCGTGATTGGTGTTTAAGGGTCACGTGGTTTACTGACCTTCGTGCCCTTTTTCCTTGGGTGAGTTGGAACTGGCTCGGAATGGACGCTTTATTTACTACGAAATGATAAGTGTTATTTTTATGTAATTTTATCACTCTTTTATTTATTAAAAGTGTAATTTTCCCTTCAATACTATTAATCTTATTTTATTTCTATATATTTTTATTTATTTTCTTGGATTTGAATGAATGAGAAAATTTAGTGCAAAAAGAAAGCATTTTGGTACAAAAGAAAAGATTACGGATTTAGATCAATGAGAGGCAGCGAGATCTGAAGAGAGCTGATGAGATTTGGGCGAGGACCCTTGTCCCTTGGGCAGCAAAGAGATTTCTCTCGCCCAAAGGCTAGAAGACTTACCTCTCGGTAGGCGAGGAAACTTGCGACCAGAAGGGGCGAAGATTTGGTGACAACTCTCCAGGCGGTTAGATAGGGCGACTAGTCTAAACAATCAACTTAAAAGACTAACCTAAACGACATAGTGGACAACAACTAGAAAAGGCAAGATGAGTCTTTCATCTCGGTCGGGAGTCTTTCCACTCGGTAGGAGAGGAGAGGGCCGTGTGGTCTTTATGACCTCCACGCCCATTCATTTGTGACCTCCACGCCAGTTATATTCAGTGCACACAACATCTACTCAGTGGAATAATTCATCCCGACCGGGATCAATATGCTGCTGACCACCAAATCTGAGATCCGCAATCAATCTGTTGGTGACCAAATCCTTCCAAGCTTCGCAATTCAAGCCACATATCGCTGAATCTTCCATTTTAAATAATCCTGTTATTATTGGGATAATTCTTTTTATGTTAAAATTTATCTTTAGAAACTAATTTCTAGATCTTTAGGTTAGATTGTAACCGCAGTTATCTTGTTTCCATATTTGAATTTTAACATCTATTTAATCTCGACTTGTGGGATGAATAGAGGGGAGTTTTGAATCGGAGTTGAGAGTTTTTATGTTTTAGAGTCTGAGTCTGAGTTTAGAGTTCCAGAATTTATTCTTTAAGTGTTCTTTCGAGAAGGCAAAACTAGAGGATAGAGGCGAGAGCCGCATGCTTCATCAACTAACTTCAATGAAGAACACCAGTTTTATTCTTTTTCTTTTCAATTTCATTATGAATTAATTCTATTTTCTAGGGTTTTAATGTAGCCTAGCATTGAACACACAAATTATATGTCAAGTTATTTTATTTTCAATATTTATATGATTGAGTGTTTATTCATTATTCTTAATGCTTACAAGTTTCTAGCTAATTATTGTTCAATCTTTTGAATTGCAATGAGACCGAGAGGTAATTTGTGATTAAAGCTCTAGGATTAAACACCAATAGTTGAGCGAAAACAAAAATGCTTTACCGCGACTAGTGTGATGTCCAAGAAAAATCTAAAGAACTTAACGAGTCTCCAATTAATTAAATTTACATAGAGATATGGAGTTATTAGTTGGAGATATTTTTGATATTGTTCCAGAAAAAATATTGAATAGTTAAGGAATTTTTATCTTCAACTTGCGATAATTGGGATTCTATAACAAGGAAGAATAAACTGTATGAGATTTGATAGGTGAAGTCAAGCGCTTTAGATCTATTCTTATTATTTTTAAAATCTTAATTTTAAGTTCTTTTCTTCAGTTTAATAAACCATTCTTCAAATTTCGATTTTCCAAATAGTAATTAATTTAGTCAATTTCAATACTCAATTGCATAATTATTCTATGTGGGTTCGATATCTGTTTTCTTTAAAACGCTTTACTACTTGTTATGATTCTGTGTACTTGCGGATATATTTTTATGCGAACATGAAACATAATTAATAATTGAACAGTAGAGTTCTGACAAATCAAGAAATTAACATAATCAGGGGTAGAATTTCTTCAAGTGTTTTGCATTCTAGATGTGTTGTAGCTCTTTGCCTTGGCTATCCTTCAAGTGGTACAACCCAGTCCTGTGGTTGGCCACTACCTCATAATGTCATTTCCATCGGGGTTCGAGCTTGCTCTCTTCCTTGGTGGTGACCCCGCTTTCCCTCAGCACCAGATCTCCTATCATGAATGTCTTGGGTTTGACTCTCTTGTTGAATAGTGTTTTGCCTTTTTCTTGTCAAGTATCATCTTGACTTCAGTCGCCTCTCTCTCTTCCTCTAGAAGGTCGATGTGCTCTTCCATAGCTTTATCATGTTTGGGCGCTAAAAAATGGCGAGTTCGGTAACTTGGCAGACCGACTTTTACGGAAGGTACTACTTCACTCCCGTATGCCAAAGTGAATGGGGGCTCTCCTGTAGGGGTATTTATTGTGGTCCTGTAGGCCCATAATACTCCTGGTAGTTCCTCCACTCATTTCCCTTTCTTGCCCGTGAGTTTCTTGTTCAGAATTCCTAGCAATGCTTTGTTCGTGGCCTCTGCCTGTCCATTCACTTGTGGGTGTCTCGAGGATGAATATTTGACCTGTATATTTAGCTCGGCGCACCACTCCTGGTAGTGCTCTGAATCAAACTGTCGTCCATTATCCAAGACTATGCTCTGCGGAATCCCGTACCGACAAATGATATTCTTCCATAAGAACTTTGTCATGGCTTTGGACATGATGGTTGTCAGAGGTTCTCCTTCCGCCCACTTCGTAAAGTCCACTTTTCCCGAGCAAGAATGGTCCAACTAAGTCCCCCACTGGGTGAACGGCCAGGGGCGATCATGGAAGTTAGCTTCTCTGGGGGGCGTGTGACACTGGTGCATACGCCTAACATTTGATACACCTTTCTACAAATTCTTTAGCATCCCTGATTGTATTGGGCCAGTAGTATCCTGCCCTTACTACCTTTCTAGCCAATGTCTTTCCCCCGAAGTGGTTTCAGCGTATCCCTTCATGTATCTCAGCTAAAACGTATTGTGCTTCTTGTAGTGAGATGCATCGTAGTAGAGGGCCCTAGGAACCTCTCTTATAAAGGAAACCATCCACCTTTACGAATCTAGCTGCCCTCCTCCTTACCTTTCTTGCCTCATCTTTCCCCTCAGGAGTTCGCTCACATCTAGATACTTGATGATGTTGCCTGCCCATTGGGTTCGTTGCCGCCTACCATGTAGACTCTAGTCCTATCACTGGGACTTCTATTATCCTTCTCTCAACTTCCTAGAATAAGGGAGAGTCCTCCATCCTTGAGGCTGTATGCGCCAGCCTGTCCGCCACTACGTTGCTTTCTCTAGGCACTTGTGCTATGTTAAAATAGGAAAATCGATCGTGCGCCTCCAAGACTCAACTCAGGCATTTCTTCAATTTTTCTCCCTTGGTGGCGTATCTTCATGTCTTTAAATTCAAACTCTCTTCTTGAATGATTGTGACCGAGTCCAACTCGAACTCGAACTTGTCAGCATCCTATTCCAATAAGGATACAATTCTACAAGTCATCTTCACGTTAAAACTATTTAACCGACTGTCTTCTCAAAATCTAAGCCATGTACATCCCCACCTTCCACTAGGATTCATGCCCCAATAGAACTCTCTTACAATTCTACAAATCATTTTCACATTAAAACTCTTAAATCGACTCCTTATATATACGCTCAGCTCCATATACTTTACGTGTATCTCATTCCTCTTCAAGCCCCAGTGTAGTTTCTATTTATCCAAAATCATGAAGAACACTACTAGTCCACCAACATCCCTCACATTTTATCTCTCATTCTAGTTCACGTAATCAATTTTATGCCAGAAATATTGGATGGCATGTATGCCATCCATTGGAAGCCCTTTTTTATGTACCTGAGTCATAAATATGATGATTTCATACATAAGTTTCGTGTTAGTTGCAAGACATGCATTAAATATTTTATGAAAATCTACGATTTATGTCAAGATTTATGCATTAAATTATTTATGAAAGTTCATAATTTTATGAAAGGAGATGTGCATCAAAATATTTATGAAAAATCATAATTTTATGTGAAGAAACATGTATCATGACATTTTATAAAATATGCGATTTCACTTGAAATCTATGATATGACAAGTATGCAAGTATGATTATGATGAAATATGAATGATAAGATACGTAATAACCTATGTTATGATATGAAGAAGGTACCATATGTTATGAGCATATTGCATTGTCAGGTTGTACATGCTGGTACTGCACCCAGTGTGTTCCTTTGGTATGGATTCCACAACCTGCAGCCACGGGCAAAATTGGAATTTACTAGATTCTTTAACCCTAACTAACGGGGGTAAACAGTGGGTATCGGCCTATGATAAGTGAAAGATAAGTTTATGTTATGTTATTTACATATGTATTTATGAGTATGTATATTTTTCAACAAACCTTATGTTTGTTATGTTTAGGAATGTTCATCCAGATTTCGGCCTGAAAACCCGGGTATATCCAGACTGGAACCCGAGTTTCAAACCCAGGTCGGAACCTGGACTGGGTTTGCCCGGGTCAGACCCGGGTCGGAACCCAGATGAATCTAAATTTTTTAAAACCCGAATTTCGGGTTCTGAGTTGAACTTGGATTTTTTTCTTTTTAGACAAACCCATTTGGAATATGTATTGAAGTCTGGCTAGTTGCATAGAGAAGCTCAAAAAAGGAATGAATCAAACACCAATATCTCAATAAATTTCAGTTTTCTTCTATTTTCCTTCATTTTCCACGAGCCAAACAAATCATAAATCACAAAAAGATACACAATTGACTTGACTTTAACAAATCAATTACACCCAAATATCTCCGGCCACTACGGTTCTACCCATTTCCACACTTCAATCTATAGTAAAAAGAAGT
This sequence comes from Juglans microcarpa x Juglans regia, assembly GCF_004785595.1. NCBI lineage: Eukaryota > Viridiplantae > Streptophyta > Magnoliopsida > Fagales > Juglandaceae > Juglans > Juglans microcarpa x Juglans regia. The sequence goes on from NC_054595.1 coordinate 7,802,833, forward strand.
ACCCATCCGAAACCAAATAAAAACATTTATTTGGGTTTTCAACACTGCGGCTGCTTGTGACAGATAATGTTGCCCAGACAAGCACTACGTGCATGGTAACACAGTACTCTTGCACAAAAAATACAAAAAATTGTGGCACAAAGAAAGGAACCAAAAAAAAAAAAAAAAATCAAAACATTCAAATTGAAATGAAAAAAGGGTACCAGGTGTACTCGGGTTTTGCAACTCGGGTTTCGGCCCAAATTTGTTTCGAACCGGGCCAGGAAAAAACCCAGTCTGAATGAACAGTCCTAGTTATGTTTACTATATAATATGTTACTTATTGAGTATTTGACTCATTTTTTTGTATGTTTTTATTTTTTAACCACCCCAAGTGATGATATTAATAAGGATGAGACTGCAGGACAAAACTTGGCCTAAGGAGGTGAGACAGAGGCTTAGATAGTATATGTCATGCTCAATTTTATGATTTAAAGTTTAATAAGTTATTTTGAAAAGTATATGAGATTTTATTGAATTTAAATAAGTGCTCTGCAGACTCTCTTTTAGATTTTAAGTATTTAATAAAAATTGTATTATAAGGAATCTTTGTATCTGACGCTTCCGTTAGAAAAAAAGTTTTTTTTTAAAGTTAGTAATACACTGATTTTCCAAAAATTTTAAAAATGACTTTATTGAGGAGCGGAGTGTTACAAGTGGCATTTGCTTAGCCATTCACCACTGCCATAATTTGTCTAAAATGAGGTAAAAATTGTAAGAATTAGAATAGGCAAGTATTAGGCAGATAAGTTTTGTGCTATAGTTCTTACGCATTAATTGCATTGGTCATTGTGTTTTGGCGGTGGAGAAGTGTAGGTATAGAAACTTATCCGTAAATCTTTTTAAGAAAAATTTTATTTATAATTTCCTCACTACAACAAATTTGAGTTATTGGGACTTTTTTTTTGGAATAAAATGAAAATCCTCCCAAAAAATAAGATCTAAGAACGAAATTTTGATTTCATTCCAAAAAAATGCTGAAACATGCAGACCATTCGAACACGTTCAAATGGTATACTTAGGGACGATAAATTCCATCCCTAATAAAATAGTTATTCTAGGATGGCAAAAAACATTGGCGAGTTAAGCGCGAGAAACTAATTTAGCGTTCGAACAACCCTCTACACCGTTCAAGCATGTAGATCACCAATTTTCAAACGGTGTATAAGGTTCGAACGGTTAGTTAACGTTCGAATGGTAATATTGTGTTTGAACGATGACACTGATTTAATAAAACATTTAATCAATGAAAGAAATAATAATAGTAATTAACAATTAATTTATAAAAAAAGATATAATGCATAATTAATTAAAATTACAAAACTTTAAATATCGTCCATATAAAAAATAAAACAAAATACAAATAAAAGAGATAAAATACTATATTTTGGTCGAAGAGAGAAGCGTAAGATTGTCGATGAGCTGATGTATAATGCATTCAGTAAGTATAAGGCGAGGTGTCACGAGCATTACAAGAAGTATGAAAACAAAGAAGATTTATGCCATCATCATTTTCAAGATGTCAGACCTTTAGATTGGAAAAAACTTTACGACATGTTTGAGAATTCATCATATAAGGTAAATTAAATAAATTTTTTATGTGTCTTATTTATAATTTTCACCTACTAATATTTACAACTTCTATGCAAGAGTGAAATTTTATAAACAAAATAAATAAATAGAAGTTGAAGATTCATCATCATGCAGGCTCAAGATCTTTCCATCGCCTCTCTCTGAAATTGGTAATGTACTCTTTATTTTTTTTAATTCTATATAGTTTATTTTTTGGACTTACTAATTTTAATATTGACTTTATATCTTAACTATGTCTCTTGTAGTAAGAGTCAAACATTAATCATGATTTGACAAAATTATATGCTACATCACATACTGATCGTAATGGAGAGTGGACTTATCCCGATGCTCGTGAAAATTATGTAAGTATTATAATTTATTTTAATTAAATTTATTTAAGTTTTTGTATCAATATTAATTTTTTATATTGTGTTTAGGATAAAATAGTTACCTTCCATGTTGAAACTACATTAGATCGGAATTCCTTAATAAGTGATGTTGAAATTTTTACACAAGTTCTGGGTCAACGTTCAGGATATTTGAGGGGTTTGGGTCACTGTGTAAAGCCTTAAGACTCTTTATCAACGTTAAGTACTACTGTCATTGCGTTAGAGAATGCGAATTTCAGGATCAAATAATTGATTGCAAAACAGCGTGAGTTAGAGGCTCAATTGACGAAACAAGCAGACATGAATATGCGTATAAAACAACAATTAGAATAATGAGAAGAGTTCAGGAGAGAGATGCAACTCCAAATGTAGACGCTTATGCAACAATTCAAGCACCCAAACAATTGATTTTCATGTTTTGCATAAATTTTAGGATTTATAAAATTATGTATGGAGAACAATATTACTATAATTATTATTTTATTTATTTAATTTGGACTTATTATATTAGTTTTATTTATATTGAAAATTTTGTAATGTATTTTTGAAATATAAATATTTGTTTTGTTTTAAATTTTTTATTAAAATCAAATACTAACTGTTTGAACGTTCCTCAAACGTTCGAACATGTATAAATCGGACACAACCATTAGAACATCACACGTTGGAGTTTGAACAGACATCAAACGTTGCGAACCGTTCGAATACGTTCGAACTGGCAACTCACTCCTTCCGTTCATTACACGTTTGAACGTCTTACTCAATCCTAAAAATTAATATAATTTACGTTTGATCATCAATTTGTTTGTTCGAACGTTTCCTCATGTCTATTTGGTAGAACAGACTGGTATCGATCGACCACCCATGAAGTACACTTTGAAACATACATACCGTTCGAACCGTTTTTGTGGGAGTTTGAACGACTTTCTGGGACGAAATTCAATCTTCCCAGAATAAATTTTCTGTTCGAATATGATTGAACGATCCAACAAAATTTCATCCCAAAAGATATTTTTTGGGACAAAATTGATATTTTCATCCCAAAATACCTTTTTGGGACAATGATATTGGGACAACCTTGAGACGTTTTTTTTTTTTGTTCCAAAATACATTTTGGGACAAAAATCCTATCTTTTGGGATGAAAATTTTCATCCAAAAAGACCCGAACTGTTGTAGTGCCTACACCATACCTCAGTGCATGATGTGTTATTGTTGCCATTCTATTTAAATACACATATGATAAGTAGTATTTTATCTTTTAGTACTATTATTTTCTCTCTGTGGCTCTCCCGAGTAACTCTCTCTCTCTCTCTCTCTCTCTCTCTCTCTCTCTCTCTCGATATTTGGCTCTTGCTCTATTCTCCCATAACATCGTGGCCACTCCCTTCAGTAGAGGCCTTAACACACCACAACGAAAACTCTTCCTCCTTCCAAGCACAACTTCCTCTTCTGTTCTGCTAGAAAATCACTGAGCTTTAAGCACATCCTGGCCATGACATCAATGGGAGCTCTGCTAGGTAAAGGTAACAGTTAGGTAAAAAGACTGTTCCTCCTCTTCGCCTTCGTCTTGTTCATTGATCATAGCTTGGAGTGACTTTTAAGGACTTTCGATTGATGGGCTTTCGTCATCAATATTTTTCATAAGGGTTATGCTACTCATTATCCCACATCACACATTATACATATTTTAATATTTTTTAATTTATTTTATTTTACTCCTGCTAATTAACTAATTGAATTGTTTTACTTATCATTCATACACCACACACTTGTTATGAAAAAAATGAAAAAATAAAATAAAAGATGTGTTGTGGTGTGTGGGATGTGAAGGGAATTATTCTTTTCATAACAATGTACTCTAATATATAAAAAAAAATTAATATTTTCATAAAATAAGATTACATACTAACAAAAAAAAATTAATATTTTGAGATATACCGTAATCAAACACTAATATTAATATCACATATTCCTAATTATGAATAAAGAAATATATGACCAAACATTTATACAATTTAAAAATAGAATTTATTTGTGTGTAATAGGATAATTACGGATTTCACGGGATAACACGCAATTGACCCGTTTATTAATCGTGTCTCATCAGGTCAATTCATTTTGACCAAAATTCATTTATTTCAAATTCAAATCCGCTTATTTCATGTTTGTTTGTGCTGGAGTCACAGATCTTGTCATATATTTCTACACCTACATAGGTTACAAATGTGACACCCCGACTCCCAAGTACAAAAATACGAGAATCGTGACGTCAGGATGATAACAACACGGGTCAGCATCCCAACAAAATGTGCTCAAGTGTGTGCAACATGCAAAAGTGCACAATAAAAATCGCAGCGAATAATATAAATAAGTCATCTAAGTACCAAAAGTTTAAATACAAATATTCAAAATAATAGCCGTTAAAAAGTTATACAGTCATCCCAAAATATATTACAAAGGCAAATACATAATAATTGATAAAACAAATCTCGATATACGGGAGCAATCCCAGATCACTCCTCCAAAGGAACCAAGCATAAGGCTCATCATCCACATCTGCATCAAAATCTGCGATACCATAAAATGGTACCATAGGTAAGTAATAATCTAAATAACTCTCGGGATAGAAACGCATTAATGCAACCAACAAATAGATTCGAAAACCTCATTTTCCCAAAAAATGATTATTTTCCAACACACGTCAAAATCCTAATTTAGCCCAAAAATAATAATCCATCATTTTTCCAGAAAATGATTCACACAAAACCAACCATTTATCGGACATTGTAGGCGGGAATCGCAGGCGGGACTATACCACCATCCCTACCGCGTGCACCGTAGGCGGGAATCACAGGCGGGACACAACCACCATCCCTGCTTACCACCATCCCTACAGTTCCTTTCCACACAAAGAGTACTTATCCGAGCACTATAGGCGGGACTATACCACCATCCCTACCGCATGCACCGTAGGTGAGAATCACAGGCGGGACACAACCACCATCCCTGCTTACCACCATCCCTATCACATGCACCGTAGGCTGGAATCGCAGACGGAACTCTACCACCATCCCTGCTTACCACCATCCCTACAGTCTCTTTTCCTTTTTCTTAAACCAGTCAATCCAGTCGTTTCAAACACACTCAAAATCATTTCACATGAAAATCCAATTTTCAAATAAACACATGAACATGTATGCAATCATGCGAAAATCCAGTTTTTATTTACAAACATGAACATGTGTGCAAGTATGCCATATACATGAAACAACACCAACAACAACCAACAATGCAAACCAAACACACAATAACTCCGTTCTCCAATCCATCCGACCCCCAAACTCCTTGAACTCAGTCCGGCATAACTAATCAGTTCACAGATAAAATGAGTTAGTACAAAAATACATTTAAATCACGAAAGTTCTTTGGAAAAATACTTACATCGCTTTAATTTAATTTTCGAAGGATCACAGAGCTGTAAGAAGTGGTGGCTCAGCAACGTAACAGTGTAAAATACACTGTGGCCGTGGGTCTCAAAAACTCACTTTTGAACGGAGACAAACCAAGACCCGAAATTGATAGGGTAGGGCTTAGGAATGTCGGTGAGGCTAGTGGTGATGGTGGTTTGCCGTGGGTGGCGTTGTAGAGGGCGGTTTAAGGTAAAAAATGCTCAAAACGAAAATGTTGATGGATGTGCTTCACCGGTGGTAGATCGGAGCTAAGGATGGGTGCATTGGGTTGCTAGGAGGTCGAGGATGAAGTGGTGAAGAAATGGTGGCCGGAGGTGGTGCGACGGCGGCGCTTGAGCTCAAGAGGTGCCACGGCTTTGAGGAGTTCATGGAGGCTAACGGCGGCATGAGGGAGGCTGATAATGGAGGGAGGTGGTCGCCAGAGGGAGGGGGAGCTAAAGGGCTGGGCAGTGTTGGCCACGGTGGCGGTGGGCTGGGAGAAGAGAGAAACGGACGGGGAGGGAGAGAGCAGAGGCTTCGCGCGGGAGAGAGAGAGAGAAGAGAGAAAAAAAGAAAGAGAAGAGGAAAGAAAAAGGGAAAAGGAAAAATGGAGGGAAATAAATGAGGTCCAATCCTCACATCTTGGGTCACAAAAATGATTCAACGAAAAAGATTTCAAACAGCATCTAAAATTTCGTCCTCGAAATTTGTAAGGCCATACATCACGCTAAAGCATGATACAAGATACAACCAGAACACGTTTGAGACAACATACCATCACTAACGCCCAAACAGGCATGAGTAATGTTCTCTCAAGTCTACTCCCATAGGCAATTCCATCATACTCGCATTAGTCTCCCAATGGCATCTCATGTCCAGTATTCCTAGGGTGGCTATGTTATCCAAAATCTCCCTTTATCACAAGAACCTTAATACAAATCCAATAAATTCCAATGATTAATAGCTCCATACAATAATCTGTGCTAACCTCAATCGACTCCTATGCTATAATTTCTAAACCTTCATTGTATTCTACCTTTAGTAACCTAATGGACATTTCCAAAGTTAACCATCAATAACAAATTTTGCACAACCAAATGATTAATTTTCAACTACAAGTATCGTCTCAAAAATTCAAGTCACCACCAATTCCTCAAGATCGGCACAAAATTCAAACTCCTAACTACAACCATAAATATCGCGCTTCTGCTGCGCACTCTGATATTCGCCACATGCATAAAATTTATGTCCTCATAAAACTAACACCATTGAATACAAGATGGCTCCATACCTACTAATGAAAAACTCTTATCATAATTTGGTAGAAAATACTCTCTTTCCCAAAACTACGAGTTATCACCCATAGTCCTCAAGTAACTCCGCTGCCTTAATCAAAATCAATATTCCGCAAAATACATCCATGATCATTAAAAGAAAACCAATATCAACTAACCTCAGCATCCCAAATTGAAAATAAGTAACCTCAACCCAAAATACATTCGTCTCATCTACGATAAGGAACATACCCTAAAAGGCTCGATTCCAACTCGGCCAACCAATAAGAGCGCCTATAAACATCTACCTGACAACCTAAATCCAAAAATTCATCACCTACATTTTGAATAACATATAATCTAGCGATGACTAAACTCACTACGAACCATCATTGACTTCACCCAAAACATTGTCGAAACCTTCTCGGTAACTCGCCCACCTACTTCTACTCCTATGAGCTAGTATCAATACGACTAGTTCTTTCAATAACACATCACTACTAAACCTCAAAGCAAGCCATACTGCTCAAATCATCAATCCACCAAAAGCCAATGCAAATCACCCAAGGATCCTAATGCTTTATTAACTCACATACTTGATCATATTATCCACCGCTGATGCCTAAGCTTCAACTTCCAAGATCTTATCATACACCAAACATGACGACCCATTAATCTCTCTTCAAGTTAAATAACAATATCCTTAATTCAACCAACTGGATGCTCGATCTCCAAAGAAAGTATAACCTCAAAATTTAAATTCTTAAGCAGCCTCAAGTCACAATTAATTCCTGTAGATAATCACAATAATTATTGCCAACCATCATTCCATTGAGTAATCCGCTTCGACTACACACTCCGTTCGACTCAATCAATAAAACATCATTTTCTGAACTAGATCAACATCTTCAATCCTCAGAAAATACACGAACCAGATCATTACCTTCCATCTCCGAGGAAGTTTTCTCTTGAAAAATTCTCATATCAGCAACTCAACTCTGATCAATCCTATTATAATTCAACCCTTCAACTCGGCAATTTTAAAACCTTAAACCAGATAAGAATCATTTCCCGAATCTTCAAGATCGATGACCTTAAATCTAAAACATTATCTTATAAAACTTGAAAATCCTCAAGTCCCAAATGTTAACAAACTGCTTATCAAAGTCGGCAAGATCGTAAATTTCTAATCTAAGTAATCCTTCAAATGCTTGTTGAATCTACCACCTTCAATCCAATAAACTTATTTCCTAAAAACTATAGAGCCACAAACCTTAGATGAACTTATCATAAATCTAACCATAAAGCTTGTTGAACTTACAACCTCCTATTCTAAAACCTCCTGCCATATCTCCACGAAATCTAAAACCTCAATTATCCTACTCCCCAAAGAGATCACCCAACCAAACCATTCCCTTCATGCCTCAAAATTACAAAAGCAAACCAAGTCGATAAAAGTTCAAGTCTACTACACTAAATATTTATACCTAACAATAACATTCTCGATCGTATCATCTTCCTGCCATAACGTAACCCTTAACCACACTTTCAACTCAAGCAAATTAAAACACCACTATAGCAAAATATATTAAAATACGACAATAAAACATAAAATAAAATAGAATAAAACCAACAATAAAATATCATAAGACAAAATGAATAAAACAAATGAAGTAGTGCACAATAAAATAATTAAAACAAATGAAATAGTCTACCATAAAATAAAATAAAATAACAAACAAACAAGGTAACGTACAATAAAATAAATTAAACACTTAAAATGACATATTTCCAACAAAATAATTTCAAATCACAACTTTAAAATTTTCTGGTACTTCACCTAAGGGACATGTGGGTTTACCCGGAGTTGAACTGCTCTGATACCACCTGTGACGCCCCGACTCCCACGTACAAAAACACGGAAATTGTGACGTCAAGATGATGACAACACGGGTCACGCATCCCAACAAAATGTGCTCAAATGTGTGTAACATGTAAAAGTGCACAATAAAAATCGCAGCGGATAATATAAATAAGTCATCTAAGTACCAGAAGTTTAAATACAAATATTCAAAATAATAGCCGTTAAAAAGTTATACAGTCATCCCAAAATATATTACAAAGGCAAATACATAATAATTGATAAAACAAATCTCGATATACGGGAGCAATCCCAGATCACTCCTCCAACGGAGCCAAGCATAAGGCTCGTCATCCACATCTGCATCAAAATCTGCGATACCATAAAATGGTACCACAGGTAAGTAATAATCCAAATAACTCTCGGGATAGAAATGCATTAATGCAACCAACAAACAGATCCAAAAACCTCATTTTCCCCGAAAATGATTATTTTCCAAAACACGCCAAAATCCCAATGTGGCCCAAAAATAATAATCTGTCATTTTTCCAGAAAATGATTCACACAAAAACCAACCATTTATCAGACACTGTAGGCGGGAATCGAAGGCGGGACTATACCACCATCCCTGCTTACCACCATCCCTACCGCGTGCACTGTAGGCGGGAATCATAGGCGGGACTCTACCACCATGCCTGCTTACTACCATCCCTACAGTTCCTTTCCACACAATGAATACTTATCAAAGCACTGTAGGCGGGAATCACAGGCGGGACAATACCACCATCCTTACTTACCACGATCCCTACAGTTTCTTTCCACACAATGAATACTTATCAGAGCACTGTAGGCGGGAATCACAAGCGGGACTATACCACCATCTCTGCTTACCACCATCCTTACTGCGTGCACCGTAGGCGAGAATCACAGGCGGGACACAACCACCATCCCTACCGCGTGCACCATAGGCGGGAATCGCAGGCGGGACTCTACCACCATCCTTACAGTCTCTTTTTCTTTTTCTCAAACCAGTCAATCTAGTCGTTTCATACACACTCAAAATTATTTCACATGAAAATCCAATTTTCAAACAAACACATGAACATGTATACAATCATGCGAAAAGTCAGTTTTCATTTACAAACATGAACATGCGTGCAGGTATGCCATATACATGAAACAACACCACAATAACAACCGACAATGCAAACCAAACACACAATAACTCCGTTCTCCAATCCATTCGACCCCCGAACTCCTCAGACCCAGTCCGGCATAACCAATCAGTTCACAGATAAAATGAGTTAGTGCAAAAATACATTTAAATCATGAAAGTTCTTTAAAAAATACTTACAGCGCTTTAATATAATTTTTGATGGATCACGGAGCTGTAAGAAGTAGTGTCTCAGCAATGTAACAGTGTAAAATACACTGTGGCCGTGGGTCTCAAAAACTCACTTTTGAACAGAGACAAACCAAGACCCGAAATTGATAGGGTAGGGCTTAGGGATGTCGGTGAGGCTAGTGGTGGTGTTGGTTTGCCATGGGTGGCGGCGTAGAGGGCGGTTTAAGGCAAAAAATGCTCAAAACGAAAATGTTGATAGATGTACTTCATCGGTGGTAAATCGAAGCTAAGGATGTGTGCATTGGGTTGGTAGGAGGTCGATGATGAAGTGGTAAAGAAATGGTGGCCGGAGGTGGCGTGACGGCGGCAAGCGAGCCCAAGAGGTGCCTTAACTTTGAGGAGTTCGTGGAGGCTAACGGCGGCATAAGGGAGGCTGAAAATGGAGGGAGGTAGTCGCCGGAGGGAGGGGGAGCTAAAGGGCTGGGTGGTGCCGGCCACGACGGCGCGGCAGCGGCGGGCTGGGAGAAGAGAGAAACGAACGGGGAGGGAGAGAGCAGAGGCTTCGCTCGGGAGAGAGAGAGAGGAGAGAAAAAAAGAAAGAGAAGAGGAAAGAAAAAGGAAAAGAAAAAGGAAAAAGGAAAAATAGAGGGAAAGAAATGAGGTCCAATCCTCACATCTTGGGTCACAAAAATGATCCAACGAAAAAGATTTCAAACAGCATCTCAATTAAAATAATTTAAACGTAATGATAAAATGAAAATAAAATATTTTAAATCCCACAATAAATTAATTTAAACAAAAATAAAGAACAATTTAAAAGCATAACAATAATTAATATTAAGGAAACATATCAAATTTAATTTTCACAAATTAAAAATCATAAAAATAAACCCACTAAAAATCCAACAATTTTAAAATAAGAGAATAAATTTTGAATTATTAAAAATAATCATTCAATAAAAATATACTAAAATACGAGGTGTTACAAAGAATATAAATGGAAACTTGGGAATAAAGATGGACAAATCGAACGATCAATCAGGTATTAGTCTGTTGGCATAGTCAGATCCTGATCTACTATGGTGACAGAGTTGTCTTTCTATTTAATTAAGGCACTTAGGAGTATAAGTTTACGAAATGAATTGCACCATTATACTCATGAATAGTTAAGATTTAAGGGTGCAATAATAAGTTTCAAGTTTTTCAATGAATAGTAGACAAGATTGTCTTTCTATTTAATTAGGACACCTAGGAGTAGAATTTAACAAAATGAATTGTACCATTAGAGTTGTATGGGTATTTAGGATTTTATAGTATAATAAGATGTTTCGAGTTTTTCGAATGAATAGTAACCATTCGGGAGAGCGCCACCTGGCAAGTAGCTCAAACAACTGTTGAATCGCCATGTTAGATGTCCAAATACACTTAGGATCACTAGGAAACATTTTAGTTGGATGCATGACACAATCCTAGTCACCCACTTGGAAACCCTAGGACACATGTCAAGAGGAGAACAAAGTGTGAAGAGATGGAGTGTGATTCAAACTTGTCATCATATTGACTTATCCAGATCACTATTGCATCCAAACAATACTTTTTGGTCAACTAAAAGAGGATTTCAACTCTAATGAAACCTTAAACCATTAGAAGCCAACTAAAACCCTTAAACACCCTTGAGGAAATCGAAACCCCAAATTGGTTTCCAAACCTTAAAGTGGCCGGTTGCAACTAAGTGATTCTCCACTTGGTTAAACTACTTCCACATGCAACTAACCACACAATTATACACTCTTACACCCTTAATCACTCCTTTAAATTTTGATAATTACATTTGAGCAATAAAAGTTTAATTGGAATCAAGCTCTAGCCGAAACCATTTAGTTAGTTCCATTTAGTCCCACCGAAACCACCCATTTTGCCCAAGCTTCCTCTACAAGCTTCCTCCTCCTTACAAGATCATACCATCGCTGTCAAACCACTTCACAATTAGTCCCAAATAGTTTCATTTATGGCCACTCAAACAAGCAAAGATAACCTCCCTTCACTCACTAGGTTGCACCAGAAAATCAGCCCCACTCCCTTAAGCTTTTCTCCCACTTTCACAAGTCAAATTCACATCAAATGGTCACTCATTCAACCACCCACAAGTCAGCCCCTTAAGCCCCCACGCCACCCTCTTTTCTTCCTCACTTTGAATCATTTGCATCCTCCTTTCCAAAGTGTAAACCAAGAGAGCTAGAGAGAAACTTTTCTGGACAGTTTTGCTTGCATGATTCAAACCCTTTGTAAGTATTTTCTTGAGCTCTAACCTCTTCCATTCTATCTAGCATTGAGTCTATTTTATTTGGGTGTGTGTTGGTAAATGTTTCATGGAGTTTTGATGGATGAGAGTTAGTGTTTTTCGTTGAAAGGTTCGGTGTTGACATGTTGGGTGTTTGTGATGAACTTGAGTAGTTTTATGAAATGTTTTGTGAACTTTTGGGTAGATCTTGATAGGATGAAGTGTTAACATGTTTATATGAAATTTTATTGTATGATTCAAGCATGTTAGGTTTTTATAAAAGAGTTTTGCATGATTTCAAAGTGTTAGGAACCAATTGGCTCAAAACATATTTTTGAATGGTTTAGTTTGTGATTTTGGTTCTAGAACTTGATCCTATGGCTTTGATTTTTATAAATTTTTTTCTTTAAGCTTAGATCTATGGATTAAGAAGGAGCTTTTGATGATTTATGATTTAGATGTTTGTTAAAAAGCTGATGAACATGCAAGAGTTTGATTTTATGCATATTATGGAGGCTCTTGGGTTTGATGAAATATTTTGGTGAAAGGTTTCTATGACATGCTAGATTTAATACTTAGATCTAGTTAGAACTTGAATGTGAGGTATACGGTTGTAATATTGCAAGAGTTATTGCATAAAAATAAAGGATTTAGTCACTTTGTTTTAAGTCAAAAAACGTGCTTACTTAGTTTCCAAGTTTTCATGCAAACTGATTGTTCTAATAAGTGTTTTGTGATTTTTGGTTGATTAGTCAAACATGCTAGCACTTAGGATAGTATTTATGGACTTTTGGAGTCATTGGAGTTGATTTGTAAGTATTAGACCAAGAACATAACGAGTTGGTTCTATTTAATCTTCTCTTGATGTTTTGACATTTTCTATGATGCTTTAAGTTTAAGTTTCTATGAAATGTTTAAATTGGTGTCTTAGCATGATTTTAAAACTAAGGATGTGATTTTTAAGAGTTGCTAAATTTGGTTTAAGCATGTTAGTATGCTAGATAGTCAAGAAGCAACAAAATCATGGTTTTTGCCTAAGGGTGAATCGGCTGAGATAGAGTTTTCATAGCTGTGATTAGTTTTGAATTTTTCTGAGTTCATATTTGGATTTAAAATGAAATTCATACAAATTTGATAAGTTTTAGAATTTTTTTTCAAAATCATTATTTTAGGGACAAATTTGTAAATTTCCCACGAGTAGATAGGTAACTTTGCAAATTTAGCCCCAAGTTAGTAAGTTTTATTTTTATAAGGTTTTAGTGAGACATTCTAACTCTAGAAAATATCTCATTTCAGTTCATGCTCTTTTTACACTCGTTTTACGTTATGCTACAATTTTGTAGGTTAGTTTTTAATTTACTCTTAGTATTTTTACGTATGTGTGGTGGTATGTAAGAACTTTATATTCATGTTTATCATGCTTATTATAATTGTTTATAATATGCCATACCATGTCACTTACTATTGTACATGATTATTTATCGCATGCCATGAATGTCATGTTATTTGTCATATGTTTATTTGTTGCATGCCATATTATGCTAGTTATATGATTGTTATGATCACAATGTTATGCCATGCCATGTTATTTTTAGTCACATGATTGTTATGGTTACTATGTTATACCGTGCCATGTTATTTTAGTTATAAGGTTTCTATAATCACATTTATGTCCTGCCATGTTATAGTGATGTTATGATTGTCCTATTTACAATACAAAAATTCTACTTACAACCGACATGGGGAACCCCGTGTCGTCGTGTCCCATGTGTTGTTTCAAAACGACGTCGTTTTTAATTTAATTCCAACGAAGATGAAGTGGCTTCCATCCCCCTCCATCCCAATAGAAAGTTAGAAACCCTATCACTAAGTGGATTCTCTTCGTCTTCTCCATTCCCATCGTCTTCCCCACGAAGCTAGCCTCCATTCAATCGAAACCCTTTTCTTTGTTCCCGTCGACTTCGTCTTCTACACGAAGCCATTGGTCTTCATCTTCTCCTCGAACCGAAGAGCCACAAACCCACAAACCCATGAACCAAAGCCACAAATGACTACGATGCCAAGACGAAGGCTGGTTGGTGGCTCCTAGTGGTGGGTTCGAGTTACAGAAGGGAGGGGCTTTGGCTTGGGGCATCTCCATGGGGCTCACGACTTTGGTGATCTATGGGTGTAGGTGACAATGGGGCTGGGCATCTAGCAGTGCCAAAGGCTGTGGTTGATGGCTGGTGACTGCGGTTATGGGTGGTGGCCAAGAATGATAGAAATAGAGAGGTAGAAATCGAGAGAGAAAGAGTGTCTGCTGCCATGTGTGGGGTGGTCGGCATGGTGGAACCGATGAGGCTTCCTTGCTTCCATTCAAGGTGTCTAAGATGTTGCAGTGCTATGGCGGAGGACAAAGAGTTCCATTTATACAGGGATGAGGACATCTTGGGCACTCTTCATGACTGATTCATTTCTTGGATGCAATGGGATTCTACTTTAAAGGAAGAAATTATGCTTGGGAGTAGGAGAAGTTTGATTTCAATGGATGTAAACTGATTAGTTATTGGAGTTATTCCATTGATCTAAGTTTGATTTTCATTTTTAGTTCTATGTAATGTTTAAACCTAAGTTTAAGGATGAAAGTATGAATTTTTTTGCTTCAAATGTTTGAAGATCATTTACAAATTATCATTTTTTGTTTGCTGTAATTGTTTTTCGTTCTTGTCTGTGAGATTTTTCTGATGAGTAATGGAATACTTCTAATTGAGTATAAAAGAAAAGAGAGAGCTATTTGAGAAGATGGGAAAATGAAAGGGGAGAGAAAGAGGGAGGAAGAAAGGGAGAAAGTGAGACCCAGTTATTTTAGACAGTTACGCAAAGGTTGCACACGCCAATTGTACATAGCATTTTTGTTTACAATATTATGCCATGTGTGAGGGTCCAACCTAACGCAAAAGGGGGCAAACCATTTGTGGAGTTGAAGGAAAGGAAAAGACAAGGAGCACTCCAATGGTTTTAGGAATCAGAAGCAGGAGACACAGAGTGCAACTAGTCCAACGTCTGGGCAAGTAGGCACCACATGGGAATCTAATTGAGATGTCCCAGAGCAAGGTAGAGATGAGGAACTCGGCCATAGAAGATGAGCTAGAAAAGTCGTCTTCCATAAGGATGAGAATGAGAAGCCAAGGGGATTGATGAGCTCGAGTAAGTTACAAGCTACCCGTCAAGACACAACCAGACATGAAAACTTTCTAGGATAACACAAAAAAGTTTAAAGAAGGGTCAGCAACAAGCACATAAGCCCACACTGCATCTAAGAGGTCACATCTAGGATGGCTCTACAATTAAAGCTAAATGCTCAATAAGTAGTTTCTTCAAGACCCAGAAGTATGGCTTGATGATGCGTGGAGGATCCTCATTCAAAGGAGAACTGAGGAGTTGGCAAATCGTGTGATACCCTAGATTTCACTTAGGACCGGACGAACATCTAAAACATCAGGACATGCACACCAGGTTACCTGCCCCTGTTCATGATAGGTAAAGATGCAATGCACCTAGCATGTATTTAGCAGTATGCAATATACGCGCAGCGGATATATATATTTTTCAATGCTATGCATCAAACTAATAACATCCCAAATGATTGTGAAGCGTATTACATAAACCATGAACGTGATACATATTCACGATTATAGCACAAGTCCAAAACATCTGTAATCTCAAAGGTACGGGAGACAGAGCTCCATAAGTACATTAACTAAAATAAAATTGTTGGGCTAGTCCGTCAAGCAACTCGTGTAACTCGACTAGGGATGCCATAACGCTATCTATAAACCTAATCATAGAGGCCATGAGCTCTGCTTCGCTTTGGTGTTTCCTAATTGAGCTCCTCCAGCCAGCTAGTGTCCGCTCGATCTCTTGATCTTGACACATCTTCTAGATTTGGGAGGAATGGTTGTTGGGACTACCACGGTGAGATTTGAGTATAAATCTCAACAAGTTAACAGGAAACTTGACATACAGTTTACGACTACATGCATGGTAGTAAAGGTATGAATGCACAATTATAATCATAAATAAGCAAGATATGACTTGGCAATAAACGTGGCATGAACTGACATGACTTAAATTGAACATGGACTGAACTTAAAACTTGACATGCCATGAACTTGAATGTGAATTGACTTGAACATGAACTTAATGTGAATTTGAGCTTGAATTGAACATAAACTGAATATGAACTGCCTGAGTTTGAATATGAACTGATCTAAACATTATAAATACATTAGCATGAACGTGAAATAGATGAACTTGGAATCTTGTTCAATAAGTAAACATGATTAATAAACTTGAACATATGGGTGCTACATGGTTTCCCTTGATCTGTATGTCTCTACTGATTACTGCATCACAACACAATTATTTGCACCAGATGTGAGTGTGTTAGTATATGTGCCAATTCATAGGTATTTGCACTTGTTGTGGAACATGTAATGTACATACCTCGTGTTGGGTATCTGCACCAGCACGAGTACGTATAACATGAAATTGAAATGTAGGTGGCACAATTGGCGTTAGTGCCTAACTTAGCTCCAATGACCAGTTAATTAGGCCTCATTCGAAACCTATTGATTTTTACCTTGTCAACCCTGAGAATTTCACACTAGTTTAGACACTCTAGTGTAAACAAAATAGTTTTACTAGGATATTATCTCATCCTAGCACTTAGGGTCATAATAAATGTAAACATACTTGACTTGTAAAACTGTTCTTGAAATTCACAAAGTGTACTCGAGACATAACATGTCATGAAATGAAAGGACGCATGAGCTGACGTAATGTAATATAACATGTACGTGAGATGAAAGACATGGCATAACATGAAACAGACAAACATTACATGGCATAACATGTAACAGACAAACATTACGTGACATGGCATGAAGTGTAGCAGATAACATTACGTGACATGGCATAACGTGTAACATATAAGTATTGTGCGACATTGCATAATGTGTAACATAAAAGTATTACGTGACCGAATTTATCGTGTGACAAATAAATATTTTGTGACAGAATATAATATATAACAGACATACACGTGGTAACATGGCATATATGATAACATAAAAACATAACCATTAGTTCCTTATGAACATTCATACATAGTAATTAGAGAGTAAGTTAAAAATTAACTTACAATGATCGTCGCATTACGGAGAAAATGCGTGAAACATGAGAAACTGTAAGTGAGAATTTCTAAATATTAGAAACTCATTACTAACAATTTAGAAATATAAAAACTCTAACATAGAGTAAAATGACCATTTTACCACTTTATATTTGAAAAAATGACCATTTTACCTCTCTACATATGAAAAAATGACCATTTTACCTATAACTTAAGGATTTTACATCTTAACTCTAAAAGTTACCAAAATTTACAATTTTTATGTAAATTTTATCTTAAACCCAAATACCTAATTAGAAAAATTAAAAAAACATCACAACTATCCCAAACATACTTAGGCAGAAACTTTCAAAGGCGAAACACTTTGATTTTTATTGCAATTCCATCAACCTCATTTCTCATGCTTAAAACTGAAATATTGCAACATAGATTAGCACATTGTATGTTTATAAAACATACAAGAATAACCAACAAAACTCACTTTATAAAAATCACAAGTATTTTTAAAACAAAACTCCAAGTTTTAACTAAAAACATAACTTTTGATTCTCAAGGTTTTGTCTTTTTTTTTTTTTAAACATCTCCAAGAACTCTAAAAGTTCAAAAATACACTTCCAATATATTAATAACACACTTCTAAGAATTATCATGGTCTGAATCATCAAGAAAATATCACAAAATCACAAGATCAAACACCAAATTTTTGGCTTCAACATTCAAACTCAAAACAGATTTTCTTAACATTAGGTTTTGATCAAATCATTTGATCTAAAACATACCATGACAAAAAAACCTCAAATCTGTGATCTAACCGAGTCTCTTCATGCATAAAAAAATATATTTTTAAAAACAATAGAAAAATTTTTCCAACTAACATCCTAACATGTAGATCAAAGACTTAGCATCATCATATAAAAATATCAAAACCATTGGAGAATGATTTTACCACAAAAGATCCAAGTTTTACAAAACAGAAACTGTTTTACTCCTTCCAGTTTCTAACTTCTTAGATCTAAGAAAAGCTTTCATCAAAAGCTTATAACATGCAATGAATCCTCATCAAAATTTCATATAAACATGTTAACTACACTCCATAAAAAAATCAGACCAATAGCTTGGTCAAAAATACCAAAATATCAAGCACTGTCCAGTTTACCACTTAGAATAACCTTTCCATTCTTAACACAAGTTTTGACCTATCCAATGATCATGAAAATCAACATAAAAGATTTTCGCAGAAACTAGACTCAAGGAGAAACTACCTTTATGAAGGAAATTTCGTGAGACAATACTTACAAAAGCTTAAAAAAAAGCAAGCAAAGTGACTTAGGAAACTGTCCGAGAGGACCTTTGAGTTTCTCTCCAAGAAAATTGTGGAAAAAGGATGAAATGAAAGAGAATGGACTTGGACACCTTCTTACATAGCTGAGGGTGATGAGATGGTTGCAAATGACACTTGAGTGAAGATTGTGTTAGCCAAAACAAGGTGCAAAGCCAACCCATGGTTTTGGTGCCTAGAGCTACTGTGAGAGAGGGAGGTGGTGAGGTGGCTTTGCCTTCACATTAAGTACAACTTGGGACTACTTTGGGCAGTGTTTGGTCAGCCATGGAAACAGAGAAACTTCCTCCACAAGCCTTGCAAGGGTGGTTCAATTTCGTGGGCCTTAGCCAAATGGGCCTCAATTTGGGTTTAAAGAGGGTTTGGTTAAGGTTTGGGTTGCTATCAAGCCCAAATCTTTTTTTTCTTGGCCCAATAGAATTTTCAAGGTTTAAAGGATTAATTAATGATGTCATAACATGAATTTGAGTGGTTAATAGCAATTAGAAGTGAGTTAATCAAGTGATTAAACACTAAGCTAGAAACCAGATCCATTTAGGGATTGAAGCAAATTTGGGGTTTGTAGAAACCATTTAGGGCTTCGGCTTCAACCAATATTTTGGGATTTCAATTGGATTTCAAGTGTTTGGGATTTAGCTAGAGTTGAAACACTCTTTGGTTTGGAACAAATTTGATGGTTGGATGGAATAGGGTTTTACTTAGGTGGTATGATCTCAATGCTTGATTTCCTTTACTTTTTCCATCTCAAGGTTCCTCTTGGTGCCAAGTATCCAAAACTATTCACCAAGTGAGGCTAAGATCTTCCCAAGTGTCCAAATCAAATTTCTCTAACTTAATTTGGACATTCCACACTATATATTTGAAAACATTGCTCTATGGTGCTACTATCGAGGTTACTATTCATCCCAAAAAAGTAAAAAATAAAATTTACACTGTAAAATCCTAAATAATCATACTAACCTTAGAAGTGCTTCGAAATAATCAAAATTCGACTCCAAAGTGCTTCAAAATAATCAAAATGCATTTTCGAACAAGCGTTTCGTCCGGAATTCAAAAGTGGTTTTATTGCACCATAAAATTCTAAATTTTCAAATGAAACTAATGGTGAAGACCGCATCTCATTCTAACACTTTAACTAATTCAAATAAATAAAGTCGCACTTCTGGGATCATAGTGAGTGGAAACACTGACTATGCAGATAGATTAAAACATACGCAATTTGTCAGGTTGTGAAAACTTATGGAGTTTTCATGGGGTTCCTAAAACCTATAGAAATTCCTCCATTGAATTTCTAGCGGATTGTTAAAGACCGTGGGATGTGTGGACCATGATCTGGTCACGCGTCTCTGTCTTACTGCAGTATGATAGGATAAGAATGAAAGACTCATATCCAAGAGCATATGTAGAGTGAGTGATACATCAGAAAGGACATCTAACATTTCCATTCTATTTAAAGTACCTAGACGTGGGACATCGGACATTCCCACTTTTGAGACCTTATTTACTAAAAAGCTCAAGAAGGAGACTGTTGCGGAAAGCAAGGAGCAGGAAACCAACAAGAGCATTGTAGGTTAGCTTTTAAGAATGTGCTGGGTAAATGCAGTGAATGTTGTGTGTGAGAGACATTGCATCACTTATGTAATTTTCTCCCATTTTTCTACAAGCATAAATAAATATTTCTAGCACTATGTTTCTAGCTATATTTACTCACTAATTTTTCATGCTTTCAATGTTTTCTATGCTTTAATTGTTTTCCGCTTCTGATGTGATATTTGAATGGGAACTCTGGATGCCAGTGTGTGAGTGTGAGTGTGAGTGTGTGCGTGTAAGTGTCTGTGGAGTTAGCGAGAGTCTATAATCATAGTATGAGATGGAGAATTATAGTATAAGATGGAGAATTATCCAGGACCATTCCACAAAGCCTTACCATGTACATCACACGAGAAGGAGAATGCTTCTTGGAGAGTGGGGTGGAACGATGTTGTATTTGGCCTTACCTTATAGTCGGGATGTTGGATGCCCCAGTGTATCACATGCTGGTGTCTTCGAGTTGGTTGCGGCTGGGTAGAGTAGCATCCTTGGGGCAACAAGTTTAAGTGTATTCCTATGAGCAAGTGTGTGCCTATGAGCAACCGAAGGAATGAATGCCTATGAGCAAAGAATAATACTTGACCTAATACTAGTTTTTATAGGTTTTATATCATATGAAAATGGGAAACTCCTCGCCATAATAGTACTATTGAGCTATCATCTATTTTGCATAAAAAAAGGGCTACATCCTGAGAGGGTGATTCCTCGCCATGCTTGTGTGTGTGTGTGTATGTGTGTGTGTTCACTGAGAAGGTAATTCCTCACCAAGTTGTAAGGAATGCCAAGTAGCTGCAAGAAGAGAGGGTGATACCTCCCATGCACCTGTGTATTCTTATAGTATTTACATGAAATGCTTTCATTGCATCTCGATAGCATTATCTTTTATTAACGGTCTTGTCGGTTGCCTAACCTACCTATGATTTCATTCTCAGGACCATAGACTTTGATTGTGATGCTCCATATGATAATGATAAGGGTATGTGGTGTATGAGATCCCACATTGCTTGGGAAAGAGAAGTTCTTGTTCTTTATAAGATTCCAATGGAGCTCCAATTATATCATTGATTAGTCCTTTTGGAGTATAGACCATGTGGTTTGAGCCTTCCATTGAGGGGTTACAAATGATATCAGAGCTTATCTCAACCAGAAATGTGGAACTTGAGCCGTGCCACGTACGACGGACTGGCCCGATAAGGACGTCGGGAATTTAAGGGGATAGATTGTGATACCCCATATGATAAGGATAAGGGTATATGGTGTATGAGATCCCACATTACTTGCAAAGGAGAAGTTATTGCTCTTTATAAGGTTCAATGAGGCTCTAATTGTATCACTGACTAGTCTTTTTGGCATATAGGCATGTGGTTTGGGCCTTCCATTAGGGCATTACATTGATACAGGTTCAGACCTTGGTATGATGCTTAAAGAAGATGAATCAATCTCACCCGAGTCCAGACTAAGGAGGCTAGGACCCGTTTCCGAATCAGTGTTCACATAAGACACCTTGTGCCTTTTGTAAGATGTTCATAATAGAGCCGAGTGTTCATTTGTAACTTAGTCAGCCGCCTAAGGCAACTAACTCTATATATCCTAAATGATGTAATGCTTTGAGGTTATGAAGGGCAAGAAACTCCTATTTTAATGAAGTTTAGTTTCTGGTACATACATACTTACGTTGTTACAACAATGTGTTCCATTTATATTTCCACTACATTGTCTTAAAACGAGTTTCATACACCTGTATTTCTCTTAGGATTACTATACACCTAATTAATCCTTTGGGTGTTGATCAATCCACCAATATCCTTGGCACCACGAAATCTCACCTAGTCTTTCATGAGGGACGGGGTGCCACACTATACACTTAGTTTAGATTTATGTTTGTATGTAACTAATAAGTTACAACTCCAGTACTATGCTTGTTTTGTCATAGACTGGATATAACCATGATGTAACTTTTGGTTATATAGATATTTATGGAAATATGTTTATGTTTTGGGAATCAGCATTATGGTATATTGTGTATTGCTAAAAAAAATTATCCACTTCGAATACTGCATACTATTAGATGCATGCTAGGTGCACTGCATCTTTAATTTTGTGTAGCATGTCATGACACTTCAAGATCCATCAAATTCTAAGTGTAGTTTGGAGCCATCACAGGGTGGTATCAGAGCAATACGTCTCTGGGTAAACCCACGAGTTCTTAGGAGTTGGTACCAGAATATAGTATTGGAATATTAGTGCTTTATTAGGCTTGAATTTTTGAAGTAGTGGGTTAAGCATGTGGATATGATACACAGGAGCATGTGTTTCAGGATGTAACACATGGTGCGTGCCAGAGTACCCAGAAACCCTAGTGGGGACAACAATCAATAGGAACAGAATCCTCCAATGGACGAAGGACGAGGCTTGACGGAAGCTATTCGAGTGTTGACTAAGGTACTTAGACAACAACAATAACAACAGCAAGTGCAGGGGCACAGGTCGGAAGTTAAAGGATGCCCATATGTGAAATTTTTGATGTACCATTACCTAAACTTCATGGGCAACAAAGGGCTTGTGAGGGAAGAAAAGTGGATGATTGACCTAGATCGAACATTTGAGATCTGCAGGTGCACTGAAGATCAGAAGGTACTGTATGTAGGATATCTGCTGCAAGGTGAAGCCGATATATGGTGGGATACCAAAAGGCAGTTGTTGGCGAGAGAACTAGGAACTTTAGTTGTTTAACTTGAAGAAGGTTCCAGGAAGAGTTTGATAATTGATTCTTTCTAGATTCTATTAAACAACAAAAGGAGTAGAAGTTCGCATCTCTGGTGCAGGGCAACGTTACAATGGAGCAGTATATTGCCTGATTCAACTTCTAGCCATTATATGTATAATATATAGCTACCTGTGATGAACAACAACTTATTTGCTCCATTAACACAACAAACCATGATATAAAGCAAAACCAATTACACCCTTTATTCTCATATGCATGCTCGTAACTTGTATCTACCGAATATAATATTTGCATGACAACTTAGAGAGAGAGAGAGGGTGGTACCAAGAGAACATGACGAGAAATAAGCAAGTTTGGATTTGGGTCAAATCATGTTGACCAGATATGAAACTATTAATAAATGGGTTAATTGCAGATGAACTCACAATCAATCCATATAACTCGAAGAAATTCTATAAATGTTTAGTTTGATATGCATTTGTTGCTGTTGGCATGCAATATTAGTATTAGTGTTTGACTATTTAATATCTCAAACTATTAAACTTTCTTTGCTAATATGCAATTTTATTTTTTAAAAATATAAATTTTCTTATGTATTATTGTTTGAATATTAATCATAAAACACTTAACTTGAATCTAGTTTTAATTGTGAATGATTTATATAGTTATCTTTGCATTATATATGAAATTATGTTAATTGAATCAAAATAAATATACGAGTCAGCTCAACCTATTTATAGGAGACGGGTTGAAATGAGTTGTATTTAAGTTAACCAAATATATTAGAAAAAAATAAGTTAACCAAATAAGAATTGATCATTAAATGGGTTATGCTGGTCGTAATTAAATACTTATGACTTTGACATAATAGCATGAACATGAATTATCTTACCTTGCATACAAAGCGATATAAACATTCTGTAGGACCATTTATCATAAGACAGCTCAAAAAATAAATAAGGTTTTTTACAGGTCATATTGTGGGTTTAATTATCTTACCATGCATACTTGAGTGATATAAGCATATTGTAGGACCAGTTATCATACGACAGCTAAAAAAATAAAGAAAAATAAATAAGGAAAGGTTGGAAAGGGACTTGAAGTCATCTTGGTCCAGTTCCACATAATACGTACAGGTCGGTTTTAGTCTCTTACACTTATTTCATGTAGGATGAGAATAGAATACACGGATGAATGACTTCATTTTCTTTTTCCTTTTTTGTAACGCCTCGGTCTTAGAGATTTGGAGGGTTAGCTCATATTACTTAAAATAATCTCCAATAATACAATTATATATCATCCAGAGACTCCATACAAATATTAACTTATTTGTTCAACACAAATATCATTATTCCTCCACAGGGATGCCAAAGAAATACTTCAATAAAATAAATTAAAATCTCTAAAATACTCAAAAATATCCGTAACTCAAAATACCAAAATAACATAAAATAATAAATCTACTAAATAGGACTCTCCAATAAATACTTATACCATTTGGCACTTATTCCTCTATGATCATCAAACCTTACTAACACTTCCTACTCTTGATTTCCAGCTGAACCATCAAAATTATCTAAAAAATATTGTAGAGATAAGGGATGAATTGTCAACAACTCAGTAAGCAGAAAACATATACTAGAATGTAAACATGAGCATTTACAGAGTTCAAAATGCAGAAAAAAATATTTTTAGTTTCAGAATGCAGTATCAGAACATATTACCAAAAATATCAGAGCAAAAGTTCAGAAATATTCTTATTCAAAAGTATCCTTTGGCATAGTATAACTGAACATCATCGTCATCATATTAGATTATCATATCAGAATAGAAACCAAGTTTAACCCCCGTGGTAGGGTTGTACATTTGCGGATAGCTAAACAGAACATAAATCACTTTGTCACCTAATAGTGTGCACTCAAATAGACACCACTACTATAACCTGTGGCAGGGCCGTATACCATTATTATCACCCGTGGCAAGGTCGTAACGGAATAGAACATCAACAGAATCAGAAAGTCATGCCAAACGTTTTCAGATGCCACATCATATCAAACAGAGTACTGAACATATTCAAAAGCAGAATCAGAACATCTACCCTCTTTTCATAAATTTCATATTTGCTCTTTTTGCATAGTTCAAAAATATAATGTCAAAAATTTACTCATGTCGACACTAGTCATGTCAAAAAAATACTTTTATTTTTCATGCAGATTTCATGAGTAATGCAGAACAAATAACTGGGGTTGTTTTAAATTTCTTTTCATAACAAAACATGCATATTTTCCAAAATTGACCTCAGTTCATTTCTTTTCTGCAAAGTCTAGCATAAGAACCCCGCTTACCTGGACTTTTTAGCTTTTCAAAATTTTTCCACAACAGTGCCGAGCAAATATTAATCATCGCCAATAAAATATTCACGTAGCTTCCGTAAATTTTCAATCAAATACTTATTTCAATACTTAAACCTGAAATGCTCAAATATCCTATTTTTTGCTAAATGTCTAAAATTCTCTTAACCCTAAAATAGCATTACTTCCCAAATTTAAGTGATATCCATTTAATTCCTCCGACTAATACATTAATTCTAAAATATTTCTGTAAAATAAAATTTTGTACTATAAAAAGTGAGACTAGGCCCTCCTAAAAATATCATACTAATTTTTTGCAAACCAACTGCGGCCCATGGTCAAAATACACCCAACATAAAAATACAAGTTCAAACTTTGGCTTGTAACTCAAAGGGCATAAGTGTAATTTCATAAAAAAATATTCTACTTTATGCTAAGCTTTATGGGGACAAAAGAAATCTTTCCTATTTTTAAAACAAACCAGACACTAGCAGAGGGTGGTACGGTTAAGGCTTACTGAGAGGGAAGGAGGCGTGCGATCCGGCAAGGGACTAGGTGGCAGTCGTGAGTGGTTAGTGAGGTGGAAGAGCACTGAGAGAGAGAGAGAGAGAGAGAGAGAGAGAGAGTGAGTGCGGTGTGAGGGAGAAGAGAGAGGTTACTGAGAGAGATTGGTGGCTTGGGGTGGTGTGAGGTGCTTGGCGGCACTTTCTGTGCAGGTGGCGACGTTGCAGAGGGGGGTAGCGACGTGCGGTGACTTCTTGAGATGCAGTGGTGGCTGGTTCATGTTGTGGAATTACTCTGTTTTGGTGTAGCAGGGCAGAGCGCTACCATTGGTTGTTTTTGGTGGCTGGGCGATGATGGTGTAGGGCGGAGGCTTGAGTGCACATGGAGGTGGCTTGTCGGTTGCTTCCTGGACTTGGAGGGCACCTGTGCAATCTCCTGTGCAATTTGTGACTTGTTGCCGTTATGCGTGGGTGGCTTCCGTTTATGGGGGAGAGTCAAGGTGGTTGACAGTTTCACGTGGGCTGGGCAGTGGGGCTAGTGGCTTCTATCGTGTAGGGTGATCTCGGCACGTGAGGGTGGTGTGCAAGAAGGGTATCGCGATGGCTTTGGGCGGCGTTATCTTGAGGCTTACTTGTTTTGCTGCTGGCTAGCAGCAACGACCTGTTGCCTCTTGGTCAGAGGTTTGTTTCCTAAAACCTATGAGGAAGGTGCAGCAACCCTAGTTTGTAAAACTAAAGAACAACATCCTTATACATGAATGATATTTGGATGTTGAGATAAGATGAGTTGAAACAACCAAACGAGATCTAAAATTTTGATTGATTCCATTACGAAAGCAAATAGATAAGAAAATGATGGATAAACTAACGACAACCCAAACTTGGTTTCTGACTTATAACCCACCTTAAAAAAAATAATAGTAAGTCATATTTAATTAAATGAGGGTAGAGTGTAAAGTCATGACTCAAATTTAGAACTTCTGCTCTAATTATATAATGTGAAATCATCTAGGGGTGTAGAACCGAATACGGATCCAAATACCCGGCTATAACTGGATCCGTATCCGGGTATTTGGATCCGTATCCGGGTTTTAAAAATTGGGTGGTTATCCACCCAGATAAATCTGAAAACAACCCATACAGTAACCAGATGTAAACCCGGATATCCGGGTTTATTGCCTTTTCGGATGTAAACCCAGATATCCGGTTACATCTGGGTTGTAACCGAATATTTGGGTTTATGAGTACCTTTTTCTAAAAAAAATTATAATATTTTTTTATAGTACTTTTTTTTTTAAAATCCGGATTTCATGTATAATACCTAGATTTTTTTTAAAAAATATTTTAAACACTTTTTAAAAGGTTTTTTCTTTTTAAAAATCTTTTTAACAATTCAAAATGCTTTTTTTTTAATAGGCCTTTATGTTTATTATTATTATTTTTATATAAAATAAATAATAATACATCAACACACACACAATACATGAATACTTCATATTACATTGTTGTTTATATCATAATGCAAAACAACAATTTACAAAAAACAAAATAAATAATAATACATCACAATAATATCAAGATGAGCCTATGAACTCAACTATAGAAGCCAGCTGCAATACTAGCAAATGTATTTGAATCTGTGCTTGAGCTTGAGAACCTCCAAGTGAATACTCGTGGAAACACCAAGTCTTCCAACTTCGTTTTATATATACAGCATCATCAACATGGTAAAGAATTCAACCCCTAATGATCTCAACATCAACCTTATCAGAATTCTCTTATGCCTGACAAAGACACCAAAATCAACAGCCACCATTGGTCTCAGCTGTCAAAACCAGACAAAAGACAAAAGAAATCTTACTTTTGTTAAGACTTTTATTAAGACAAAAGAAACTTATATGTACTTATTTATTTTTTATTAAGACTTTTATTTGGTATTTAGTAGAGTGAAATCTAAATAAAGAGTACAGTAATTGTCAAAGGCATTAAATAATTAGGTTGGAAAACCAAAAAAACCTAAACAAGCACTGCAATTTAAAACCAGACAAAAAGAGAAGAGAGTAAAATATACACTGCACAAGACTTTCTTCTGGCATGACTCATCAACAAGAAAGCATCGGTTACCAAAGAATATGCAGAAAACAAATTTACCTGATTGTAAAGGTGGGAAAACATCCCCACCCAAAAAAGGTCTGTGATGAACTTGGTTAGACCTACTTTTGCAATTGCATCATTAAAACCATGCTTAAGTAGTTGAGGTCCCTCCAACTATAAAATAAAACAAGGACAAAGAACAATTAGAGACTTTAGAACATAAACTTATCAGATGCATTATACAGATCAGTATATACATCCAAATCTCGGGGTTGATTTGGATATAACTGAAACAAGCAAGTCCGAAGTAAGATCTTCCCAAGAACAACAGGAGCCAGGGACAGCCACAAAGTGATGGGTATTGATTGCCCAAGAATGAACTGAGAACTGAGAGGCAGCGGCATTAAAGAAGGGCTTAAGAGCTCATGAAACAAATAAATAGAATTTTAGATGAAGAAACTTTTGACTCAACCGGTGTTGGTCATGTACGTAATAATAACAACCCCAAGATAAAATCCCTGAAGAGCATAAGAACATTAAAAGAAAGCTACAGAAAATTAGAACATAAGAAAACTAATCATCTTTTTATAAAATTATACCTGACGATCACAATACACTAAACATAATAGCCAGGTCTTTTTATAAAAGGACCCGGTTATGGATTAACCGGATTAAAATCTGGGTCCGTAACCGGTCCGGGCGGATAACCGCTCAGATTCATCGGATTCTGGATTTTTTCTGGTTCGGTTGATCTACATCTCTAAAATCATCCATTGTTCCACAAGTGTTGATTTAACAATTTTTATTATCATCATCCTATTATGGTCCACTAATGTATTATTAGATTATCAACAAATAAATAAAAGATGGATCATCTTGCAAAAAAATTAATGGACAAAACGAAGTAAACTACCAACCAGCTGTGTAAGAGATGGACATGAATAAGGTATATGCTCATCTACATCGTGGCATTTTTTAATCTTGTGAAGTACTTTTCTGTTCGAGTCTAGTAATGGAAAAAGTCAGAGCTTCAGTTTTCCTTGATTATGATGATCTACAATGTGTTAATTTCTCGTGAAGTCTTTGACCGAAACTTCTGTGTTGGCCTGGGTACGTAGTGTCGACTTCAAAGTGGATGTGATGTTAAACTGGTTTTGCGGTGTTGTATTGAAGCACAACGTGATTGCAACGTACGTACGATGGCTTCATAAATTTCATTAGCAGAAGCAAAACTGTGAGTTGTAGAGTGTGGAGGTTGAGAAGCTGCTGTGAGCTAGGCTTCGCTACTTAGTATAAGAATATTATATATGTCCATGAAACAAAGGGGCTTGATGTGGCTAGCGGCTCAAGAGCGGGGTATGAAGCTGGAGGACTAGAGCTGGTTGGCACTGTCTGTTGGAGCTTGAGGTGCTACTGGGCTATCTATCTTTGCCTTCTAGCATCACAGAAAAACGATGGGAGAGTAGAAGTAGAGAATTAGAGGAAGAGAGTGAAAGAAGCAGTGAGAGATGATGAGCTTACTCCCGGCATGAGAGATGACGTACAATCTTTATAGTGGAGAAGAAATGTTCGGCTCTATCTAGGGTTGCTGGAGGAATTAAGATGTTTGGTGTAAGAGAAGTTTAGTGAAAGAAAGCTGCTGGAATTCCACTGAGATGAGAGGGAGTAAGTTAAAGGGAGCAGGACTGTAGAATTTTGTTTAGGGTGGAAGAGGTATCTTGTAGTTTACTACTGGGACGTTTGAGGTGCATCTATCTAAATGGGTCGATTTGTGGGTTTCTAGAAATTCTTGGGCTTTAAACGTTCAAGGCCATTTTACCAACTATAAACGTCCAAAAAGTACTAGAAAATCTTGGTCTCTTCTTGGTTGCGGAGGTATTTTCGAGACCAATTTCTGTCCCTTTTAGGTCTTTGTGGTTGTATTTGAGGGATTCTCAGTGGCTGCACTTTTATTAATAATGATTTGTTATTTGACTATTGTTTTCTATTTGATTGTTGAGAAAGTACAAGAAAATGGATAAAAAAAACCCAACTCCAAGTTGCAACTAGGAATTATCCTCAACTTGGAAGGGAAGTTGAAGTCCAAAAAAGATGCCAAAACTCCGATTTGTGGATTCCTATTCGGTCGGAATCGGATTCCACCCCCAAAAACTTGTGGACCAATCAATCAAATAAAACCATTTTAAGTATATCCCTAATAAAACTAGCCCGGGTTGTTAAAAAACAGATGATAATTGAAAAAACAGTGGTTTTTCCAATCACTACACCTAGAGGGAGGTGAATAGGTGTAATCCAAATTTGTTGGTCTTTACAAAATTATAAACAAACAAACAGTTAATCAGATAACACAAATAATCAACACAATGATTTTGGTCACAAAGTGGAAACTCATTTGAAGAACGTCTTCAAAATCTAAAACCACTCCGGGTGTAAGCCACCACCTAAAATCCACTATAGAAAAAGTTTATTACAACCAATTTAGAGACACTCACAAAACCTTTGTAGTTCCTAAACTTGGCTTGCAACATCATGAGTGACCCACTCGATCTCTACACGCATGTAGTGTCGGAACTCCGACCTTTCTATAGCATCCCACGAGAACCTCTCGATCTCTGCATCAACAGCAGCTCCGAAAACCTTCCGGCCAAACAGAACGTCCACTTCAATGGACTTTGAATAATATTTGATCTTGAGTGTGGTGTGGTGGAGATGTGTTTGTCAAAGAGAGATTCAACAATGTGGAAAAGCTTCTCTCTGTGGCTCTTGAGGCAACTAGAGTTTTTGCTCTATTTCTCCACCACAAAGAACAGAAATAACCTGTTCTATTTATAGTCCCAGCAAGACATGACGCTCAAAATTAGGTTGTCTTGAACATTGGCTCGAGCAAGGTGTCGAGCGAAGGTCGAGCAAGACGTCGAGCGCACATTGAGCGAACCTCTCTAGATGAGTTATGCTCGAGCGCCACGTCGAGCGCAAATCGAGCGAACCTCTCTGGATGGGTTCTACTCGAGCGTTATGTCGAGCGCACCTTTGAGCGAACCTCTCTGGATAGGTTCTGCTCGAGCGCCACGTTGAGCGCACCTTGAGCGAACCACTCTGGATGGGTTCTGCTCGAGCGCCACGTTGAGTGCACCTTGAGCGAACCTCTCTGTTTGGTTCTGCTCGAGCGCTGCGTCGAGCGCACATCGAGCGAATCACTCTATATTGGTTCCGCTCGAGCGCTGAGTCGAGTGCAAGTCGAGCGAACCTCTCTGGAAGGTCCCGCTCGAGCGCCAGTCGAGCGCCAGTTGAGCCATGTTGAGCACACTTCAATATTTTTCATATTACACTGCTTCAACACTTGTTACAACTCAATTTTACACAGGTTTTCACAAGAATATGCCAATCAACTAATTTTTTCCTCAATAATCTCCCCCTTTGGCATTTCTGTGACAAAACCTCTAACCTATACATAGGACCTAATCCTGACACACCCCAAACAGGATTCCCATGATTTAGACAAAATCTTGAACATGTTGAGAAATTTCTGCAAACACTTAGCAAATGGTTAAACAAACCACAAAAAATATGCAAGAAATAATCTCATAAGCATAAACAATGTCAGTTGCACAGTTTTCATAAAAAACTTTTCATTAAGAAATTAATCACACATTGAGTTCAATAGACAAACAATAGCAGCATGCAATTAACAACAAAAGCTGCTCCCCCACAAAAACAATGTGATACCACTAACAAAACAAAAAAAAACTGTCCCTACAGCTTTCTTGCTACTCCCCCTACATCTATACCACTCCCCCTGAATATGTACTACTCCCCCTTTTTGTCATGACAAGCCAAGGGTCTCAAGTATCACCATGAGGCTGACTGCCATCATCATCACCATCAGGCTGATTGCCATCATCATCAAAGCGCTCCTCTATATCGTTGAAGCGTTGAGTCACAAGCTGCTGCAGGCTGTTAACTTTAGCATCAAGGCTATCAAACCGTGCATCAAACTGGGCTTCAAGACGGGCAAGGTACTCAACGACCTGCTGAAGGCTGGGCTCGGTCAAACCAAGTGCCGATGTGGATGGTACCGAGCTATATGGCTGTGAGCTTGAAGGCCGAGAGCTCGATGGCTGAGAAGAGGGTGGTGGAGGATGCTCAACATCCAGAGGTTGAGGGGCAATGTGAGCCCGACTTAGTTGCATGGTCCTACGACCAATAGGAGCTTTAAGAGGGACTCTAGGCTCATGTGGAAGAAGCGCAACTGACCGAGAGAGGGCTAACCTAGTGATGAGGCAAGCGAAAGGCAAACCAGTCTGTGTTTTAGGGGAATTAAAAGCCTCAAGCATAACCCAGTACAGATGACTCCCTAGGTCTATGGAGACATTGTTGATCAGTATATACAAAAGAGTAGCACGGTCAGGACCCACATCACTCTGATGACCAGTAGGATAGAGATTTGTAAGGACAATCCTACTGAGAATGAGAAAATCAGGTGGAAAACGTGTCGTTAGAATGGGTAACTTACCATCCCAACTTGAAAATGGACCAATTAGACACTTAAAAATGACTGTCGGACTAGGAAGAGAAGTCCGTGTATAGGGATACACAGGATTTGCCACACGCGGGGCATTTAGCAAGTCCGCTGACATGCCTGGAGTCACCCAGAAGATAATGTTCCGGAGACTAACATCAAAAGAGCCATCATCAGAGATGGCATGAATGTTGGAGTAAAACTCCTTAACCAACTCCATAGAAGGAGTGGGATGACCAGTGGTCAAGGCCAGCCACTGACGAGACTAAAAAATATGTGGGATAATAGTCTCAGAAAGCTCACCGAGGGTGACTACCTGCTTGACAATAGGAGAACGGTTAGAAAAGTTCTGAGCGTAAAGTTCTCTTGCACGAGCATCGTGGAAAAATGCTTGAGCGGGGGCAGGAGGATTTTGGCGTGGACATTATCAGTGACCGTTAGACAAGGCTAAAGGAAAAGTGACCGTTAGACAAGGCTAAAGGAAAAGTGAAATGTCCAATGCATGTCTAAAATGCCTAATGCATGATTCAAACCAATATATACTTTGCCAAAATTAGGTTATAAAAACCCATTTCAAAATCAAGGCATGAATGTTGTCAAAAACTATTTTAAAATGCACAATGCACATGCCCAATTTCATAATTTAACAGCCCATTTCATTACCCAACAAAATAAAATTCTAAGGTTGGGTTTTAAAAAAAAAACCCAATGGGAGTCCCATGACCCTCCTAACACTAGGATAGACATGAAATGAGTATGGGAACAATGTTATGTTGATGCATGATGAAAATAACAAACCAAACCTCATTGAGGCATTTCACCGAACACTTGGTGTGCATCCAAGCAAAAACCAAATGAAAAACTCCTAGGGAGTTCCATGATCCTCCTCAATACAAGAGTGAGAGAATCATTCTCTACACCCAAATAATAATCAACAAACACCCCAAAAGAAATTCTCCATTTCGAAATCCAAAACAAAAACCCTAATTTTCGAAATACATGTTTATGGAAATGCATGATAGAAATGGAAAATAAAAAAACTAAAATGATTGAGAAGAAGTAAGGATGAGAGACTTATCGTGATTAAAAATGGATTTCTTGAGAGAAATCAAGTGAAATGCACAGGAAGATCAAAGAGAAGAAGTCGCACGAAGTGGGGAGAGAAAAAGTCGCAGAGGTGAGAAACGGGCTAAGAAAAAGAAAGTGACGCGGGGTGTTTTTAAAACACTTTCGCTCGAGCGGAGTTTAAGTTCGCTCTAGCGGAGGACCAAAATTCTCTCTTGCTAATTTCAGTGTGATCCAACAATTAATGAAGTCAATTTTGGAGCTTGAAAATCACATCAAATGTAAAAGAGCATCATATCCTCAAAAAACACGCAGGTAATAAAAACAAAGTACCACAAGTAATAAAGACATGCGTGTTAACACGGTCCTTGCTCAATCAAGAAATTTCAACCGAAAAGTGTGAGTGGGGTTAGGCTATACAAGAAACCATAAGTGTTTGGGAAGCTCTTCCAAGATGCAGAAAGTCAAACCTAATGCTGCTAGAACCTGGGTTCTTCTGTTTGATTACCTGTATCAATATCAAGATACTTGTTTTCCCCCAACCCCCCCCCCCCTTTTTTTTATTTTTATTTTATTTTATTTGCAACAACATCCATTTTTCTTTTCACTGATATACAATATCATCTCTTTTCTTTTTTCTTTGCACAAGGGAACAATAATTTGCAACAACATCTCTTTTTCTTTTCAATGATATGCAACATCATCTCTTTTTCTTTTTCTTTGCACAAGGGAACAATATTGAGGTTGTCTAGCTCGTGGTCAATTCTGTGTAGGTAGAGCTTCCTAACACTTTTGATTGCCTCCCCAAAACTCACAGTGATGAAATGTCGATCGACTAAGCCGGGAGTGAAGTGTGTGATGCTAGCCACAAATTACAAAAGATACATGTTTCAAACCTTTGTAACTTATAATGGTACATGATACAATTTTCAAAAGATATAAGTACCTAGAATTTTCAGAATTGACATCACTAACACTCTTTGTCACATTTATGTGCAAAACATTATTCATGATGTTTGAGGAACACACACACCAATATACAAAGATAAAAATGAAGAAAAACTATACAAGACCTAAACAAGTGTAAAATGCATGAATGCATGACCATCAGTCTATACCATGTCTGGTCTGCTCCCCCCCTTTCTCATCCACACTTGTCTCACTTTTGGATGATTCACCTTATCAGCTGGCTAGTAGTCAATTTGTCTAACTTCACATTGATCATCTTATTTTGTTTGGTCAAGACTATGACTTGGTTCCACAAATTTTGATGCCCTTTTCTAGAGTAGGGCTTTTCCATTCTCTTAGGATGGCCCCTAAGCTCAAAACAGTTTGGTCGAATGTGACCAATCTTACCACAATTGTGGCAAGCATGGTTTGCCTTATGAATTTCATGTCTCATGGAGGGTGAGACGTACCTAGGAGCATTCAAGAACTTCTTACTCTTTTTAGAAGGATAAACAATCCTACTTTTAGAGAATATAGGAGCATGATCATAATATTTTTTTAACTGGAAGCAATCTGGTCTAACATGACCAACCTTCCCACAGTGATGACATATAGGGCTCATGTTGCGAGCTCCTTGTCTCTTGGGAGGTGGGACAAACTTTTGCACATGTAGGGTTTTCTTACCCTTTTTAAAAAGTTGTACTTTGTCATTCTCATTCGATGCAGGAACAAACATTATTTTTCCTTCATTTTTGCAAGGGATTTTTGAAGTTGAAGCCACATCATATCCTATACCTCTCTTGTCACCAAAGGACTTTCCCAAGTCTAGAATTTTGTCAAGCTTTTGTTTCCCAGAAGAAAAGTTTTTCAGTTTATCATTTAACAAAATCAACTCACTTTCCTGCATTTTCATTTTATCCTCGAGTGACACATTCCTCTTTTGCAACTAATCGGTTAGACAAATGGCTTCATTCAATTTACCTTGGAGATCCTCCTTTTCTCTTTTGCAAATATCTATATTCTCAATATGTGCTTTATTGAGTTTCCTCAATTTCACACATTCCTTGTACAACTTCTCATAGATTTCCTCCAACTCATCTTCATCTCCGGATTCACTTCCGGATGTACTCTCATTTTCAGACGTTGATTCACTTCTGTGACTTTGGCTATCAACAGAAGAAGTGAATGCCATGTAGTTGAAATTTTTCTTTGAAGAGGGACTCTCTGAAGAGTCACTTGTCTCAGAACCATTATCACTCAAGGAAGCACCCTTTGCCTTCCCTTTGGCCTTTTTGTAATTTGCACACTCAAGGCGAATGTGCCCAAAACTATGACATTCATGACACTGTATATCAGGTTGAACCTTGTCTTTGGTAGCTCTAGTGTATTTCTTAGAGCTCCTTTCCTTGTTTCCTGAACTGGAATTTTTATTGACTCTCTCAAACTTTTTCTTCTTATGGCCCCAGTTCTTTCTATTTCTAGACACAAACATCTTCTTGAATTTTTTAGCATAAAAGGCTACTTCTTTGTCACTCAAAGCCAACTTATCGGATGACTCATCAGATGACTCATCGATAGTGTTGAGGGCTATGGACCTATTTTTCTTATCCACAGGAAGAGTATGTTCATAGGTTTGTAAAGAGCCCACCAGCTCTTCAATCCTCATATTGTCCAAATCTTTGCTCTCTTCAATGGCAGTGACTTTGGGACGGAATCTCTCAGGAAAGATATGAGAACTTTTCTCACAATTCTATTCTCAGGGATTCTGTCTCCTAAATTAAAATTAAAATTGACAACATGATTGAGTTTGGCATAGAAAGCATCAAATGTTTCATCATCCTTCATTCTAAGTTCTTTAAAACTAGTGGTCAGCATTTAAAGTTTAGAATTCTTTACAGCCTTGGTACCTTCATGGGTGACCTTAAGAATGTCCCAAGCTTCTTTGCAATTCTCACACATGGAGATTCGCTTGAACTCCTCCTGGGACACAGCCATGAAAATCGCATTCAGGCCTTTGTTATTCCAACCACACTCATTTAATTCATCCCTAGAGTAGTTATCCACACTTTTAGGGATTTGAACTCCTTCAATAAGAGTAACTGGTTCTCTCCATCCATTTGTTATGGAAACCCACACTCGTTCATCCACAGATTTTAGGAATGCTCTCATTCGAACTTTCCAATAAGCGTAGTTGTTTCCATCAAAATATGGGGGTGAAGTGAGAGATTGAGACTTATCCATCAGAACCACTACAGCAGGATCACACTTAGGAATTTAATCCCAGCGGAGTGAACCCTCTCTGATACCAATTGAAAAAGCAGTGATTTTCCCAATCACTACACCTAGAGGGGGGGTGAATAGGTGTAATCCAAATTTGTTGGTCTTTACAAAATTATAAACAAACAAACAGTTAATCAGATAACACAAATAATCAACACAATAATTTTGGTCATGAAGTGAAAACTCATTTGAAGAACGTCTTCAAAATCTAAAACCACTCCGGGTGTAAGCCACCACCTAAAATCTACTATAGAAAAAGTTTATTACAACCAATTTAGAGACACTCACAAAACTTTTGTAGTTCCTAAACTTGGCTTGCAACATCATGAGTGACCCACTCGATCTCTACACGCATGTAGTGTCGGAACTCCGACCTTTCTATAGCATCCCACGAGAACCTCTCGATCTCTGTATCAACAGCAGCTCCGGAAACCTTCCGGCCAAACAGAACGTCCACTTCAATGGACTTTGAATAATATTTGATCTTGAGTGTGGTGTGGTGGAGATGTGTTTGTCAAAGAGAGATTCAACAATGTGGAAAAGCTTCTCTCTATGGCTCTTGACGCAACTAGGATTTTTGCTCTATTTCTCCACCACAAAGAACAGAAATAACCTGTTCTATTTATAGTCCCAGCAAGACACGGCGCTCAAAATTAGGTTGTCTTGAACATTGGCTCGAGCGAGGTGTCAAGCGAAGGTCGAGCGCACGTTGTCTTCTGAAACCGCTCGAGCGAGACGTCGAGCGCACATCGAGCGAACCTCTCTGGATGAGTTCTGCTCGAGCGCCACGTCGAGCGCAAATCGAGCGAACCTCTCTGGATAGGTTCTACTCGAGCGTTATGTCGAGCGCACCTTGAGCGAACCACTCTGGATGGGTTCTGCTCGAGCGCCACGTCGAGCGCACCTTGAGCGAACCTCTCTGTATGGTTCCGCTCGAGCGCTGCGTCGAGCACACATTGAGCGAATCACTCTATATTGGTTCCGCTCGAGTGCTGAGTCGAGCGCACGTCGAGCAAACCTCTCTGGAAGGTCCCGCTCGAGCGCCAGTCGAGCGCTAGTTGAGCCATATTGAGCACACTTCAATATTTTTCATATTACACTGCTTCAACACTTGTTACAACTCAATTTTACACAGGTTTTCACAAGAATATACCAATCAACTAATTTTTCCCTCAACAAAAGTATTACACAAAACATGTTAGGTTAGCTAGCTTTGTACTTGAGCATGATGTACCAAGAACACGTACACCTAGTTTAACAATTTCCTATTTGAAACTTTTATATTTGATCGATCTATAAACTATTCAAAGAATTAATTCAAAATCTTAATCACGTTCTTAAGTGTCCATAGAGTGAGTTACGATGTGATTGAAACGCAAATGTGTGTAAACCCAGTCAAACATGACTATTTTATGTGGGGGCGAACCACCCACCTTCGAATGGTACTATTGGTCCTAAAGACCGTGAATGAACTCTCCTCTGGCCTAATTTGGGCATGTCGAGAATGCCTACAATACTTCATGCCCTCTTGAAAAATAATGCAATATTATAACCATCTAGATGGCTAGAGATAGTAAGTATGATCAAATTCATACTCACTTTAGATCAAACTCAGTTTAGTTTGGAGTTCTTAACGTACTCCTTTATGTTCTTTTCCCTTTTTTCTATAAGAAATTCTATGCATCAGCCACTATTCACTTTCACACCCCATACTTATATATATTTTTTTTCATATAGTGTGGGGATATTGTTTTTCAGAAGGTGCGTGAGTGTTTTTCATATGGTGTGTGGTGTGGAATAATGAATAGTGGCTGATGAGAAGATTTTTTTTCTTTTTCTATATTTCTCCTCCCTTCTAAGCCAGGAAAATGACTTAATTTAAATGTTAAAGGTTTTTCTATAGCCATCTCACTTTAGAGTCGGATGTAATGCTAGATTAAACCAAAACTTGAGAAAATACAAGCTGTTGGACGGCAAATTGCCAGGCAAATTAACCATCTCTATATGACATGCTGGCCACTAGGGCTAACTTTGACACGGATTCTTCCAAAGCTGGTGATGTACATGCTAAGATCAGTCTAGAGTGTCTCATAATAATTTAGGCCAAACTTAGGTAATTTATTCCAAATAAAGAGTGATTAATAGCACTAAGTGCAATCTATTAACTGTAAACGGGGTTAATTTTTTATTAACTCTCTTGTCCTTGATCTCTTGTGTGACAGCAAATGGGGTGGCTGCAGTAGGACTAAAAATCAGTTTGAACATACTGCCATGGCTAGTTGTTCCCAACACCCTGAACCACCTAATTAATTAAGAGATTCTAGACCCGATAAGTAGCTCTCCAAAGTCGCCAAATTATTTATAATAGATAATGACAAATCATTTTCACTTAAATGTGCGTACTAAGCATGCTTAGTCATCTAATTAAGCTTGTCTTTAGCATAGCCTGATCAAGTTTAATTAATGGATGAACTTGATTAGTGCAAATCTTGATTAATACTAGTCCTAATTAAGGGATATATAATCATATGGCATGATCTTGGTTAATTAGCCTAATAATCTTGATTAATAACCCTTATGAGATCCTAATCTCACTTGGTGAGAAATTTCATGTTTAAGCGGAAAATGTTAAACAAATTCTATCAAGCACTTTCCCTAAATTCTTAGAGCATATTAATATATATATATATATATATATATATATATATAAACACACACTAGGTCAGAACAACATGCAAAGCACATTTGCCTAGTTCAGCGAAATAATTATTTTAAAAAAATAGTATAAATTTCATAAAAAAGTTGATTTTAATCAATAATTTAAGGCATATGAGGAAAAATGTGAAATCTAGCAAATATATAAGGGTAATGATAGTTAAGTAGAGTATAATAATTACATGTTTGCATAGATTAGAAGATAAAAATATTAGTTCAAAATATAACATAGTCCAACACATATTTATAACATCGATAGTTTTAGCAAAGTTGTCTGCGATAAGTTTAATACAAGCCCAACAAAAATATTAGTTCAAAATATAACATAGCAATACATATTTATAACAACGATAATTTTAGCAACAAACCCAACAAAAACATCAGTTCAAATATATGAGTCCTTTGATGTTTTTACTATGATCCACCATTTTGTGTCATCTTGTACTGCATCAATAGAGACGACATTGAAATTCTTATGCTGCTGTTGGTTGAGTCGATTGAGGTCTACTAAAAGTTCAATCATCCATTCTTTCTACGAAACTTGTCCTACAAGATTTTTTATATATAGCAGATGTTCCTGCAAATGAAATTTTTAATAGACTTGCATGATTAATAAAAATTTAAAGAACAAATATGTTGGAAATTGATGTCTTGTAAATTAACACAAATCTTTGAATGCAATGTTCTTAATTAAATTACTATACATGTTATAAATAAAAATAAAATTGGCATAACAAACAAGTATATAAAAATCAATTTAAATGATTTTTGTTATAATTTGCTTTTAATAGTTTTTTTTTTTTAATATAAACCTCAATATGCTTATAGATAATATAGTAAATATGTCAAAAATTCTAAGATGGACATTTTTACTCACAACTATAAAGACAATGGAAAATAAGAAAACATATATCGCCAGTGTGATTCACAAGTTTAACTGCCGAACAATCGAATGCTTCCTCTACAACTCCACCAAATATAACAGCGGATAATCTTTTTGTACCATCGTCGAGTTTAACATATGCTCGATAACTATAAATTTGATGGAAATATTATTTTAAATTAGAATCAATAAAAGCTATACATTAAATCTATCACATAAATTATTAAACAAAACAAAAAATTTGAAAGATACATACCGTGGTTGGGAAATGTTTTGGTGTTTGCAATGGCAACAAAGAAAGGTATCATTGTAATCATACTTAGTTCTTTTATTACAAGCAATACATGACTTGTAAAAAAATATCTGGCGCAAGTTAACCACAATTATCTTCGCCTTTATCCAATATATTGCTTTCTTTATTACATTAAAAATAATTTTTTAGGTGAATTGATTGTATAAATATTTGAATTTGTTATGAAGAATAGGATTTTACTGCCATGGGTTGTAAACTTTTGATCAACTCAGCAATATCACAATTCTTGATTATTTCTCGAATACCAACAGAAGATAGAGATGTAGACGGGTATGTCAAGCATTTTGCAATAATACTCTCAAGTAATAAATCATTAATGTCCGCACTTAAAATTCATAAAAAAAAATGCAACATAAGAAATAAAAATATGGAGATTTCAATATTCAAGTGGCATGAAACAAATAATGACTTATTGGTGACGATTACCACTCTAGCAATAAAGTTGCCTTAGGAAGAACATGATTGATCATAAATTTACTTTCATTAGAAATAAATATCATGATTATGCAAGCATATACAATATAAAATAAAATATAAGATTGTTAATTATTATAAATACTATTATAAGAACCAACTAGTATCCTTGTTTCAAGTATAACTAGCTTTGTCCCAATTATTTTCGAAGATTTTTTTGCATTCATCTTACACAAATTGACCTCACATAATTAAACATATGGGGTTTAAGTTACAAAATTGGAATAAAAAAAGTATTAAAAGAATATGTAAGAAATAAAGAATGAAACATAATTCTAAAAGAGTGAACTACCCAAAAAATATTTTTACCTTTGATCAATGACATATATTTCCTGAATAGTAGTTGGTCCATGCGTTGAAGTTATTTCTCTACATGGCTTGATATGGATTGAAACAACCAAAATATCTGACAAATAAGATTTAAAATTTTAATATATTGATAATTAAAGATTCTAAAATGAAGAGTGAACTACCTATTTCTGCAATTGAGTCTTTGTAAGCGTCTAATTCATTGAACGGAATTAGTTAGTACTTCGGTGGCTCCAATTGTTTTTCATCCTTTGGAACCTCCTCAATTATTGTTTTAGAATTTAGGATCTATTGATATTCATGTGTTTCAATTCTATACTTTGGATCCAGTTGTCTCATATATGCATTATTGATGTAATATGATCGAAAAATATGTAAAGTATCATCTCGTGAGTCAATATCTTTATCAAACATTGTCGCTTGCACTCGATTTCCCTGTACAGTATAAGAAATTGAAACAAATAACTTACAAAAAAAAAAAATTGTAATGAATAATTGAGTATAATAATTTTATTTGATTTTAAATTGTTTTTGGGTTTTAAAAAAATAATTTTTTTTAAATGTGTTACAAGAAGAGAACTAAATGAGAAAAACATCATCAACATTTATATAATATGAAAAGATTTAAAAAATCAAACATCAAAAGACCCAACAAATTAGTAGTAAAAAAAAATAAAAAAAGCAAAGCTTAATAGATATGATGCAAAAATAACAAAATCTTTTACAAGTTTGGGTAACTTGTCTGCCACTATCATTTTCATTTTCCAATTCTTTGCATTTGGAGTGATATCTTTTATCGATGTATAAACCTTCCACATCTTTAAAGCTGTTCACATACAAAGATATTAAACGTGTAAGTATAATAAACCTAATACTAAATTTAAAAAGAAAATTGCAAAGAGAATTAAAGAACATAATAAATATTTCAAGAACACAATACTAAATATACAGAAAAAAGAATTCTATTAAATGCATAACTTTGTTTAAGTAGTTAAACTCAAATTATACAATTGAATCATTACCCATACAACATTAATCTGAATATGCTAATCTTAATAATTCTGTATACACAATATTTTTTGTGCAGTGCTTTTCTGATCGTTCCATCGACACTGGCCGTATTAAACCATTACTGTTGATATAGTCTTAGTCTTTGATAAAGCCACATATAATTGAACATGTGAGAAAACAGGTTGAGGTAAATATATCCCAACAAAATCCAATGTTTTCCCTTGTGACTTATTTATACTAATTGCAAAGCTTAATCTGATAGGGAATTGGGTTCGTTTGAATGAGAAACCACTATTTTTATCAACACTTGGTAAGAATAGGATCCTTAGAATAAAGACTCTTTTCCATTATGGTGCCCAACTGCGATTTTTGTATCAATGACATTTTGATCAAAAGCCCGAAAAATTATGCGTGTTTCGTTGCATAGTCCTTCTGAAAGATTAATGTTTTTAAGCAGCATGATGAGACAGTTTATTTTCAGTAACAATTCATGAGGAGAAAGTCCATTTGGGGTTAGAGTATTTAAAAAATCCTCCATGACTGATTGTTCATATGCATCTATTGCTTCATCAAAGCTATAATATCGCCTAAGCTCACCAGGAAACCTATAAATTAACAATGCATTTATTTCTTCAACATAACTGTTCTTTTGTGTTAATATGGCC
Organism: Juglans microcarpa x Juglans regia; assembly: GCF_004785595.1. Lineage (NCBI taxonomy): Eukaryota > Viridiplantae > Streptophyta > Magnoliopsida > Fagales > Juglandaceae > Juglans > Juglans microcarpa x Juglans regia. The sequence goes on from NC_054595.1 coordinate 7,846,007, forward strand.
TTATTCATCATAGCTAAAATATTTATTGAATATTCATGAATATCATCGAAAACATCATCTACTAAATGATCCAATCTTCATAGGGAATAAGCATGCCATCAGGAATTTTTATAGTTTCATCACCTGTGATTGGTGGCATTCTGTTGCCTAATTCTAACACATACTCTGAAAAAACTGGATCCAATCTTGCTTGCATATTTTCAGTCAAATGAAGCTTGATCAATGTAGGCCACAAATAGGAAGAAACCAAACTAGTGTCAAACTGTTCTTGTCTTATTCCTTTATAAACCACAGGTAAAACCTGGCGAAAATCTCTACAAAAAATGACAACTTTTGCACCGAATGTTAACTCTGAATCATTAATGTCTCGTAGCATTTTATTTAATGCTTCGATGTATTGTTTTCTTGACATAGGGGTCACATCCCATATAATTAACCTTGCTACACGTAGTAGCTTTGCAAGGGCACTTTGTTTGCTGACACAACATATGCTATGCTCATCAGTATCCAATGGAATCTTAAAGCACCAGTGTGCTGTTCGACCTCTAGAAATGATAGATGCAGCAACACCAGATGAAACAGTTGCAAGTGCCACTAATTTTCTTGATCTTATTGTGGCGAAAAGTGCCTTGTACAAGAATGTCTTCCCTGTCTCACCAGGGCCATCAACAAAGAATGTAGTAGCTCTGTTTGAAAAAACCTTTCCCAAAACTGAATTATAGACATGTCATTGTTCACTATTAAGGGCTTCTGATGCAGTAATATCTTCTTCTGAAATTTCAACAGCCAATTCATCATCGATTTCCCTAGATTCGAATTGGTCTTTATCGAAACAAATGTTGTCATCAAGAAGATGGAACAAATTAATGTCTTTCCCATTGATTCAAGTGTAAAAGAGATTGAGCGCAAAACTTGCATTCTTACATTGAACATAGAATCTTCAGTTGACCTGAAATCAATTGACATATCCTGCTCAAAACATTTCCAAAGCTCTATCGGATTGGTTGGATTACAATAAACCAATATAGTTGCAAATAGTCGTCTCAAACTGAACGTCATTTGATATGGAGATGCTTCATGTAAACAATCTTCTAAGCCGCTGTCTCTCTATAGCAAATCATGCATAGTTGCTGCTTCAAGAAATGTTGGAGCCACAACACCATCAATTCTCCTAAGATTTTCAAATGAAAAAGGCCATCTTACATGATTTAGCAATATCCGTAGATATCTCACCTTTAAATGGATTTGCTGTAATAATTCGACCTATAACAGTTTTCTTTTTACGACAAGTCCACTCTTTGTTTTGTTGGCTCCAAACATAGAATTCAGAAAATTCTTTGTACAACAACGTTCTGGCATTCTCATCCACTCAGTTTAATGCAAAAAATTATGTTAACATCGATTTTGCAGACCAATCAGAGTTGAGAACATTGATTAAGTCTTCATTTGCTCGAAAAGTTACTTGGTGTTGATCCTCAAGATGTAAATGTAAGCTATACACTGCTGGGTACATTTCATTAACAATGAAACCATATATTCTCCACATAGTTTTAGGCGGAGCAATCCATCGGGCCGATTGGAATTGTTGGATTTCATCAATTTGTTGATTGTTTTGTTCAGAAACTAAATTGAAAACAACACGATCATGCCCTTTGTAAATGTATTTATAAAGATATTTGACTGCTTTTACCGTAGAACAAATCTCGACGTTAATGTGATTGTCAAATGTTGCAAACAAATACAGATTATATGGAACGACTCAACGATTATCCAAATTATGACCTCTCACATTGACAGTTATTCCAATGCTAGAATGCCTATATATTGGGAAACAATCATTTCCAACTATCATCCCCAATGCAAAATTTTTTGGATAAGAATTTTTGCAATAACTATTTTTTTTTTCATGCAAATATTTATTGTATTCAACACTCCACATGGTTCGTGCATCATATGCTTGACAACAGTGTTATGCGAGTGCAAATCGTATTTTTATCAAGTATTTATGCCGATACAATCTCATCAAAAGATTCAGTCACATAACGTTTTCAATCCCTCTGTATATAATTAAAAAATGAGCATGTGGAAGCTCTCTTTTTTGGTGCTCAATAACATAAACATATGTTGAGACTTTTCTAAATATTTTCAGTTAGAATAATAGATCCTTTAATTCCTCTAATTTTGCAAGAAAGACTTGAGTAACCAAATCAGTCTGATTTTGACTCTCCTCATACAGGCGTAATTCATTTGAAATTTCTTACTTGTTTGGATTGCATGTCATTGTTAAAAAAAATCTGGTTTACTATAACGCTGAACTAAAGTCATTGCTTCTATATATATATTTTCACATGTCTCTTGAACCCCTAATAAACAATGAAGGCAGAATAGTCCATTTTCCAACATTAGAAGCATTAGTTTCCCCAAGCGTAATGGTATCAACAATACTTTAATATAACTCAGATCGAATATGTTGTTGTTTGCTACGAAAATAATCTAATCATGACGTCTCAATCTTAACATATTTATCAACAAAAAATTGTTGCAATAGACGACCAGACATCAACAAAATTAATCTGACATTTTCTCTGATTTGTAATTTGTAGCAATAATATTCACGGCATGAAACAATTGGATCCTTCATTTTTATATTTAATGCTACAAAAATTAAAAGAAAATGAAATATTACAAAATTAGATGTCTACAAACTAAGTACAAATGGGAAGATTAAGATTACACCCTCAACTCGTTGTTCTCTTGTAAGTAATTCTTCTGCTGACATTGATTGGTAAGGATCTATTGATCGGGTTGTTTCATTACATATTAATGTGCTTTATCTATTGATTCTTTGAATGCTTTGATGCCAACCAGTATCCCCAAAAGGAAATAACAGCAGGTACTGAAGTTGATCATAGTAGCCAAAATAATACTGAACTATATGACTTCCACCAGAATGACTAAAGACACAAATGTCCCGTCTTGCCAACTGATCTGTATCTTTTTTTTCAACCTATATTACTGCAACTTGTGAATATGTCGGGGCATACACGTTGATCTAGGCTAGCATCTGATCTTATATGGATTACTTTATTTTCCAAATTTGGCAAATCACCAAGAGACTGGAAAAACACAGGATATGGATTGATGTGAAGAAAATCGATGAGTTGAGCTATAATTGATGTATTCATTTTGACTAAATCAGAAATGCGATTTTCTAATTCATGCTCAGTATCATACAAATACAATTGGAGATAAGAAGGGCGACCATTTAAAGGGACTAAATCATTGATATAGTGATAGATCTGTCCCTGAGTTTGGAATGTATAAATCCCTCTATTTTGTCTGCAAAGATTTCTAACGAATTTAACTCCAAAAGATGTAAATGCAAACTTGTTATTATAAGTCCAGACATAGGTCTGAAAATGCACAGCTTCATCTACGTCAAAGGTAAAAAGATCATAAAGCTAATCAGGGACATCATTTATGACTAAAGAAATTGTCCCATCAGCACTGCAAAATGTTTCATGATAGAATCGCTTTGTTTTACAATGTCTACAACAAGGCACGTATGGCAAAGAATATACTTTAGATGACACGATTTGCAATAATTGTCTAAGTCCAGAAGAGCGGCGATGCCCCCCACCTATTGAGATAAAAAATGAACACAAGACAATAGGCGTAAACCCATTGAATTCTTTGAATGATGTGACTAAGGACACTACTGGAAGAGTGGCAAGAGCTGACAATGGAATCAAAAGAACGAACAATATAATTATACTTGTTTCTTACCCCTACAAGGTGGCAGTATATTTGTTTCAAAGTTTGACTCTTCCCGAACAACACGTGGCCTATTTGAATAGGATGTTCTCAAATTTTATTCAAAAATAATATAAGGTTGCTTGAATAAGAAAGATAGAAAAATAATTTCAAGAAAACCTGTTGAATCAAAAGCTGATTAGAGACGGTTGTTTCATCTATGTATGTGTTTCCTGATTTACATGTCAGGAAATCCATAGAATCACTTAGACAATCAGAATGATTCTTCACATTGTTTAATGATGAAGTTGCCTCTGAATTAACCACATAGACATTAACACTAGGAGGAGCACATACTTCATAAGACGAAACCAATTTATTGATGTCAACATCAATGTGGAAAATTCATTATCTCTTTGACACTTTTTGTAGAACAGTAAAATCCTGAATGATGTTTATATATTGGACATCATCATTTGAAGATTTATCAATTGACATAGTCATTTGATCACCCCCCAAATGAAGCTGATTTTTTTAACTGGATAGAATTGTTTCTAGACACTTTTTTTAGCATATCTTTCTCTCTGTTTTCTACGGAGTTCTTCATTTTTCTCTTTTCGTAAATCTTTATACGAGATTTTCTTTACTGGTTATTTTCCATGATCTTTAAAAAATAGTTTTCAAGCTTAACTTTTACAAAATTAATATTACTTTAAAAACAAATACTACATAACTCATTAACACAATTTTACCACTTCTCATTATGTTAATGAAGCAAACAATTGTTCTAAACGTTAGATACTATTCCATACAACCAAGACTAAATGAATAATTAGCAACTGCTTAATGTGAGATGCACACCTCCATGGTGCATTTTAAATGCTATAAACAATTTCATTGATTAATATGTTGAAAAATACATATTAAATCAACAAGGAAATGAAGATAACAAAAATAACACATGAAATGAAAAAATACCATGAAAATAGAAGATATAAAAAGCATAGATCGATATCACATATCAAAATTTATAAAATAAAATATTTCTCAAAATTAATTTGCTATTCGTAAATACCCACTAAAACTTACAAGCAGAGACTAGAAAAAAAGAAATACATATATATATATAATATATAAAAAAAGGTAATTACAGGTCTTGAAATGAACAATGGATAGTCTTTTATATGTTTAGATCTCTTGATAAGGTGGATAATTCTTGTATAGACACAAAAACATTGTAAGTTTTGATTGTATTGTATACACACACTCACACACACATATAAGCACAAAAAGATTGTTCAAATATGTCTTTTGTAAACATTTTGGATCGATGCAAAAAAAATTAAACCGCTCTTAAAACTTGTTTCTAGTATTTTATTCAAAACTTTCTCATTAATCCCAAACCCAATGAGGACACGAGAATTTTTTTTATACTTCTCATGTTCTGTCACAATAATATATTTTATAAACTTCAATTTCTTAATAATATTTTATATTATTATTGGTTCTTTAATTTCAATTTTTTTATTATTATTATGATGGTCTTCATTATTTTATTTTACTATTGCAAAAGTTGTTGTGTATTTTATGTTAAGGTGTTTTCTTATATATTATTTTCGTTTGTCAGATTGGGCCTTCTATGTCACAATAATATATTATATAAACTTCAATTTTCTAATAATATTTTATATTATTATTGGCTCTTTAATTTCAATTATTATTATTATTATTATTATGTTCGTCTTCATTATTTTATTTTACTATTGCAAAGTTGTTGTGTATTTTGTGTTAAGGTGTTTTCTTATATATTATTTTTGTTTTTCAGATTAAGCCTTCTGTGTCACAATAATATATTATATAAACTTCAATTTTCTAATAATATTTTGTATTATTATTGGCTCTTTAATTTCAATTATTATTATTATTATTATGTTCGTCTTCATTTTTTTATTTTACTATTGCAAAGTTGTTGTGTATTTTGTGTTAAGGTGTTTTCTTATATATTATTTTTGTTTTTCAGATTAAGCCTTCTGTGTCACAATAATATATTATATAAACTTCAATTTTCTAATAATATTTTATATTATTATTGGCTCTTTAATTTCAATTTTTTTTTTATTATTATGATCTTCTTCATTATTTTATTTTACTATTGCAAAAGTTGTTGTGTATTTTATGTTAAGGTGTTTTCTTATATATTATTTTCGTTTTTCAGATTGAGCGTTCTGTGTCATAAAAATATATTATATAAACTTCAATTTTCTAATAATATTTTATATTATTATTGGCTCTTTAATTTAAATTTTTTTTTATTATGATCGTCTTCATTATTTTATTTTACTATTGCAAAAGTTATTTTGTATTCATGTTAATGTGTTTTCTTATATATTATTTTTGTTTTTCAGATTGGGCCCTCTAAGTCACAATAATATATGATATAAACTTCAATTTTTTAATAATATTTTATATTATTATTGGCTCTTTAATTTCAAATTATTATTATTATTATTAGGATCGTCTTCGTTATTTTATTTTATTATTGCAAAAGTTGTTGTATATTTTGTGTTATGGTGTTTTCTTCTTATATATTATTTTGAGTTTTTCGAATTTGGCCTTTTGTGCTTGTGGGTTGTGTAGTGATTGGGTGAGTTTTATTATTGCTGGGTTGAGGGTGTCTGTGAAGGGCCCAACATGTGTGCCAAAGGGGAACCCAGCTCCTCTCCCTAAACGCCGCCATTTTGCCACAAATAGGTTAAAATCCTATTTTTTTCTCCTTCCCAACCCTCCCCCCCCCCCCCCCCCCCCCCCCCCCCCCCGGCCGCCGCCGCCGCACACCTCTTTCCCATTTCACTCCCTTCTTCGATTGTCTCGCCTCACTCTCTCGTCTCTGCCTCGGTCAGCCGTCTCACTCTCTCGTCTCTGCTTCGCTATGCCGCCTTTGTTGCCTCACTCTCTCATCTCAGCCTCACTCTGCAATATGCCCCGCTCTCTTGTCTCTGTCTCTCTGCAATGGTGCAATCTACCTCACTCTCTTGTCTTTCGTCTCTCTTCCTCTGCCACACTCTCTCGTCCCTCAGTCCCATTCTCCGTAGCACATAACCTAGATGCAGCCTACCAGTGCTACCACGCACAGACCCTCGGTCTCACCTCACTCTCTCTGTCTTCAATTCCTCACGTTAAGTTATTTTTATGTTTTTAAAATTATTTTGAAATCTCAAATCCGGTAGATGGTATAATGTATTTATTTTATTAAGGTTTTTGAATCTAAAATTTAAGATTTTTGTGATTGTGTTTGTGTTATTATGATTTTGTGATTGGATTTCTGTTATTAAAATTACTTTGAAATCTCAAATCTGGTAGATGGTATAATGTATTTGTTTTATTAAGATTTTTGAATCCAAAATTTAAGATTTTTATGATTGTGTTTGTGTTACTAGGGTTTTGCGATTAAATTTGTGTTATTAGGGTTTTATGATTGGGTTTATAACTTTAAGAAAATAAGATAATTGCATCTGGTTTGTCTCACGTTTTCTGCTTCTCTAAGTCATTACATAGCCAACCAGACCCCACATTGCTTTGTATCTGATCTGAATGTTACCCTCAACTGTCTTCCTTTTGTTTGACCAATTTTACAATTTTATATATAGAATGCCCACTGATAGAAACACCCAAAATATATAAAACATGTTCCAAAAATTAGATTTATTGCAGAAAAATAATATTATATTTGACAAATGTATAAGAATCTGAAATAAAAGGCAAGAAATTATTAATCTGTGCTCTTTTTTTACAATGAGTTTCCTAGATTCTATTTTATTTTTAGCTTTTCTAGATAAAATATGATTTCTATTTTATTTAATAAAAACAGGAATTTTAAAAAATTCTGTTTTCACAATTTTTGTTAGATCTCTCTATATACTGTACATTGTGTTGGGTTTGAACTAAACCAGTTATCTGTTAAGCCTGCTCCAATGCTTTTTTTTTTTTTTTTTGTATTTTTGTAGTAATTTTTGTTTGATTTCTCACCAATATATTATTTGTTGTAAATAAGGTTATTACATATCATCTTTTGTAGATATAGCTTTTAGATGCATTTTCATTAATAGAATAACAATAGAATAAATAAATAGTATGGGGCAACACTTGCACATGCACCATTATATGAAAGGTTCGTGTAACCATTACATATCCAACCTTACATAGAAAGTTAAGATTTTTAGGTCACCATCAAACCACACAATACACATGCACTATTAATGAATAAATAGAATAACACATGCACCATTTTCATTAATGAAAGTGTTGCCCCATAAATAGTATAAAATAGAATAACAATAAATAAATAAAATTGAAAAAATATATTATATAAAAATCGATGTGACAAAATAAATAACACCATACACTTACAAAGAAAAGAACCAGAAACGTCCAGTTCTAAAAGCCCTCAACCAACAAGACATGAAAACAAACCACAAAAAATAACCTACAGAAAATACTAAGCACTGCAATAACCAACAAACAAAAGAAAAATAAGTCAGAAAATACTATACTAAACAACCATAAGAAAATATTAAACTAAGCAACCATGCACTCACAATGATAAAAAATCAGAAAGTTTCAGCTTTAGAAATCCCCAGCCGAGAACATCTTAGAGAACTTGGAAAGCAGCTGAAAAGAAATCACCAGTAAAAAGCAGCAGTAAACATTAAAAACCAGTAAAAAAAAAAATGGAAGAGAAGAGAAGAGATGAGAAGTAAAAAACACAAAAAAGGTTTTCCAGAAAACTACTTGTAATGAGGAAAAATATCCAGAAGGAACCAAAGAACACAAGATGAAAACACTAAAGATTTATGAACTCTCCTAAAGATGAACACGACACATTATCTTTTAAAGTGCAATGTCCCATCTCCTCCCAGGTGACCTATCACCCATCAAACCACTGCAAAATCAATCAAAAACTCCAAGACCAACCAAGCCAGACATGAGAAAAGGAAAACTCTCAAACCAGATATGGAAAAAAACTCATGAAATCATGCTTGCATATGCTTTTATTTATTTTTTTTTTTTTTTCAGTAATGGGCACAATTTTTTTTAGCCACTTAGATGTATTCTTCTTAAAAATTTCTTTGACATGTATTTTATTTTACTTTGTAGGAAAGCACAATAACAGGACCATGAATGGGTAGAAGACATGCATGAATTTGATTTTATTTTTTTCAATAATGATGAAATTTTTTTATACCCATTGATTAAGAATTTTTTTTAATGGTTTTTGTATTTTTTATCGGTTTTTTAGATTTTGATTGATTTTTCTTTTTACAATTTTTTTAATGTTTTCTGTGTTTTTCTATTTGTTTTTTGTGAGTTTTTTCTTCTTCCGTGGCGAGCACGGTTTTTTTTTTTTTTTTACAATTTTTTTAAAAAAATTTAAAGATGTAAACAGGCACAATTGCCTATACGCATGCACTGATGCAACTTGCAGAAGAGAAAAAGTATAAAAATGGTGTGTTGACACAAAAGCATACCAGCATACAACGACTAGCAATTTCCTTCCCCATAATTAAAATAACAAATTGAAGGAGAAAAGGAAAAAAAAAAAAAAGACTAAAGCTGCACACCTTGTCACCTGCACCAAAAGATAAAAAACTCTCACTTAAACGGACACAAAAGAATATAATAGAATGACAAAAAGACACAACACACATGGACTATACACGGAAGGACAAGAAAATAACTGTTCATTACTGTTCACACGAGATAGGCTTTTATATAATAGAAATAGAGACAGACATAAATAAATAAATATATATATATTTTATATATATGTTCAACCTGCATATTCAAACAATATTTTAGACTTTAAACTATTCTGGGTACGTATCACAGGAAGTTTCCTGGCAAGGCAAAAACAAGACAATTTTCATTTTATTTTTTATTCCACCTTTGGATGCTCAAGAAGAACTTGGAGCAGTCCAAAAACGACTTTGAGGGTTGTTGCCTTACTGGAAAGTTCCTACAATGGTTGGGACCTGATCCTTTTTTACACGAACAAGTGAAAATTGTTTTTTCTTCATATTTTGCTTAACTATACAATCAAGCTTGCATCATGTGTTCATGTCGTCGTTATATTTAAGTAGATTTTTCAGCCAAATCCTTCAAGGGATCAGCTTTGCTAAGTATGGATAGCATGTATATATGAAAACTTAAAACACCAAATTTACCTTCTTTCGCATCATATAATCTTTAGGCCTAATACTGCACAGCACATAGTGATTTTAAAAAAGGTTATTAGCTAGAAGATCAGATCATGCCCATTGGAAGAGTAGATGACAGCTTTGTCCATCTCTTCATTTTGCATAAAAAATTGAGTATCTATGGGCGTTGGTCATATATCATTTTATTATTAATCCACAATATTGAAGAAAACTTACCTTAAATCTTACTAAAAATTGCATTAAATGTTTGTAGCCTCTAATTCTTTTAAAGGTAGATAGGAGGCTGTTGAAGTATTATAACAATAGAGAAATTGAAATATCAATATTAATATGAACTAATGTTGGGATAATTTACAGGTTATTCTATTGGAATCGGTTGAAAACTCTAGAACTTGTCTTACCAATAAATGTCAGCGGCAAGAGGGAAAAGTTTCTAGTTTAAGGCTTCAAACCTGGACAAATTTACTGATGTGCTTCCATATCTATTTCTAGAAAAATGACTAAGGAAAAATATTGCTTGAAATTAATGAATTCCCTTACCTCATGCATTAGCTTCTGAAAGAGATTTCCAATCATTGTCTTAATTTTTCTATAGTCTAGGATTGAGAACAGAGGACTGACAGTTATGGGAGATTGTTTTTACAGTTCCTTGGATGGCTAGGGTTTGGTTTTTTTTTTTTTTTTAAGAATGAAAAAGTCAAGTAATTAGCTAGATAGTATTTCTTGGTTGGCTGCATTTTTTCTTCTAATTTGTCATACACGAAAGTTCAGACAGGGCTGGTAGTTACACAGGAAGAGATGCATGAGATATGTGTTTTTAAGAGTCCAAACTCAGTTAAAGGAAGGTCTAGGACTACAAGTATTTTAGAAAAGAAAAAAAAAAAAGACTCCTAAAACTAACAATTTTATGATAGATAAACACCACCCTACTATAATTTAGAAGTTTGTCAGTACCATCTATGAATTAAGGGTAATACTAACTTTGAATTAAGGATAGTTCAAGAGGCCAATTGTTTTTCAAAATTTGGACGAGTTTTTTCTACTCAAGATTTCTTGTAATTCTCAAGTAAATAATGCGGCCTAATGGTACAATATGCTAACTTTGAATTTCATCTGTGTTGGGGATAAAATGAGCTAGATCCTGCTTATTGGGAGTCTATCACCAAAAGAAAATGGCTTCATAAGGCAAATTGACATAGGAACGTAAAAGGAAATGAATTCATTAAGCAAGTATGACTCAATTATTGTAAAGAAGCGAAGAAACCTCTATAAAGAGAGTGAATCTCCTCAGATTTGGAAGAACTTCACTACGCACAGAGACCTCTCAAATCTTCTCTCTTTAGGAAGATAGAGTTTTCCTGCCATTTCCTCGCCACTGAAAGCCCAGAAGCAAACAGGGAAGATCCTGCTAGTCCATCGCGAACTAGTGAAGCTACAATGGCTACGACCTGACTTGCCGTCATTTTCTGTCATCGTCGTGGTGGTCCTTGACCACAGAAATGTAAGATAAAACAAGGATTATGATGGAGTAGGTTTCAATACCTTACTCACTTAAAGATTTGTATATTTATAAAGCAGTATCGTGATATAGTTACAAATTGAATTCAAATGTACAAGGATAAGTAACATACTTATCTTAATAGACTAGTTCAAAATTCAAAACTCTATTATTTACAAATCTGTTTTCTCAGTGCTGTAGACTCGGGATCTTCTAATTATTTTGTATACTCTGTCAAGCTAACACCCCCTACAAACTGATGGGCAACAAGCAGATCATCAGTTTGGACCTCATAAATTTAAACTGTAAGGCAGTGTGTCCCTTAATAAATATATCTGCAATTTGATCTTCTGTTGAAATGTGACAGACTTGAACATCTTTATTTACCAGTTTTTCTCTCACAAAGTGATAGTCCACTTCAATATATTTTGTTCTAGCATGGAAGACTAGATTAGAAGCCAGTGCAATTGGTCCTATATTGTCACACCGAATTATTGGACACTTAGCTAGAACAATATTTAATTCTTTGAATAACATTCTCATCCAATATAATTCAGCAGTAACTAATGCAAGAGACCTGTATTCTGCTTCTGTACTGGAACGAGAGACCACACTTTACTTTTTAGCACTCCAAGAAATTAAGTTATTGCCCAGAAAAACTCCATATCCACTGCTGCTGTGTCTATCATCTGGATTGCCTGCCCAATTCGAATCACAATAAGCATTTAACTCTATGCTTGATGGTGAGTAATAAAGGCCATAATCAACTGTCCCCTTGAGGTATCTTAGAACACGTTTGAGAGCTGTCCAGTGTCCTTCTCGTGGGCAATGCATGAATTGACATAATTGATTAACAATATAAGAAATATCAGGCCTTGAAATGGTGCAATATTGAAGTGCTTCAACTACCATTCTGTATTGACTTGGATCTTTGAGTAGTAATCCATCTTGAGCTGTCAATTTATTTCTAGAAACTGTGGGAGATGACAATGGTTTTGCTCCAGCCATGTTTGTCTTATGCAAGAGATCAATGATATATTTACTTTGTCGCAAGTGAAGACCATTGGAATCACGGCATGCTTGCACACCTAAGAAGTAACTCAAATTCTCAAGGTCTTTGAGTTGAAAGTGTGTGCCAAGTTGAGCAATGAAGTGATGAATAGCTTGTTGATTTGATTCTGTCACGATGATGTCATCTACATAGACAAAAACAAATATTTGTAAGCCATTCTTTGTATAAATAGAGAGAGATGTATCAATTGATGATTCTAGAAAACCAAATTCTGTCAGTTGTTGAGAGAGCCTTCGAAACCAAGCTCGAGGAGCTTGCTTTAGCCCATATAAAGATTTATGTAACTTGTAAACAAAGTTAGGTTGAGTTTTATCAATGAATCCCTTTGGTTGTTCCATGAATACCTCCTCATCCAATATGCCATGCAACAAAGCATTAGAGACGTCTAGCTAATGAAAGTTGCGGAAGTTTTGAGGAAAGAAAGGATCAGGCGTGAGCTGTACTACTGGCTGATACCATGTAAAATAAAACAAGGATTATGATGGAGTAGGTTTCAATACCTTACTCACTTAAAGATTTGTATATTTATAAAAGCAGTATCGTGTTGTAGTTACAGATTGAATTCAAATGTACAAGGATAAGTAACAAACTTATCTTAACAGACTAGTTCAAAATTCAAAACTCTGTTATTTACAAATATGTTTTCTCAGTGCTATAGACTCGGGATCTTCTAATTGTTCTGTATACTCAGTCAAGCTAACAAGAAACACCACTCGCCTTAGAGTTCCTTGCCAGCATCACTAGTACGAGCCAGAGGAGTTGCTCGACACCAACACTGTCACTCGCCACTAGAGCTTGCTCAGCACTGATTGACTTGTCGTTTTTTTTTTGTCACCGGTGCCTTGAATATCACCACGTTCGACCTCGGGGTCAACAGCACAAGTTGCATGGTCCCATGCAACATGCCATGTAAAGTTGTTCTTTGGTAGGCATACACCACACGTTCACCTTCGACGACGTAAAGGCACCGGCAATAACGAGACCCATTCATGCAAACCAAAAACTGCCAAAAATAGTTCCTATCATCGGCTTGGACAAGATTCGCTAGCCATATACATCATTGCAGTATCATGCGGATGTTGGGGGCACGGCATCTGCGCGTCGATATTCCTTGCGGCCACTAAAGCATTCCCACGACCGTCAAACTGCCAGAACATGCAGGCGGGCAAAATGGTTATTATAGGTGAGCAATGCATACATATGGAGGTAGGAGTCATGCGACATGCGCGTTGTGAGAAAAAGAACAATGTTGTAGGCAACAAAAATCAAACAGTAAGGCTACGCACAGTAACACAAACGGAACATAACAATGAACAAGCAAAACAAGAAGATACGTGAACAATGCACTTCACCCAACACTCTCACTAGTGAACACTCTCTGCCAAATGCAACGGAGAGCCAAATGGCTTGTGGTAGCCTCTTTACTTACTGTCTGAATTTATTTGAGTTCATCAATTTAATTTGTGAATGTTTCTCCCATGAAACTCCTCAAGATTCCACAAGAATCCCAATGGGTGAATAAGCAAAAATGTACTTTACTCATTGGTCTTAACTAGAAGCAATTCAAACAATCCATACCCCAAACAAGAATCCCAAAGCAGTTAGACGAAACAAAGAGAGTGAACAATGGCGATCAACCTCCCCTAAACAAAGATCTTGAAAACCTTCCACCTGATCTAGAACACCAGTTGTAGAGTTGCCCTCAAGCAGTGCTCGGGCATCTCAACTCCTTACCTTCACTTGAATAGAGGAACATGTCGAGTAACAATGTTGTTCTCGAGTGCATCACTGGGTGATGACACTTCCTTGAGCGCATCACTCTTTGCCAACAAAGCCTAGTGCCCTCACATTTGCACTTGGCTATCAATGGATGATGACACTCCCTTAAGTGCATCACTCCTCGCCCACAAAGCTAGGTCCCCTCGCACTTGCACTTGGTGATCAATGGGTGATGACATTCCCTTTTGAGTTCTTCACTCCTCGCCTTTAAAGCCGCATGCCCATGAACTCGCACTTGGCTATCAAAGGATGATGACACTCCCTTAAGTGTATCACTCCTTGCCCACAAAGTTGAGTGCCCTCATACTCGCTTTTGTGATCAAAGGATGATGTCACTCCCTTGTATGCATCACTCCTCACCCATTAGCTTAGTCGAGCTCATCTCTTGCCTAACTAAAAAGTTGGGTGTCCTCGCACTGGCATTTGGCATTCAAAGGATGATGCCACACCCTTGAGTGCATCACTCATCACCCATTAGCACCATCGAGCTCATCTCCCGCCTCCCTTCGAAGCCGAGTGTTCTCACACTCACACTTGACCATCAACGCCAGTGTGGTTGAGCATCTTCTTTAGTAAACACCAAGTGTTGACTTATGCTGATTACCTCCTGGAACGAGTCTCCAAGCTCCACAATCGCATCGTGCAAGTTATATTTGAGAACGAGTTGATGAGCTCATTAACGACCTAGAATAGACTTAGAGAGCTGACAGGCTCCTAAGTGCAGGTTACCATGAACACACCCTAACTTCCAAACAACAAACTTTCTCAAAGGGCAAAAAATACACTAGCACTGACAAAAATAAAAATTGTTGCTAATTATGAAAATATGCACTCTTTGCTAACAATAAATAGTCACATGTGACCATTAGTATGCACAATTATCAGGCAAGCATTAGCATAAAAAGACTTCTTAGAGGCCCATTCTCGAAGGCTCTTACTAGGAATTTCATGGGTTCTCCTAAAAGACTGCTCACGGAGATCCCCACTACATTACACAATAACAAGTTTCAATTGTGTGGTCTAATTTCACCAATTGACTCACCACCGATACATCGACATTGGTCCAAAACTTGAATTATATGTCTTTCTCAACACATTTTGTAGATTGTGATTGACAATTACATAAAAAAATTCTCAAGTTTTGTGTAGTTGTAATCACAAGAGCGAGACCATTGAGAAGGCCTTGGAGGCTTCAGTAAAGGAGTGGGTGTTGGAGTGAGCTGTAACAGCAACTATTGATAATGCATCTTCTAACAATTCCTCTTTATGATAGGAATATTAAGAATAAGCTTAGAGAGAACAATAAGTAAATCATGGGTGATGAGTGTTTACATGTGAAATGTGCTACACATGTTCTAAATCTTATTGTGACTGAAGGTTTGAGATACGTGAATGATTTGGTTGCAAGGGTTACAATTGCATTGAGGTTTGTGAGATCTTCACTGGCTAGGCTTGATAAATTCAAAGTTATTGTGAGGGCTATGGGTATTGAATGGAAGAAGGAACTGTGTCTTGATGTTCGTACATGATGGAACTCAACCTTCTTGATGTTGGAGACGACCCAACATTATAAAATGGCCTTTGAGTTAATTGGTGATGAAGACATTCAATATGTCAAACATTTTGAGGAGGCGAGGGGATTGGACAAGCCTAATGATGATGATTGGGTTGTAGTGGGGGATTGTCTTAGAATTTTTTAGTCTTTTTTACAAGGTCACAACCACCATTTCTGGTTCTTTGTACTTTACATCCAATTAGTTTTATCGGTAAGTATGCAGGCGAGAAAACAATTGAATAAAAGGGCGAGAGTGATCAAACTAGGTTGCGGGAAATGGCAATGAGCATGAGGACTATGTATGACAAGTATTAGGTGAGATTTGAATAGGATAAACATTTTCCTATATGTGGCTATTGTTCTTGACCCCAATACAAATTTGAAGGCATGGTATATGACTTGGGATTGGTGAACATGAAAGGCATGGGCGATCATATTGCAGTAAGGGTTAGGGAAACCCTTAATAGATTGTTTGATGAGTTTGCCATATTCAGAGGTGGTAATATTCTAACATCTACACCTACTATATCACTTCCTCCCGAAGTCGAGATGGAGAAAAAGCATAGATTGGGGTGGGGTGAGAGGTTGAAGCAAGTTGCCGAGCTTTATCAGCCTTCAAACTGCTAGTCAGAGTTGGACAAATACTTGGCAACTGAGATGCACCAATTTACGGGGGGTTTGATATCTTATCTTGGTGGAAGGTCAATGATGTCAATATCCTGTCCTTGGAGACATAGCCCGAAGTATTTGGGTCATCTCTATTACTACTATAGCCTTAGAGTTGGCTTTAGCACCAGAGAACACATATTGGATCCATTCCAGAGTTCATTATCTCCTACTACTGTGGAAGCACTAATTTGTACTCAAAATTAGACCAAAGGGAAGCCAATTTATATTCCAAATGTGGTAGACTTTGAGGAGACCGATGAGGAGAAGGGTGGTGATCAGCTTGAATCTAGTAATCACTTTTAATTCATTGATTTGCTGTTGCTTATAATATATTGTGTTATTACTTATATTTATTTGACCAGTCTTAATTTCTAATTTAATTGTTGTAGGGATAACTTTGAGAAATGAGGCTACATCTACATTAGCTGCAATATAAATTCGTAGTTCGATCTACCATTGCCATTGGTTTGTATAATTTGTCTCTTAATTATTTGTAGTATATATATAATGTTTGTAATTCTAATTATTTTTCTTATATTATTTTCAACTTTTATAGTCTCACTGTCATTAGGATTGAGTAAAAATCTAAAAATCTGACTCTGAAACCGACTCTGTCAAAACAAAGTTGAAGTGAGATTTCTTTTTAAATTTTTCAATCAGAGTCAGAGTTGGTGGTGTCACTGGACCGGCTTCAACTCCAATCCGATCTGACTCTGACTTTATGCTCCAACTCTAACTCTGAATCCGACTCTAATATTGTATATAGGTTATAAGAATATGTATTTATCTATATATTTATCATATATTCTAGTATAATTATATAGGTATATAACTAGAACTTATATAGTTAAATTCAATAATATACTAGTATGAGATAATTGTTATAAAATAATATACTTATACTATATTATAATAGACTAATAATAGTTTAATATATGTAAACATTATGGTATTACTACCATATATAATCAAGTATAAAAATAAGTTAGACACTAGTATTTAAATAAGCCTAGTATAATATGTTAATAATACATGATACTAATTTACTAAAATATAATAACATATAATTAGACACTAGAAAGTCTAGTGGATAATTGAGTTAGAAATAAGTTAAACATTAGTATAATAACATGTAATTAGACACTATAATATAAGTATTGTATATGAATAAATTAGACACTAGTATATAAATAAATAATAAGTCTAGTATAATAAGTTATTAACATAGAATATCCATTTAGTAAAGTATAATAACATGTAATTAGACAATAAAAATAATATGTAATACTATAGTATGATAACATATAATTAGACACTATAGTATATTTCTAGTATAAAAATAAGTTAGATATTAGTATAGAAATAAATTAGTAATGAATGATTTGATTTTAGTTTTTAATTTTTTTTGAAAAATAGATATTTGAAAGCCCACGAAAAAAATTATTTTTTGAATGGGCTAAATATGAAGTTGAAAAGAAAACCCAAAGCTGAAAGCCCAAATCCAATAACGCTACAACAAGTAGGAGTCGGAGTTGGATTTATAGAAATCCAACTCCGACAAAGTTGGTGCTCACCCCTAACTATTATATGTCCAACCCTAATGTAACACCATGTTCTCCAAGTTTAAGAATAAAATCACTTTTAGAAATTTTCGGGGAAGCCGGAGCTACTACTGAACTTGACTTAAAAATATATTTTTTATTATAAAGGAAGCGTCAAATACAAAAACTCCTTATAATACAATTTTTATTAAATGCTTAAAATCTAAAAGAGAATATGTGGAATCACTTATTTAAATTTAATAAAGTATCATATGCTTATCAAAATAACTTATTAAACTTTAAATTATAAAACTGAGCATGACATAAACTATTTAGGACTCTAACTCGCCTCCCTGGCCAAGTCCAGTCCTGTAGTCACATCCTCATAAATATTATCAGTTGGGTGGTTAAAAAATAAAAACATGCAAAATGAGTCGAATACTCAATAAGCAACACATCATACAGTAAACATAATAAACATAAGGTTTCTTAAAAAATATACATATTCATAAATACATACATAAATAATATGAATATGAACTTATCTTTTACTTGTCATAGGCCGATACCCATTGTTGACCCCCGTGAGTTGGGGTTCGTGAATCTAAGTAGATGTTGATTTCGTCCGTGACCACGGCTTGTGGAATCCATACATAAGGAAGACACATTGGGCGCACTACCAACATGTACAACCTGACAATGTAATATGCCCATAACATATAGTATCATCGACATATCATAACATAGGTTACGTATCTTATCATTCATATTTCATCATAATCATACTTGCATACTTGTCATATCATGTATTTCAAATGAAATCGCATTATTTCATAAAATGTTGTGATACATATTTCCTTACATAAAATCATGATTTTTCATAAATATTTTGATACACAACTCCTTTCATAAAACTATGAATTTTCATAAATAATTTAATGCATAAATCTTACATAAATCATGGATTTTCATAAAATATTTAATGCATGTCTTGCAACTAACATGAAACTTATGCATAAAATCATGAAATTTATTATTCGGGTACATAAAAATGGGCTTCCAATGTAGGGCGTACATGCATAATATTTTTAAAAAAGACATGTCGTTTATCGTACATAGGTGTAAGGGTATGATCATGCTACTTACCTCACAACATTAATCCAATATTTATGACATGAAATTGATAATGTGAACTAGAAGGAGAGAGAAAATGTGAGGAATACTGGTGGACTAGAGGTGCTCTGCGTGATTTTGGGTAAGCAGAAACTAAACCGTAGCTTGAAGAGGAATGAAATACACATGAAGTGCATGGAACTGAGCATATATATAAGAAGTTGATTTAAGAGTTTTAATGTGAAGATGATTTGTAGAATTGTAAGAGAGTTCTATTGGGGCATGAATCCTAGTGGAAGGTGGAAACATGGATGGTTTAGAGTTTGATAAGGCAGTCGGTTAAAAAGTTTTAATGTGAAGATGACTTGTAGATTTGTATCTCTGTTGGAATAGGATGCCGACGAGTTCGAGTTGGACTCGATCACAATCATACAAGAAGAGAGTTTAAATTTAAAAACATGATCTAGTAGTTCATTCAATGCAAGATTAGCAGTGACTGAGACTGTGTAGGAGACTTTAGTCAGTGATGATTTTAAATTGAAATAAATTTCTAATAGTCGATCTTCAAATTTTAAAAGGATTTTAACTTGTTCAATAAATAATAAATAAGATTTAACCTAGTTATTGAGTTTAATTAAAACTCCTAATCAATTTCAATAATTTATTGCTCATGAGCTTATCCAATTTTGCTCATTAAATATAATTTAGACCCAATAAAAATTATCAATATTTTGACTTTAGAATTATTGGGCCAGGTCGTTACACCCAATCCCAATGATCTCATCTTGGTTTGTACTTTTAATTTTTTTAACTTTTTTAGATATCCGTAGATTGTTTATATTTATGATTTTTTTTTCTTATTAATTTTTTCAAGTTTTATAGTCCCACTTGCCCAACCCTAATCCCAATTTCCCAATGATCTAATATTAGGTTCTTGATAGAAAGACCTACAACTTTAAGCTTATGATCTTATCTTGATTCGTACTTATAGTTTTAAGTTTTTAACCTTTTTACATATGTATATATTAATTGTAATTCTAATTTGTTTTCTTATTAATGTTTTAGGTTTTATAATCTCACAGTCTCACTTACCTACCACCTCCAAATTCCAATTTCAAAGTCAATATCAAATGATCTCATAAGTCATAAGTTATCTTTCTACAATTTATTATTTCATTGAAACATTATTATTCATTTAAGCCATTTGAAAATTTATAATATTTTAGATTAATTTGTAATAGTTTTTATTTTATTTTATTAATTTGTATTCTTGTAATAATTTAGAATTATTAGATACAACTTAGAAGTTACTAATTACTTATAGTTAGAATTTAAAGTTTTATGTTTTATGATTTAACAAGTCTTGTTTCATTTTATATAATGTGTACAATATTGCTTTTAGTTTTTTAATTTTAGGCAATTTAGAATGGTGTCTAGGCACAAAATGGTCCAGAAACAAGTTTTGGGCCCATTCAGGCCAAAGTGGGGGTGGATGGATTAGGAGTCCAAATCCGCCCCTGGCACCCGGATAGGGAGCCCCGCCCACAAGGTGCAGGGCCGGATTCATGGGGGCGAAACCCACCCCCTCCCATGATAGATGCGGGGTGAGGGAAGGGGGCACCCCCGCCTGAGGGCTATGGATAGCGCCCCAATCGTTGGAAAAGAAAAATTTTGAAAAAGAAAAACTTAATCTTAAAAGCGTAATACTTTTGAAAATATTATCATACCTGCTCAAAAATAATTTAATTTTTTTTTAAAATATTCGCTAGAGATCAATAGTTCAAAGCAGAAAAAATAATAAAGAAATAATAGAAAATTATTATTCTAATAGGATAAAGAGTTGGATGTAGGATGTTTTGGAAAGATGAGTAGTTGAAATAAGGAAATATGATTTTGGAGTAAAATTTGCTTAGGGAATGTGTAACACCCAGTTCCAACTAGGCTCGCTTTTCAATTTTTTTGGGGTGTATAGACATGAAAAGCCCAACTCGTGAAAAGGTTTTTTTTTTTTTTTTCAGCCCTTTCCGCACACGTTTCTTTTCCGTCTATTTTCTCCCCTAGAGTTATTCCTCACGTCCTTGGCATGCATGTTTCTTCATCTCAGTGTTTCCCTTAGGGTTTCCATCACCCACATATATACACACATATATTATCCCATGCTTGTAGAAACTACCCAAACACTTGCTGCCGTAGCCTAACTCTTGCACGTCCTCACTATCACGGAAAGTCAACCACTGAAGCCAAAGCCCCACCGTTCACGACGCAACCAGCCTGCACCTTCACGGTTTCACTCAACCATTGCACGGAAACTACAGCTTTCCAAGGAGATCAGGCTGCTGCATGCTCCTCCATAACACTGCCATAGTCACTGATCTGCACCACAAAAGATGTGCAACTCCCACACGAAACCGAAGCTGAACAACTCTGTCTTGCAGTCCAAAAATAGAGGAGAACCGAGATGGCCATTTTCAGTTGATCATCACCTTGGCTCTCTCATCACTCTATCTCTCTGCACTTGGTCACCCAGCCGCCGACATAGCCACTATCCACCTCCTAGCACTTTGCACAACTCCTTCCCGCACAGTGAGCTCCCGTTCTCTCTCTCGATTTCTCTCGGTTTGTAGTGTTCATTTTCTTCCTCTCATCAGTTTCGCTCTCTTTCTGCCTCCATGCTCTCTTTCCCTCTCTCTCTCAGTACATCCAGCCACCCTACTCCACCCATGATCACCGCATCTGCCTCTAGGTAAAACTCTGCATCTCGACGTGAAGATTGTTTTCTCTTTCGGTTTCCTCTCTTCATTTTTGTTTGCTTTTCTTGTTCCTCTAGAAACAACTTGTATACACCTTTTAGACTCTAGTCATAATATCCATCGTATTTACAAAAATGCCATCAAGCGTTTGATCACTGATTTTCCGTAAAGCACCTCAAACCAAGTGTTTTTTCTTTTTTACAATTTTGCATTTCCAATTATAAAACTACCAAGAATTTCTAATTACATTTTTATCCTTAGTATATGGCAGAGTTAAAATTTTTTTATGGACTTTGTTTTAAGTCTCAAAATTTTATATTTTGTATAGATAGTATTTTATTTAACTTAAACTGTGTTTAATTGGATTATATTCCAAAGATACCAATTTCTATATTGAACTATATTAAAATAAAGGTTTTTGCTAAATGATATTCATTTTTTTTTATCTAATTAATTATTATATTAATGTATAAGTCGGAAGTATTATTTGATATCGAGGAAAGTTAGAAATATGACGATATTTTAGGATTACATGAATTTAGGTTTTTGATGAATTAAAATAGATTATTTTAGCATCTTAGGCTTAAATATTGAAATACGTGTTTGATGAAAAATATATGAAAATTACGTGATTGTGTTATAGATGACAATTAATATTTGTTCGGCATTTTTTATGAAAATTCTAAAAAAACTAAGTCCAGGTAAACGAGGTTCTTATGCTAGACTTTGCATAAAAATAAAATGGGTTGAGGTTATTTTTGAGAAGTATGCATATTTTATTATGAAAAGAAATTTGAACTACCTTAGTTATTTGTTCTGTATTACTCATGAGATTTTGTTTAAGAATAAAACATTTTTCTGGCATGACTAGTGTAGATATGAGCTTATTTTTTATATTCTATTTTCTGAATTGTGCAAAAGATAGCCAATATGTAATTTGTGCATAAATTATGTTTTGTCTGAAGATGTTTTGTATTCTGATATGATATGATGTGATTTCTGAAAACCTCTGGCAAAACATTCTGTTTCTATTTCTGTTCCATTCTGACCTTACCACGGGTGTAAAACTGTGGCCTCTGGTCGGGTTGGTACCAACTTTTTTGTTTCTGGTGCACCCACTTTGGAAACAAAGTGGTTTTCTGCGTGGTCTTTCCTATATGCACACTCGGGGCTCCGAGAATGAATAAAGGGAAGATTCACATTCTGTTTCTACTTGGTTAGCTACTGGGGTTTGCACAATCCTACCACAGGGGTTAAACATGGTCTCTGTTCTGATATGATAAGATAAGATGAATATGTTCAGTTATGCTCTGCCAAATGAAATTTTGCATAAGAATGTTTTCTTGAAGTTTCGCTCTTATATTTTTTGGTAATATGCTATGATTTTGCATTCTGAAAATAAGTATTCCGATTCTGCATTCTAAAAGAAAATATTTTGTTCAGCATTCTGAATTCTAATAAATGCTCATGTTTACACACTAGTATATGTTTTCTGCTTACTGAGTTGTTGATAACTAACCCATTATCTCTAAATATTTTTCAGATAATTTTGATGGTTCTGCTGGAGAACAAGAGTAGAAAGTTTTATTAAAATGTGATGATCGTAGTGGAATAAGTGTCTGGGTACAAGTGCTTATTTAATAGTAGTAGTTAGTAAATTGATTGATTTCTGTTATTTTGATTTAATAAGTTAAGGATATTTTCGAATCTTTAGAGAGTTTAATTTATGTTATTGAGAATTTTTTTGTTGTCCCTATGAAGGAACATAGATTTTTAGGTTGAGTACATGAATTAATATTTTATGGAGTTTTCTGGATTTTATAGTTATGTTATTGAAGTTGATATTAAATATTAAGAGCTAACTCTCCAGACCTTCGGGATCAGAGCGTTATAGAATGAGATGAGATGAGAAATCTACTGTGAATAATAGTGAAATAGTTTGTGAATAGTAATTAAATAGTTTGAGTTAGAATATCTTATGGAGTTTTGGAAAATAAGAGAAAAAAAGTCGAATAAAAATATTATAAAATTAAAATATTATTAGAATATAATTTTTTTATATTATATTTGTTTTGAGATTTGAAAATTTTGAATTATTTTTTATATTTTATTTGAAAGTTTGAAAATTTTGTAATGATTAGTTTGAAAATGTTTATATTAGCTAGAGTGATGTTTGAGAATGAGATAAGATGAGATGAGATGAAGAACATTACCAAACATCCTTGCAAATTTTGTGAGGTTCTATATTTTGAGTGATCATTGAGAGCTTTTTTCTAGTGTTTCGTTAAGCCACACCAAACCTCAAAACACATTTGAGAAAAAGCCAGCAAAGTCTTAGATCAAGAGGAAGCGGAAGCCTTATGGGAAAATTGTCCAGAGGCTAATCTAGAAGTTATTGCGGTAGGAGCAAGTGCGTCGCTTGTCTAATTATACAACTAAATTCTTCTAGTTGATTGATTTTCACTTAGTAAGTTTCCCCGGTTTTGCTTTGGAAGAGTACTTTTTAAAGAGATTAATTACCACTTCGTCACCAAATTTTTGTGTCTTATTTATTTTTTTGCTCACTTTATATTTTGGTGATTCTTAATTTAAATTGGATTCGCTTTATAAAACTTCCATTTAACTAGCATATCTTAACTAGAAAATACTTGATAAACTATATAATTTCTTGGTCAAGAACCATAATCATGCTATGACTGTCCAAAAAATAAAATATCATTTGTTTTTACAGATGAGATTTGTTGATATTAAAATTAAAAGTTGAATAAAATATTATTAGAATATATTTTTTTAGTATTATTTTTATTTTAAAATTTGAAAAAGTTAAATTATTTATTTTATTTTTTATAAAAATTTAAAAAAATTGTAATAATTAGATGTGATGATATGAGATGAGTTTAAAAGAATTATAAAATCAAACCTGAATTTCTGAATTAGAAAAAATAAGAGGTGGTTTTGGTGATCGTGTATATATATATATATATATATAGGGTACGTAAATCGAGAATAGTGGTCCAATGCATTGATAACAAGCAACATTAAACCCAAAGTTAAGGAAGTCTGATCGAGGAATAAGCTGGAGACCAAAAATACTTCAAACAGGCTTAATTTTGATGATGGTTCAAGGTTTAAAGCCCAAACGAAAAAGGTGTATGAGTGCATTTGGTACGTTTAGGTTCACGATTTTAACTCCATCAATCATCAATCAAAGAGATGCGATTTCTTCATTAACGAGGGCTCGAGTTTCCACTTATGTGAAATTCACCATTATGCCAATTTCCAAATTTCTGCTGAATTGAAGAAATTTTTTTTTTATTAACTATTATTTACCATCTCATATTTTATAAAAAAAAATTTCTATAGCTTATGAAAAATATCCTTACACTCTGAAAAGAACATTTAGACTCTTGGGCTTTGAGGTCATCTCTAAGGCCAAATCCATCCATAAATTTAAGAAGACTTATTCAAAGCTTAAAACTAGGAGTCCAACAGATCAGAGGGCTCGTAACCAAAATTACGGGATAAGATAACCCCGAAGAATTGGGGATGACGCCCACGACTGGACATAAATATCCTAAGTAAAATAACTCCTACAAAACAAGATATATCTTCTTCAGTTAATAAGGGATTATGAAAAATAAGCACACGGGACTGGTGACCAGAGTTAATTGTCATCATATCACATCCTTCTATAAATAACTCGGTAGAGGTAATAAACAATTACATCTTCATTTTATATACACTTATCCTTATATTGTTACTAACTTAAGAATTGGAGTTTACACAGGGCGACAAGCATCATCTCTTCATTGCTACAGAGTCATCCGTACGACTGGTGGTATGAAACACGTCCTCTATGGTGGTGTCGTCTATGGGATCGTTACAATTTCAACGTGATTTTTACATGCCAATCCTCACCCGATCACAAGTCAACCGAGAACCAGGACCGAGTATGACGGAGGCAGAAATGAGGTTAGCAGAAACGGAAGAAAGGCTGAAACAATTGATGGCGGTTGTTGAACAACTACAGAAAGAAAACAAAGAATTAAAACAATAGAGGGGCAATCCTCTAGCCCAGAATGGGCAACTTGAAGGAGATGCACACAGTGCAGGCGGGGTCAATAGTGAAGAGATAGAGAAGAAAAGAATGTATGATGAGCTACGGAAGTCTTGTGGATAAATATGAGGAGATGGCGAAGAGGATGGGTGGTTCCTCTTCCGTGGAGTAGCTCCTCACACGCACAAACCTTCCTTACAGCAAGGAAGTCATGGCGGTCTCTCCACTATCTAAATTCAAGGTACCACAGATCAGTCTATATGATGGATCCAAAGATCCTATTGATCACCTCGAGAATTTCAAAGCACACATAACTCTCCACAGCTTCCCAGAAAAGGTGGCTTGTTGCGCCTTCCCATTGACTCTAAAAGGAATAGCACGGTGGTGGTTTAGGACCTTTCGCCCCGGATCGATTGGCAGTTTTGACAAGTTAGCTAAACAATTTCTCACACAGTTTATGGCAAGAAGGAGGCACTGTTAACAATAAAACAGAAGGAAGGAGAGAATCTGAAAAACTACCTAACACACTTCAATAAAGGGAGGCTCACCACTGATAATCAGGATGAAAAAATCACCTTAGCCGCACTACTAGGAGGAATCTGGCCTCAAAGCCCCTTCATGGCTGAACTGGCCAAATGAACTCCATCCACATTAAGGAAATTCATGGACCGAGCATATGACTTTGTCAATGCGGAGGATACTCTACAGGCTTTGTTAGAACCACGAAAGCAGGAGACAAAAGCAGAGAATTAAAAGTAGAACAATTCTAAAGACAAAGACAAGAAAAGAATGGGTGAAGCCACCTTGATGACAGACGAGATCGATACACCAACCACCAAGATCATGGTGCCGACTTGTACATAACAACCACAATGTACAAGAAAATGGTTAAAACTTAAGAAGGGAATAATTCACGCCTGACAAAGGCCAACGCCATTGCACCTACCACCAAAGCTACTCCCATTGGACCGAAGATTGCATCACCCTAAAGAAGCAGATTGAAGAAATAATTGGAAGCGGGGAACTGAAAAGGATGCTAGCTGATTACATAAAGCCACAAAGGGAGGAAAATCGTGATAGACGAGGCAAAAGCCCTAAGCGCCAAAAACAAGAGGAGCAAAGAAGAAATAATTATCTGCGACCCAAGAAAGAGCAAGAACAGCCCCTAGGTGAAATCTGCACTATAGCAGGTGGATTTGCTGTTACAACACGAAGCCAACGAGCCCTTGCATGTAGTAAAGCTACATCCAGAATGCCCAGCCACCACCACAAGGGTTGGCTCCAAGATCCCGTCGGAGTATCAGGAAGCCTTGGAACAACTGTTGATCGAACATAGAGATGTATTTGCCTGGAGCCACCAAGAAATGCCTGGGATTGATAATTCAATCATAGAGCATAACCACCGCATTGATCCAGAAGCCAAGAAAGTACGACAGAATAGGAGGTCATTCAGCATTGAGAAATGCACGACCATAGTAGAGGAAATTGATTGACTTCTAGTGGCGGGCTTCATACGGGAAACACACTATCCAGAATGGCTCTCCAACGTGATACTAGTAAAAAAAGCCAATGGCAAATGGAGGATGTGCGTAGACTGCACTGACCTTAATAAAGCTTGCCCAAAGATAGTTTTCCACTACCTTGAATTGATGTCATCATGGACACTACGGCCGGACACCAATTTTTGAGTTTAATGGACGCCTACTCCGGGTATAATTAAATCAGGATGAACCAGATGGATCAGGAGAAGACGACGTTCATAACCGACAGAAGACTGCTAACGGGTAATGTCTTTCAGGCTAAACAATGCCGGAGCAACATATCAAAGGCTAGTCAACCGAATGTTCAAACACCAGATTGGAAAGACTATGGAGGTATACGTAGATGATCCACTAGTGAAAAGTAAAGAAGCTGCCCAGCTCCTAACGGATCTTAAAGAGTCTTTCGCGGTATTGTGAAAGTACAAAATGAAATTGAACCCGTACAAATGCACGTTCGGGATAAATTCGGGCAAAATCATGGGATTCATAGTCTCACAAAGGGGAATAGAAGCCAACACTGAGAAAATAGAAGCAATTTTGAAAATGGCGCCGCCCCAAACCATCAACGATACTCAGTGCCTAGTAGGGAAAGTAGCGGCTTTGAACAGGTTTGTATCACGATCCACGGATAAATGCCTCCCCTTTTTCTGAGTTCTAAAGAAGGTACATCCTTGGAACAAAGGGTGTGACCAATCCTTTCAAGAACTAAAAAAATATTTAGCTAGCCCACCCTTATTGAAGCAGCCTAATCAATGGGATATTTTATACGTGTACTTAGCAGTATCCCTCAAGCCGTATCAGCTGTCTTAGTAAAAGAAGAAGGAGGAACACAGGCGCCAATGTACCATACAAGCCGAGCCATATGAGGTGCCGAAGTTAGATATCCATGAATAGAAATGCTGGCATTCACACTAGTAGTAGCTGCCAGAAGACTACGACCATACTTTCAGGCCCACCCAATAAAGGTTCTAACGGAAAATCCTCTCGGAAGAGTGTTACAAAAACCGGACTCCTCTCAGCGTTTGGTCTCATGGTTTCGAGCTTAGTGAGTTTGAAATCAGCTATTCCCCCAAAAATGCCAAGGGCCAAGCCCCTGCAGATTTTGTGACCGAGCCAGCGGATTCCCCATAGAAGTCATAGCGCCACCACCAGGCCGACCCTGGACAGTTTTTTTCGTCGATGGGTCAGCATGCCGAGCAGGGGCGACATAGGGGTACATATCATCACAGAAGCAAGACAGGACTATCATTATATGGCAACACTCACCTTTAGTGTCACCAATAACGAGGCGGAGTACGAAGCCTTAATATTAGGATTATCCGCCACCAAGATGTTAGGCGCCAAGCAAGTAGAAGTTAAGGCAGATTCCCAAGTAGTGGTAAAATAGGTCACAGGGGCCTATGCCACCAAAGGAGAAAAGCTTAAAAAATACCTCGAGTAGGTACTACCACTACACGACCAATTTGAATACTTCTCTATAATGCAAATTCTGAGGGCGGACAAACTCTATGGTGGACAAATTAGCAAAGGCAGCTTCGGCTGGGGACGAGGCAAATTTACCATGGGAAATACAGAGGAGGCTAATCAATGTGCCAACCGTTGGAATCTCGATAGCATAGATAGGACCCAGAATGCAAGAATGGGCCATTGAAATAGAAAAATATCTAGAGACAGGGAAGCTCCCTGAAAGGGAGGAGGCGACAAGGAAGATTAAAAAGAAAACGACACGGTTTGTCAAAATCAACGGCGTCCTGTACAAGAAGGGTTTCACAACACCATTACTAAGACACCCAAAGAAGCACAATAAATACTCGCAAAAATACACGAGGGCGTCTGCGGCAACCATTTAGGTGGGAAAGCATTAGCAAGGAAAGCCCTAAGGACAGGGTACTATTGGCCCAACGCCCTTAGGGATGCCAAACAGTTTGCCAGGAGATGCGCCCAGTGCCAGGCGTACGCCCCAGTTCCGCACTGCCCACCAGAAAAATTATCATCTGTCACTTCCCCATGGCCCTTCGCCCAATGGGGAATCGACCTGGTGGGACCGTTCCCACCTAGAAAGGGCAAGGTTAAACACATGATAGTAGTAGTTGACTACTTTACGAAGTGGACATAAGCAGAAGCCCTAACTACCATAACGACTAAGGTCAAAACCAAATTTTTGTGGAATAACATCGTGTGCATGTTCAGGATCCCCAATGCCACAATCTCAGACAACGGGAAGCAGTTCGACTCCGAGCATTACAGGGCTTGGTGCTAGGAGCTTGGGATAAAAGTGAAATACTCGTCACCAGGCCACCCACAGGCAAACGGGTAAGCAGAATCAATAAACAAGTCCCTACTCAGAATTTTGAAGAAGAAAGTATGCAATCAAAAGGGCGAATGGGTAGAAGAGCTGGCAGGAATCTTATGGGCTTACATGACCTCGATAAAGACCTCAACAGGGGAGACACCTTTCACTTTGGCATACAGAAGCGAAGCAATCGCCCCCATAGAAGTTGGCTTACCAACACACCGAACCAAGCACTTTGATCAGGCGGAGAACGACCAAACTCTTGGAGAAAAACTAGACCTCTTTGAAGAAATAAGAGAGGAAGCAGAAGTCCAAAACATCCTCAGCAAGAGAAGAGCTTAGCAATATTTTAACAGACGGGTCAAACCAAAGTTGTTTAAGGTCAACGACTTGGTCCTAAGGAAAATAGGAGTCACCACCCAAGATGAAGGGAAGCTCGGTCCACAGTGGGAAGGGCCTTACATAGTAATTGCTACCAGCCACCCAGGATCATACTGACTCAAAGATAGCGAGAGAAGAAAGTTGCAACATCCATGAAACACTGAGCAACTAAAAAGGTTCTATCCTTAGAAAGTTTATCTCTTTATGATCTATATTTATTTCGGAGACAATATTTTTTTTGAGAACGTATACTTTAATCAAATATTATAAAAATGAAACGGGTGTAAAAGTCAGAAGACCACACGACCCGCTCCAAAGTTAGCCACCAAAAGGCCGGGTGACACACTTGCGGTGCAAACGAATGGGCGTGGAGGTCAGAAAGACCACACGACCCTCTCCAAAGATCGACATCGAATGGTGGAGGTCAGAAAACCACACGACCCTCTCCAAAGTTCGCAAATGAATGGGCGTGGAGGTCATAAAGACCACACGACCCTTTCCAAAGATCGCCATCGAACGAGCATGAAAGTCGGAAGACAACATGACCCTATCTAAAGACAGCCACCAAAAGTTGAGTGACACACTCGCGGTGCAAACGAACAGGCATGGAGGTCAGAAAAACCACACGACCTTCTTCAAAGTTAGCCAACAAAAGCCGAGTAACACATTCGAGGTGCAAACGAACGGGTGTGGAGGTAAGAAAGACCACACGACCCTCTCCAAAGTTAGCCACCAAAAGCTGAGCAACACTTACGGTGCAAACGGGCATGAAGGTCAGAAAGACCACACGACCCTCTCCAAAGATCTCCATTTAATAGGTGTGGAGGTCGGAAGACCACATGACCCTCTCCAAAGTTAGCCACCAAAAGCCAAGGGACACACTTATGGTGCAAACGAATGGGCGTGGAGGTCAGAAAAACAACACGACCCACTCCAAAGTTCACCAACGAATGGGCGTAGAGGTCAGAAAAACCACACGACCCTTTCCAAAGTTAGCCATTAAAAGGCAAGGGCAAGCACAAAGGGTGAAAAGGCTTCAATAAACACACTCCTAGTGCAATTCACAAAGGCATGGAGGTCAGGAGACCCCATGACTCAAAATTTCACAAGACAACCATCCACTAAACCCAAGTACAAGGGTAAGCCCGTGGACGTGAAGGACTAAAACAGTGAATAATGCCGCGAAAAAAGAAGAACAAAAATGTGAAAAGGAGCAAAGCAATATAGATCAACAACCAAGATTTTTTAAAGAAGTGCAGGATTTACAAAAACCCAAA
Source organism: Juglans microcarpa x Juglans regia (assembly GCF_004785595.1). NCBI lineage: Eukaryota > Viridiplantae > Streptophyta > Magnoliopsida > Fagales > Juglandaceae > Juglans > Juglans microcarpa x Juglans regia. Next base: position 7,877,501 of record NC_054595.1, read on the forward strand.
AATAGGGGCCCAACAATCAATACACATTAAGGTAAATTTTTCACTCCTGAGACAGGGGACGTGGAAAGGTGTCTAGCATCACGTCCCGGCCCATTGAATCTGCATATTGATAGGTAGCTACATCAGGCTTGAAGTCTTCCAAATTTAGACTCCTCAGGTTGGTCTAAGGGTTGGCCAATAGGTGCATCTTCAGGTGCACTAACCCCGCACCATATCTGTATCCAAAAGCCCTATCTCAAACAGCTCTGGCGGCAGCTAGCTGAGGGTGCTGTCAAACAATTTCATTGTTCGTGGCAATTAGTTGAGGCTCCAACCTTCCCCGCACTCTCGAAGCTCGTTCACATCTTTAGCCAACTTGGCCACAGTGCCAATCGTTCGATCTTGACGAGCATCAATCTCTACGCGATCCTTTTTATATTTGTCAAGCTCTGTGATCTTGGTGTCCTTTTCTCATGGCGCTCCTTCCAGAACATCTCATTCCTCTGAGCCAGCTCCTTAGTCACCTTTTCATACCTCTCTTCAGAAGAAGCCAAAGTAGCAGCTGCCTCTTTGTACTTTCTTTCAGTGTCCAACCGGGATCGCCCGAAAGAGTCTAAAGCCCCCTTAAGGTGTAGTACCACCACCCTTGTGGCAGCTCTCTCCATCTCCGCCACATGCAAGGCAAAGCTATCGCAGGCATGAAGGCTCTCGACACGAAGGAGCTCGGAGTGAAATCTGGATGACTCCTTACAAAGAGAGTTGAGGTCAGGCTCTAAGGACTGAACATAACCATCAGAATGTTCCAGACAACCTTGCTGGAAGTCCTTCTTAGCCTTAAGGCGGTCGTTCTCTTGCTTAGCAAAGAAAGAGAACTTCCACCTCTCACTAACCTCCTCCTCCAAAGAAGCTTTCTCCTCCACGATCCAGGACACCAAGGTTTTTACATTCTGCACAAGCACAAAAAGCTAAGCTAAAGTCCCATACTAGCACTAAAAAACACCTACATACAAACATGAATAAAATCAAAGAAAGAACCTTATTGAAGCTAACATTTTCCTCAGGCGCTTGGTTATTTCCACGACTACCTCTAACGGAAGCGCAGAAGCACGAGGGCCATCATCCTCCACCCAATTGGTGTCCCCCATTACATTGGCCTCAGCCCACCCTGACCGCCCTAAGCTAAGGTCTAGGGCCATGACAACTTCAGGAGTGGGCGCGTACAAGACATCTTCAATACGGGTGCTAACTTGTTCCCTCACTGATTCATCTTGGCAGACTCCGAGTCGCCCACTAACCTGATCTTCACACTGTGCGCCTACTTCAGCCCCCACCTGATCCTCAAGGGCACTACCGCCCTCATGAAGGGTAACTTCCCCGCCAAATGACAACGGAGTCGGCAAAGGGATGGACACCCTATTCTGATCTGTGGGCGGAGTCTCGCCGCCTAAAATATTTGTAGGAAGGGAATGCAGAGAAGAGTCTAGCCGCCCTCGAGGGGCAATGTTGCGGCCATCAGCTTCAGTTGCAGTGTCACAAACTACAAAGGCAGGAACATCAAGCACACCTTCCCCGGATCTCCCAAAGTAAAGGTGGCGTATATGTCGTTCAAATCACTCCTACCACCACACGTAGGGTCCATAGCAGAGACCATGGAGAATTCAAAGGAGGCGTTCACAGAATCATCCCCCGAAAGGGGTCCAACATCATAGGCCACCAGGAGGTCCTCGAGGGCCTGCTTCATCAAAGTGCCTAGATTGTCAAGACCTGGGCTCACTGACGGGGAGGCTTTAATAGGGGATGTCGCCAAAATATCTACCCCCGAAACAGTCACATCCACGTCCACCCCCTGTGACAATTTCCCAGGAGAACCAGAAGCACTAATAGGTGTCGTGCCCTCGCGATGAGGGCGCTTCATTTTTGGCCCCCCAACCTGGGAAGCACTTCGTTTCGTCGGAAAGGGAACCGGTTTGAGTTTTTCCCCATGACACGGGCGTGACTGGGCACCGACAAAAATATGTCCATACTTGAGGCAGAAAGAAGGTCTTCTAACCACAGACCATCGTGGTCATGGTCCTTCGCCCATTCACGAACAAGGTTCACATGATTTTGTTGACTGTCATAAAACTCCAATAACAGGTGTTTATCATCAGGGACACGCCCCTAGTTGGCAGAAATGGGGTAATCCCTAATGTACCACCCCGTATTTTAGTGTATTTTTATTGAAGGATTATTTTTATTAATTCAAAAATTCATTCTCTTGTTTTAAAATTATCGGATATTTTAAATGGTTTATTTTATGATCTTTAAATTGTGAAAATTAATTTGTTATATTTTCTTAATATTTATTATTGTGTTGCATTTAAATTGTTCTTTATTTTAAATTAATTGATTGTTGGATTTAATTATTTTATCTTCATTCTATCATTACGTTTAAATTATTTTATTTAACTTACTTTTTTGAAATTATTTTCGTTGGATCATTTTTGTGACCCAAGATGTGAGGATTGGATTTTATTTCTTTCCCTTCATTTTTCTTTTCCCCCTTTTTTCTTTTCTTTTTCTTTTCTTTTCTTTCTCTCCATTTCTTTTTCTTCTTTCTCTCTCCCCGCGCACGCGCGACCTGCTCTCTTCTCTCCCCCGTCCGTTTTCTCCTCCACCCACAGCGCCGCCGTGCGCCACTCGTGTCCTTCACCGCCCCTGCCGTTCGCTTCCCCATTGGCCGGCGACCCCACCTCCCAAATTCCAGCTCCTCTCATTCTGTCGTTCTCCTCCACGCACGACGCAAAGCCGCAGCATTCCTTATGCCGTTGCGCCACCGTCGTGCCACCTCCGGCCACCTTTTCTTCACCACATCATCCTCGACCTCCTAGCAACCCAAAGCACCCATCCTTAGCCCCGATCCATCACCGGTGAAGTACATTCAACTCCATTTCCGTTTTGGACATTTTTGGCCCAAAACCGCCTCCTACGCCGCCACCCACGACAAACCACCACCACCACTAGCTTCACTGACATCCCTAAGCCCTACCCTATCAATTTTGGGTCTTGGTTTGTCCCCATTCAAAAGTAGGTTTTTGAGACCCACGGCCACAGTGTATTTTACACTGTTACGTTGTTGTGTCGTCACCTTTTGCACCTCCGTGATCCTTCAGAAATCACTATATAGCGCTGTAAGTATTTTTTCAAAGAGTTTTCGTGATTTAAATGTATTTTTGTACTAACCCATTTTATTTGTGAACTGGTTGGTTATGCCGGACTGAGTCCGAGGAGTTTAGGGGTCGGATGGATTGTGGATGGAGTTGTTGAGTGTTTGGTTTGCATTGTTGGTTGTTGTTATGGTGTTGTTCATGTACATGGCATATTGCACGCATGATCATGTTTGTAAATGAAACTGGGTTTTCGTATACATACATTCATGTTCATGTATTTATTGAAAACTAGGTTTTTATGTGTTTATTTGAAAATTGAATTTTCATGTGAAATGATTCTGAGTGTGTTTGAAACGACTGGATTGACTGGTTTGAGAAAAAGGAAAAGAGACTGTAGGGATGATGGTAAGCAAGAATAGTGGTTGTGTCCCACCTGTGATTCCCGCCTATGATGCACTCGATGGGGATGGTGGTATAGTCCCGCCTGTGATTCTCGTCTACAGTGCTCTGATAAGTATTCATTGTGTGGAAAGGAACTGTAGGGATAGTAGTAAGCAGGGATGGTGGTAGAGTCTCGCTTACAGTGCACGCGATAGGGATGGTGGTTGTGTCCCGCCTGTGATTCCCGCCTATGGTGCACGCGGTAGGGATGGTGGTAAGTAGGGATGGTGGTATAGTCCCGCCTGCGATTCCCGCCTACAGTGTCCGATAAATGGTTGATTTTTGTGTGAATCATTTTCTGAGAAAATGACGGATTATATTTTTGGGCCAAATTGGAATTTTAGCATGTGTTGGAAAATAATCATTTTCAGGGAAAATGAGGTTTTGGGATCTGTTTGTTGGTTGCATTAATGCGTTTTTATCCCGAGAGTTATTTTGATTATTACTTACCTGTGGTACCATTTTATAGTATCGCAACTTTTGATGCAGATGTGGATGACGAGCCTTAAGCTTGGCTCCGTTGGAGGAGTGATTTGGGATTGCTCTCGTGTGTCGAGACTCATTTAATAGTTGTTTATGTATATGTCTTTGTAATATATTTTGGGATGACTGTATAACTTTTAAAGGTAATTTATTTTGAATATTTGTATTTAAATTTCTGGTACTTAGATGACTTATTTATATTATCCGCTGCGATTTTTATTGTGCACTTTTGCATGTTGCACACACTGGAGCACATTTCGTTGGGATGCGTGACCCGTGTTATCATCATCTTGACGTCACGATTCCCGTATTTTTGTACGTGGGAGTCGGGGCATCACACCTAATGAGTATCTCATCGGCGGGATACTCCCAACCACTGCCAGAAATCAAGAAAAACTTAGTAGTCCACTGTTTGGCTTTGAAATAATGCCCTTCAAAGACTGCCAGGCGTTGCCCATGCACACGGAAGCTGCAAATGTTCCTCGACAGGGACACCACCCTGTAAAAAGAAAGGAATTCCTTCGTCGTAAGGTCAAGGTACCTCTCCCCAAGAGGCTCCAAAACATGGGAGAAGACAACACATGCACACATGCGCACGCACCATGCTTTACTGTGAAGCTGGGCAAGAGCAAGCTTTAAGAAATGGAGAACATCATGCACTAGGCAGATGAAAGGGAGACGAAGGTCGTGGGCAAAGGCACAAACTATTACGGCTACGTCCCCTCCATAGCCCTCCTCATCGACACACCCCTTTCTAGAACATTCATGTCTACCAACTCGGGAATGCTGAAGGACTCCCTCAGGTCGATGTGGTCTTCCACATCTAGAACCGAGAGCCATGAATACCCATCAAAGGAAGTGGGTTGACGGGTGAAAGAAGATTTGGGTATTTGTTTGGGGATTTCTTGGCAGGGCTATGACTAGCCGTTGAAAATATCTTGAAGAAAGGAGACACGAGGAAAGCAGAGAGGAGTATGAAGGAATCCAAAGAGAAAAGAAGAACGAAGAAACAAGACAGAAGCATAGGGAAATATGAAGAAAAATGAGGAAGATGAAAGAGCAAAGAAGAGTAAAGAAAATGGCTACGGGAGTTAAATGGCGTGTGAAGCACATCCGAGAAAGGTAATCATGAGGGTTCTTGGGAATCTGAAGGGCTGGTTGCGCTGACAATTGCACTTCTTTTTAAAACCTATTAAATGAGTGGGAACAATTATGGCTGACACAAGTCACGTCTTTCCTAAAAAAGAAAAGGGTGGAAGCTGGTGCACGTCACCTAGCATGGGCTATAGCCAGAAGAAGGAAAAGAATGAATAAATGGTTACATACTAGCGGGATAAGTAATAAAAAAAATGATTGTTTAATTTCCCATGTGCCAACACAAAGGAAATTAGCGAGGTAACTGAAGGAGACATTTAGACCCATGGGCTTCGAGCCCATCTCTAAGGCTAAGCCCATCCATAAGTTCAAGAAGACTTATTGAAAGCTTAAAGTTAGGAGCCCCACAGATCAGAGGGCTCATAACCACAATCATGGGATAAGATAACCCCGACGAACTAGGGATGAGACCCATGACTGGACATAAATATTCTAAGTAAGATAACTCCTACAAAACATGAGATATCTTCTCCAGTTAATAAGGGATCACGAAGGATAAGCACACAGGACTAGCTAGTGACCAGAGTTAATCATCATCACACCACATCCTTCTATAAATAACTCAGCAGAGGTAACAAATAGTTTCATCTTCATTTTATATACACTTATCCTTATATTGTTACTAACTTAAGCATTAGAGTTTACACAAGGCGACAAGTGCCATCTCTTCATTGCTGCAGAGTCATCCGTATGATTGGTGGTGTGAAACATGTCATTTACACACTCTATGAAAAAGTTATAGATGTGGATAATAATTGATGCATAACATTGCATTCAAGTTTAACTCATAAGGTTTATATTGAAAGAATAGTTTTTTCCAACTTTAATATCTTCATTCTAGGTTTTATTAGGGGTGTCAAATCGTGTTAACGGGTAGTGTTCGTGTCGTGTCAAGGTATGTACATTACACTTAATGGGTCAACACAAACACGACCCGTTAAGGATTTCGTGTCAAAATTCTCCCGAACACGACACGGTAAGATAATGGGTTGACACGATACGACCCGTTATGACCCGTTAATGAATAAGAAATAAATTGACACAACAAGACACGACCCGTTTGACATGATTGATTTTATATAAATATTTAAATATAAACAATATCTATAAAAAAGAAAAAAACTAACTACAAGTCTAAAATTACAATCCAAACAAATATGATTCACACAATTTGTAATAATATTCATTATTAAAATTACATTCCAAATATAATACAAAACATACAATGTAAATATATTAATGTTACAATCCCAAATATAATAAAAAATTAAAAACACATATCTAAATAAATTTAAAACTTGAAGAAGGAAGTGGAGTGTCCTCCTTGCCCTTTAGGCCTAAGGGTATAAACGTAAATTTAATTTTCTTAACGGGTCATAACGGGTTGACCTGTTAGTGACCCGTTAAGCAATCGTATCTTAACGGGTCAACCCGTTTTGACCCAAACCCGTTAAGGTTAAACCCTAACTCGCTTTTATCGTGTTGTGTTCGTATTGGTTTAACGGGTCGTGTCACATATTACCACCCCTACGTTTTATCATTCACGTCATAATTGTTGATCATGTGGTATATTCGAAATGGTTTTATAAATCAACTACTTAAATAAAATTATTTAAAATGTGACACATCAACTCCATATGTGACTATAAATGATAAAATTAAAAATGAAGAACAATATTTCTCTTCATTTTTATGTAGCTATAAGTTGTCTTCTGATCAATATCCTGTATTTGAAGCCGAGAAGGTGGATACACGCGGCGTCTTATCTATCCACCGTAGGAAGCTTAATTATATTCGCTATAATGTGTAGTACTACTATATGAAACAAAAAATGGAGTTGGTTGGTTATGTACATAAACGTTAATTTCATGTGCCTTATTGCCTCCTGATTTTCTTCTTTGTTATTATTATCAATCAGTTTTCTTATTATACGTGCATTACAAGTTCCAACAACCATTTATTTCCTTGTTCGTGTCTATTTTTGTTGAAGCTTAAAATTTAAATCATATTATGCCCAAGCTTACATTAACCAAATCCACTTAATTGCGCGCTTGAGTCGATTCTCATACATATATGCAATATCTTAAGGCCTAAGCTGTTGAAATCGTCAAGAAGTTTATTCAGCTGTATTTGTCTATTCTAGTAGGTAGGTGCATGGTTTTGCTAAGCCCTTTACGTAAGAATTTTACCTAATTTCTGACCCAAAAAAGCCTGCCTTTGGATGTTGGAGTAGCTTTCAAGGAAAACATGATAGCGAACTACTGCTTCAGATTAAGCCACCCAGGCTTTCTTTCGTGTTTAGTTTCTTCTCTTTTTGCATGAAATGGCAGCCCGTGCCAGGGATTGTAATGCAAGCAAAGAACAAGATAAATAGACTCTGAACGGTAAGGGATGGTGGAATGTTAGGATCGTATCCATCATCATCATCATTTCTTAATCACAGATGCTGCTGCATGCTGCTGATGATGATGATGGAATATCTGCTGCAACAAACTAGCATGCAATGCAGCAACAGAATTCCTGATATGGCCGTTGAAAATGGCTCTCATAGATGTAGAGCCTCGTCATTTTACAATCCATGCATGCAGGTTTCAACCTCATAATGATGCATGGCTTCTGGATTTCCATCAAAATTTTGACTGGCCAGCATATGGTTAGGCGGTTTGATAGCAAAATTGGCAATTGCCATTCCAACCATTAAGCATTAATGTCGTCCCACAGACAAAATACAAGTCATCTTTAACTCCTCTCCGCCACAAACCAAAAAGAAATGCATACACTGATACACGAGAAGCAAAAGCTATACTTCAACTTCCTTGCAAAAATTTTACTAACTTTGCCAATGTTGACTAGTATAGGAGGCATAGCAATAGATACCCATATAGTGTATAGACAGATCAAGGTCTCCCCAAGTTCTTCCTCGACTTAAGTGAGCGAGAGAAACATACATAATTAGGTCCTGCATCAGTTATTACTTGTTTAATGATGCTCCAAATTATATTTATATGGACAACGGTAAATGTTTTATAATTCACTTCATGTATAGTTCTCTCTCCCATTTAAGATCAGAACAGCTAGCTGGATCTTTTCCCAGTCTTGAACTGTTTAAAATCTTTTACAACCATCGTTTATTTTCACAAATCCTCTCAACCCATCTCATAAAATAAAATAATTACACATTTTTCAAATTTTCGCATAAAATAAAATAAATAATTCAATTTTTTTAAATCCTATAATAAAAATTATATTAAAAAATTATATTCTAATAATATTTTATTCAATTTTTAACTTTAATCTTAATTAATCTCATCTCATCTGTGAAAACAAAAGAAATTTTAGAGTAAAAAAAGACACAACCCTTCTTATAATCATGTTGTAAAATAGAGGTATTAATTAGGGTAATATAGGACACATATGATATGACTTATCTCTCTCCAAGAATTTTATTAATCGTTGTGGTTGTAATCCGCGTAGTTGTTTTGTTGTGTTATCGTAGCTCCATTTACAAACATCTTGCTTTGAAAATAAAAAACAGGAAGAGAATTAGTCCAAGAACATGATCCAGACTGCAGACAAGCAAAGAAAAAAAGTGTTGAATTGGTACTCGTGATAAAGATGTAAAATATGTAGTGAATAGTCGGCATGCCTTCGTTTTCTTTGCTTTTTCTGGTGCATAAGATAATCATTGGCCTTAGTTAATTTTTTAAGTTCGACCACGTACGTACTCTGCCACTAAGTCAAAGATTCTGTATGAAGGACAAGGACTGGAATCCAACAATGAAAATGACTGTCCAATTTATATATCAAGACTGCACAAACCAAAATACATGTAAATTAACATAAAAACTTGAGATGATGATTTGGTTTTTTCATATAATTTGTCTATACTACGTACGTTCTAATAATATTTTATTTAACTCATTGAAACCATCTGAGAGTAAAACACTCTGTCAGATCAACATCATGCGGTGGTATAGCAACCATAGATATATATAGCTGTATTGTGTGACAATATTCCATTGGTAAATTTATGTGTCACAACATCCGCATACTATGCTTAATTATTTTGTTGGGTCTAATATAAAAAATGTCAATTGAACATTCATTATATAAATAAATAGTTCAAAAATATTAAAATTTTATATATTTTATTGTAGAACGAAAAATATCATATATTTTCTCATTTATTTTTAGAGTCACAACTCTTGCTAAGTTTGCGCATTTTAAACTTGTATCTATTATTTCCTTTTAAGTTTCGTTTGATTACACAGATGAGATGATATGAATGCATAATAAAATATTATTAGAATATAATTTTTTAATTTTTTTTAACAGCTTTCAATGGGTCATGTCAATTTTGATAGTTTAGGGTGGAAGTGTATTATTTCTAATTTCATTTCTTATATATTTTAGTTGCATAATATGTTTATAGGACAAGTAGTATTACCAATTCTTTTCATTAGAAGAAACTTCAATCTGAAACTTGAGGTTTGAAAATGCCAATAACAAGCTGATATTAGTTAGTCCAGAGTAAAAGGTAACCATGTTGTTTGAAAATAAAAAAGAACAGTGGGGCATACTCTGCATTGCTACCATAATTCCAAATTCCATTCTCCTGCCAACAAGTTTTGCCCTCCGCATCAAGCAATCTCTGAAATTTCTTTTCTTACAATCTTCTGGTGAAAAGTTCTCGCTCTTAAAGTTGTTGAGGATAAGAGGAATGAAAATACTTCAAATGATATTTTGAAAGTACGTCATTTGACTATTTTATTCTTAAGCTGTTGTGTAGAATAAAATAGTCAAATGACGTATTTTATTGCGTGCTCTACGTACCCATTTTGGAATATAATTTTTTTAATAAAGTTGGACATTTATGCGAACATTTTTAGCATTCTGGACAGTTTTATCCTTTAGCATCCAAGGGATATCTATGACTTGGGCGCAAGCTTCCAGTCTGAAATATTAAAGTTCTCGTTGTGAATGGCCATGATGACTTCAAGAGAGTCGCCTTCAATGATTAGATTATGATCTTTGCCTAATTTTGCTAATTCCTTCACTACCATGAGTGCTGCTTTAGCTTCTCCAACATTAGTCTGGAGCAGCTTCGAATGGTCACTAAGGATTGAACTTTACATGATTTCGTGGGGTAAGGGGTGATGATTTTTTCACTTTGTTAGGGGGGACATGATTGCCATGTTTCCTTATTGTATCTGTAAGTGTTTTTCTTTTGAGTTCACCCAAGCCAATGCATCTGCTGCCACTTGATTATGGGCTGTCTTGCTCCTTAGCTACCACGTTATATCAATTGCGATAGATGAAAGAGAGTTTCATCAAATTGGATATTTAGTATATAGTAAAGGAATTTTATATTTAGTATTATAGGAAAGGAAAGGATAAAGATCATCCGCCTAATCCATGTCCCAATATGATGTATGCAAACTATTGTGTATTGAGAGATTAGTTGTAACGCTCTAATAGAAGGTCAAAATCACATAACCTATACTTCAAAATGACTAGTTAATAATATAGTTAGAACTTTATTGAAATCTTATAAAGATGTGTCACATTCAATATGAGATCTTATTCACCACCTACCCTTATCCTTATCAAATGAATTTTTTAAAAAGAATGCCAAGAGTATGCATACTCTCTTAATTTTCAACGGTGACGCTACAATCTTCTCAGTTGCTTGGTGGTCTCGACTCTCCTCCACTCTAGAGTTTGGGCTTTATTCCATACGTCTCCCATCATTGCACTCACATGCTAGACGTGCTCCACCTCTATACTCCTCCTCAATCGCTGATCTTACTTTTCTCATCAACACACTTCATTTTCATCGGTGCAATTATACACATCTACCACTTTTCCTAAAACGTGAAATTTACGTACTCTACTGTAAATAGAAGAAACTTTTAATTTATCTATCCCCCATTTTATAATCATCCTCTTAATATTTCATAACATGATATCAAATAATCAACTTACCAATTATGCATAATAAATAATTTTTAATAATATAATATCACATAATTATAAAAAAAAAAACAATAAAAAAATGGTTATTCAAATTACTCGTCAAAGAAGAAAATACAAAGATAATATTTAAAAATTATTCTATTCAGCAATCTTACGCCCTGAACAGAATAACTTTTTTAGAATTTTTTAACATTTAATATTGAGGAGTACTGTCACCGCGCAAGCAAAGTCAAATGCTTACGCAGCCTCCATGCATAGGAGGCCTATCAGCCTCATAATTCTGCATATAGAAGACCAACAACCTGATTTTTTGCATTCCAATCTCTCTTGTGCAAATTATTAGTTACACTGTGTTCATTACTACATGAAAGGCATCGAGCTGGATAATGTATGTATTTTCACAACAGGTCCTACCATCTCAAATTTAAGTATCACAATAAGAAAATTACTTATTTGTGATCAGTAAATTCTAACGAAATAATTATTTGTAATTAAAATTGGTTATAAAAAATCTTTTGACTGTAATAAATTAATCACAAAAATCTATCTTTTTTGTAATGTATTTTGATATAGATGTTCTGAAATAGAGTCGAGATCGCACCAAAACAAATGGCCCACTTTTGGATAAGGGAAGGATTTATTCAGCAAAAGAATTGTTCAAAAATGGAGATAAGTTAGGGTAAATATATGGAGGGGAAAAAATGGTGGGATTCTACCGGTTTTGCCAACGGGCAGGTGGGGTCTCATTACTGACTAGATCATGTGGCACAGGGATAAATTGGGAAGATAAATTTATAAGGTTCTTTTGGTTATATTTTGAAAAATGGGTTTTGCTTTCAATCACTCATTATTTATTACTACACTTCACACACTTGATAACTTTTTTTTTTTTTTCATAAGACGTGAAGTGTGTATAATAAATAGTAACTGATGAACAAAAATATATTTATAAACTCACTTATTATTTAGTGCGGTTTTTCTAATATTTCATAAACAAAAGTATATATATATAGATATATATTTTAAAAAAGCGGAAGGTCACATGTCTAATAGTGACTCCTTTTAATATTTATTAATAAAATCCGCACTTGTGATAGAGGAATACTGTGAAAACAAAAGTATATTTGTAAACTCACTTATTAACGTAATAATAGTACGTGAAAATTTGCTACATCAATTAGCATGAAAAAGTTTTTAGGTGTATTTATTATTATTTTGGATTCTATAATATATATAATATGCTTTATACATAAACTTAATAAATAATAACTCTCCCAAACGAAATTAGGTGTAGGCTGCATTTAGATGTTGAGTTAAATTGAGATGAATTAAATTTTTTATGAATAATAGTGAGTTAAGATGATGTAGTAAATTTTGTAGGAATCACTTAAAATGAGTTTAGATGTTAAAATAAATTTAAATATATTTATAAAAATTTAAAAAAAATTATAAATCATACATGTAAAAATATGTTGAATTAAAAAAAATTACGAATCTCGCACGTATTAAACCTAACTTAAAATTAAACTGCATTAAATTGATTTCAGTTCAAAAAGGCGGCAATCAGTCTTTTCTAAACTCTCATCTTAAATTTTTATCCACAAAGTAATAGATCGAGTTGACGATGGGTCTGAGTTTGGTTTGGTTTCCCAGAATCCCAAGAGGTCACCTACAGCTGTTTGAGGGATAATTTGGTCATTTCATCATAAGAAACCATGTGCAGTAGAGTGTTGTATTATTTTCAAAGCTAATAGTTGATTTTGACAGGAGGTATCTAAAGAATGTCGTAATAAATTCTTCGATTTGGAATATTAGTTGAGCCTTTTTTTTTTTTTTTTCCTTTTCTAAAAGAAAATTTACTTAGAACATTTGCGATTATGTACCTACATATATATCTACATATTTATATAATATGATCTTAAATTAAACTATATTAGATTATATATATCTAAAAATTTGCATAACTTTAAATAATATTTTTACAAATTTAAAGATACATTGTTTACTCTTCAAAATTTATTTTATTACTTTTTCTCTCTCCTCCCCTCTCTCTCTACCAAAGGATAGAATTTTAGGAAAAAAAATTATAGTAGATGCTAAATGATTGAATTTGCAGCGGTGCTAATTAAAAAATAAAAAAATAATTTTAGAAAAAAAATAAATAATTATATAATAATAATAATAATAATTATTATTATAATAAAATAATTTTTTATTATTATTTGACTTAAAAATGCATAATCTAATATGAGAGTTTTTCTTGATATGCAAAATCAATCTCTAAAAGATATAATTTTGTATATGTATATAGAGATACCAATGCCAGTGCTCTTAGAGCGTAATAAGAGTGAATGTCTACCTTGGTTATCAAGATGAGAAAGACTATCTCCTATATTCATTACAACTTTTTAAAATTTTAATACAAAATATAATAAACAATTTAACAAATCTCAAAACAAATATAATATTAAAAAATTATATTATAATAATATTTTATTTAATTTTTAACTTTAAGAAATACTTTAGATACAAAGAGATTACACAAAAGTAAACTTACAAACTGATATGACTTGATACGGTATGTCAAATTGTAAAATTATTTTTATTGTGAAATAAATTTAATGGATCCTATGAAGTTATATCAGTTTGTGAGTTTACTTTTATATAATTTATTTGTATATGTAGTAGTTCTCTTCAACTTTTATTTAATCTTATCTCATCCCATCTATTAACCAAACCTTTTTAAAAAGTATCTAATTGAAATTTTTATTGAGAAGCTTTTACAATTAACGTTATATTTTTTTAAAAATCACTATAATTAACGTTAAGTGCATATTTACTATACAGTAAACAACATTTTAATAATAAAATTTACAATTAAAAGCTCTCCTATAAAAAAATATTATTTCATATCCCAATCCCAAACGTACACTTAAAAAGAAAGACGGCAAAGTGAAGTTGTTGGTTTAAACTTTTTGGTCAAACAAAAAGTAAATAAATTATTTCGATTATTTTTCATTATTGAACAATATTGACCCCTTTTTTTTTTTCTATATTTGTGTTGTAATCAATAATTATTATAAAATTTAGGGTTTGTAAAACTTGTTTGGAAATAAATTTCATCTCAAAATTCTCATATCATCTCATTTTATTTTATCTCATCTCCTTTTCAAACAGAATTCAAATACAAAATTTTTAAATTAATCATTACAAATTTTCTAAACTTTTAAACAAAAAATAAAAAATAATTTAAAATTTTCAAATTCTTAAATAAAAATAATATTATAAAACTATATTATAATAATATGCGAATTTTATAATATTTTTTATTCAATATTTTCTCTCTCATTTTCTAAAATTTAAAAATACTTAATTTAAATTATCTTATTATTATTTACAAATTATCTTATTATTATCTATAAAATTTTCAAATCAGTAGTATTTATTGTGCATGACAGATCTTTCCCCTTTTATAATCAGTCTAGGGAATGCTCCAAAAAAAGTGGTCCAAACGTACATCTTTCTCTCCACCGATCTGTGTACGAGAGGGAAACTATAAGGATTCCTAAAGACAACATCCAAATAACTGCCGAAACATAACACTCGTTGAGCTCATGACATGTCTTTGTATTCTTCTTCGTCACCAAGGCCACACAGCTACTGTATCTGGAGCAGCTGACCCATCCAACATGACACTTTGCATCAATACCACGTAAACACGAATTTAGAAAGAACACAAACAAAAAGAAAAACAGAAAAGGCAAATGTCTGTGTCAACCACACCACCATACCCTCTCAAATCATTCATTCACCTTTGCATTTCCAAGCAACCTCTTGGCCTCCTCGTCCTCTTCCCTCCACCTCTCTGCCCATCTCCATCTTCACCACCAACACAACTTTCACCTTTTTCGCTCGAATATATTAATCCCATCTTAGCCTTTTGGGAATTATTCTTCCTCTCCCTTCTCTGTGCTACACGCTCTCTTTTGATCTCTTTAGATTGTTTTAGACTCTCATTTGTTAATTGGTTTTTTACTTAAAAAAGAGCAATGTCTCGGCTATTTCGATCCAAGTCTTGCGGACTTGTGGGACTCACCCAGTTCAACCCCGCCTCTCCGGGTCCATTTTTCTGCAACGGGGAAGAGCGAGACGAGAACGAGGACGAGGAAGAGGAAGAGGAAGAACTTGAGGAGGAGGAGGAGGAGGAGGAGGAGGAGGAGGATGGTGACGGTATCCTGCTCGAACCCATTTCGACCAGCCCGCACATGGGTCCGGGGACAAGAACTGCTGCCGACAATTGTCAAGGCCGGTCACATTGTCACGGCGCGCAGTTCCCGATTCTGGATATTCTGGTTGCGGTGCTGAGGAAGTCGCTGGTGACATGCAGTGTGGAGAGGGACGATGTTTCTTCACTGGATATTAGCTGGCCCACAGAAGTGAGACATGTTTCGCATGTGACTTTTGATAGGTTTAATGGTTTTCTGGGATTGCCCACTGAGCTTGAGCCCGAGGTTCCAAGGAAGGTGCCTAGCGCCAGGTGAGGGTTCTTAATCGTTTTCATTTTCAATACGTATGTATTGGAGGCATATTTCATTATCTATGACTGGGAGATAATTAATGGTGGATATGGATGTGTGAGCTATGATGTGGTTTTTCTTTGGTTTTAATTTATTTAATATGTAATTCTGTTTGGTTTTTCACACCCATAATGAACAAGATTCCTTAATTTATTGCAAAATTCAATTATTTATTTTTCATTGAGAGTGAAAAAGTACAGAATTTGTTCGTGCTTTTGGATGAAGTAACAGTGAATTTGCAATAATTAGTTTGTGAGATTTTCTTATAGGTGGTTGTGATCCCCTTGTGAATTTTAGGTTGCAGAAATGGGGGCTGTGTGCTCGTAGAGTTTTGGTTTGTTGCCGTACGGTTTTGGAGGAATAAGATGGGTACAAGATGTAGAGCTGGAGCTTTTTTTCTTTTTCTGTTGTTTTTTGCGGGAGGGGGGCTACATTGAAGCTAGATGTTTCTTTTGGCTTCAAGATTAAACCCGCTTAGCCAAGCTTGCTAATTACCTTCTTCATGAACGATACATGTTGTAGATAGTGAGGCATCGCGACAGCTAGGAGCTCAAATATATGCAGAATAATACTCTGCAAGACAAAATTGTAATGATTATATAATGAGATGAGATAGTTTGGTTTTGTGTAAGCAAACCAGCCCTTAGAGAACAAAGAACAGCAGCTTTTAATTTAACCTTGCTTCTCTTTTATGTAGGTATTATAATTTCTATTACCTTAATTTGTCATCCTCTACTGAGGGTGGTTCAAACACTTCAGACTTCTAACAAGGGAAAGAAAATAGGATGATATGAATGAAAGCAGTCTCAATTGATTTTAGAATATTTTTCTTTACATGGAAAAAGCTTTTAAGAACAACATTAGGAGATCATTTATATAAAATGGTGAAGATCTTGTGAACTGTGAACTGTGCATTGAGTATTATATTGATAGAGAGACTTTTGGATATGATTATTCCCTACATTTGCATGTCCTAATAACCAGTGCCCTTGATATGTGTTAGCCTCTGCCTTTCTTTTGCTTTCTATTTAACTATTGTTAGTTGAAAATGGCGCTTACTTTGACAGCAGGAAGAAGCATGGAAATACATATTACTGTGGGTGCATTGGAGTAGTTCTAACATGTTAATTAAATGCTTCTTACGTGTTCATTTTGCATGGGATATATCTTTCTCTTTGTAACGTTGAATTTTTTACATGTGATAATTGGAGATATTTTATCAATCTATTTTGTTCCCTGTGATTAGAATATGATCTACAACAAATTCCTATTGGTGAATGTTGGAGGGTGTTTGGATATTTCAGACTAGAAGCCATTTTCATTTCCTAATTTCAATCTCCACCTTGTATGATTGTTTTATTCTGAATCCTATTTTCCATGAAATCTTATTTGACTAGTTTGCACGCTGTTTTTTTTTTTTTTTTTTTAATAATTATTTTTAACAGTGCAAGTGTATTTGGAGTTTCTGCAAAGTCAATGCAGTGTTCTTATGATGCTAGAAGGAATAGCGTTCCAACAATTCTTCTTATGATGCAAAAGAGACTGTATGTAGAAGGGGGCCTAAAAGTACGTCTTATTTGTTCATTGAATTATTGATTTGATATGTTTATTGAAATGCTACCTATTATATCTTTGCAAAACTTAAGTTTCCATTCTTCTCATGCTTGAAGGCAGAAGGAATATTCCGCATAAATGCTGAGAACAGCCAAGAAGAGTATGTTCGAGATCAGTTAAACAGAGGTGTAGTGCCACGTGGTATTGATGTTCATAGCTTAGCAGGCTTGATAAAGGTACGCATATTGGATGTCATGTTACATAGACTTCAGGTACTAAAGTTGTGCGAACAGATAGCAACTTAGTTTGGGAGAGGCTATCAGTCTAGACTGTTACAGGACTTCCAGTTGTCCCTTCAAACTATTAATTGCTAATATCTCTAGATTAATGCAATTTTCTTTCATATGCTCCTGCATTTGACCAATATTTCAAATAAGCTACCCAAAAATGATACTTAAGTTTCTCTAGTCTTCTGTTTGTTCCTTGCTTTCGGTAGGGCCATAAAGATTTTGCCATCTACTTGTGAATTGAAACTCTTTATTTTTTAAGGTTTAAAGTGTATCTTAAATGCGATGTTGTCATATGTTTTATTGCATTTGGTAGCAGTTTATAGCTTTCAAAAGCTTGATGCTTGACTTTTATTTCCCCACATATTGTTATTGTGATGCGTGTCCCCTGCTTCATGATGCTCTGCAGGCATGGTTTAGAGAACTTCCAACCGGGGTACTTGACTCTCTCACACCAGAACAGGTGATGCACTGTAATACAGAAGATGATTGCACTGAACTCATAAAGTCACTTCCTTCCACAGAAGCTGCACTGCTTGATTGGGCCATCAATTTAATGGCAGATGTTGTGGAGCATGAACAGTTCAACAAGATGAATGCCCGCAATATCGCTATGGTTTTTGCACCCAACATGACTCAGGTTTGATAACATTTGTTCAAGGTTTATTTTATTAATCATTATTTTACTTGGGATGATTGGTTGCTCTATTACAATTAGCCTCAAATGCCCTGTAAGTTCTTTCTATATCAGCCTCGAATCAAGGTGATTTTGAGCTTTTGAATGCTTGATTCATTGATGGTCAATTTAATGGTTTTAAAGTAAAAAAATGAGTAATCAGGAAATATTTTTGAACTTGTATCAGCCTCAAGCCATCCAATACAACCGCCCTGTTTTTTGGTGGCTGATATAGATGGAGTCCTCTAGATGGGACTAGAGATGTACAGGCTTGCAACAACTGGCAACTGTGATTTCAATGAAAAATGAAAGAGTTCTATTGGATTGCAAACACATCTCACTTTGGTTGTGAACTTTGGGGTGGGGGAAGAAAGAGAGTGATCTTTCTTTTTCTTTGATGCAGATGGCAGATCCTTTGACCGCACTGATTCATGCAGTGCAAGTTATGAACTTCATGAAGATGCTGATTCTGAAGACCATTCGAGAAAGAGATGAATCAGCTTCCAAGGATGGGCTACTCCCATCATGTTCAGATTTTCCCAGCCACAGTGATGACCCAATTTCCTCAATTCCAGTCAGGGAAGATTCATGTGCGCAGACTTCAGATCCTTGTGCCACCAATAGGCCTACCAAACACGACTTATTAAGGAGTAGAACTTTAGACAAGCTGGAATCTGACACCATGGAGAAACTTTGGAGCTTTGAAAAGAAAAATAATGGGGACGAAGCATACAAATACGTGCCAAGTTGCAAGACACCTAGTTATGAAATGGAGGGTTTAAAGAACGTATGTAGAGGGGGATATGATACCGGGGACTGGCTAAGTTTGAGAAAAGGAGTGCGGAAACTATACAGGCATCCGATGCTCCTGTTGAATAAGCCAGCTAAGAAGAATGAAATTCTTGGAATTGTAAATTCTAGGGGAGAAACCGGAGAAACTTGGGTGTAGAATGGGGCACTGAAAGGTTCCTACCTTGCATAGTTTGTATGTTGTTGAGTGTAAACGCTGTAATAGAATAGATGTCAGGTGTGTTTGGTTCAGTAGTAAGATATCCGCAGGCATTAACTAAAGCTATAGTGTGAGCAGCGGTGATTTCTGAGGGCAGGCCTACTTTGTATAATCTGTGAAGACTCTTTTCAAATATCTGATGGAAGTGGAAACCACAGTTTGAGATGCAAGTAATTCTGAAGTTAATGACGCTTGAGATGAAAGACGAGGGAAGACTTTTCACATTTACCACCCATGTCGAAAATGTTGAGAAAGCTTGATGCGGCTTGAGAAGGAAAATGTCCAGTACTAGAAACTGTTACTCTGTAGATCTATCTGCAGGGTAGACAAGGAAGCATGTATGTGGCTATGGGCATCCTCTGTAAGTCACTAGATTTCATATCAAATAAGATTTATTTCCAAATAAAGAAATGCATTCGGTGTCTTCGTTGGTTGGTTTTTTTTTTTTTTTTTTTTTTTTTTTTTTTTTTTGTGTCTTTCTGGGAAAATTATTTCATTCTAATAATCGAAAGTTTCCTTGCAATCGTCCTAAAATTTGTAAACCTAGATGCTAAACACTCGTTGAAGTGTAACAAGAAATATAGGAGGAAACTTAGGACTGACGGTGTAGCCAAGTCTAATGTTCTCTTGGTCAATAGACTATAATATGGTTAAAAAACACCAACTATAACTGTGATTTTTGTTGGCCGTACTCGGAAAGGAGGTTTCCATTACAACCGTGAGGGTTGCACCAGTGTTGAATAAATTGTTGTGGTTTAGTACACTGTCACTTGCTCCATAGACTTGGACAGGAGAGTATGTCGACTGAGGATTTTACAGAAAGTAGTAAAATAGGCAAGAACGGAAGGTTTTTTTTTTTTTTTGAAAACATTCCTCATTCATTCATATATCTGTAAACTCAATACAATTTTTGTCTATCTATAAACTAGCTAATACAAAAACTGGTGCCTCTTCAATCCACACCATCTCCTCCTCTGTCTGGAAAGCAGCCTTGGCTATATTGTGTGCTACTACATTACTACTTTCTATGTGAATATTGAACCTTCCAAACATACCAATCTTGAAGGACCATCTTCATCTCCTCGATGATATTGCCAAAATAAGATAACCCTTCATCTGCCTCATTCACTGCATTGATAATGACCTGTGCATCACCCTCAAACATTACTTTGTCAAAGTTGAGATCTCTGCATAAATCCATTGCTTTCCTCAAAGCATAACACTCTGCTATAGCTAGTAGATCAACATTTGGTCTCTCATCATTGCAAGTAGTCATGACCTCTCCCTCTTCATTTATGATTATCAATCCTATTCCCATCTTCTTTGCTTTTACTTCCAAGGCATCATCCCAATTGGATTTTACAAAGCTCTACTAATGTGGTTTCCATCATTTTTTACCACCTACTACTATGGTAGGCCCCTCCTATCCCTCTGATGAAGACTGAGCTAGTTGAAATTCACACAAGGCTTCCTTTGCTGATCTGATAACACTGCTTGGTCTGAGGAATTTCTTTTCGAAGATGTACATGTTTCGTCTGATCCACAAGCTTCTCATAATAACTACCGTCTCTGCCATCTCAGACTTTATAAGCTTATGTGACAGCTTCTCCCACAAACTCAATAAGTCTTCTTCTGCTATACTCCATTTCTGCAAAGTTTTTAAATGCATAGCTCAAACATCATTTGTAGCAGGATAATGCCATAAAATGTGCATAATAGATTCATCCTCTTGAAGACAAATAGGACACTTTGGTTCTTCAATTATTTTCCTTACAAATAAGTTCCTCTTTGTAGTTAGCAACTCATTACCTGCCTTCCACATAAACATTTTCAACTTTCCCAGTAAATTCAAGCTCCATAAATGTTTCCATCTGCTATCTGAATCTGCCCCTCTTGATGATTCCTCTTGTACAACCTTTGATCTTTCTTATTCTAAATAATAAGCACTCTTGACACTAAACATGCCTTTATTTGAAGGTCCCCATAACAATTTGTTCTCAATATCCTTTCTGCTTAAAGGAATGTAGCATATTTGATCAGCTTCCTCTTTTATAAAAATAGTTCTAATTAGGACCTCGTTCCACTCCTTTTTATCCTCAACCATGAGCTCACTAACCTTAGCATCATCATCAAATATAGCCATTGAAGACTGTAGACAAAAGGAAGATGGAGTGGATAACCATTTTTGGCCCCAAATTTTGATCCTGTTACCATTTCTCACTCTCCACCTTAGTCCCTTTTTAAGTAGCCCAATGAACTCCACACACTTCTCCATATCAATAAAGGTGTATGGCCCAATTTTGCCTCCAATAGTGAAGTATTTCTGAAATATTTTTCCTTATAGATATGTACAGTTAAGGAAGAGGGATTCTACAAAATCCTCCAGCCTTGTTTTGCCACAAAGCTGAGTTAAAAATCTCCTGGTCCCTGAATCCCAGTCCTCCCTTGCCTTTTGATAGCCTCAGTTTCTTCCAACTCCTCCGTTGGATACAACTTTCTTTTTGTTGGTTACCCCACCAAAACTTAGCTAGCATACCATTAAGCTCTTTGTAAAGCTTCCTTGGTAATATGAAAACACTCATAGTGTAGGATGGAACAGTTTGTAAAATAGCCTTTATCATAATTTCTTTCCCAGCACTTGAGAGAAATGAATTTTTCCAATTATGAATCTTTTGCCAAACTCTTTCTTTTAAACACCTAAAAGTGTTATACTTAGATTTACCTACCATAGGAAGAAGTCCCAAGTATCTCTCATAGTTCCCTTTCATTAAATCCCCTCCTTCCCTTAGGATTCTTCTTATGCTTTCTGAGTTAGTATTTGAACTGAAAAACATGGTTGTCTTTTCCTTATTTAAAAACTGACCAGAAGCTTCTTCATATTTTCTAAGAATCCCTTTCACTTTTCTCCATTCCTCCACAGTAGCCCTTCTAAATAGAACACAATCATCTGCAAATAATAGTTGATTGATTCTCAGGCCCCTTCTCACAACTAAAACCCCTCTTGTTTCCCCTTGCTGATCAAACTTGTTGAGCAATGCACTGAGACCTTCTGCACACATGATAAAAAGGTAAGGGGATAGAGGATCCCCTTGCCTTAATCCCCTCGATGGATAAATTTTTACCCCTAGTTCACCATTAACCAACACTAAGTATGTGATAGAAGAGACACATTTCATAATCATCTTTGTCCACTTACTACAAAAACCCAGCTTCTTCATGATAGCTTCCAAATAATCCCCTCAATTCTGCTATATGCCTTTGACATATCAAGCTTGATGGCCATGCTTCCCTCCTTGCCTTTCTTTCTCACATTCATTGTATGTAGGACCTCATATGCAACCATAATATTGTCAATGATTATCCTTCCTGGGATGAAAGTACTTTGATTGGGTGATATGATGTCTGACAGTACACCTTTTAGCCTATTTACAAGCACTTTAGAAACAATTTTGTAAATGACATTACAAAAACTAATAGGCCTATACTCAGTAACACTCAAAGGGTTATTTTTTTTGGGGATTAAAGCTATGTAAGTGAAATTAACTAGAGAAAGCAGAGAGTTACCATTAAGGAAGTCCAACACTGCATTACACACTTCCTCACCTATTATATCCCAATGATTTTGGTAGAAACAAGCACCAAAACCATCTGGACCAGGTGACTTTAAAGGCCCCATATGTTTGACAGCTTCCTCAATTTCCATTCCGTAGAAAGGCCTGATCTGCCTCTCATTCATTTCACTTGTGACTCGAGTCTCCACCTGTTGCACACAGCCTTTAATATCTTCTAAGCTTGGTCTTGTCAAGATAAACAATTTCTCAAAGTAATTGTTGAAAGCCCCCTCAATTTCTTCTTGATTAGTAAACAAATTTTTTTGCTCATTCAAAACCTGTTTAACCACATTTTTCTTTCCTTCTTCTTTAAGATGCACAAACATGAAAGAATTTAGTGTTTCTGTCTCCGATTGCATACCAGTTTTTTTATGCTCTTTGCTTCCATTTTAGGTCCTCCTTCTCAAGCATTGCCCCCAACTCCTTCTGCACTCTTTTGATTTCTTCAGAATTGCATCTACTCTCTTCATCTTGTAGTTTTTTTAGCAACTCAGTTTTCTCTTTTATTCCTTGGAGTCTATTTGAATTAATCTGCTTACTCCACCTCAAAAGGGCACCTCTGCATCTTTCCAGTTTAAACTAAAGTTTTTGAGCATGAAGTTCCCTCTGCATATCTTGCCAAGCCCCTTTTATAACATCCTCGCAACCCTCATCTTTGACCTAGCTTGCTTCATATTTAAAGATTTTCTTCCTTTTCCATGCCTTTTGTCCTCTCTTTTTCATTGTCAACAAAATTGGCCTGTGGTTTGAACTTCTACGAATTAGCACTTCCACCCAATAATCATTGAATTTTTGTGCCCAGTTTGGATTAGCGACTGCCCTATATAGCCTTTCTTTAGTAAAAGTTTCATCTTCATGCTTGTTGGTCCATGTAAATTTGTTCCCTCTCCACTCGAGATCAAACAAATTACCCTCTTCTAAAGCTGCCCTGAAGCTTTCCATTTGTCTCTCTGACCTTGGCTTACCTCCCATTTCATCATTAGATATAATCTCATTAAAGTCCCCTAAAACACACCACCCTTGATTAACACTCGGCTTCATTAACAGATTCCAAGCTTCCTCTCTTCTACTAGTCTCAGGCTGGCCATAAAATACTGTCATCAACCACCTATCATCTCCATTCTCATCTGAAATCCAGGCACTAATGTGCCTCTGAGTATAGTTTAGTAACTCAACCTCCAATCTGCTAGTCCACCAAAGATCTAATCCACCATTCTTTCCCATAGGCTCCACCACAAAACATTCCTTGTAGTTAAGCCTCTTATTCAATCTCACACACTACTCAGTATTCAACTTGGTTTCTATCAAGAAAATTAAATCTTGGTCATTTTCTTTCACCATAAGGCAAAGGTCTTTAACTGTCCGAGGGTTCCCAAGCCCTCGGCACTCCCAACTTAAAGTTTTCATTGAGAATGGTGGGGTTGATGAACAGCCTCCACCATGCTTTCTTTTGGATTGTATTCCTCACCATCAAAGATTCTACTATTCTTCTTTCCTTTCAGCCTCTTTTTTTCTTTCCCCTCCTCATTCTCATTCTTTCTTTTTTTAATGTGACATCTACCAAAGCTAACTATTTTCTTCCCTTTTTCTCTAGCCTTCTTCCACTCACCCTTCAATGGAGCCCTCTTGATAATAAACTCCTTAATGGTTTCATACAGTTCTTCCCTTTGCTCCTCCACCTCACTCACCCTTCAGTAATGCTTCATTCCTTATTCCTTCATTCTCTAAATCCTTCTCTACTTCCTCCTACTCCTTAGTTGTTTCCCTCACCCATTCTGTTTGCTTATTAGACACCACTTTATCATCCAATCTCCCCTCCTTCTCTGTAACGCCCCAATGGAAAGCCCAAACCACATGACTTATATTCCAAAAGGACTAGTCAATGATAAAATTAGAACCTCATTGGAATCTTATAAAGAGCAAGAACTTCTCATTCCCAAGCAATGTGGGATCTCATACACCACCTACCCTTATCCATATTATATGGGATATCACAATCTACCCCCTCTTAAATTTCCGATGTCCTCGTCGAGCCTACTCATTATAGGTGGCATGGCTCAAGTCCCACATTTCTGGTTGGGATAGGCTCTGATACCATTTGTAACGTCCCAATGGAAGACCCAAACTACATGACCTATATTCCAAAAGGACTAGTCAATGATACAATTGGAGCCTCATTGGAACCTTATAAAAAGGAAGAACTTTTCCTTCCCAAGCAATGTGGGATCCCATACACTACCTACCTTTATCCATATCTTATGGGTTATCACATTCTCATTGCCCCTCTCTTTGTTCCCTCAGACTCAGCCTCACTGAACCTCCTTTCCTTTTCAAATTTTTTTTTTTTTTTTTACTGAGTACATCTTTTCCCATCCTATTATTAGAAGCTTCTTCTCCCTCATCCTGTATAAACCATCTCCTCCCTCCCTCATTACTCTTTTGTGAATAAATTGGTTCCCCATCTTTTTTTATTTTTACTCCTATTTTCGATTCTGCTCTTAGCCAAACCTCATATTGATCAGCCCCTTCACTCTTCCTTTCACAACCTTCCTTACCATGAATCTTCCACAGCCACTTCCATCCTCCTTCACATCCACCTCCTCCACCCTGCCTATGGTGTTGCCTATCTGTATTCCTCTGTCTTCATTCATGCAAGACAATGGCATCTTATTTAACTAAATCCAAAAGTGCTCCTGCTCAAACCTCAGCTTCTGTGGTGGTGTATCTTCATCAAAAGGTTTTACAGGTGAAAATCAAATAGCCATGGTCTTCCACTCCACACACATTGTTTATTAGCTGAATTAGTAAAGGTTATTGTAAATATATTTGTATCTACTTCAAGAAACTTTGCAGGTTTGCTTATTCTCCAAACTTTCTTTATCGTGTTCTCCATCACCTCCTTACATATACTTCTATCCATGCACACTTTCCCCACCAGACTGTTCTTTCCTTTGTAAGAAATCTCATCTCCCACATCTTCACCAAAGTCTATTGTAGCTTCTTCATCCTCCATTAAATGCAGTCTATCCCATTTCTCTTGTATTTCCTCCATCTTTCTATCTATGCTTTCTGGTTTTTTCTTTGTTTTCCTCTCTTCCCCCCTGAAGAACTTCCTCCACCGTACACCACCGTACCCCACTCACTCTCTGTCAATACCCCAACGCACCACCCAAATTCTGTTAGAATCTAGTAGACCCCACCACTCCACCTCAACCTCCCATTCCGAAGAAGAGAGGAAACTTTTCATTCATTTCAGAACGGAAGATTAACTCGATCACAATCACACCTACTTCAAAAAGCATGCATATCTATACCCACATTCCAATTTTTGAGGGGCGTGGATAATTAGAGTTTGGACATTTGAGGCCAAGTAATCTAATGGAATGATGCATGTGGTATTTGAACTCTAATAATGGGCATCACATGGGTTCATAAGTCACTTTTGGTGCCACTTGAGGTGCACGTGCCCACCTTTATGTAATGTCGTTTCTTGTACCTAGTAGGCTGATGTTTTGGGAAGCAGTTGGTACAGTGCGTGTTGCTCAGATGTGACCAAAAGGTAGTATATTAGCCAATTTCCATTTCAAAAGAGAAAAAACACACAATAACTTTACATCCATGGCTTAGAAGACATGGGAGAGGAAGGGGCAGGGCTGGGCGGCGGGGCACTGCCCCCCGCCACCCCGCCCCGACTAGGCAAATCCATCCTACATCCACCTAGTCAGGGTGGGGGCCCTCGTCCATAGACTGGGGCGTGTGGGCTGATGCCCGCATGTAGTTAGGTGCGGGGGTGAGGCCCGAGCAAGCCCCAAGCCCGCGCCGCCCACCCGCCCACCATCTCTTTCTTTCTTTCCCTCTCTCTTTTCTCTAGCTCTCTCAGTCTCTCTTCCTCCCCCTGTCGTCTCTTTCTCTCCCTCTCGCTAGCAAGACGGCGCACCCATCCTCTTATTCTCCTCTTTCGCGGGTCCTCCATTTTTTTTCTTCTCCGCCTTGAAGCACAAATGGCTATGGGTTTGTGAAGGGAACCACGACCATGGGTGGCCGGGGGTTTGCTAAGAGACGCCACAACCATTCGAAGCCATTTTTAATTTTTCAAAATATCATATCTGTTGTGTTTTAGGTTTCTTGTAAATGGATGTGGATTTTTTTTTTTGTTATTTTGGACTTTTTTGGTGTTTTATGATTGTTTTTCACCATGGGTGGGCAGTGGGTGGGGCGGGGTGGATAGTCGTGGGGGCCAATCCGCCTCCCGACTTTCAAATAGGGGCATCCTCCCATTGGGAGCAGTGCCTGGTATAGGGGCCCAAACTGTCGCCCCGATCATGTGGGGGCGGGACAGGGGCACCCCCATCTGGGGGCTATGGGTAGCACCCCTAGAAGGGGACATGAGGGTTGAGAGAGGGAGATTATCAATTTCTTTGAATTGGAAGTTGTGTATTTATAGAGGGAGTTGTGTTTTTATTTGGTTTCTTCATTGACTAAACTCAAATGTCTAATTAAAAAAATTTAAAACAAATCATAACCATGAGAAACATACTAGGACCGATACACCCTTAGGCCATTTCTCCTTGATTTTTGATGCAATTTTATCCAACTTCAACACGAATACTTAAACCAAAATATTGCAACATAGATCGTCACATCCTATACTTAGAAGTATGCTTAACATAACCAACAAAAATACACTTAACATAAACATAAAACTTTTTAGTAAAAGGATCCAGACTTTTTAACCAAAATACAAACCCTTGAATCTCAAGGTTTTAACTCTTTTTAAAACATCTCCAAGAACTCTGAAAATTCAAAATCTTCTTCTAACATGTGCATAACACACTCCTAAGAACTAACATTCTTTGAATCATCAAATAAAAATCACGAAAAGTCACAAAAATCCAACTAGTAGCACTCGGCTCCAACACTTCACCAAAGAGAATTTTCTCAACTTTGGTTTTGATGAATCCTCTTGATCTGAGACATAACATGATAAAAACCACAAACTAATAACATCATATGGTTTAAAAATATGTTCTAAAGTATATCCAAGTATTAAACCTAAAATCAGACGGCAAAAATTAAACCAAAACATGGATCTATTCAAAAACCTTATATTTTTTACTTATCTGAGTATCCTTATGCATAAAAATCATATCTTTATAAATAAACACCTAAAATCCTCAAACAACATCCTAGAATGTAGATAAAAGGCTTATGGTCATCAAATAAAAATATTCAAGTCCTTAGAGTAAGATTAAACCACAAAAGATCCATACTTTCTTAAAATAGAAACTGTTTTTCTCCTTTTAGTTTCTAAGTTTCTAGATCTACGAAAATCTTTCATCAAAAGCTTTTATCATGCAAAGAAGCCTTAAAAAATATTCATATAAACATGTTAACCACAATCCATAAACATTTCAGGCCAAGATTTGTCTATTAGCTTGGTCAAAAACTCCAAAATATAACATACTATCTAGTTTATCGCCTAGAATATTCTTTCCATGGTTAAAACACCATTTGACTAATAAAAAACCATGAAATTAAACCAAAAAGGTATCCACGGAAACTAGACTCAAATATGAACAAATTTTATGAAGTAATCATCATGAGAAAATACTTACAAAAGTTTCAAAAATAGCAAGCAAAAAGGCTCAAAAAACTGTCGGAGAGAGCTTCTAAGCTCATCTCTAGAAAATGTATGGGAAAGAGATGAAATGAGAAAGGGAATGATCTGCAATCTTCCTACACAAACTAAAGGGTGAAGTGAGGTCTTGAATGACACTTGAGTGATGGAAGTCTTGGCCAAAACAAGTGGCAAACTGCCCATGGTATTGGCTAACTTGAGGTGCCATGTAGGTGGTTGTGGTGAGGTTGCCTTTGCTTTCCCATCAAGGACTATTTGAGGGCTGTCTTAAGAAGTGGGTGGCCATCCTTGGGTGGGTGGAAACTGCCTCAAGAATTTTTGTCAAGGTGGCCAAAACGTGTGCGCCTAATGAGCCTTAACCGAATGGGCTTCAATTTGGGGTTTAAAGAGGGTTTGGTTAGGGTTTGAGATGCTATCAAGCCCAAATCTAATTTTTTTTTGCCCAATAAATCTCCAAGGTTTAAAAAGTTGAATAATGATGTCATAACATGAATTTGAGGGACTAATAACATGTGGAAGTGATTTAATCAAGTGATTAAACACAATGTTAGAAATTAGATCCATTTAGGGTTTTGGTTTTCCTCCAAGGTTTTTGGGATTTCAATTGGATTCTAATTATTTAGGATTTCACTAGAGTTGAAACCTTTTTTGATTTGACACAATTTGGATGGTTGGATGGAATAGGTTTTGCTTAGGTGAGATGATCTCACACCTTGATTTCTTTTACATTTCCATTGCATGGTTCCTCTTGGTGTCAAGTGTCCAATATTATTCACCAAGTGTCCAATACTATTCACCATGTTTGT
Source organism: Juglans microcarpa x Juglans regia (assembly GCF_004785595.1). NCBI lineage: Eukaryota > Viridiplantae > Streptophyta > Magnoliopsida > Fagales > Juglandaceae > Juglans > Juglans microcarpa x Juglans regia. The sequence goes on from NC_054595.1 coordinate 7,906,842, forward strand.
AAGTATTTTTTTTCGCGATGTTCCCTTCACAAGAGTTGTTCCTCTTTGAGTCTAATTTCTGTGGATATCTTTTATATTGACTTTCATGATCATTTGGTTGCTCACAAGTTGTTTTAATGTCAAGAAGGCATTCTGAGTGGTAAATTGGATAGTGTTTGATAGTTTGGTATTTTTGACCAAGCTACTGGAAAGATCTTGGTCTGACTCTTTTATGTAGTGTATTTAACATGTTTATATGAAATTTGATGAGGATTCATTGCATATTATAAGCTTTTGATGAAATTGTTTCTTAGATCTAAAAGTTGATAACTAGGAGTAAAACAGTTTCTGTTTTGTGAAAGCTTGGATATTTTGTTGTAAAATTATGCTCCAATGACTTTGATATTTTTACATGATGATTCTAAGACTTATCTACATGGTAGGATGTTAGTTTAAGGATATTTGGTATTGGTTTTTAAGATATGAGTTTTTACGCATGAAGAGTTTCAGATAGGTTACATATTTGAGGTTTTTGGATAGATCTATGTTTTTGTTTAATTTTGGCCATGTGATCTTGAGTTTAATGGATCTGCCATGATGCTTGCAAAGTTTCATTGGTTTAGGGTTCAATTTGCAAATATTGAAAGTTTAGGGGTCATTTTGTGAATTTCCATAGTTTAGGGACTGTTTTATATTTTCATTAAGTCCAAAATTTTGAGATTTCTTGTTATGTTATTTAAACAAGACCTAACATTAGGTATCTCTTCATGCAGCACGACAACTTTATTTTTGTTTGTAAGTTAGTCGCTAACTTACTATTAGATAATAAAATTATGCTTATGTAAAAATGCTTCATGTCTATTGCGTAGGTTCTAATTATTTCAAGCTATTCACATACCATGCTCATTGCATATGATTCAATTATTTCAATCCCATTTCACATGTCATGCCATGATTAAATGTCATTGTCACATGTCCATGCACCGTCATGCATAAAGAAAGGAAGAAGAGAAAAGAATGTTATGAAGAGCAAACAATGACTTCGAATGGTAATGCAACTTTTCAATTTTTCAAAAACATGATTGCATAAAGATATATCTACATGCACAGAATCATAGCAAGTGGTAAAGTGTTTAAAGAAAACGACTATCGAACGCATAGGGAATAATTACGCTATTGAGTATTGATAAATTAATTACTATTTGAAAAACTGAAATTTGAAGAATGGTTTATCTAAATTAAACTGGAAAAAAAAATATTAAAATTAAGATTTTAAAAATAATAATAATAGATCTAGAGCATTTGACTTCACCTAGCAAATCCTACATATTTTATTCTTCCTTTTTATAAAATCTCAATTATCTCAAGTTGAAAATAAAAATCTCTTAACTATTCAATATTTTCTCTTGAACAATATCAAAAATTCTCCAACTAATAACTTCATATCTCTATGTGAATTTAACTAATTGGAGACTCATTAAATTTTTTAGATTTTTCTTGAAAATCACACTAGTAGCGGTAAAGCATCTCTACTTTCACTCAACTAATAGTATTTAATCCTAGAGTTTTAATCGCAAATCACCTCTCGATCCCATTGCAATCCAAAAGATAGAACAATAGTTAGCTAGAAAATTGTAAGCATTAATAATAAAGAATAAACACTCAATCATGAAAATATTGAAAATAAAATAAATTCGAATATAAATTGTGTATTTAATGCTAGGCTACATCAAAGCTCTAGAAAATAAAATTAGTTCATAATAAAATTAAAAAAAGAAAAATAATAAAACTGGTGTTCTTCGTTGAAGTCGGTTGATGAGGCATGCGGCTCTCGTCTCTGCCCTTCAGTTCCGCCTTCTCAAGAGAACACTTCAAGAATAAATTCTGGAACTCTAAACTCAAATTCAGACTCTAAAACATAAAAACTCTCGACTATGATTCAAAACAACCCTCTAATCATCCCACAAGTCGAGATTAAATAGATTTTGAAATTCAAATCAGGAAACAAGATAATTGCGACTCCAATCTAGCCTAAAGATCTGGACATAGTTTCTAAAGATAAATGTTGACTTAAAAAGAATTATCCCAAGAATAACAAGATTATCTAAAATTGTAGATTCAGTAATATGTGGCTTGAATTGTGGAGTTCGAGAGGATTTGTTGACAACAAATTGATTGCGAAACTCGGATTTGGTGGTCAGCAACCGATTGATCCCCGTCAAGAGGAATTATCACATCGGGTAGATGTCGTGTGTGCTGAATATAACTGGCGTGGAGGTCACAAAAACCACACGGCCCTCTCCTCTCCTACCGAGTGGAAAGACTCCCGACTGGGATGAAAGACTCCTCTCACCTTTTCTAGTTGTTGTCCACGATTTCATTTAGGTTGGTCTTTTAAATTGGTCGTTTAGACTAGTCGCTTAATCTAACTGCCTAGAGCCTTGTCGCCAAATCTTCGCGCCTTCTGGTTGTGAGTTTCCTCGCCTACTAAGAGGTAAGTCTTCTAGCCTTTAGGCGAGAGAAATCTCTTTGCTTCCCATGGGACAAGGCTCCTCGCCCAAATCTCATCGACTCTCTTCAAATCTTGTTGCCTTTCATCGGTCTGGATCCATAATCTATTCTTTTGTACCAAAATGCTCTCATTTTGCACTAAATCTTATCATTCCTTCAAATCCAGAAAATAAATAAAAATATGTAGAAATAAAATAAAATCAATAGTATTGAAGGGAAAATGACAATTTTCATAAATAAAAGTGTGATAAAAATCACATAAAAATAACACTTATCAAATATCCCCAAACTTAAGGTTTGCTCGCCCTCGAGCAAAGAAGAAAGAAAGACAATTAAAACAAATATTGGTTTGATTCACAAAAGTTGTTGCGTCAAAGATTGTCTAAAGTCTATAATTCAAATGAATCATTCAAGATCAATCAAATCCAAAAGTTATTTCAAAACTCAATTCCACCGCAATATCCATCCCACATTCATGCATATCCATCATTCTCAATTCATCAGTAGCTCCCCGGATAGTTTTATGCGAATAAGTAAATCAATAATGGATCTCTAAAAATTTCATAGGCTTGCTTTTCAAATTACTCTTCACTAATATAGAATAGAAACTATCACCAAGGATCAATAGGTCTTTATTAAGCTTATAATGTAAGGCTAGGGTGAAGGCTACAAAAAAAAGTAGGATTCAAACAAAGTAAGAGAACTTAAGTTTAAACATCAACAGAATAAATAGAGCATTCTCACTTCTAACACAAACATATCTTCCCAATCATTGTAAATCTTTCAACATACCTCTCTTTATTGCACTTTCAAGTATCTCTCTCTTTACTCCTCTATTTAGCAGATTAGATTTTTTTTTTAAATTTTTTTTAGAAAATATTCCATACCTTTTCGACTGTTGTGGATGACTCTCGTCGGCCTTTTCTAGTTGGCCACATAATAGACGAGTTGACTTTTTACACCCCCAAACTTAGGATTTTAATAATATTGCTATAATTATTTTTAAAGCTTCTACCTCTCTTGCTTTTCATGCTCTTGTGAGTCTGTGACTTTGTGTAAACATAGTTTTCTTGAAAGGTAAGGATATCAATGTTTAAGCTCAAATAGGGCACGAAATATAAGGTTTACAAGAAAAAAAATATAAGGCCAAAATATAATTCAATAACGTTCAAAGGGGCGACTAGAGATAAAGATAATAAACAGGTAAGCTTGAAAGGCTCAATCAGTCCAAAGAATGTCTTAATCATTTCCCCAGTAATATTTTGTTTAGGATTTGGCCTCAAGTGTAATCAAACAAGTTCTAGAGTAAGTTAAAACCATATAAATTCAAAAAATTCACATAAAATTTCTTTAGGTACTAAAAACAATTAATAATCATAAGAAGCAGTCATTGAACATTAAAAAAAAAAAAAGAGTTAGGGCACTATGTCCAAGGGTGGCCTCTCCCCAAGTTTATTGAGAACCCTCACTTATTGCGGAGGAATACCACTGAACCAAACATGACCCAAGGATTTACAAAAATATCAAATAAAGCATCCTTGTATCAACAAAAAAACTTTCAACGAAATTACAAACTTAAATATAGAAGTCCCCAATAATCCGTACAAAATAAGCCACTAAGAGTTCCCTTACCAATGTCACAATCAGTAAAATACTTACACCGATTATAAGCACCTTCTTTAGCAAGATAGTCCACAACCATATTGGCTTCTCTAAATGTATGGCGAATGTTGCAATTCAATTCAGAAAACAATCTTTGTATGTCATCCCAATAATCCCACAAATACCATAAATTGCATTTTTCGAAATTTATCCAACCCACAATTACTTCAGAATTTGACTCCACCATTAAGTCTCGAATACCCAATTGATGCACCAATTTTAAACCATCAAGAAGAGCTCTACCTTCGACCACAGAATTAGAAACCCGCCCATAATGAGTTGCAAAACCTGCAATCACTCGGCCACAATGATCTCTAATAGTAATTCCTCCACCCTCAAAACTAGGATTTCCTAATGAGCTTCCATCAACATTAAGTTTACAATCACCTCTACTCAGTTTTATCCAAGCCACAACTTTCAGATTATTTTGAACAACTTGAGCAATTAGGCAATGTAAATCTTGTAGAATTTGGATGTCTTGCCACTGCAATCTGTCAAACTTTCGACATGGAGAAAAAAATATCCATTAACATCAACTTTATCCACCCCACCACACCTCTCCAATCCGTTTTTTTTCCCTTCCATTCTATCATCACACCGTGCTCTCCACAATGCCCATGTAATAATGATAGGCATGATTTCTCGATAGCATCTTGCTTGAGAAGATGCCGACGCACAAAGCCACCAAACATTCAAAAATACATGCCTTTTTCGAATCGGAGGAAGCCGAACACCCAATATACCTGCAAAATAATTCCAAACTATAACAGCTAGATCCCTACTACATAAAATATGGTCAATAGATTCTTGTTGTGGTAACACACAACAATGACACTTTGATACTAGAGAAATGCCCAGCTTAACAAGAATATCATCCACAGGTAACACTTGTTTTCGAGCTCCAACAAACAAAAGACATTTTCTTGGGAACATATTTATGCCAGAGCCATTTTCTCCACAAGCAAACCGGCCCTTAAGCTCTAATGAGCTGCCAAGCAGATTTAGTAGAGAAAATTCCATCCGAATTAGGCTGCCAAATGCGAACATTAGTGCCACTTCTTATTTGACCCTACCAAGCAATTATCTTCTCAACCATCTCTTCCGACATAAGAGCACGTAATTTAGGAATATCCCAACCTGAATTAGTTAGGATTTAAGCCACAATTAAACCATCATCTCCCCTTACATCTTGCGATTCCGCAACTGTTCCATCACCTAGCCAGTTATCAAACTAAAAATTACATTCTCCTTTTCTGATCAAAATTCTTGAAGTTTTTATTACTATCGGCATCATTGACAAAATGCCTTTCCAAAATCTTGATCCTTTGGAATTAGAAAGAACCGCTGGATGCATCTCACCCACATATTTAGACTTCAAGAATTTTGCCCAACATGATCTATCATCCAATAATTTCTAAGCAAATTTCATGAATAATGACATTTGAACATACACAAGATTTCGAATGCCCAAACCCCCTTCCTCTACTGGCAAGCATATATTTTTCCATGACACCCATTTTCTTTTCTTTTTATCATCACCCGAGCTCCAAAGAAAATTAGAGAAAATAGTCTTGAGAGCTTTGAATACACCCTTAGGTAAGTTCATAACAGATAAAATATGAATTGGCATACTAGATAAAACATGTTTGAGGAGCATAATTTTACCCCCAAATGATAAAATTTTACTCTTCCAACCAGCCAATTTTTTTTTAATCTTCAACACCAACGGATCAAATAATTTGATTGTAATCCGCCCGACATGCAACGGCACACCAAGATAAATACACGGCCATTGATTGACCTTCCCTAAACCTCGTTATCCTCAGCACCTCTAATTTTCTAGAGAGCGGAAACTTTGAGGAGAAAAAAATAGAGGACTTACCAATTGCCCCGACATTGATTCATATGCATCTAATGTTTTCATAATCTGCACTAGAGATCTTTTTCTTCCATTTGCAAAGATCAAAACATCATCAGCATAAAACAAATCAGAAATCAAAGTACCTCCATTAGCATTAAAGGGCTTGACTTTCTCCTTATGAAAATCATCTTTAATCATCTGAGATAGAAACTCCTGTGATAAAATGAAAAGATATGGCGAAAGATGATCTCCTTGTCTAATGCCTCGAGAAGGTTTGAAGAAACCCTTCATCGAACCATTTAGCATAATGGAGCATATAAGAGACCAAATACAATTAAAAATTAGGCCCCTCCATTGATCCAAAAAACCCAAACGTTTCATTACATCCATCAGAAATTTCCAGTTCACCCTGTCATACGTCTTAGTCATATCAATTTTTATCATAGTTTTTCTGCCTCTAATTTTCTTGTTCATACTATGGATCATTTCTTGAGCAATAGAGATATTATCAAAAATGATGCACCCCTTAAGAAATGCCGATTGCTCTTCAGAAATTAATTTATCCATAATAGGCGCCAATCGATTCACCAAAACCTTCGATAAAATTTTATATACAATAGAGCATAAACTGATAGGCTGGAAATGAGTAAAACTCCTCGGTTCATCCAATTTCGGAAGCAAAACAATATTAGTAGCACCAAAGAAAGTGGTTAACGGCTTCCCCTAAAAAAATTCAATAGCCAACTTCAATAAATCATCTTTGACAATATCCCATGCATGATGGAAAAAGCTTGCAGAAAAACCATTAGGCCCCTGACTACTATCTTGCAGAATCGACCAAAGAGCCTCTTTAATTTCTATCATCTCAGGTGCTCTGCATAAAGAACTATTTCCAGCCTCAAAAATAACAAGAGATAAAAGATTCATACCCAGATCCTCTAGACACACTTCTGAGGTCGATAAATGCTGCTGAAAAAATTCCACAGCACCCTCAAGGACCGCTTCACCTGATTCAAGCACTCTACCGTCATCAAGAACCATATTTTCCAATACTTTAAATTTCTTTTTGCATCTAAGAGAAGCATGGAAGAAAGCCGTGTTTTCGTCCCCTTCACAAATCCACTTTATTCTTGATTTTTTACAACCCATAATCTCTTCTCTATGCATATATTGTATGTGTTTTTGCTTGCATCTCAAAAGCTCAAATTCCACATCCTGTAAATGATGTTGCTGAACATTATTTTCAAGAACCATTATTTCCTCATCAATGACCTTGAGATCAGCATCCACTCTACCGAAAACCTCCATATTCCACTTCTTCAACAATTGTTTCAGTTTTTTTTAGCTTGCCACTAAATTGCACCATTGAACATCCTTGAATATCTTGGCTCTAGCAATCACGCACCATAGGTAAAAAATCATCATGATAACACCACATTCTTTGAAAATGAAATGGCTTAGGACCAACACGCCTCTCATGCAAAAAATTAGTAATCATGGGACATGATCAGAAGACGTACGAGGAAGATACTCCATTTGACCATTAGAAAATGTCAACAAAAATTGTGTTCACTAGCACTCTATCAAGACGAGCCCAAATTCTTCCACCCCCTAACCTCCCATTACACCAAGAAAGCCGATTACCCAAATACCGAATATCAACCAAACCACAAGCTTGAATACAATTATTGAATTCATCACGAGCTCGGGATGAACGGCAAATACCGCCTATTTTCTCATCATCAAAATGAATAATATTAAAATCTCCGCCAAGAAACCAAGGAAAACCAACAATATCAATATCCTTGAGATAATTCCAAAGGGTGCGTCGTTACTGTTGGAAACAACTTGCATAAATAAAAGAAGCAAAATCTCGAGAATTACCATGGGAAAACCAACTCGATAAAGCTTGTGCCATAACCGAATGTAATTGAAAATCAATTCCATCTGCCCAAAATAGCCAAACTTTTCCACCAGCTTCCATATTATGACAAAAATTAGGAAGATGTAACCAACATGCCCAACGAGCACACTTATTAACTGAAAGAAAAGGTTCTAACACTGCTACAACAGATGGATGGTATTTATTAATAATACGCCGCAAACTTGGCTTCGACGAACAAATCACTCTAATATTCTATACAAGAATATTCATCAATTAATAATGATTATTGGAACATGTTGTCCATTCAAAAACAACAATAAGTTTCTTCTTTTTTCCACATCGAAATTGTTTATTCGGGACTTCAATCTCACTGTCTGAATCATAACATTTGGCTGCCAGCTCTTCAATCTCATCTTCATCTTCTTTATCTGACAACGAATGAACCAGACAAACATCACCCATCTCATCCTTCCCTTTAACGCTGTGGCATAATTCACATTCTAATGCTTCATCAATCAATTTTAAAGAACTTTTGGTAGAACAACATTCTCCTAGAAAATTATCAATGCCATCATTATCCTCCATATTCTCAGTCTACTCAAACCAAGTCAATTTGGAAGCCGGTGCTATCAAATTATCATGGATGCCTTCATCACATTTTTCTTTCTCACCATCATTATTCAACTAACTCACTAGAAGATCCACAGGATTATCATCTAAAATAATCTGATTCTTTGAAACTATATCACCTTTAGAATCGACAAATAACACTTCCAAAGAATCTTGACTCCACGAGTTATTTTTGTTCCGAATACGTTCCAAAATTTCCACCCTTCTTGCTTTCGATTTATCGTCCACTTCCTCTACAACATTCTGAATTTTCTCCTCCACTTTTTCCTCACCCACCACTTTTCACACATTTTCCTTTCTCTTCCTTCACCACTTTCTTCTTCCCCTTCATGACATGCTTTTCCTTGGATTTGCACTAGTTTTCCACATGGCCCTGCTTTCGGCACCAATTGCAATATGTCGGAACATGTTCAAAAATCACTAAATCACTTCTTGGTAATGACTAGCCTCTAGCCCAGGTGGACCAATCCAAAAGTGAGATTTCAAAGGCATAGATACATCCATCACCACACAAATTCTTGCCGCTTCCGGTCTCGTGACACAAATTTTTGCATTATCACACTTCAGAAAACGTCTAAAACCATTCCCAAAACTTTTTAACATGGAGTACTGAAAATATTTCGGAGGAAGTCCTGGTAACATGATCCATACAGGGACCAAAAGAGACTCATCATCTTCATTAAACCCAGGGGTCCAATGGAAAACTTTGTATGGAACTCCATCGACATCAGGATTTCCCCCAGCCATAACAGTCACAAAATCTTCTTCGTTTATCAACTGAACCAGTATATTATGAGGATTACGTAATTGCCCAACCACTGGCATGGATTTAATACCCCATCTATTTTTTATAAAACCTCTAATATGATCAAGAGATGGCCGACGACGCTGGAATTTGAAAACAATCGCAAACCGAAATGGTTCTACCGATTTCAAGATTTCTGACTAAGAAAATGTAAAGAACATCTCCCCCTCAACAAATCTAGGCTCACGAACTGGAATTCCCATAGCAGGCAATGGTTGTGGTCTATTAACCTCGATGTCTACATATCCCTTTTGTAAACCACCTCCAGCAACGCAATTCATAGGCTCTTGTATGCCTCCATACTCCTTCACATTCCCAGCAATAGCAAACGGCTGGACCGCCAAGGAAGACAACAGCGCCGCTGGGTTCACCATGCAGCAAACCCTACGTTGCTCTCAAAGCCTACGTTTGAACATAGAAAATAACAAATTAAGTAAGATCAAGTAAAGAATTAACAACTAAACTTAAGTAATGAGAATTTTTCCTAAAAATTATAATCAATTTCAATCATATTCTTATCATAGGCTTTTTTTATTTATCAACCATACTATTTTTATCATCATCATCATCATCATCATTATTATTATTTAAAATAAAATAATATATTTTTCCCCCAAACTTAAATATCACATTGTCATCAACTAGAAGAAAGGAAGAAAAACTAAAGTAAAGAAAGAGATGCTCCCCTGATTTTTTGTTTTGTTCTTCCAATTGAATATTTTTCTTGAAGATGCAGCCGTATACCCCTTGGAGATCTCCTCGGCCTCTTCTTTCCTTAAACTTCAAAACGGGTTGAGTTCAAGCTTTGGTGGTTCCTTACATGGTAGTTTTGGGAATTCAGCTCCATAAGTCTCGTCGGTCATGACCACGTCTCAGTCGCTTATTTGAAAACAAGAATGTACCTTGGAAGGGAATTTCAGAAATTTAAATACATCATAAGCGACCTGCTCCTCGCCAACCTTCCAAATGAGTTTCCCTTTTTGGACATCAATTAAAGTTCTCCCCGTCGCAATGAAAGGTCGATCCAATATCAAATGGATCTCCTCATTCCTCATTCTCCTCCATATCAAGAACAATGAAGTCGGTCGGAAAGATGAACTTATCAACTTTCACCAGTACGTCCTCAATAAGTCCTCTCGGGTATTTAATGGATCTATCCACCAGCTGTAGAAAGATAGTGGTCGGCTTTACTTCTCCAAGACCTAGTTCCTTAGGCGGCAACTTCTTTTGTACAATTGCACTGCTCTCCTCGGTTGCCAACTGTAGAGAGATGGTGGTCGGCTTTGCTTCTCCAAGACCTAGTTCCTTAGGCGGCAACTTCTTTTGTACAATTGCACTGCTCTCCTCGATCGCCAACTGTAGAAATAACTGATTATCAATCTTATTTTTTCTTAATCTCTGCGGAAAAGGAATTGGTGGATCATAAATTAAAGGAGGATAAGTTTCAGAAATAAACTCCCTAGATTTCTTGGGTTTCGTAGCCCCTTTATTCTCCTTAGTCTTCTCAGCTTGCTAGACAGTCGCATCCCGATCTGCTTCTTTCACCTCGTACTCGGTTTCCTTCTTCTCAAACTCCACATTTTCGGCGACTTTTGCGTCTCGCTCAGTATTTACCGACTGGTCATATGTCCGCCCACTTTTCAATGTTATGGCTTTGACATGTTCATTCAAATTGGTCATAGTATTGCTCGGTAAAGTCTGTATTGTCCTCTCGGTAAGTATGTTTGAGGGTTGATCAATTTGTGCCTCAAGATTTAGATTGAAGCCGAGCTGTTTTGAATCACCATATCAGTCTTTTGCATGTACTGCATGATCATATCTTCAAGTGTTGACTTCTTCTCTTGTTGTGGAAACTGTTGAGGTGGTCTAGCCAGCACTTGGTTATTGTTCCATGAAAAATTAGGATGATTTCTCCATATGGGATTGAACGTGTTTAAATAAGGATTATTTTGATGTTGGAAATTGGACACATAATGGGCTTGTTCATAACTCGGTTGGGCAAAAAGATTCTCCACTTGGGAATCTACACTTGAATGATTTCCTGCCCAATGATCACAAACAATATTAGTTTGAATAGCATTAACGCTCATCTTACCTATTTGTTGTGATAGATTTGCCATCTGCGCCGCCAATGTGGTAATAGCATAATCTCTGAACGCCTTATACTCCTGGTCATCTATATTAAATTTGAAGGCAGCAACCTCTTTCTTCTTCTCTTTATTGATCCGACATAAGATTCTTTCAATCTCGGTGATCTCTTTCTTCTCTTTATTGTACGCCTTGTTTTTTTTCTTAATAAAAAAAAACAAAATAAAATCCAATGTAGTAAAAATCTAGCCGATATCAATATCAATAACAAATAACTATTCCCCGGCAACGGCGCCAAAAACTTGTTCACGTAAAAATATATCTGTAAGTGCACAGAATTGTAACAAATAGTAAAGTGTTTTAAAGAAAAATGTTATCGAACCCACAGGGAATAATTATGCTATTGAGTACTAAAATTGACTAAATTAATTATTATTTGAAAAACGGAAATTTGAAAAATGGTTTATCAAAATTAAACTGAAGAAAAGAATATTAAAATTAAGATTTTAAAAATAATAAGAATAGATCTAGAGCATTTGACTTCACCTAGCAAATCCCATACAATCTATTCTTCCTTTTTATAGAATCTCAATTATCCCAAATTGATGATAAAAATCCCTTAACTATTCAATATTTTATCTCGAACAATATCAAAAATATCTCCAATTAATAACTTCATATCTCTATGTGAATTTAACTAATTGGAGACTCATTAAGTTATTTGGATTTTTCTTGAAAATCACACTAGTTGTGGTAAAGCATCTCTGCTTTCGCTCAACCAATGGTATTTAATCCTAGAGCTTTCATCACAAATCACCTCTCGGTCTCATTGCAATCCAAAAGATCAAACAATAATTAGTTAGAAAATTGTAAGCATTAAGAACAAAGAATAAACACTCAATCATGAAAATACTGAAAATAAAATAACTTGGAATATAAATTGTGTGTTCAATGCTAGACTACATCAAAACTCTAGAAAATAGAATTAGTTTATAATAAAATTAAAAAAAGAAAAAGAATTAAACTGGTATTCTTAATTGAAGTTGGTTGATGAGGTATGCGGCTCTCGCCTCTACCCTCCAGTTCCACCTTCTTGATAGAACACTTCAAGAATAAATTCTGAAACTCTAAACTCAGACTCAGACTCTAAAACATAAAAACTCTCTCTCCAATTCAAAACTCCCCTCTATTCATCCCACAAGTCGAGATTAAATAGATGTTGAAATTCAAATTTGGAAACAAGATAACTGCGACTACAATCTAGCCTAAAGATCTACAAATTAGTTTCTAGAGATAAATGTTAACATAGAAAGAACTATCCCAAGAATAACGGGATGATCTGAAATAGAAGATTAAGTGATATGTGGCTTGAATTGTGGAGTTCGAGAGGATTTCGTCGCCAATAGATTGATTGCGGGACTCAGATTTGGTGGTTAGCAATCGATTGATCTTAGTCGGCAGGAGTTATCCTACCGGGTAGATGCCGTGTGCGCTGAATATAACTGGCGTAGAGGTCACAAAGACCACACGACCCTCTCCTCGCCTACCGAATGGAAAGACTTCTGACCAAGATGAAAGACTTCTCTTGCCTCTTCTAATTGTTACCCATGATGTCATTTAGGTTGGTCTTTTAAGTTGGTCGTTTAGACTAGTCGCCCAATCTAACCGCCTAGAGCCTTGTCACCAAATCTTCGTGCCTTCTGGTTGCACCTTTTGGTCGCGAGTTTCCTTGCCTAATGAGAGGTAAGTCTTCTCGCCTTTGGGTGAGAGAAATCTCTTTGCTGCTCACGGGACAAGGCTCCTCTCCCAAATCTCATCTACTCTCTTCAGATCTCGCTGCCTCTCATCGGTCTGAATCCGTAGTCTCTTCGTTTGTACCAAAATGCTCTCGTTTTGCACTAAATCTTCTCATTCCTTCAAATCTAAGAAAATAAATAAAAATATGTAGAAATAAAATAAATTAATAGTATTGAAGGGAAAATGACACTTTTCATAAATAAAAAGGTGATAAAAATCACATAAAAATAATACTTATCAGTCATTGTCACATGTCCATGCATTTCCATGCATAAAGAAAGGAAGAAAAGAAAAGAATGTTATGAAGAGCAAACAATGAATTCGAATGGGATCGCAAGGGTCCAAATGCAAAGCTATGAGCACTCTCACGGGTGGGCGTGCTAGAGTACTCACAGTGAAGAAAGTTTTGTGAAGCCTGAGTATCTCTTAAGACGAAGCCACATGTGGCATCAACCGTCATGTGGTGAGGATAAGCAGTAGGTACACATGGTTTATGGGAGCCACGAGGTACCACATGTATGTTTAAACAAAGATGCAAGATCTTGATGTATGTTATGATGTTCCAAAGCTCTATGAATGACGCAAAAGATTCTAGATAAGAGACAAATACATTTTCATGAAACAAAAGTTCATGTCCATGCATACATGATCATATTTACCTTAATTATATTTATGTTATCTCTGTGTATGTTTGTAGTATAACTTACTAAGATTTCAAGGAATCTCACTATGGTAGCCCCACTACTATTCCTACCCTAGAATCGTAAAAATTGTAGCAAGGTAGGAAGAGGTTGAGCAGGATGGGAAAGCGCAAGCCCTTTTGGTTGAAGATAGTTGAAGATGAACTCACTTTTGATAACATAATAGATCTGATCATTCTCTACGTAGAACTCATTCTACTATTGATGGCATATATTATGGAATGCTTGATGAAGATGAATACAATTGTAACTTTAAAGTATGATACATTATAATGGTGTTTTGTGATTTTGGATGATCGGTTAAGTTTGAAACCCAAATGAATGTATGGTACTCTAGAAGACATCATTACTTTGGGATAAATAGTTTTTTTAGTACCATGATTTACTTAGGCTTTTTTCGATGCGATTATTCATATTGCTAGAAATATACTAGGTGCATTGCATATTAATTGTCATAAATGAGGGGTATGTAACCCAGTTTTGTATGTCCCGACCCTTCAATCACCTCAAATCCCAAGCGGAAGTTGGGGGGGTCACGGGAATTTTATCCAAACTATAGCAATTAGGGTTCCCTTTTGGGGAAGAAAACCCTAGCCATTTGAAGATTCTAAAAAGGGTGCCTTCCTTGACATGAGAGTCTAATCCATGCTCTCGCCAGATCATCTGCCAATCAATCCAACAGTCACGGTATGCTCAAGATTCCATTTCAAAGAATATGATGTCTTATTGCATCCTTTTTAGGCCTCCCTTTGGAAAATCTAGCAACTAGGGCTTATTGAAGAGGAACTTCTAACTTTTGTACCTTCAGAGGAGTAAAATGGATTGTTGGATTGCCTTTCTTAGGTGTGGTTGTTTAATCAACAACAAGATATCTGCAGGTGGGATTGAGGATAGCTCTAGGTGATTGGAGTCTCCAGCTATGGCTGCATATGATTTTAAGGATGACTTGGGCCGCTCCATGAGTTTTGAGATTTCGAGTTAGGGTTCAAGTAAGGGTTCTCCATAACCAAAGCCCTGACGTCATAGTCTGGTAAAGGATGTTAATAAAAGCAAGAAAATATAGAAAAATGAAGAGAAAAATCGGAAGTATAGCAAAATGAAATAAGAGGTATGGCATTCGAGAATGATATATGAAATTAAAACTTGGAAACAAAGCTAGAGATGAGTGCATAGTTATTTTATCAAGGGTATTTATGTGAAGTTATTTTGCGGAGTAGATAATAGTCTTTTGGTAGTTTGAAAGAAGGTTTGTTAAAATCAAATGTTTGATGGATGATGTAAATTGAGCTGGAGTTTAAGGGTGATTTGCATTTAAAAAAAAAAAAAAGCGTGCATGCACTATGAGTCTGTCATCGAGACATTGGCTCAACTAAGTATGCCACTAGTAAGACTATTTCTATTGATTTCTTATATGTTTCAATCTTATATTTTTCCGAAATCTAAAGTTGAGACAAATGAATGAACATGCATGCACTGACTAGTTTTGCTCATTCTAAGTGAGCAATGTATTATTAAAAGGAAACCGAGTACAAAAGGAGGGGTGAGAATTCCCAAAATAATCCTATTGCAACCAAGACAATATTGAAGAAGATAAAACATTAAAGAAATAATTTGTACCTAACAAGTTGGACCTCAACTATTCCCATGATTCTTGTTCTTGGCCAAACAAAGGGACCAAGAAATGATATGGTTTTTTTTATGGGTGATTGTTATACCTTGGCTATGGTAACCAAGGTGCAGACATGTAACACCCCGCTCCTTCTTTCTGATGTAAGCAAATTTGTCTGCAAGTCTCGTTATGCATGCCGAATCTCGATGGCTATGTTTTAAAGATATTAAGTGATTTATAAAGTAAGCCCAGTGTTTTAAAACCAGGAGTATTTAAATGGGATGTTCCCAGTATTATTTGACTAAGCTTGATTTTAAGTAAGACAATTATAATATTTTTGAAAAGCTCCAAAAATATTATAATTGTAGGAAATTTCAGTTATTTAAAATATTATGAGATTTAAATTATGTTGAAAACTCTAATTAATTAGATGGTTTTATCCTCTTAAAGATATTAAATAAGACTTCATCATTTTATTAATGATGAAGGAATATTATTTTATAAACTGAAGTTTAGTTTAAATAATATTCTATCGTAATTCCTCTCAGTTAATGTTATGCATTTTAAATCAATATTTTAATTCCCTACGGTTAGATTGTTTTCAAGTTCCCAAGGTAAAAAATTAGGATTAAAACCCAGACCCCTCTCTCTTTCTCCCTCACTTTCCATTTTCCCTCTCTATCCTCCCTCTCCCTCAGCTTACGCCGCACGTCCCCTCTCTCTCTCACTCGATTCTCTTCTCCTCCTCCAGGCTGACGCCAGTGTGGCCCCCCAGCCTCACCGCCACCACTAGTGACTCCCCTCACGCCGGCGACCAAGCTAGCCACCACCGAGCTCCCCCACGCACAGCTCTCTCTCTCCTCCTGGGTTTCACCAATTTCTCTCCCCCTTGCGCCACCGTACGCGGCCACCCAGGCCACCGAAGACCACCACGAGCATCCCCTGACCTTCCCCTTCCTCCTCCCCTTGACCCGAAGTCGGTAGCCCTCCCTCACACGCACGCAGCTCCTCCAACGCATGGGTTCTCTATACCCACGGCCAAGCTCCGCCTCCCACGGCCACTGAACCACCACCAAGAGCCTCCTCCCTCACCGACGACCTCCCCTAGCCATCCCCATGCCCAGCCGAGCCACATAGCTCTCCCACGCTCTTTCACTCTCTCACAGGTGTTCCTCCACCTCATGGACAGATCTGCCGCCTCCAGCCACTGTGCTACCACTCCATCGCCACCATGCCCCTCCACAGCACCTTCTAAGCCCTTAGTACTTAGTAGTTTATTACACCTTAGGCAAAATCACATTATACGAATACACGGCTTTTGTTTGACTCAGCGCTACAAGGTCTTTTGTGTCCGCATCGTTTGCACACACATGTAACCTTCCGACCCAGATGTTACATCAAGCTATAGTAGTGTCAATTCCTAATGGGAGCACGATCACTTGTACTTGCATGTTGAAAAACTACCCATTAACCCTGAGAGAGAGATTGATGGAAGCCGACTTGATCATCTTCAACCAACTAGGGTTCGACATTATACTAGGAATGGACTGACTATCCAAACACTGTGCTAGGTTAGATTGCTGGAACAAGGAGATTATCTTCAATTCACCTGTAGGTGGGCAAATCTGTCATAAGGAAGGGACTGTGAAGGCTACCCCCTCTATAATTTCAGCATTGCAAGCAAGGAAGTGCATCGCTAGTGGTGTCACAGCCCACTTAGCATTCATAGTGGAAGATTATGGTTGTAATAAGGAGATTCAAGGGATACCTATAGTTGAGGAATATCTTGAGGTTTTCACTGACAACCTGCCAGGATTACCCCCCGATAGAGAAACAGAACTCACTATAAAGCTAGAGCTTGCTGCAACCCCTGTCCATAATGCCCCTTATCGTATGGCCCCGCTAGAATTAAAAGAATTGAAGGAGCAAATAAAAGAACTACTGAAAAAGGGCTTTATTCGACCTAGTTCATCACCTTGGGGTGCGCCAGTTCAATTCGTTAAGAAGAAGGATGGATCTTTAAGGATGTGCATTAATTATAGGGAATTGAACAAAGTAACAGTTAAGAACAAGTGCCCATTACTGCATATTAATGACATGTTAGATCAATTGCAAGGAGCATTAGTATTCTCAAAGATTGACTTAAAGTCAGGTTACCATCAACCCATGATTAGGGAGAAGGATATCCCTAAAACGGCGTTTCAGACTAGATATGGTCACTATGAATTTTAGTGACGTCCTTTGGTCTAACCAATGCTCCCGCCGTATTCATAGATATGATGAACAGAGTATTCAGACCCTACCTAGATAACTTTGTTGTTGTATTCATCAATGACATATTGATATACTCGTACAGCGAAGAGGACCACAAGCAACATCTCCATATGGCACTGGAAAGGCTGAAAGAACAAAGGTTGTATGCCAAATTCAGCAAATGTGAGTGCTCAAAGAGGTAAAATTTTTAGGGCACGTAATCTCAAGTCAAGGAGTATCAGTTGATCCCAGTAAGGTCGAAGCTGTGGTGAATTGGAAGCATCTGACTAATGTGCAGGAGATTTGGAGTTTCCTGAGATTAGCTGGTTATTATCAGCAATTCGTAGAAGGATTCTCCAAGCTGTCAGGACCCCTTACTACCCTAACCAAGAAAAATGCTAAGTATATTTGGACAGAGAAGTGTGAGCGAAGTTTCGTGGAACTCAAGGAAAGGCTCACAACTACGCTAGTACTAGCCCTGCCTAAGCCCCATAAGCCTTACGTAGTATTCAACGACGCGTCCAAATCAAGACTTGAATGTGTACTCATGCAAGAAGAGCGGGTTGTTGCCTACGCCTCACGAAAACTAAAGAACCATGAACAAAACTACCCCACCCATGACTTGGAACTAGCCGCCGTAGTTTTTGCTTTAAAGATTTGGAGGCATTACTTGTATGGTGCAAAATGCGAAATCTACACCGATCACCAACCTCAAGTATTTATTCAGTTAGCAGAATTTAAATATGAGACAAAGAAGGTGATTGGAAACTATTAGTGACTACTAGTGTGAAATCAAGCATCACCCTGGCAAGGCTAACGTGGTAGCTGATGTGCTAAGTCAGAAGACCCAAAAGGATGGTCCCATAGGCCCGCCTTGGAAGTAGAGCCCTTTCTACACAGTATGAGAAGTTTATTGATCAATGATCTTCTTGTTGAGGCATTCTTAACCACAGTACAAGAAATTGTGCATATGGAATGGAAATAGGTGAAAAGGCGGCAGATGGAGGATCCCAAATGGGCAGAAATCAGGCGGAAGGTAGAAAAGAAAGAAGGACGAGAAGGATTCACCCTCAGAGATGATGGATTGTTTTACTACCAAAACCGAAAGGTTACTCCAGCTGATCAGGAGATCAGGGATAAGATATTAAGAGAAATGCATCAAACTCCATACACGGCTCACCCAGGAAGCACAAGGATGTATCAGGATTTGAAGCAACACTTTTGGTGGGAAGGCTTAAAGAAAAATGTAGTGGAGTATGTTAATAAATGCTCTATTTGTAGAACAGTCAAGGCAGAGCATCAAAGACCGGCTAGTGAATTACAGCCACTTCCAATCCCAAAATGGAAATGGGAGGATATATCCATGGACTTTGCAATTGGACAAGCAAGAACTTCGAAGGGAAATAACTCTATTTGGGTCGTGGTCAATCACCTAATGAAAAGTGCTCACATTTTGTCAATGAAAAATACTGACCCTATGGACAAGTTAACTCGACTATTTGTATCAGAAATAGTGCGACTACATAGAGTTCTAAAAACAATTGTATCAGATAGGGATATGCATTTCACCTCTCGTTTCTGGCAACTTTAAGACGCTCTAGGCACCAAGTTGAAATTTAGTAATGCCTATCACCCTTAAACTGATGGGCAAACTAAGTGGATAATTCAGACTTTGGAAGACATGTCGAGGGCATGTGTTTTGCAAGAAAAGGACGATTGGGAGAGACTTTTGCCATTAATTGAGTTTGCTTACAATAATAGCTTCCAGGCCACCATTCAGATGGCACCATACGAAACTTTATACGGAAGGAAATGCAGGTCTCTTTTATACTAAGATTCTTCAAGAAATGAAGGATCAATCCAATTAATAAAGGAAAGGATGAAGGCTACCCAAGATATACGAAAGAGCTATGACGAATGTCGAAGAAGGAACCTCGAGTTCGAAGTTGGCGATTGGGTTTACCTCAAAGTATCGCCCATGAAAGGAGTCTTTCGGTTTGGAAAGTAGGGAAAATTAAGTTCAAGACACGTAGGACCCTATGAGATACTGGAAAGAGTAGGAGTAGTCGCTTATAGGTTGGGTCTTCCCATTGACTTCCAAGGAATTCACAATGTCTTCCATGTATCTTCCCTCAAAAAGAGCTTCGAGAAGAAGATATCAACAGTTGTAGATACGAAGGATATTTCGCTCCAACTCGACCTAACTTATGAAGAAGTTCCTGTTCAGATCACAGATTGGAAGGATAAGGAACTTCGAAATCGAAAAATTCCTCTGGTTAAGGTTCTGTGGCGGAATCATGATATTGAGGAAGTTACGTGGGAAAAGGAAGCCGATATGAGAAACAAATACCCCTATTGGTTTGGCTTGTGAATTGTTTGTCATCACACCATGGCATTCGCTTTCATTCATACATGCATGGCATCCATTTTTATTTCGCCATGTGACCCGCATTCTTTACTGTCATTTTCAGTTGCACCATGGCCGGTAATGGTAGGATTGCCCGTCGGACTTATATGGCCTCTAGTCAGATTCGGAGATTGAAAGCTGAGCAACGACGAAGATGTCTAAACCTTATGGTCGACACATTTTGGACTCGGCAAGAGAGGCTGGAATACCATAGGACTTACATCCTCGACCATGATGGGAGAGGTAACATCCGTTTGAGGAGAGCACTGCCGCATGAAGAGCGTCAACCTTATTTCCCTATCCGATGGATGTGAGAGACTAGGATCAGATGGCTTAGACACTATATGAGATCGACTCTCTTAGTTACGCCAGAGTCGAGCTAGGCAGCCAAGCAGCATCAGGTCTAGCAAGAGTTCTTATTCCTGACCCCACTCCCCTCGACACATCAGATCTTTCTGACTCTTCCTTGAGTCGCGTTCGTTTCCATGAGAAGGGAGACCCCTGACTTGAGGACGAGGAATTTAGGCAGTGGAGACTTCATGAGGAGAGACTTAACACATTCTATGATTCAGAGGAGGATGAGTTTTATTACCACGCTCAGGATGAGATGTCAGAGGATGGTGATGAGAGACCCCCATCGAGCCCTGAGCTATAGCATAGTTGGTGAGTCACACTTAACTTTTCTTTAATGCATGTCTTACTTTGACCCTGATTTCTAGGACCAAATCTTGTTTTAAGGGGGGAGGATGTAACACCCCATCTAATTAACCATTAGGATTAATCTTTAAATGCCCTTAGATTAAGCTAATGATTTAGGACTTCAAATATATTTTATTTTTATTGCTATTATTATTATATGATTTTGTTTGTTTATTTTATTTATTTATTTCAATGGAAATAGTTAAATTTATTTAGACCATGGCACTTAGTGTCATTAATTATTAAGCATGAAGGATTAGAAAAGCAAGCTAATTGGTATTCCTATTAGGGCCTTTAGAACTTTAGGATAGTTATGGGCCAAGCCTTAAAAGGCCTTAAACCAAGCCTCATAGGAGTACAAGTCTTGGTAGGATAGCCTTGGCCCAAGTATGAGGGAGGCATAAGGCCTTTTGGACCCAACATTGTATAGGTTTGACCCATTAAGCCTTTCAAGCCCCATCTTTGTGGATCTTGAGGACTCTCTTAATCCCAAAAAATCTGAAAACAAGGTCTCCTATCCACTCAAACCCAAAGCCCATGGACCATTAACCCACACTTATGGCCCTTTTAAGCCCCACAAGGCCCAAACCCTTGTTTTGCCTCTATTCACTCTTCAATTTGAAGCCCAATATACCATACCATGGGTTTCCTCAAGCCCATGGCATACCCTAAGTATCCAAATTAGGTTTTGAAATTGGGTTAAGACTATTAATCAACTTACCGATGATTAATGATCTTTAAACCACGTTTTGAAACTTAATTTTCTTTCTTAATCTTTTTAGCCTTTTTTATCCGAAATTTTCTTGTTTCATTATTCAATCACATCAATCTTAGATCATAATAGGACCCTAGGTAAACCCTCACACATGTCATTAAAAGAAATGACATATCAAAATCCCAAACTACACCAATCGGCACACATGTGTGTCATTTGTGTGCAATGGATTGTTTTGCCCTTAAGCCCAATCTTTTTGTGCCTTTTTTTCAATAGCACTATGGTCTTTAAACACCTCATATAATCCCTTTAGACCCAAACCAAGCCTTGGCCGAAATTGGTTTCAAAAACGAAGCCAAAACACCAAAACCGAATTCACCTTGGACACTAGTTGGATGAGAACCAAGTTGATTGAGTTTCAACCCCCCTTCTGCCCATGGCTGAGCCACCACCCCACGTCACCTCCATCACCACCCAATCTCCAAGAGGCCCTCATGGTCATCACGAGTTTTTGACCAATTTTTCCCACCCAAAGAAGGCACCAAACCGAAGGCATCCAAGCCACCTCCATTTCGACAACCACTTCCCTTCACTCATTTCATTTGAGCTGCCACTTTATGATCACTTGGCAACCAACCAAGAACCACTCCCTCACCTGCAAAGCCTTCCAAGAGGCTGAGTCAAGGCTATGATCAAAACTGCCCAAGAAAACCACCTTGAACCCGTCAGCCTCATGTTTGGTTTTTGTTGGTTTTTCTTCTCTTCCTTCTGCACCACGACCTGACCAACGACCCTTAGAATCAATGTAGCACCTGAAGTGATGAAGTCAATGTGATGTAGGGCACTATTCACTCTGCAATAAGTGACACAAGATGATGAAATACAAGTTGAAAACTCAGCTCCTTACACCACCGCCCATATCACTCAATCCCCTTGGACTTAGGCCAATGTCTCCACCCCATTGGCACCTATAAAAAGCCCCTCCACCCCCTCATTTGCTCCACACCTCATCTCCAGCTCCCCTTGAACATTGAGAACCATCTTACCCCTTAGTTTTGAGAGAAACCGAAAGGTGTGTGTGTGTGTGTGTGCTTGAGTGTTGTTGAAGTTCTTGTGAATTCTTGTGCTGGGAGCTTGAGTTGACTACGAAACTTGTAATTCCTCTTGCCCTAGATCTTAGTTTACATGTCAAGTTGTAATTTTAAGCATTGGAGTGATTTTTGGATGAATTTAGAAGAGAATACCATGCTTAATTCAAAACCAGGTTCATTAAGAATGGTTTAAGTGTTTAAATTGTTTTACATGAAAATTTTAGTTATGACATGTCTTAGCATATTTTGATATCATTTATTAATGTCTTAGAATGATCATAGAAGGTTTGAGTTTCGATTAAAAGCATGACATGATAGGTTTTAATTCTATCTTCTGTTGATCATCAAAACATGCATGGGTTTTAAGTAAGTTTGTGATTAAGGCATGAAGTTTGATTTATTCCATCTAAGCTTGATGATTAAGCATTTAGAAAACCTTCTGATTGGGATAAAAACGAAAATACATGAGTTTTGAAAGCTTGCCTTGGTGATTTACACTAGGAACATCTAACTTGATTAATGGAGGATTAATGAAGATTAAGGTTTTTAGCCATAATTAGGTGTTGGGATGAACTTGCTCATCCAAGAATTGACCTTTATCATATCATGAAAGACTATAGTGATTGTTTGTGACTAAAGAAAATTTGCATAAGCATGTTTTCATAGGGATTAATAGTTGAAATCATACTAAGGCATTAATTAGAGTGTATGCCACAGGTTGGGAATGTTTTAGCTAGTTCCACTTTGAATGTTACAATTATAAAGATACAAATGGTTTTAGAATATCAAAAATATGAAGTCCATGAGGTTTCGTTAAATTTGAGGTTTGTTTGTAAATAGTGACAAATTTTGGGCCTTAGGGGAAATTTTTGAGAGTTTAGGGATATTTTTGTAAATACCCATTTTTGAAGTCCTTGATTATGAACATCTTTCATAGTGGTATAAATCCTAACTTAGCATGAATTTGATTTCAGCCACTACAACCCTTCAAACTCAGGAAGTTCGTAAGTTGGCCTAACTTACGCCTTGATAAGTTAT
Organism: Juglans microcarpa x Juglans regia; assembly: GCF_004785595.1. Taxonomy (NCBI): domain Eukaryota; kingdom Viridiplantae; phylum Streptophyta; class Magnoliopsida; order Fagales; family Juglandaceae; genus Juglans; species Juglans microcarpa x Juglans regia. The sequence goes on from NC_054595.1 coordinate 7,930,573, forward strand.
CTATGATTTATTGATAAATGTCACATTCATGTTATAATTGTTATTTTGAGCATAAAATATCATGTTATATGATACATTGGTCATTGAGTACATACTTACATGACATGTGAAATTTTTACCATTTTTAGCATATTACATATAAATGTCATTTTTTCATGAAACTTACTACATTTGCATATGTCATGAAATACATTCTGTTCAAGCATTACATGAAAATAATTTTTGTCACAACCCCAAATGCTAGGATGGGGAATTATCTTAGTGGAACTCCTCTGTCCACTCTGGAGTATTTAAGAATGGAGTAGTAACCCTTGAGTTGAAGAAGAACATTTAACGGATTTCGAATGTGTTCTTTTTAAAGAACGCTAGAGCGAAGTCAAATGTTATGACACCTAAGGCTGGTGGGTGTACATATTATAATGTTATGTTATATTACCAATGCACTGAGAACGAGTCTGCAAACAACATAGTTTCAACGTGAGTTGTACTATAGTCACCAACAAGTACTCACAGTGTATATGGAGAACTGTAACGATACCACACGTTATGATGTTACAATTAAATATGAATTGCTAATAATGATGAAACGTTATGATTATTTTTGCTAGTAAAGTGAAAAATGTTCTCTGTACTAAAATGTCTCAATTTTTCTGAAAATGTTGAAGAATCTGGATGGGTGACAAACACTGATTTTTCACATTTCATGCATTTTTTATTTATCATTCTTCATACAAAATTTATCTTTGTGCACATCGGTTGTTTAACTTACTGAGATTTCAATCAAATCTCACTCCTTGTAGACCCACTATCATTCCACTCAGAATGATAGAAGTTGTGTCATGACTCGAGGAGGACGGTCTATATGGAAGCATGGATCTAAATAATTGAGGAGTCAGACCTCAAGAAAATACTAGACCTTATCCTTATATTTATAGCACTATTCCTTCATGCTCTATAGCACATGAAGCAGTTGATCTAGCTATGGAGACTTTTTATGATGATTAGATGTACTAAGATTATGCTGCTATTTAGTTTGAACTTATGATGGTAATTAATGAATTGTGATGTTTTTAGTTATTTTGGCATATATTTTCATCTTTAATCCGCTGTGAATATTGCATTATGCTAGTTGCACCTATAGAATGCATTGCATATTAACTGTCATGTACGAAAGTATGTAACTTTATATTACATATCCCGACGTGTCTCCATTCTATCCCAAGTGATGGTTGGGGGGCGTCACACTTTGTCTCTAAGATTCTCCCCCATTTGCCTCCAATGTCAATTCCCGGACTTGAGTAACACATCCCTAGCCAGTTAATCACCAACTTAACACCACCTCGTGGAATTTGAAAATTCTACACCCTAGTTGTCAAATTTTTATGAGTAATCCCAAAGACTCGAGCACAATATATCTTTTACCAAGTTAAAGTCCAAACCCGTGCAATGAGTTCCATCACACAAATCAGTTGACTATTAGCTTTTCACCAATAATTGTTTGCACCCAAGGATTTGAGTCTTAACCTAGAAGTAGCAAACCACCAAAACCAAGACCCTTACCACTTGAGCCAACCCCAATCATAAATAAAACCAGAGACCAACCGAGCAAGAACACTAAATATGATGCAATCGTACTTCCGAAACAATCCCCGCGCATCCGTAAGTCAGTACCTTGTGTGTTTTCTACAGATCCAATATAACGAGAAAAATAGTAGAAATAAAACTTGTATGAGATCATAAGTCTGGAAAACCCTGCATATATTGTAAGTTATTACAAGGAGATAAGCATGCGAGGCTACATGCTTCAACCTATCTTCCGTTTCTGACTAAGATTGTCTTGTCTAACCACATGTTTCATTTGTGGGCAGAATTCATTCCATGACAGGGCTCTTACCCTACAATTTCACCAACCTAATCTATTCAAAACTAGAACAAGTGAAACTTCCTGCACTTCAGTCTACCTAACAAAGATTATCAGAGCATACCACTCTACTCTAAGAGACCTACTATCAACAGCCACATGTATTCATGCGGGATGGCCAATAAGAACACGTTACTTCGCTTCCTCCAACCCCTTTAAGTAAGAAGATTCTCCATTACCACTGCCATGCCCAGCCGTTGAGCTTCCATGGCCATCAGCGCCAGCTGTCCCAGCCTCAGAGCCATCTTGCTTGCTTCCTCCCCTTACGTCATTTGGGCCTGCAACAGGTGGACCACCACTGCTGCCACCTCCATGGGTAGTCTCATTGTGCATGGCATGCAAGCCATTGTTGACCCCTCCAGCTCTGAGACCCATTTGCCCTTGGATGGCCTGTTGGTGCTGCTGGTGTAGCTGCTGCTGTGGATCCTGGATCTGATGTGGGTTATTAAATTGTAATGGCAGCTTTGGGGGGAAAATACCAGGCTGCTGAGCCATTGCGGCTGCTTGAGAGTGTTGCATGTAATACCCTTGTTGCATTGCAGGGTGTGGGGACATCTGCAATTGTTTACTATACTTATCAGCAAGACACAGCTAGATGAACTGATAAAATAAGAATCATGCCTACAGTCACCTGGGGAGGCATTGCTGGTGCTTGTGGTTGTGCATCAGCAATTGCAGCTAAATACATCAAATTCTTTTGAAGCTGAGCTTGGTACCTAAATCATCAAAATTTTAATGTATATCGCACCCCTCCTCCACATACAATGTAAAAGAATTGCCACATTCCAACAATTTTTTTCCCCAAATTTATGAACAAAAAGCCATGAGCTGTAGCAGCTATAATCCAGCATTTATGCAGGATTGACAGGTAAAAGACCTCTTTGGCATGTAGCTTTTCTTTTGGTTGGGCTATGGCTCTAGGCAAAAAACCTCTTCTTCGACTTCAAGGATTCAGATCCTCAGTCTCAATCCAGAAACACATGCACTTGATTTTGATAATCAGAAAATATATGTAGCATCGGTACCAACCATCTCAAATCATGCTCCATATAAGTGTAAGCAGCATTAGAACCACAACTCAAAAACCATCACAGGTTTTAGTACAGAAAGCATATTAAATAGAGGATAACTTGTCCTTTCATGTAGAGAACTCTACTCCATTTCAAATCAACCTAAACTTTTTGTACTTCAAGTGGAAGCAACTGATTTTCAATAGACTTTATAAATCAGAAAAAAAAAAAAAGTTTTAACATTTTGAAGAATGCCTCGACACAGGGTGGTTACAGTGGTGCTGAAAGTACTTTTGTAGTGGCAGTGGTGAAATTGAACGGATTCAGCTTGAGATGGAAGTGAGATTGGCAAGTTTATTTGGATTTGGGGGTGTGGTGGAGATCCATGTTTGGCAACCTTCGAATTCTCAAAAAAATTTCAAGATTTCTCTACTTTTTTTTACTTCATTCCCAAACATTACTAAACACAAAAACTTTTCTATTTCAAATTTTCAACTTTTCATCTAATCATTACCTAATCAATACTCAAACACAAAAATCAATACAACTTTTACAAAGTCCAAAACAAAAATAATCTTGAAAAATAATATTCAAACAACTTTTCAACTTTTTTTATTGAATTCCACAAACTCCAATGCAATGATTATTTTAAAAAATGCTTTTATTCAAAACCTAATCTCAAACAAATTCCCAAAATTCTCAATTACAAACATTTTTGGTATCCAAACAAGGCAACTGGTGGCTAAGGTGAAACCAATGCTTATGACTCAAGGGTTCAGGCTCAAATAAATATTATACTCCACCTTAGGACATCATTATGCAATCAAACAAGCAAATGCAAGTATGAAGTGAAAACACCTGATGCAATCAACATCAGTATAAACAGTATATAACTAATTATCACGTCCAAGGGAAGAATAGATTTTTTACCCTTATAACTTTGCTATGCGAAAGCAGATTCTATTTCCAGACTTTACTGCAGTAGGTATGACCATCTTATAATTACATAAAATGGGAGAAAAGCCTTCCATGAAGCCCTTGACAGTGTCAGAATTAAGTTGTCAACAAAACAATGAAAAAATGCTCAAAACATAAAAAGAAACTGAAGACTAAGATAAAATGGTAATTCAAACAATCCAAAACTGGAGCTTAATCTGAAATACAAAACAATTGAATCCCTAGTAATAGCATAAATACACAATCAGACAGAGAGGGGGGTCACTTACTGAGCACATTCAGCAAGTTTTCCAAGGTTTTGATAGTCCAATATTGCCAGAATCAATTTTTTGTTCTCATCAAGGTACTGCACAAAGCATTAAAAGAATTTTATTGGATAAATAAAAATCTTGTTGTGTATATCAGCATGTGTCCATGATATGATTTCCCAAAGTAGGAAGTTAAAGTGTACTCAAATTAACATTGCAGTTCAATCAACACACAAGTTAAACACAAGTTCCTATATGAGAACAAACATTTTAATGCCTATTTGATGAAACCATCCTAAAGTTTTTTTTTTTTTTTTTTTAAGAGATAAATATTATTGATATGAATGAAGTAGGCATAACCCGTGTACACAGGAAGTATACAGAAAAACACCCAAATACATTCTAAAAGCGATAAATTAAAAACGAAATCATGGACATTGTCCCCATTTAGTACAATGGCGGAAACAAAAGCAATGAAGTGTGGAAGAAAAAAATTCTTCAGCTCCGCCATTGTGTGTTCCTTGTCTTCAAAGTAACATGCATTCCTTTCCGACCAAATACACCACATGATACACAACAGAATCATCTTCCACACGGCTGCCACTTGATGACAACCTTGCATCTTCCTCCAACAACCCAACAAATCCACCACCCTCAAAGGCATAACCCAAGCAAAATCAACTATTTGAAAGATCTCATCCCACAACACCCTTGTTACTTCACAATGCAGTAAGAGAAGATCCAGAGATTCTCCATTCTTTTTACACATATACCAATCCATCACGATACATCCCCTCTTCCTCAGATTGTCCATGGTTAAGATCTTCCCAAGAGCAGCATTCCACACACAAAAAATGCTACTTTAGAAAGCAAATAAGACCTCCAAATATTCTTCCAAGGGTACGGAGTATGATCCTATGTTGACAAAATTTTATAGTACGCCTTAACTGTACATTTCTTGTGGTTATTAGACCTCCACTTCAAGTATAACGTTGTGCCGTAATAGTCCCCATGGAGTATAGTAGGCTGAAAAAATCTGATACGCTACATAATTCCCAATCATGAAAATACTATTAAAAAGTGTATTCCACTTATGAGCGCCATTAGAAAATAGCCGCATATCCGCCACTGAAGCCTCCCTATTAGCTGCAATATGATAGAGTGCCAGAAAAGCCATTTCCAATGCATGTTCTCCACACCACACGTCCCGCCAAAAACTAATTCGATGGCCCTCTTCGGCTACAAACCAAATGTATTTTTCAAAACAAGGCCACCCCCTCATAAACTTCCATAAACCCACCCCATGCCCCCCTCTCACTTCGTTAGAGCACCAGCCACCCTAAGCAACTCCTTATCTAGCATCAATAATTTCTTTCCATAATGATCCCCTCTCCATATGATATCTCCATAGCCATTTCCCCAATAAAACTTTATTAAAAGTTCTCAAGTTACACACTCCCAACCCCCCATACACAACTGGAGCACAAACTATCTTCCATCTAATCAGATGGAATTTCTTCTCCTCCCCCATGCCCCCCATAAGAACGCCCTAAAGAGTTTCTCAATCCTGTTCGCCACCCCTGCAGGCATAGGAAACAAAGATAAAAAATGTGGGAAGGTTAGTAAGGGTGCACTTAATAAGAGTGAGGCGACACCCGTTCGATAAATACATCCGTTTCCAACCAGCCAACCTTGTCTCTATCTTCTCCACCACCCCATCCCATATAGCTCTAGCCTTAAAAGTTGCTCCCAATAGAAGGCCCAGGCATTTCATTGGCAAAGAGGACACCTTACAATCCAAAAGGCTTGCTAACTTGAGAATATTTGAGACTGCACCACTGGAACGATCTTGGACTTACCAAGATTCACCTTGAGCCCCGACACTGCTTCAAAGCAAAGTAACAATGCTCGTAGAGTTTGGATCTGGCTACTATCCGCTTCACAAAAGAGTAGAGTATCATCTGCTAATAAAAGGTGTGAGATGATAATAGAACCACCAGTGCCATTACCCACCTAAAAACAAAATAAGAAACCTCTACCAACAGCGGCCTGTACCATTCGGCTAAGAGCCTCCATAACTATAACAAACAAAAGAGGAGATAGAGGATCTCCTTGTCACAAGCCCCGAGAACTATAAAAAAACCAGCAGGTGTACTATAACTAGAACTAAGAACCGGGCGGTAAAAATACAATAACGCATCTAGGAAATCCATCTATCACCAAAGCCACACCTCCCAAGCAGGTATAAGAGGAATTCCCAGTTCACGTGGTCATAGGCCTTCTCCATGACAAGCTTGCAAAGAATACCTGAACCTCCCTCCCTCAATCTATGGTCCAAGCACTCATTTGCAATAAGCACCGAGTCAAGAATTTGTCTCCCACAAATAAAAGCGTTCTGAGGCTTGGAAATGATATGTTCCAACACAGGGCTTAGCCAGTTAACAAGCACCTTTGAAATAATCTTGTACACACTACTAACCAGGCTTATAGGGCATAAATCCTCAATAATCGAAGCCCCATGCTTCTTGGGAATGAGAGCAATGAACATACTTAAGGGATTTTTCAAACTTTTGAAAAGAGTGAAATTTACTAAAGACCTGCAAAACATCACATTTCACTATGCTTAATGGAACTAGTGTTCATGATTTTCTGTCTTTAATTTCTGGTTCGTAGAATTTATTTAGGTGTTCTTTCGTATACTTCTTGTGTACATGGGCTTCACCTACTTCATTCGTATCAATAAAATTTTCATTTTAATTAAAAAAAAAAAAGAACAATTGAGAGAGCCTTAAGATATCTATCAATGTTGCCAGCAAATTATCTATACTATATAATTACAAGTACCACATCTGCTACTTTTAGTAATGACTAAAAACTAGTAATATGTTAAAACCTTCACAGTAAACAGTTATCTACACCAACAATGTTAACTTTTGATAAGTAATAAAACCTCCTTAAACAACACAAAATGCCCAATCCAAGTATATTGAATATACTTTTTTTTATAAGTAGTATATTGGATATACAAGAGAAACAGCTATCTAAAAGGAGAAATAGATAAAGAAATCATTCTTTTCTCTCCGAATACAACATATGAGGTAAGTAGGAACCATCTTTTACACTGTTGCAACTTATGTGCTGCCGCCTAAGCTGGCTCCAAGAGTCAAAAAGGTCTGTTATTCTTTTGGGCATGGCCCAAGCCAAACCAACTATCAAAAAACTCACTAGACAAAGCACTAAAAATCTCGGAATGAGTAACAGATGATCAACAGATTCTCCAATCTTACACATGCAACACTAATCAATCACAACAATGTCTTTTTTTCCTTTAGATTATCATGATGAGAATATTTCCGAAAGAAGCTGTCCAAGCAAAAAAGGCAGTTCTCAAAGGGGTTGTTATCATGAGGAATAGGGCCATGTAGAAAGAACGAATGTTGAACATGGGCCCAAAGAAACTTGTTTTAACCTCTTTGTCTCAAACTAGGTGAATACAATAGGTTATAGAACCTAGTAAAGGCATCCACCTACAAGTTTACCGGCCAAAATGAAGCTTGGAGGACAGTGAAAATGGTAGGAAGACCAAACTAATTAACCCTATCAACAAAGCCTACAACCTTTGACCACATATTCTCGAACTTAAAGTACTATAACCACCACAATCAAGAAAAAGAATTCGAAAATGATTAGAGAAAAGTCAGAGGAGCAGCCTATTTTGACTTGGATTTGGAAAATGTGCTTCCCACTCCAAGGAGACGAAATCTATTGATTCTAGACAAAGAAGGTGAATCCCAATTGTTAGACCATGCCTCCGCCCGAGGGAATATCCAAAAGGCCTGATCAAAAATAAAGTTAGAGGAAGCCTCCATACGCGACAGGAATGAGCTTCACCTGATCTTTCGTTAGGGAAACGGATAATGCTGAAATGGCATCTAAATACACCATGATTCTTCCCACAAACTACTCAAACCAGCCAATTCCTCCCACAAAAAACTTCTTTGTGATCACAATAATGCCCATAAACACCATAGAGAACCAATAAGACCATTTTCAACATTCTCAAAAAACATGCCATTGTATATTACCTCACACACTCCACCACCCTTTTGTCCCATGAGCAAGACTCCACTAGAAGCCCCACTAGATGTCAACAGTAATCCACTTTTGAGCACACTTCTAGAAATAAAATCCAGCTTATTCTCTTGTTAAGAAATGATATTTTCCTAAATTTCTTTAATGAGATTTTTAATTGTGAGATGCTTGTTAACATCGTTCAAACCTTTGGCATTCCAAGAAGGCAATATAGGTATTCGCTTTGACACCTTAATTGAAAGTATAGACCAACCCTAACAAGAGTGGCTTGCTTCAAGCAATAAGCAATGCAATAAGTCGAGTTTCAAAAGTATAGACCGACCCTAACAAAATACTAGGTGCTAGATGAAATAGATTCAAGAAATAAAGACTATTCATAACAAGTTGGGCTTTCTATATCCTAACTGGGTTTCAACTTTCTAGTTAACAGTCCACTACCAAATACTTGTATTTTATTTCTTGTCACTTCTAACACATCAAATCACTTGTACCTTTCTATTCTCCCAGTTCCAAAACCATCTATCAGAAGTCACATACAAACAATATCCATGATTTATATTGACAAAAGAACAGAAGAAAGACCTATGATAGCCATCTAACAAAGACTTATCTAGAAGTCAGAAACTACAACATACGACTCCAATTTGGATGAGAACAAGTAGTGAAAAATAGAATTTGAATAAAATAGACAGCAATATATTGAAGTTTCAAGAGTAGAAGAAACACTAAGCCTCCTGAACACGCAGGATATAGGAAAAAGAATGCAAAAGCACACCAATTGGGTTCTAAGTGATCAAATAAAACCATTAAAACAAAAAGCTTTAAGAAATAAATAAAACTATATTCAGCATTTTGAATTAAAAGCTTAATTTCCAAACTATATTCACATGATACAAAATACGCTGCATTTACCATATGACAGGGGGCATGGCAGTAAAACTAAATGCAATGGGATGATTGCTACAAATATCATAAGTGTTTGACAATGATAGCTTAAATTAACAATTACAACCTTTGGCAACTAACCACACAAATAACTCATTCCCTAGGTACCTTCCCTTCAGAAGCACTGGCTTTTTGTGCCCTTCTCCTTATCAAAGATAAAAAGTAATACTAACCTGCCAGTCTTATGTGCCCTCCGATTGAAATGAATTTGACAAAAATGTAGTGAAGTGTAAGCTTAAAAGTTAAATTCCTTAATGTGAATCAGGCACTCATCTCGAAATATGTTATGCACAAAAGATCTTAGCTATTAAAAAGGGTACAAATGGCACGCCACAATCAACGGTTAATTCAAAAGAAAAACCTATCCTTTTGACATTTATTGTCTATATAAAATTCTTTTCCTACGAAATTAAGCTTAAGAATGCGACAAAACCTCATCTACCTATAGCATAAAACCTTTCAAAATAAAACACATAAAACCCACTATTGGGAGAAAATAAAAACTATCAAATGCAAACCACCACCACCCCCTCACCCCCCCCCCCCCCCCCCCGGGAAAAAAAAAAAAAAAAAAAAAAAAAAAAAAAAAAAAGCACGAATAGGTCTCTAAGCGTAAAGGGTGCAAGCGAAAGAGCAAAGCAAGTACACAAGAGCACCTTTTGAATCTGCTCGGTGGTGATGTTTGTGGGTGGGAATGAAGGCATCATAGGCATCATCTGCTGTGGCTGCTGCATGTTTATGCTCCTTTTTCTTATCTTGAAACTAAAACCCAAACCCAATCGTAAATCCACCCAAAGTAAAACCAAATAAAAAACCAAATCAATGACGCCCAGAACTACCATATTAAAAAATCGGAGCCAAAGAGAGATTCATAGGAGTACCTTTTGTCAGCAGGTCAGTGTCGGTAAGGTGTTTGCATTAGGAAAAGGCAGATGTTTTGGAGTCGGACGAGGGTTTTTCAGTTTTTCTCGACAGGGTCGCTCCATTTTGTCTCTATTCTTAGGTCTGACAATTTCATTTCATTTTTATAATTTTTTTAAATCTTTAAATAAAATATAATAAATAATTTAATTTTTTTAATTTTAAAATAACATAATATTAACAAATATTATTTTATTCAATTTTTAACTTTCATCTAAAACAATCTCGTTTTATCTCATTATGCATACTGCACCTTAATTTTTGTTGTAGATCATGTTTGGTTTGACAGTCATTTTAAACCATCTCATCCCATTTTGGCTTTATTTAGATAACAAGATAAAATTAAAAAGGACTTCAATAGTGAGTTGAGTTGAGATTAGATGAGATAAGAATTAAAATAATATTTTAATATTATTTTTATTTTGAGATTTGAAAAAGTTGAATTGTTTATTATATTTTGTTTGAAAGTTTAGATAAGTTGTATTATTAGATGAAATGAGATGAGTTGAGATCAACTCATTATTCAAACTAGGCCAAATAATCTGTAAATGGTAATAAAATGATTTGTAAATAGTAATGAAATACTTTGAGTTAATATGTTTCATAGATTTGAGAAAAAAAAAAGTTGAATAAAAATATTATAAAATTAAATATTATTATAATATACTTTTTTAATAAAATTGAAGAAATTGATTTGTTTTTTATATTTTATTTAGAACTTGGAAAAATTATAACGATTAAGTAATGATTAATTGAAAAAGTTAAAAATTTGAAATTGAAAAGTATTTGTATTTGTGGTATTTGGATATTGAGATGAGATGAGTTGGGAGGACTTTGTTATCCAAACCAGGTCGAAGTTTTTTTTTTTTGAAGAGCCGATAGTCACACACATAACGGCCTCACTCCAAGTTTATTAATAAGCCCTCACTTATAGTGAAGAAATACCGTGGTAACAATTAAGACATCAGGGCTTTACCCAACTCAAGCATCAAACTAACAAAAATACCAGAAGAACCAAAATCTAAACATGCCTAGAAACAAACTAAACATGCCTAGAGAAATAAACATAACGAAACTAAACAGGCCTAAGAAAAAACCAAAAAAGAACTAGATACGGATGTTAGGTAGACCTACCTTGTCTAACTGAACCATGCCTTTTAATTGTAAGGCCCTACTCGCCTAAATGGGCCAAGGCTTCTACTAGAGAATTACCTTCTCTGAACTAATACTCGATAGCAACTTGTAATCCTCGTAAATTATTTAACAACTCTTCCCAAAAATCTCATAAATACCAAGCTGAACACCTTTGACATTTTAACCAATTAACAACCAAATTGGAATCGCATTCTAACGCTACATGCGTAAAGCCCATTTTCTTACAAACAACCACGCCCACAATTAAGGCACGTAGTTCTGCTTCATTGTTGGTCCCATGACCGAAATGAGAAGGGAAGGCCAACATAAAATTCCCATTCAAGTCCCTCCTCCACCACAATTTCCTAGCTTTCCACGGCAACTACCATCGACGTTCAGCTTTACCCATCCATTTGTCGGTTTCTTCCAGCTAATTAACTGAGGAGGGCTTCTTGGTGAATTAATAAAAGGCACCTCGAGAGCCATTAGAATGGTCTAGTCAGTGACTAAAATCTCTCATCATTGAACCAAAAGTGAAGATAAATTTCGAAGTCATACCGTTATAGCAATCCACACCTCCCGCGCCAACTCCTGTACCCCTTCCATCCTTGCTTTACACCTCCTAAACCATAGTCTCCAAGTGATGATAGGCGGTAATAGACCAAGGAGCGTGCCTCTATGGCTGGATTGTTTGGCATGACCAAACCACCCCTGAACCGTTTCCAACCAAGAGACCCTTCATACAATTGATGCCTAGAGCTACAGATGCCCTGTTCCAAACTTGATTAGCAATACAACTTGATCGCAACATGTTATCAATTGTTTCCACCTCACCCAACTCACAGCAGTCGCAACATGAAACCATGGGAATAGCTAAAGCTTGAATTCAAACATCAACCGATAATGCTCCAAACCTTGCTTTCCACATACACATCGAGATTTTCTTTGACAGCAGTTGATGCCAAACCCAGTCCAATTCTGGACGTTCGACACCCCTTACCCGAAGTAAATCCCATGAATTCTTGTCGAGAAACAACCATCTACTACAAGTTTCCAAATCATGACGTTCGACCCCTCTCACCGAGTCGTAATTTTTCGTGTAATCTCACCAGCATGTTCTAAACCAACGAGTTCCACTAGCTTATCTTCATCCCACGATCCATTAATCCATACATCCTAGATTTTAATCCCCTCAGTGATAACCTCATACCTGCTACACAAAGGACGATCAACCAGCCATTTATCAAACCAGAAGGAAGAACCTCCATTCCTCACTTTCACTTCCACATTCTCAACCACTTCAGCAATTACACTGACGATGGACCTCCAAAAACGGGAGGTTATAGGACGTGCTTCGGCTAGCATCACATGTCCAGTTCTTAAGTATTTCACTTGGAAGAACTTTGTCCAAATTATGTCTGCAGTTAATAGACGCCGGACGAATTTCATATGTAGAGTTCTCTGTACCTCCAAAAAATTTCTTAGGCCCAATCCACCTTCCTTGATAGGTTTGCATAACTGATCCCAAGCACACCATTTCTTTTTTGGTTTACCATTAAATTCTCGCCAAAGAAATGTAGATAAGTGGGAATTTAATTTTTTTAGAACTCCATCAGCACCTGAAGAATTGCCAAGGAATGTGTTGCCATGCAAGTGAGAACATGCCTAAGTAGTACAAGCCGAGCACCTTAAGAGAGTAATCTCATCTTCCAACCTGCCATTTTATTTTTTATCTTCCGAACAAGAGGCTCTAAATCTCTCAAGGTTAACCGAGCAGATACAAGGGGAACGCCTAAATATGTAACAGGGAAATTCCCTTCAACAAAACCAGTAAGCCTCATCAAACTCCTCCGCCTAGATGTTATAATATGCTTCGAAAAGAAAAAAGCTGACTTTTCCTTATTAATAAGCTGACCTAACCACTTCGCATATATTTCCAAAGTTTGGACCAAACGACGCATTGATCTCCTCTCACCATTTGCAAAAATCAATAAATCATTTGCATAAAGAAGATGTGACACCAACAGTGCACCCACAGGATGAGAGAAACAATGAATCCTTCCATCCACAAAATCCTTTTGTAATAGTCGAGATAGGACCTCTTCCATTATAATAAATAAATACGATGACAGGGGATTCCCTTGCCTTAAGCCTCGGACAGGTTGGAAGAATCCCTTGTAAGTCCCATTCACCCACCTTCAACCACTTTTTATTGGCCAATTGGGACAAATGTGTTTCTTCTTTGTGTTCCCAAATATCCAACTCTGCTTTGGTAATAAGATAATCACTTTCTATCTCTGAATCATAACTGTTCTGCAGCTGACTCTCTAGCAGTTCTAGTCTTTCCTTTAGCACTTTGATAGTCTGACCCACATGCCCAAAAATATTACGATTCCATGTCCTCAGCGCAATCTTCACTTTCCATAGTTTTTCAGCCAGTTTGTGAAGCCTAGAAGATGCCACCGGTTCATGCCAAATCGCCTTGACATAAGGCTTAAAACCTGCATGACTGCACCACATGTTCTGAAAACGAAAAGGTTGAGGACCATAAACTACCTCTGATCATTTGAAACGTACAAGCATAGGTGAGTGGTCCAAGTGTTTCCTTGTCAAATATTCAAAGAAAGCTGACAAATAAGAGATCCCAAACGAAGAGTTTATGAGGGTTCGACCCAAACGAACCTAGTCTCGTGTGCGCCCATCATGACCATTACACCATGACATGCGCCTGCCTTCCACTGCGAGGTCAAGCAACCCACAAGCATCCAAACACTCATTAAACTCAGCCATGGAATTTAATGGCCTCGGATTCCCACCTACTCACTCCCGATCGTCTCAAATGATATTGAAATCCCCCACGACCATCCAAGGACCCTCTGTACAAGCCTCTTTTAAGATATTCCATAACTCCCTCCTCTCCACCTGGTTACATTTAGCATAGACAAAGGTAACGAGAATATTTTCGACACCATTCCAAACCCAACCAGTGATCATTTGGTTAGACATACACAAGACTTCAAACTCATACGACACATTCCAAAAAACCCATATTTTACCACCCAACTCAGCATTGCTGCAATAGTTCGAGAGCCCCAGCAAACAAGCCATCCGATCCATTTTACTAACTTCCAAAAAGGGTTCCGATATCGCTAAATAGCCACTTAAAACTTCCTCACCATCCGACACAAACGTTTATTTGATGTGCCTAACCCGCGCATGTTCCACACTAACATGTTGTCCATCACAAATTAAGTTTAGCAGGATGGGATAACACCCGTTGGGATTGACGTACCGTGTGTTTTTTGCCACTAAATCGTGTCGATTCTTGGAGGTCAGTATCTGATTCATAACATTTATCTTTCATGATTGGTTGAGACCTACACTCTGTTTCGCCATCAGACTTACTCTCAGGCGTTCCTTCATTGCGAAAAGGTTCCTCCACATTTGTTACATTAGCTCTGCATTCTAATTCCAGCAACTCTGAAACCAGAGCCATATGTCCCTGCATTATGTTTTCCTCCCCAGACATCTCTCCCAAAGTATCACATTCCTCCAATTGCATTCCATCCTGAGGTGACATTATGGACCCACCTCCATCATGCAGGACACTCAAGCCCTTAGATAGCTTTGTTTCCACTGGCTTCACTGACTCCTCTGCCACAACTCCCTTGCCTACCAAAATGCCATCACCATTAGGGCCAAAACTATAAGGCTGATCCTCTACCGTTGTGCCCTCTGAATGATTTGTTTCTATACGATGTCCACCATCTACTATAATCTCGCCTTCCTCTAATTCAATGATGGTCAATTCATTAGTCACTTGCTTTCCTTTATTAATGGCAGTATAACCCACCGAACTCTGTGGATCTACCTTCTCCATCGTATTATCCATAGGCGCCTCATCCTCTTTTGACAATTCCTTCCAAGCCTGTCTTGGAACCTTGATCCGCTCACTACCCGAAGGCTTCCTGTACTTACTTATTCTATAGACTGCTACCGTGTAGCCTTGTCGACAACATTTAGTGCAATAGAACCCCATTTTTTCTATTTCACAGCCTACCAGATTGTCTTATTTGTTGATACCACGATCGGGAAACCTTACACCGATTCTTCCTTCACATCCACCTCCATACAGATGCGTGCACCCGTTGCTCTCGTCTGGTTCAAAGTTGCATGGTCAGTGCACAAATAATGACCAAATATAGTGGCTAAAATCTGCATCCAGTCTTGCCTATATAAATGCATGGGAAGCCCAAGCAAGAAAATCCATTATGGTGCAAGAGAAGGTTCAATATGAAGATCAAAATCATTGGTCCATTTGAATAGACGGAACACCCAACCTTCCATCAATCTTCCTTCTCGCGCCCAGGCATGCACAAAATCCCGTTCCGAATGCATCCGGAGAAGCACATGATGCCCATCCATGAAACTAATTGTAGGACTCTCCAATAACCCCCAAGATTTAATTATATGACAACGAATCTTCTCTATTGGAGGACGTGTACGAACAAACTTCAAAACCAGAGTAAAACAAAAATCATTGGCTGCCTTCGTCATCTCCAAATCAATAAATATGACACCTGGTTCAGGATTGATATCGACCGAATATCGCATCGGCATCTTGAAGGAAAACGAGTCCTGCTTAACCATTGCTTGTGCATACGTTGGCTTAACTAGAACACCACCATCGGCGGCCCCCATGGGTATCAAATACACCAAGGGGGGCAGGGGTGCCTCCTAGGCCCAGAAACCGAAGACTCCTAATCATTCAAACACAAATATTTTTCAACTTTTTTCATCTAATCATTACCTAATCATTATAACTTTCTCAAACTTCCAAACAAAACACAAAAACAATTTAATTTTTTTAAATTACAATACAAAAATTATATTCTAACCCTGTTTTAACTTTATAATTTTTTTATTCAATTTTTTCTCTCTACTTTTTCAAAACTCCATAAAAATCTTAATTCAAACTATTTCACTACTATTTACCAATTATTTTACTACTATTCACAGATTTCTCATTTCAACTATGTAACTAAACAAGACCTTACTCCATGCCACATTTAAACCATTTAAGAGCTAGGTCAAATGTAAGATAGGAAGAAAAAAATACTCATGGTCTTTTATTTACAAAAGTATTTGATTTAAAAATTTTGCAAAATAAGATTGCAAGATGATGCAATCTGTTGTCATCGTATTATAAAAATTTTATTATTATAAAATAGATCTAACATATTGAATTTAACTATATCAGTCTATAAACTTTATTTTTTTCAAGAGAAAACCTTCAAACTGAATGAGGTGCCTTAGTAGGTTTTATTTCTTGAAGTTTTATTTCAAAAATATCGAGGATATAGTGTTTTTGTGTCAATTCAAAAGCATGTTGTACACGGTTTTGGTATTTTAGTGCAAGCCGATTATGTAGGTTGTATTTTTATGATTTGAGTTGTTTAAACAAGCATGCTATCACATATGTTTGAATGATGAACATGCTAGGTGTCTGATTACGGACTTTTGGAGTCCTTAGAGTTGTTTTGGAAAGCATTAGACCAAGAACCTCAAGAGTTAGTCTTTTTTACCTAAACTTGGTGTTTTGACATTTTTGTTGATATGATGAGTTTACGATTTTTATGGAATGTGTAGTGACACCCCCAACTTCCACTTGGGATAGAATGGAGACTTAGAGTGTTGAGACATGCAACACAAGGTTACATACCTCCGTTCATGACAGTTAATATGCAATACGTCCAACAAATGCATCTAGTAGTATGCAATAATCGCAGCGGAATAAGGGTGACTAAATAAATTAAACTTATGTCAAAATAAACTAAAACATCTCAATGTCATTCATAACCATCATTAGTTCAAATCATAAGGTAGCATAATTTTAGTATAATTATTCTTGATAAGAAGTCTCTATGTCTAAATCAACTGCTTCATGCGTTCTAAAGCACGAAGGGTTAGAGTTATAAACATCAAGATGAGGTCCAATCTTTGGCTGAGGTCCACCTCCTCTTCAATCAATCGGATGCACTGGCCCATCCTCGTCAAGTTATGACAGAACTTCTATCATTCCGAGTGGAATGATAGTGAGTCCACAAGGGGTGAGATTTACTTGAAATTTTAGTAAGTTAGACAACTAACGTACACAAAAATAAATTATACATGATGAATGATAAATATAAAATGTGTGCGATGCAGAAAAAAAGTAGTATATATCTCCCATCCAGACTCCTCAAAATTTTCAAAAACCTGAGACACATTTTCTTACAAAAAATATTTTTTACTTCAACTGTAAAAAACATATATTTTATCATAACATTTCATCATTATTAGCTATTCACATTTAATCATAACATTAATATCATAATATATGGTACATTGGTATCGTCATAGTTCCCCATATGCACTGTGAGTACCTGTTGTTGGTGATCATAGTACAACTCACGATGAAGCTACGTTGTCTGCAACTCATTTTCAATGCATTGGTAATATAACATAACATCATAGCATATACACTCACTAGTTTTAGGTGTCATATACATTTGACCATGCTCCAGCATTCATTAAAAATAACTCATTCGAAGCCTGTTGATTGTTCTTCATTAACTTAGGAGTTACCACCCCATTTTTACTAACTCCAGAGTAGACAGAGGAACTTCACTAGGATAAATCCTTATCCTAGCCTTTGGGGTCATGATAGAAAATAATTCATAGTATATTTGACAAATGTAGTTTATGACATGTGCATATGTAACAAGCTTTCATGTGAAAATGATATTTATGTGCAATATGCTAAAAAATATTGAAGATTTCACAGGTCATGTAGGCAAGTAGTCTTGTACTCAATGTATCATAAAACATGATATTTCATGCTCAAAATGACAATTATAACATGAATGTAGCATTTATGAATAAATCATAAATAATTTATTAAGGTGTAAGTTGGAGATCAACTTACAAACTGCCTAAGTTTGGAAAACTCGTAGCGGCTGTAATCAAAATTGTACTAAGTTAGAATTTGGACTACTACAGAAGATATTCATAATCAAAAGGTTTCTAAAATGGGTATTTACAAAAATACTCCTAAACTTTCAAAAACTACCACTGAGACCCTAATTTTTCACTATTTTCAAATAAGCCCCAAATTTAACCAAACTTCATAGACCTTATGTTTTCCATATTCTAAAACCATCTATACCCTTAAATTTTCAAAAATCAAAGTGGAACTAGTCCAAATACACTCAACCCGTGGCATACACTCTAGTTGATGCCTAAGTGTAATTCCAACTATTGATCCTTATGAATGCATGCAGATTCAATTTTTTTTAAGTACCAATAATCACTATAATCCTTAATGACATGTTAAAAGATTAATCTTAGGTGAACAAGTTCAACCCAACACTTAAACATGGCTAAAAACCTTAATCTCTATTAACTAGTCCTTAATCATGTATGATATCTTTTAGTCTTTTTCATCAAGGAAAGTTTCAAAAACTAGAATTAAATCATGCATTTCTCTTCTTATCCCAATTACAAGATTTTTCTAAATGCTCATATTTCAAGCCTAGGTGAAATTAATAAAAACACCATAAGTTAAGCATAAATAAATCAAACCGTGCATACTTTGATGATCAACACAATATAGAATCTAAACCTATCATGGTATCACTATAATTTCAAAATCAAACCCTCAATAATCATTCTAAGACATTAATACATCATATCAAAATTTGCTAAGACATATCATAGCTAAAATTCTCACTTAAAACAATTTAAATACTTAATCCATTCTTAATGAACTCAGTTATGATCTAAGCATGGTAACCTTTCCTAAACTCATTCAAAAGTCACTTCAACACTTCAAAGCAACACATAACATGCAAACTAAGATCTAAGGCAAGAAAACTTACAATTTTTGTGACTAGGGCTGCAAATGAACAGAACTGCTCGTGAACAGCTTGAGTTCGACTCGTATAAACCTGATTCGGATTCAGTTCATTTGGTAAATGAGTTGTTCGCGATCACTAATATCGGTTCGAATATTAAACGAGCTAAACTCGTGTAATCTCGACTCGACTCAATGTAGGCTCGTGAACAAAATTCATAAAAATGCGACTCGATTCGTTATGGGCTCGTCACAATACTCGTAATATTTCTATATATATTATTTTACTTATTTAATTGCTAAGGTTATGGTGTATTTTATTTTAATGTGTCTTTTGTTTATTTTATTTTGGTCTTTTGAGTTTGGGCTTTTTGTAGTTGATTTATAGTGTTTTATTTATTTTGGGTCGTGTGTGTGAAGTTGATGCCCAACCCATTTCAAGTAACGGCGCAACCCCTTTTGATTAAGCTATACGTTTTGACCAAAACCCTATAGCCCCTTCTTATTTCTCTTCTTCTATGTGTCGTTCCCCTAGCCTCCCTCTCCCGTTTTCTTATTCTTCTTTCTTTCTTTCTTCTTTATTTCTTTTGCAGAGAATCTGCACATTCTTCTTCTTCTTTCTTCTTTCTTCTTTCTTATTTCTTCTTCCTCTACATTGTCGTCCACCTCGCACCATTTCTGATGCGCCTCATCCTCTTCCATCTCCCCACAGCTCTCTCTCTCCTCTGCATCCGTGTGTGTTGTTGTCGGTGTCTTTGCCTTGTCGTCGTCGAGCAGCAGCCTCTCTTTCCTGTCGTTGCCACCCCAACTGCCTTCAGCCGTGCTACTTCTCTATGCCGCCCTCCACCATTGAACTCATGCCATGAAACTTGAAACAAGTATTCAAGTCACGAAGTCCAAACAGAGTCGAGTAGCTCAAGCTATTTTTGGTATTTGAGTTCGAGTCAAGCTTGATCTTAATATATGTTAGGCGAGCCGAGTTTGATCAGAAACCTCTAATATTTGTTGAGCTCGAGTCTAGTTTGAGCATATATACATGTTAATCGAGCTCGAGGCCCCTAGTTCGAATTCGACTCGACTCAGTTCGTTTGCAGCCCTATTCATGGTCTTTAAAGCTCCCAGCACAAGAACTCTCAAAAACTTCACAAGAACACTCAAGAACACTTGGTTTCTCTTTGTGGCTCACTAAGGGAGGAGAAACTCTCAAGATCTCAAGAGAAGCTTGGAGAAGAGGTGCGGAGGAAATGAAGGAGTGGAAGGGCTTTCTATAGGCTTCAAAAGGGGAGGGGGATGCTAGCCTTGGTTGGAGGGGAAGCCTTGTGATTGATGGAGTGGGCGATGGTGGTGAAGAGTGCCTACTCCCAGCTTGTGTCATCCTTTTGCAAACGTGAATAGTACCCTATCCCTCATGATTTTCTCTATTTCAAGTTCTCCAAAGTGCTTAAGGAAAACAATAGTATGGTATATATGAGCTTCAAATAGAAATGTGAAAATGCAATACAAGACTTTGGACCTTGTTGAGCTTAAAAAGGCCATGAGAGGAAGTTGCATGGTTTATGGGCTTTGGGTGTGGGTTGATAGGAGATTTTGGGTCCAGATTTTAAGAGGTCATGAGAGGCCTCAAGATCCACAAGAATGGGGCTTGAAAGGCTTGCCTTATTATAAATGGGCCATGGGTCAATGTACACACCAAATTAGGCCCCAAAAGGCCTTATGCCTTCCTCACACTTGGGCCAAGCCTTTCTAAGGCTAGAGAACAAATACTTAAACTCTTATAAGGCTTGGTTCAAAGCTTCTCTTAAGTTCAAAGCTTCTCGTAAGTGAAGCACTAATGAGCTTGCTTACTAAACTGTTCAAACTTAACCCTCAAGCTTAATCGTTAATGACACTAAGTGCTATAGTCTAATAGGTAAAACAAGTCTAACTAACTTCCTTAAAAAAATATATAATAATAATTCTCATGCTAAAAAATATATATATATGAAGCCCAAAAATATAATATTGTGTTATAAGCTCATTCTAAGGGAGATTAAGGGTAAATCCTAATGGGTAATTAGACGGGGTGTTACATCCCCCCCCAAAAACAAGATTTTGTCCTCGAAATCAGGGTCTTAGTAAATATAATACATGACAAATGCTAAGTGTGACTCACCAAGTATGTTATGTCTCGAGGCTCGAAGTGGGTCTCTCAGTGTCATCCTTTGTCATCTCGTCCTGGTGTGGTAATGGTACTCATCCTCCTCAAAATCATAAAAAGTCTTGACTCTTTCCTCATTGAACCTCGACTCATGAATCTCCTCGCTCTCAAGCTATGGGTCTCCCTCCTCATGGAAACGAATGTGACTCAATGAGGAGTCAGAAAAATCTGATGTGTCAAGGGGAGGGGGTCAGGATATAGTGGCTCCTGCTCAACCTGGCATTTCTCGACTGCCTAGCTCGACTCAAGCGAATTTGGTGTTGCTGGAGGAGTCGATCTAATATGGCGTCTAAGCCATCGAAACCCTAGTCTCTCCCATCCACCTGACAGGGTCATATGGTTGGCGATCTTCATGTGGCAATGCCCTCCTAATACGAACATTACTTCTCCCGTCATGGTCAAGGATGTGAGTCCTATGGTACTCCATCCTCTCCTGTTGAGTCCAAAATGGGTCAATCATATGGTCTAGTCATCTACGTCGCTGCTTAGCTCTAAGCCTCCAGAGTTGACTGGGGGGTCACATATGTCCGTCGGGCAACTTTACTATATCTGGCCATGGTGCAACTGTAAAGGACCAGAGAACTACGAGTCATAGGACGAAATGAAATGGATGCCATGTATGCATGAATGGATGCGAATGCCATGATGCGGTGTGATGCCACACAAGTCACAAGCCAAACAAATAGGGGTATTTGTTTCTCATATCGGCTTCCTTCTCCCAAGTAGCTTCCTCAACATCATGATTCTGCCATAGAACCTTAACTAGAGGAATTTTTCGATTTCGAAATTCCTTATCCTTCCAATCTGTGATCTGAATAGGATTTTCTTCATAAGTTAGGTCAGGTTGTAGTGAAATATCCCTTGTATCTATAACTGTTGGTGTCTATTTCTTGAAGCTCTTCTTGAAGGAAGATATTGTGAATTCCTTGGAATTCAGCAAGAAGATCCAGTCTATAAGCGACTGCTCCTACTCTTTCCAATATCTCATAAGATCCTACGTATCTCTTATTTAACTTCCCCTTTTTCCCAAACCGAAAAACTTCTTTCATGGGAGATACCTTGAGGTAGACCCAATCGCCAACTTCGAACTCGAGGTTCCTTCTTCAATGTTTAGCATAGCTCTTCTGTTTGTCTTGGGCAGCCTTCATCATTTCCTTTATTATCTGGATTTGATCCTTCATTTCTTGAAGAATCTCTGCACTGTAAATCTTTCCCTCTCCTACTTCATCCCAGTATAAGGGAGACTTGCATTTCCTTCCGTATAACGCTTCGTAGGGTGCCATCTGAATGGTGGCCTGGAAGCTATTATCTTATTCAAACTCAATTAATGGCAAGAGTTTCTCCCAATCATATTTTTCTTATTAGCATGTCTTCCAAGGTCTGAATTGTTCGTTCAGTTTGCCCATCAATCTGAAGGTGATAGGCACTACTGAATTTCAACTTGGTGCCTAAAGTGTCCTAAAGGCCTTGCCAAAAACTAAAGGTAAAATGCGTATCCCTATCTGATACTATCATTTTTAGAACTCCATGTAGTCGCACTATTTCTGATACAAATAATCGAATTAACTTCTCCATAGGGTCGGTATTTTTCACTGGCAAAAAGTGAGCTCTTTTTGTTAGGCGATCGACCATGACCCAAATAGAGTTATTTCCCTTTGAAGTTGCTGGTAGTCTGACTACAAAGTCCATAGATATGTCCTCCCATTTCTATTCTAGGATTGAAAGTGGTTGTAATTCACCAGCAGGTCTCTGGTGTTCCGCCTTAACTGCTCTACAAACAGAGCATTTATTAACATCCTTAGATGCATCCTTCTTTAAGCCTTACCACCAAAAGTGTTGCTTTAGATCCCGATATATCTTTGTGCTTCCTGGATGAGTCGTGTATGGGATCTGATGTGCTTCTCTTAGTATTTTATCCTTGATTTCTAGATCAGTTGGAATCATCTTCCGGTCTTGGTAGTATAACAACCCATCATCCCTAAAGGTGAATCCTTCTGGCCTTTCCTTCTTTTCTTCCCTCTGCCTAATCTCTACCTATTTGGGAGCTTCCGTCTGTCGCTTCTTTACTTCCTCCCATTCTATAGGTACAATTTCTTGTACTACAGTGAGAATTAAGAGGACTAGTAGACGAAACCGAACTAGCAAGACTAGTAGAACTAGGAGCAGGACTATAAGCATTAGCAGCATTGGTGTGTGTAAGAGGAAGGTGGTATGTGAGCACGGAAGCTTCTTGCAAATTCAAATAAAGGACAAGTTTTTCGACTAGCTGGTTGTTTTCGGCATAAGTGTGTGGGTGTGGTTGGTGCAGTAGAGGCCCTACCAGCAGCAGTTAACGTGGCTAGCTCTTTAGTGGCATCATCCATCCAAACATGACCTTAATTTAAAAGAAACATCGTACTGGAATACAAACTCCTTAATTACAAACTCCAACATAGTTTCTTCACTATAGATTGAGTAGCTCCAGTAGCTCTGCTATCAGAAGTAAGATTACAATAAAAATTTGGAGAAAGGATTCCATTAGGTCCTCTAAACTAAGCCTCTCATTAATCGGTCTCGTTAAGGCCCGTGCATCCTTCTTCATGGTCAACTGGAATAGCTTCTACCATTCCTGCTGGGAATGATAGTTGGGACTACCACAGTGAGATTTTTACAAATCTCATAAAGTTATGCAACTAAATTACCATCAGTTTACAAGACATGCATGGTACTAAACATGACGTATGTGAATGATTGGCATGACCTTACTTTTACCCGAAAAATGACATCATGAACATCAGAGTTTCATACTTTCTAACATGCTTGCTTTCATGAAAAGATTTCGTTCATTCTTAATCATGTTCTTATAGAGGGTGGATGCCTCACAGTTCCCCATAAACTGTGTGCTCCTTTTGGTTACCGCATCACATCACAGGTCCATCCACCAGTTGTGAGTACATCATCAGAGTCTTACCTCAAGGTAGTTCGAATTAACCATTACCATGAGTCATTAGAGGCAACCACCAGCATTAGGTGCCTTTTGACTTCAGTCCAAGAATCTTTTGACCCCATTCGAAGCCTGTTGATGATTCTTTCTCAACCCAGGAGATTACACTCCATTTTATTCACTCCATAGTGAACAGGAGAGTTCCACGAGGATAAATCCCTCATCCTAGCATTGGGTTCGTGATAAAAACTTAATTTTTATATTTGACTCTAAATTCGTGACAAACTCGCATGCTTTATGACAGATGTTTATGCTATAAGACATATATTCAGGCTTATGATAATAATATCATGGTATAACATAATTATTTCAAATATTAACTAGAATTTAAATAAAACATGGATCACTTTGTAGGCATTAATTACCTAGTACACTACAATATATTGAGATTAAGTTATAAGCCTTACAAAATCCTTAGACAATGGCTGAAACAGGAGATATACTTAGGTTAGGAAATCTCATTAACAAAGAAAAGTCAGAATCTAACACTCTTAGAGTACTATTTGTAAAATTGACCCTTAACTCTTTCAAATTTGTAACTAAGCCCCTAAAGTTTTAATGATTGCAATCTGGCCCCAAACTTCGTGTATTTTCTATTCTAATTCCATTTTTTAACTTAAAAGTTAATGAATCATGCATCTACTATAAGAAATCCACTATGGCCAAAACACCTAAAACCCCAAGTTTCACTGGGTGTGGTTTTAGTGTGGTTTTAGGCCTAATTGCACACCAATGCAGACTTAATCAGATTTAGCACTTAATCACATTCTAAACCTGAGCTTAATAACATGTTAAGATTGATATCCTTCACGACCATATTTTCCTTATATGAATTAACCAACACAACACCAAACATCACAACCTGAAACTTAGCATGGTGTTAGCTTTTCTTTTGCAAATGAAACACTAAGAACTTCAATGTATCATACATCCTAACTTCTAACATGCTAAGTTCTCATTTCTAGATGGTATTACACAAACATAACCAACTCATTCATGATATTAAATAGATAGAATACAAATCATGCCACAAACCCGAAAACTGAATCATGCATGTCCTTTATTCTTAAATAATTTGACTAAATCTTTATGTAGCATGCTAATTTTCTTGAAATAACTTACCCATGATCATCTTAGTCAAGCCTTAGCTAGGTTTTAGCACCATTTTAACCATGTCATAACAATGCTTAAAGATTAAATCAAGCAAATAGACAAGAACCTCAAAACTTGCACCAAAATCATGCATCCATAAGTATTTATTACAAACTCAATTAATGAATTCATGGTTCAAAACAAAGCTTAACACATAGATCTAACTCCTATTAGAAAGGGTTTAGAGGATCTATTCACCAAATCAAAACGTTAGACCTCAAAAGAGCCAACTCTTAAAAGAAAAACTCACACTAGTATTTCGACTTTACCAACCCTAATTGGTTCACGCAACTTTGAGTGAAGGCACTTATGTTACAAACTCAAGCCAAGATTTGATACACCATACACGTCACCAACTCCATCAAAAACTAAAATCAAGTAAAGCTTAAGGGGATGCTCGGGGAATGAGATGAGATGAGAAATTTGTGAGTAGTAGTAAAATAGTTTGTGAATAGTAGAGAAATGGTTTCAGTTGTGATGTTTTATTGGGTTTTGGGAAATGAGAGAGGAAAAGTTAAACAAAAATACTATAAGATTAAAATATTGTTAGAATCTGGGGCTTTAGTGGGTTTTGCTTGAGTGTGGGGGTGGTTTTGTTGGCTTAAAAAGCTGCCTACTTGGGTAGGGTATGGGCGGTGCAGGTGGTACAAGAGGGTCTGTCTAGGTTGCTTGCAAATTTGACCAACTCATGTGTCAAAGGAGGGGCTAAAATAATAGAATGAGAGGCTTGGTTTTGGGGTTTGAATTTCAAATGAATTGTGAAGGCTGGGTGATAAGTGTTATTTTTATGTAATTTTTATTACTCTTTTATTTATGAAAAGTGTCATATTTCCTTCAATATTATTGATTTTATTTTATTTCTACATATATTTTTTTTATTTCTTGAATTTGAGGGAATGAGAAGATTTAGTGTGAAAAGAGAGCATTTTGGTACAAAAGAATAGACTATAAATCCAGACCGATGAGAGGAAGCGAGATCTAAAGAGAATCAAGGAAATTTAGGCGTGGAGACGCGCGACCAGAATTGGCGATAAGAGTTAGGCGATAAGCGATATATTTTACCTTCTGAGCGAGAAGACTTGGCATAAGGCTCTGGGCTACTACTCTAAACGACCAACCTAAACAAAATCGTGGGCGACAATTAGCAAAGGGGAGCAGCTTTACAGCTCGGTAGGTTGCCGAGAGGCTTTTATCATCCCGATCGGGAGTCTTACCTCTCGGTTGGCGAGAGGGTTCTATCATCCCGATCATGAGTCTTTGCTCTTGGAAAGCGAGGAGACTAATTATATTCAGCGCACATGGCATCTACTCGGTGGGACCTTTCCGAGTTTCGCAATCAATTAATCCACTGACCACCAAATTCTCCCAAACTCTGTAAATGAAGCTACATATCACTGAATCTTCCATTTTAGATAATTCTGTTATACTCTAGATAATTCCTTTTATGTTAACTTTTATCTTTAGAAACTATTTTCCGGACCTTTAGGCTAGATTTTAACCTCATTTATCTTGTTTCCGGATTTGAATTTTGATATCTATTTAATCTCGTCTTGTGGGATGAATAGGGTGTCGAAAGGTTATGAGTTTTTTAGAGAGTCTGAGTTTTAGATTTCAATAATCTAGAATTTATCATTTGAGTTTCTTTCAAGGAGACGGATCTGGGGAGCAGAGGCGAGAGCACCATGCTTCATTAACTAACTCCAACGAAGAATATTAGTTTTATTCTTTTTGTTTTCAATTTCATTATGAACTAATTCTATTTTCTAGAGTTTTGATGTAGTTTAGCATTGAACACACAATTTATATTCTAAGTTATTTTATTTTTAATATTTCCATAATTAAGCGTTTATTTCTTATTCTTAATGCTTACAATTTTCTAGCTAATTATTGTTCGATCTATTGAATCACAATGAGACCGAGAGGTGATTTGTGATTAAAACTCTAGGATTAAGTACCATTAGATGAGCAAAAGTAAAGATACTTTATCGCGATTAGTGTGATTTTCAAGAAAAATTTAAAAAACTTAATGAGTATCCAATTAGTTAATTTCACATAGAGATATGGAGTTATTAGTTAGAGATATTTTTGGTATTGTTCGAAAGAAAATATTAAATAGTTATGGGATATTTATCATCAACTTGAGATAATTGGAATTCTATAACAAGAAGAATAAATTGTGTGAGATTTGCTAGGTGAAATCAAACGCTCTAGATCTATTCTTATTATTTTTAAAATCTTAATTTTAATGTCATTTTCTTCAGTTTAATTTATATAATCTAGTCTTCAAATTTGGTTTTCCTAATAGTAATTAATTTAATAAATTTCAATACTCAATAGCATAATTATTCCTTGTGGGTCCGACATCCGTTTTCTTTAAAATACTTTACTACTTGTTACAATTATGTGCACTTGCAGATATATTTTCAGCGCTACAAGTTTTTCGCGCAGTGGTCGGGGAATAGTTTTTGTTATTGATATTAATACTAGCTAGATTTTTACTACTTTGGATTCTATTTTAATTTAAAATATATATATATATATATATATATTTGGTTTAAATTAGATCTTAATTTGATTTTTGTTTTCAAGAATCAAAAAGTGTATGCCCCGATCTAAATCATTAGAGCATACAATTTTTTAACCCGAGATTGAAAGAACCTTACATTGGATCAATAAAAAGAAGAAGAAAGAGGTCACCACATCTAAATTTAATATGGCCGACCAGGAGTACAAGGCGTTCAAAGATTATGCTATTACTACATTGGTGGTGCTGATGGCAAATCTATCACAACAAATAGGTAAGATGAACGTTAATGATAATCAAACTAATGTTGTTTGTAATAATTGCGCAGGAAATCATTCAAGTGTAGATTGTCAAGTGGGAAATCCTTTTGCCCAACCAAGTTATGAAGAAGCCCATTACATGTCCAATATCCAACATCAAAATAATTCTTATTCAAACACGTTCAATTCTGGATGGAGCGACCATCCTAACTTTTCATGGAGCAATAATCAAGGGCCAGCTAGACCACCTCAACAGTTTCCACAGTAAGAGAAAAAGCCAACACTTGAAGATATGCTTATGCAGTACATGTAAAAGACTGATATGGTAATGCAAAACAACTCAGCTTCTATCCGCAATCTTGAGGTACAAATCGGTCAGCTCTCAAACATGTTTACCGAAAGGACAACAGGGACTTTACCAAGCAACACTATGACCAATCCGAAGGAACATGTTAAACCCATAACATTGAGAAGTGGGCAGACATATAACAAGCCACAGACAGTAGATACTAAGCGAGATTCAGAAGCTGCCTAAAATATGGAATCTGAGATGAAGGAATCTAAGTCCGAGATAAAGGAAGCAGAGCAGGATTCTACCGGCCAACAAGCTAAGAAGACTAATGAGAATAAAAGGGTTGTAAAACCCAAGAAATCCAAGGAGTTTATATATGAGACTTACTCTCCTTCCATTTATGATTCACCAATTCCTTTTCCACAAATATTAAGAAAAAATAAGATTGATAATCAGTTCTCTAAATTTGATATGTTATCAAACAAGCGAAAGTTGGAGGAGCATGAGATTGTTATGTTGATCGAGAAGAGCAGTACAATTTTACAAAAGAAGTTACCACCTAAGTTAAAAGATCTGGGGAGTTTCATGATCCCTTGCACCATAGGAAATTCATATTTTGATAAAGTTTTATGTGACTTAAGGGCAAGTATTAATCTAATGCCTCTCTCTGTTTTTAGGAAACTATGTCTTGGAGAAGCAAAGCCAACCATTATCTCTCTACAGTTAGCGGACAGATCTATTAAATATCTGAGAGGACTCATTGAGGACGTACTAGTGAAAGTTGATAAGTTCATCTTCCCAGCCGACTTCATTATACTCGATATGAAGGAGGGCGAAGAGCAAGTCACTTTTGTCGTATTTAAATCTATGGAATTCCCTTCTGAGGTACATTTTTATTTTCAAAAAAGCGACCGAGATGTGGACATGGCCGACGAGACTTCTAGAGCTGAATTTTCAAAGCTACCACTTAAGGAACCACCCAAGCTTGAACTCAACCCGTTTCCATCAAATTTAAGGAACGAATAGGCCGGGAAGATCTCCAAGGGGTACATGGCTGCACCTTCAAGGAAAGTATTTAATTGGAAGACCAAAAACAAAATCAAGGGAGCATCTCTTACCTTCTCTTATTTTTTGCTTTAGTTTTTCTTCTTTTTTTCCCATTAAAGACAATAAGATATTTAAGTTTGGGGGGAAAAGGATATTATTTTATTTATTTAAAGAAAATAAAAAAATAATAATAATAATAATAATAACAACAACAATAACAACAACAATATGGTTTGATGAATAAAAAGCCTAGATAAGAATATGATTATAATTGATTATAACTTTTAGGAAAAATTCTCATTGCTTAAGTCTAGTTGTTAATTCTTTACTTGATCTTACTTAATTTGATATCTTTTATGTCCAATGAATGCTTCTTATGTTCATTAATCATTTTGAATACTCAAGAGAAATTTTATATGAATTTTGTGAATTTGTATGGTCTCAACTTACTCTAGAACTTGTTTGATTACACTTGAGGCGAAATCCTAGACAGAATATTACTGGGGAAATGATTAAGGCATTCTTTGGAGCGATTGAGCATTTCAAAGCTCACCTGTTTAATTTCTTTATCCCTAATCACCCCTTTGAGCTTTACTGAATTATATTTTGGCCTTATATTTTTCTTTCTTGCAAACCTCATATTCCCTACCCTATTTGAGTTTAAACACTTATTTCCTTACCTTTCAAGAGAACTAAGTTTACATAAAGTCACAAACTCACAAGAGCATGAAATGTAAGAGAGGTAGAAGGTCTACAAGTAAAATTAATTATAACAATATTATCAAAATCATAAATTTGGGATACGTGGAAAGTCAACTCGTCTACTGTGTGGCCAACAAGAAAAGGCTAACGAGAGTCATACACAAAGGGAGTCAAAAAGGTATGGAATATTTCCATAATGAAAAAAAAAAAAAAAAAAGAAAGACCTGCCGAATAGAGGGGTAAAGAGAGAGGGGTACTTGAAAGTACGATAAAGAGAGGTATGTTGAGAGATTTACAATGATTGAGAAGAGATGTTAGAAGTGAGAATGCTCTATTTGTTCTGTTGGTCTTCAAATTTAAGTTCTCTTGTTTTGTTTGAATCCTACCTTTTCTTTGTAGCCCTCACCCTAGCCGTACATTGCAAACTTAATAAAAATCTATTAATCTTTGATGATAGTTTCTGTTCTACATTAGTGGAGAGTGATTTGAAAAACAAGCCTATTGAGTGTTTAGAAATCCATTATTTATTTACTTCTTTGCATAAAACTATCCGGGGAGTTAACGATGAAGTGAGAGTGATAAGTATGCATGAATGTGGGATGGATAATGTGGTGGAATTGAGTTTTGAATTAATTTTTGGACTGGATTGATCTTGAATGATTCCTTTGAATTATAGACTTTAGGCAATCTTTAAAGTAATAAATTTTATGAATCAAACTAATGCTTATTTTAATTGTCTTTCTTTTCTTCTTTGCTCGAGGGCGAGCAAAGCTTAAGTTTGGGGGTATTTGATAAGTGTTATTTTTATATGATTTTTATTACTCTTTTATTTATGAAAAGCGTCATTTTTTCTTCAATACTATTGATTTTATTTTGTTTCTATATATTTTTATTTATTTTCTTGGATTTGAAGGAATGAGAAGATTTAGTGTGAAATGAGAGCATTTTGGTACAAAAGAAGAGACTACGGATCCAGACCGAAGAGAGGCAGCAAGATCTGAAGAGAACCGAGGAGGTTTAGGCGAGGAGATGTGCAACCAGAATTGGCGACAAGAGTTAGGTGATAAGATATTTTACCTTCTGGGCGAGAAGACTTGGTGCAAGGCTCCAGATGACTAGTCTAAACGGCCAAACTAAACGACATTTGAGTAACAACTAGCAAAGAGGAGCAGCTTTACCATTTGGTAGGTTGGCGAGAGGGTTTTATCATCCCGATCGGGAGTCTTTCCTCTCGATTGGTAAGAGGATTCTATCACCCTGATCAAGACTTTCCTCTTGGAAGGCGAGGAAACCAGTTATATTCTGCGCACACAACATCTACTCAGTGGGAACCTTCCAAGTTCTGCAATCAATCGATCTGTTGACCACCAAATCCTCTTGAACTCCGTAAATCAAGCTGCATATCACTAAATTTTCCATTTTAGATAATTCTGTTATTCTCTGGATAATTCCTTTTATGTTAAATTTTATCTTTAGAAACTATCTTTCAGATCTTTAGGCTAGATTGTAGCCACATTTATCTTGCTTCTGGATTTAAATTTTGACATCTATTTAATCTCGTCTTGTGGGATGAATAGAGTATCAAGAGGTTT
This sequence comes from Juglans microcarpa x Juglans regia, assembly GCF_004785595.1. NCBI lineage: Eukaryota > Viridiplantae > Streptophyta > Magnoliopsida > Fagales > Juglandaceae > Juglans > Juglans microcarpa x Juglans regia. Next base: position 7,962,444 of record NC_054595.1, read on the forward strand.
TGAGTTTTTTAGAGAGTCTAAGTTTTAAATTTCAATAATCCAGAATTTATTATTTCAGTTTCTTTCAAGGAGGCGGATCTGGGGAGCAGAGGCGAGAGTCACATGCTTCATCAACTAACTCCAACGAAAAACATTAGTTTTATTCTTTTTGTTTTCAATTTTATTATGAACTAATTCTATTTTCTAGAGTTTTGATGTAGTCTAGCATTGGACACATAATTTATATTCTAAGTTATTTTATTTTCAATATTTCCATGATTGAGTGTTTATTCCTTGTTCTTAATGCTTGCATATTTTTAACTAAATATTGTTCGATCTATTGAATCACAATGAGACTAAGAGGTGATTTGTGATTAAAACTCTAGGATTAAGCATCATTATTTGAGTGAAAGTAGAGATAGTTTACCCCGATTAGTGTGATTTGCAAGAAAAATCGAAAGAACTTAATGAATCTCCAATTAGTTAAATTCACATAGAGATATGGAGTTATTAGTTGAAAATAGTTTTGGTATTGTTCGAGAGAAAATATTGAATAGTTAAGGGATTTTTATCATCAACTTGTGATAATTGAAATTCTATAACAAGAAAGAATAAAGTGTGTAGGATTTGTTAGGTGAAATCAAACGTTCTAGATCTATTCTTATTATCTTTAAAATCTTAATTTTAATGTTATTTTCTTCTTTTTAATTTAGATAATTTATTCTTCAAATTTTGATTTTCCAAATAGTAATTAATTTAATAAATTTCAATACTCAATAGTATAATTATTCCATGTGGGTTCGACATTCGTTTTCTTTAAAATATTTTACTAATTATTACGATTTTGTGCACTTGCAAATATATTTTCAGAACAACGCTGGGCAGGGGATACATGGCTAGAATGGCAGGATATGGGCTTCGAAAAGGTGTACGACCTTTGTAAGAAAGGCATGGTCTTGCCTTGTTTCACACTCATCCTTTTCATACATGTGTACTAAACTTGACATGTGTAAATGAAGTCCAAATGGAGGGTGGTGATGATGTCATGTGTTAATGAGGTTCTCTAGTGTTTCTTGGCTGACTTGGCCTTACCTGGCATGATGACATATGGTTGATGATGTGGTGCGCTAGATGCCACGTGGAGCTCTCCAATTGGCCTATTTGGCACCCTAAAATCATGAAATTTTATTACACCATAAAATCTTAAATATACTCACGAATCCAACAGTACAATCTATTTTGTCTAATTATGATCCTAAGTGCCTCAAAAATCCAAAGAGAAAAAAGTTCCCTTAGTGGATCATAATTCAACTATGTTTCCAAACTGAAAACCTAACTAGTTTTTAATTCATGAATTTTTCCTAAATTTTCATGACATATACAATGTTTAAATAAAAAGAAATTATTTCTGTCAAATTTATTTCAGGGCATTTGCATTAATATTTGTAATCAACTTTTTCTCTATCATTTCTCAAAACCTTATAAAACAACTTAGCTCAAACCATTTCATTATTATTCACAAACTATTTATGTAACTACTCAGGCCAATAATTCTAAGTTCGAATTGATAATTTTTTGGGGCCTAAATTATATTTAATTGGCCATATTGGATAAGCCTACGAGCGATAAATTATTGAGGTTGATTAGGAGTCTTAATTAGGCTCAATAACTAGGTTAAATTCCAATTATTATTCATTGAACGAGTTAGACTCCTTTTGAACTTTAAGGATCGGCCATTAGAAATTTATTTCAATTTAAAATCATTACTGATTGAAGTCTCCTACGCAGTCTCAATCACTGCTAACCAAAATTGAATTAACTGCTAGATCATGTTTTTAAATTCAAACTCTCTTCTTGAGTGATTGTGACCGAGTCCAACTCAAACTCGTTGGCATCCTATTCTAAAAGGATACAACTCTACAAATCATCTTCACGTTTAAACTCTTTAACCGACGCCTTCTCAAACTCTAAACCACGCACATCTGCACCTTCCACTAGGATTCATGCCCCAATAGAACTCTATTACAATTCTACAAATTATCTTCACTTTAAAACTCTTAAACCAAATGCTTATATATACGGTCAGCCCATGCATTTTATGTGTATCTCATTTCTCTTCAAGCCCCGGTGTAGTTTATGCTTACCCAAAATCACGCAGATCACCTCTAGTCCACCAACATCCCTCACGTTTTCTCTCTCATTCTAGTTCACGTGATTGATTTCATACTCGAAATATTGGATTAACTCTACGAGATAAATAGCTTAATCATAAATTAGGATTTGCATATGCTAGCTAGTTATGTATATTATTTTAATCATAAATTAGGATTTGCATATGTTAGCTAGTTATATATATTATTATTAAAACAAGTGTTTACGTACCACGCATGTTATAATATTTGTAGGCAGGTCATTCATTATGTATGTATTATGCATCTCATGCATCTTATGTTGCATAAGACACGAAAGTTTTCTTAAGATCAAGTGTAAGATAAGCTCATAATAGTTAATCAGATGTTCATTCATATGCATAGTACCAATACAATTTATGGGTCGATGTGCAAGCCACAGAGATAAGCATGGTCGACCATAGTATGCTTGAATACTATTAGTGGCTCCCCTTGCGACCGTTGGATGTGGAGTCGGTGTATAACATTGCACACAAGGTTAAGTGTGTGGGTTGGTATGATAAATAAGATTAGTCATGCATGTTATAGCATACGCATGAATAGTCATGATTTTAAGTTTTAAATATGAAATATTTTATGAAAAGCCATATGTTAAGTATGTTTACGTTATGATAAGTTTCTTACTGAGTCATCGACTCATTTTAGTTGTTTTATTTTTTTAAACCACTCCAGATCAGAATATTTATGAAGGCAGAGTTGCAGGATGAGACTTAGTTCAGCATAACAATAGCCTAGATCATGTACAGAGATTTTAAGTTATGATTTTTGTGGCACGAATTTTGATAAATTTTGATAAATTTTAATAAATGCTTTCATGCACTCTCATTTATGATATCAGTATTTTAATACAAAACGACTCTATTTATTATAATAATAAATTTTAATAATTGTTGGGTGAATATATCAATCCCATTGCTAAGGTTGTTATTTATTTAGACTTGAATTGAATTTGGAGTGTATGATGGTTGATGCGTAGCGTGCTAATGTGTGCGCCTAAAGGATTAGTGAGGCATCAGACCAAAATATGAGATGATCAGAATTTTTTGAATATTAGGTTCAACTAAATGATTTAGTAAAGAGACATGGAAATCATGTGGCGGATAAGTATGTAAGTTATTTGAGATCTAGCAAATTCCAATGATGGAATTTTTATAAGAAAGGGAGTTTATAATGACCCGACCCAATAATTCTAAGGTCAGAATATTGGTAATTTTTAATCGGCCTAAATTATATCTAATGGGTCATATTCGATAAGTCCACGAGTGATAAATTATTGAGGTTGATTAGGAGTTTTAATTAAGCTCAATAACTAAGTTAAATCTCATTTATTATTTATTGAACGAGTTAGACTCATTTTAGAATTTAAAAATCGGCTATTAGAAATTTATTTCAATTTAAAATTATCACTAATTGAAGTCCCCTATGCAATCTCAGTCACTATTAATCCTATTTTAAATGAACTACTAGATCATGTTTTTAAATTCAAACTCTCTTCTTAAATGATCGTGACTAAGTCCAACTCGAACTCAAACTCATCGACATCCTATTCCAACAGGGATACAACTCTACAAGTCATCTTCACGTTAAAACTCTTTAGCCGACTGCCTTCTCAAACTCTAAGACATGCACATCTCCACCTTCCACTAGGATTCATGCCCCGTTAATAGAACTCTATTATAATTCTACAATTTATCTTCACATTAAAACTCTTAAACCGACTCTTTATATATATGCTCAACCCCATGCATTTTACGTGTATCTCATTCCTCTTCAAGCCCCAGTGTAATTTCTGCTTATCCAAAATCACGAAGAGCACCTTTAGTCCACCAACATCCCTCACGTTTTCTCTCTCATTTTAGTTCGCGTGATCGATTTCATTCCGGAAATATTGGATTAACGCTACGAGATAAATAGCTTGATCATAACTTAGAATTTACATACGATAGCTAGTTATATATATTATTATTAAAGCTAGTTCTTTGGAAGCCAGTGTTTACGTATCACGCATATCATGATATTTGCAAGCACGTAATTCATTATGCATATATTATGTATCTCATACATCTCACATTACATAAGAAACGTAAGCTTTCATAAGATCAAGTGTAAGACAAACTCATAATAATTAATCAAATGGTTATTCATATGCATAGTACCAATGCGATTTATGGGTAGATGTGCAAGTCAAGGAGCTAACCGTGATCCACCATAGTATGCTAGAATACTATTAGCGGCTCCCTTGCGGCCGTAGGATGTGAAGTCAGTGCACAATCTTGCACACATGGTTAAGTTTGTGGGCCAGTATGATAAGTAAGATAAGTTAGATAAGCTAAGATAAGTCATGCATGTCATAACATACGTATGAACAATCATGATTTTAAGTTCTCAATATTAGATATTTTATGAAAAATCGTATGTTAAATATGTTTACGTTATAATGAGTTTCTTACTAAATCATCGACTCATTTTAGTTGTTTTATGTTTTTAAGCCACCTCAAGTCATAATATTTATGAAGGTAGAACTGCAAGACGAGACTTAGTTCAGAGAGGCGTGACAATAGCTTAAATCATGTACAAAGATTTTAAGTTATGATTTTTATAGCACGGACTTTGAGAAATTTTAGTAAATGCTTCCTTACACTCTCATTTATAATTTCAATATTTTAATACAAAACGACTCTATTTATAAGGAATTTTTGTACTTGACGATTTCTTTAGAAAAAGAAACAAATATATTTTTAAATCAGGTTCAAAGATAGCACTACAACTCCTGTGATCTTCTAAAAAAAATAACATCTCTCTTTACTGTGAAAAGTGTGGTGTTACAGTTGGTATCAAAGCCCAGGTCGAAAGATTCTATAGACTTTTCAAAATAAAAGAGAAGAAAACGTTTTGCCAAAAAAAAAAAAAAAATCTTTTTAGAAGGAAAAATGAATTAAAAAAATAGGTCAAGATCTCCTTAAGGCAGGTTCTACTCTGTAGTAAGTATTTTTAATGAAAATTAAGAATGATAAATTTTAGATACATGCATGTCAAAATGCACCTACTACATGAAAGGGTTTTAGCACAAAATGTAAGGAAGTTTCTAAATATGAGATTAGGAACCTTTGATTTTAAGATTGATTATGCATCTTGTTCATGAGGAAATAGTCTTGTATTTTGTAGAGTCTTATTTGAAGAAATTAGGAATGAATTTAATGGATTTTGAAGTTATGACATAGATTTATGTTCAATGTTTGTATTTATGATGTTTGGTGGTACTCTTATATTTTATAGATAATGCGATTCTATCGCCATACGAGTTGTAAGATTTAGAACTCGTACTTTGGAGAGTCTTAGGTTACAATTTATTGAGATTATTATTTTAGGTAGAGAATTTTATTATTATTATTATTTCATGTGGAAAGTTTTATTTATGAGGAGATCATGAGTTACTATTGTATGTGGAGTTAAGATAATTGTTGGGTGAATTTATCAATCTCATTGCTAAGGTTGATATTTGTTTAGGCTTGAATTGAATTTGGAGTGTACGATGCTTGACACGTAGCGCGCTGACGTGCGCATCTAAAGGATTAGTGAGGCATCTGACCAAAATATGAGACGATCAGAATTTTTTAAATATTAGGTTCGACTATATGATTAAGGAGTAAAGAGACATAGAAATCATGTGGTGGATAAGTATGTAAGCTATTTGAGGTCTAGCAAATTCCAAGTACGAAATTTTTATAAGGAAAGGAGTTTGTAACGACCCATCCCAATAATTTTAAAATTGAAATATTGATAATTTTTATTGGATCTAAATTATATTTAATGGATCATATTGGATAAACTCACGAGAAATAAATTATTGAAGTTAATTAGTATTTTAATTAGGTTCAATAACTAAGTTAAATCCTATTTATTTTTTATTGAACGAGATAGACTCCTCTTAAAATTTAAGGTTTAGCTATTAGAAATTTATTTCAATTTAAATCATCACTGACTGAAGTCCCCTACGCAATCTCAGTCACTGTTAATCCTACATTGAATGAACTACTAGATCATGTTTTTAAATTCAAACTCACTTCTTGAATGACGTGACCGAGTCAACTCGAACTCGAACTCGAACTCGTCAACATCCTATTCCAAGAGGGATACAACTCTACAAGTCATCTTCACGTTAAAACTATTTAACCGGCTGTCTTCTCAAACTCTAAGCCATGCATATCTCCAACTTCCACTAGGATTCATACTCCAATAGAACTATATTACAATTCTACAAATCATCTTCACATTAAAACTCTTAAACCAACTCCTTATATATACACTCAGCCCCATGCACTTTATGTGTATCACATTCTTCTTCAAGCCCCAGTGTAGTTTCTGCTTACACAAAATCATGCAGAGCACCTCCAGTCCACTAGCATCCCTCACATTTTCTCTCTCATTCTAGTTCACGTGATTGATTTCATGCCAGAAATATTGGATCAACAATGCGAGGTAAGTAATATGATCATACCCTTACACGTATGTACGATAAACGACATGTCTTAAATATTATGCATGTACGCCCTCTATTGGAATCCCCTTTTATGCACCCGAGTCATAAATATCATGATTTTATGCATAAGTTTCGTGTTAGTTGCAAGACATGCATTAATTATTTTATGAAAATCCATGATTTATGTGAATATTTGTGTATTAAATTATTTATGAAAGTTTATTATTTTATGAAAGAAGTTGTGCATCAAAATATTTATAAAAAATCATGATTTTATGTGAGAAAATATGTATCACAAAATTTTATAAAAGAATGCGATTTCATTTGAAATTTATGATATGACAAGTATACAAGTATGAATGATAAGTTGCGTAATGGGTTATATTATGATATGAAGGCGATACCATATGTTATGGGCATATTGCATTGCCAAGTTGTACATGCTAGTAGTGCACCTAGTGTATCTTCCTTATGTATGGATTCTACAACCTGCGGATACGGACGGAATCAGAATTACTTAAAATCTCTAACCCTAAATCACGGGGGTCGACAGTGGGTACTAATCTGTGACAAGTGAAAGATAAGTTCACGTTTATGTTATTTATGTATGTATTTATGAGTATGCATATTTTTCAAGAAACTTTATGTTTATTATGTTTATTGTATTATGTGTTGCTTATTGAGTATTCGACTCATTTTTTGTATGTTTTTATTTTTTTTAACCACCTCAGGTGATGATATTTATGAGGATTGGACTGCTGGACAGGATTTGGCCCAAGGAGGCGAGACAAAGACCTAGATAGTTTATGTAATGCTTGGTTTTATGATTTATTTTGATAAGCACATGAGACTTTATTGAATTTGAATAAGTGTTTCCACATATTTTCTTTTAAATTTTAAGTATTTAATAAAGATTGTATTATAAGGAACCTTTGTACCTAAAACTTCCTTTATAATAAAATAAAATATTTTTAAGTCAAGTTCATTAATAGTACTTCAATTTCTCCAATAATTTTTAAAAATAATTTTATTTTTAAACTAGCAAAGCGGGATGTTACAATTTCACTACTATTCAACGCACAATACTGAAAAACGTGAAATGTTTTCAATTCAACTAAATAAGTAAAATTATAATTGAATTAATATAATCCAAACTCAACTTATCACCATTTAAATGCAACATGACATTACTTATTTAATTATAGTTGACGAACCCGATTTGTCAACGCTGTTGGAATGGTTGATATAAACGGGTGCTTTATTTTATTTTATTCTTTTGCAAAACTAAAAAATAGAAATTAAGTCCTTGTTTGGATTGAAGAACATTTCAATTTATCTCATTTTATTATTATAATTTTTTTAAATTCTTATATAATATATAATAAATAATTTAATATTTTTAAATTCTAAAATAAAAATAATATTTTAATAATATTTTATTTAATTTTTAACTTTTAATTATTTCAATTCACTATTCAAACTTTTTCATTATACTTTGTGGCCGGTGTTATAATTTAGATACGTGAACGTGTGTGTGGTTAGATTCTACTAGGTTCAATCTGACTACAATGACCCATTTGAGCCAGATAGGCTGCCACGTGGCAACAAAAGGGAACATCTCTGCCACTCAAAATGTGTGGACAAAGTACCCTGTCCTCGTCGAGTTAAGATAAAACTACACATGAGGTTGGTCAGCCAATAATTCTACGTTCTCAATTATTGGGAGCCTGGGACACGGGGACTTTCATGAATAGTAAATAAATAATATTTTTTAATATTTTTGTGTAGTTGTCCTTACAATGAGCTAGGGGTGGGTTTTGGACTCGGATGCTGACCTTTGACTTCGATCAGAATCGGAATTCAACTTCAATTGAAGTTTGGAATTAGAGTTCGGAACTTTGGTCGGAGTATATGTGGGCTTACCCCGCTCAAATTGGGCCATGGGCCCATGACCCAATATCCAAGACCTAATTATTGGTTCATCCTTGTTTAAAAATATTAAAAACAAAAAGATAAAATAATGTAACTCTAACGAGTTTTGCATGATGGTAATCATGATATTGAGTTTCTCACCAATAAAGGGGCAAGGGGATTCTCCATCCCACATTGCGTCCGTCTCAATCATCCACAATTAGTCTGGAGTTTACAACTAGGTCTACAAAATCATATAAATTATAAATTAAATAATGAAGACATTAAAATTATGTAAATAATCATTTAAAACCATTAAATTACCACATTCAAGCTTATAGCTCTCGGCATCAACAATATATCTACTCTAATTAGCGTTGAACTTAACCAGTTTTGTGTGCAAACGAGGGTCTCGACAGTGGTTTGACACAATGAATTCTGATAATCATCCAAGACACGACTTCCAGTTCTAAACACCGACTAGAGGCAACCGTAGTGATTGTAATGACTAGTACATCCCTAGCTATTCAGGAAAGGGCCGGAAACTTGCTAAAATTCACCTTCCACCAAGTTAATATAAAAAATGTTTCACTATGTGCCTTGACATCTTACATAAAGTAAAGCTCAAGCTCAAACTTACACTACCTAATATTCCTCGATGCATGGTTTTGATGATACCGTCGTAACTGCAATAAATTTGAATTATGTGCATGTGTGTCATTTAAGGAAAATGTCGAGCCGATCAGGCATGAAGAGCTATCACATTCGGTTGAAAACTGACCACTGTTGTTGTAATAGCTATATAAATCATCAATATCACATTTAAGTTCTCTAATAAATTGATCAGCATCCTCATAACCAAGGACGTCCCTAATTCAAAATTCTGGAATCACCAACTTATATCAGGAGGTCAAGGATCGCAACTACAAATAATAATCTATTTATCTTCTCAATATCTCCAATATTTATTATATTTGTATTTCATCCTTATACTCATAGCATTCAACAAATTCACATTGTCAGCACAACTCTGTTGCAAGTGGTCAAAAAGTCATGAAAGCCCCTCGAAGTACATGTTTGCAGTAGGATATTTTTTCTCAGATATCTGCATAGTTATGTCATAAAATAACTTCAAAATTTGAATAAAATACCTGACATTGACCCAATCAACTATGTCCGACGCACCGAGCTCCCATCTCCCCCAACTAACTCTAGCAAAGCATACCTCATGCCCCCATCCTCGACCTCCATCCCCTCAAACACTAGTTGGTACTTTTGTGCTACATTCAATATCATGTATGTAAAGTTCCATTGAGTTGGAACATCCAGTTACAACATACTGGAAGATAAGATCTCAAGCTATTCGGCTATTGCCTTAAACTGGCGAAGCCGCTGTGGGGAAGCTCTCATATATCTCACAAGGTTTCAAACTTTAATAATGGAATCATCAATCTCCTTCAACTCCTCAGAAACTATGAGGTTGATGATTTGAGCACAACATAGAACATGAATAAACTGGTGCTCACGAATGATATCATCATTTATCGTCGTATTCCTCCTGAACCAATCAATGACAGTGTCATTCACACTGTTATTGTCAACCGTGATACAAAGCACTTTTCTAATCAACAATTCTATGAAACCAATAATCCACTTCTGCAACGTCCACTCACTGTCAATAAAGTGGGTTGTGATAATCATGTAGCCCACATTTTGTATGGAAGTCCACGTATTAGTCGTAAATGACACTCTCTGGCCAGTGACGACAAACATTTCCTCCATCATTGCTTTCTCCTTGGCATGCCTCTTCAAACCACTCGGATGCGAATCATATTACGGCAAATGGGAAATCAATCCCGAAGGAGGATAAGGCTATGAGAAAATCACAACGGGTTCACACCCGTTCCCAAAAGTTGAATCTATGACTGATAAAATTTTTTTCTGGAATATTAGAGGGCTGGGCAGTTCTAGAGGAAGATTGAAGAAGCTGCTTATTAAATTCAAGGTTTCTTTATTTGCTATCTCGGAACCATTTGTTGATGATACTCGTATGGCTTCTCTTGGGTGTGTTTTGGATTTTAATCATTATGCTTCAAATGCTAATCAGGGTGGTAAGTTGTGGGTGTTCTGGAATAACCCAAACATCTTTGAAATTGTGCTTTGTACGACCTAAACCGTGTCTGGTTGGTTTAAGTAGGATGCTCACCGTGTTTTTGTTACTTTTGTCTATGCTAAGTGCTCTTATGTTGATAGAAGAGAACTTTGGCATGACTTAGAAGAGAGGACCGATATGGATCAGCCTTGGTTAGTTTTGGGTGATTTTAATGTTATTCGCAGGGATTCGGAAAGAGTTGGTGGGAATCCTCGGCCTCTTATTTCGATGTTAGAGTTTAACGATTGTATAGATCGTTGTGGTTTGTTGGAGATACCTAGCTCTGGCCAGCGCATGTCATGGTGTAATGGGCATGGGGGAGTGTCTAGAAGTTAGGCAAAATTAGACAGAGTGCTCATGAATAATTTTTTTGCCAGCCTCTTTCCTTCTGTTCACTTCAATTATTTGAGTCGTAAATCTTCTGATCATTGTCCGATGGTTGTGTTCTCAGATCATCCTGCTACTTCCTATGGCCCTTCTCCCTTTCATTTTTTGAATATGTGGTGTTTACATGATGGGTTTCTAATGTGTGTGAAGGAAGCTTGGAACAAGCAGGATGCAGCGTCTGGTCTTCTTAAGCTGTCTATTCGTTTTGAAAAGAACCAAGCTAGTGCTTCGTGCTTGGAATAAAAATGTATTTGGTAGGGTGGATGTGAATATTCGTGCGCTGGAAGAGAGGTTAGATTTACTGGAGAGCCAGCTTCAATCTAGTTTTTCTGAGGAGCTTGAGGATGATTTTGTGGCTACTAAGACCGAGCTTGAAATATGGGAGAAAAGGGAAGCTTCTCGTCTAGGCCAAATTGCTAAAAGGAAATGGTTGACTGAGGGGAATCAAAATTCGAAGTTTTTTCATTCAGTTATTAACCAGAGGCGCACCAAGGGGCGTATTAATAAAATGGTCCTTGCCGATGGGAGAGTTTTGAATACTGTTGAAGAGGTTCATGAGGAGGCTGTGGTTTTTTTCTGTAATTTCCTTTCTGATGTTTCTGCGGTGGAACTTTGCGACTTGTCGAGGATTATTGAGAAGAAAATTTCAAATGAAGAAAATCGTTGGTTATGCGTGGCACCTTCTGAATTGGAAGTGAAGCAAGCTGTTTTTTCTATTCCAAAGAATAGTAGCCCGGGACCTGATGGTTTTGGATCGGGTTTTTATATATCTTGCTGGGATATTATCAAAGAGGATGTGGTAGAGGCTGCTAGAGATTGCTTTAGGGGTGCGCCCCTATCCAGGTTTTATTCTTACTCTTTTATTGTTCTTATTCCTAAAGTGCCTGAGTCTTCTGGTTTTGATAAATTCCGTCCTATTAGTTTGTGTTCTGTGGCTTGTAAAAAAATTTTGAAGATTTTTGTGAATCGTCTTAATTCTGTTCTTGATAGTTTGATCTCTCATGAACAAGGTGCATTTATTCCTGGGCATAGTATTTTTGAGAATACTACTCTTGCTTAGGAGATGGTTCAGTCACTGCATAAAAAAACTGTTGGTGGTAATGTTTTGATAAAACTTGATATGGCCAAGGCGTATGATAGGGTGAATTGAGATTTTTTACTGCATGTGATCCGTGCTTTTGGTTTTTCTGAAAATGTTTGCCAGATTATTGCTAATTGTGTGCAGTCTCAATAGTTTTCTATTATGATGAATGGTACCTTCAAAGGCTTTTTTCAGTCTGCTAGGGGTCTTCGTCAAGGAGATCCTCTTTCTCCTTATCTTTTCATCCTCATGGAAGAAGTATTGACGCTGCTTCTCAGAAAAAATTATGAGGATGGTCGGATTGGCAAATTTAGTCATCCTATTGGTGCTCCTTTGGTTTCTTATCTACTTTATGCTGATGACATCCTTATTTTTACTAATGGGGGTAAGAGTTCTATTAAAAATTTGATGCATACTCTTGATATTTATGAGAGGTGGTCCGGTCAACAAATTAGCAGGGATAAATCTGCTCTTTTCCTTTCTAAGCTGATCTCATCTTTACGTAAGAGGAGCTTATTGAGTCTTACGGACTTTAAGGAAGGTAAGTTTCCTGTTACCTACTTGGGTGTGCCTTTGGTTTCTGGTAGATTGACAACCCGGGTTTTTGAACCGTTAATTGATAAAATCAGGAAAAAAGTTGCCAGTTGGAAGTTTAAACTGTTATCGCCGAGTGGTAGATTGATTTTAGTCAAGCATGTTTTAAATAGTATGCCTATTCACTTATTCTCAGTTATGTGTGTGCCTTCCATATCATTGTCTCGTATTCAAGCTTTGTTTGCTATTTTTTTTTTTTTTTTTGGGAGAGAATGATGGTAAAAGAAAATATCATTGAAGGTCGTGGAGCAATATTTGTTTGCCTACTAGAGAAGGAGGGTTGGGCGTGAGAGATCTTAAAGAGGTTCAAAAATCTCTTCATATGAAGTTTTCCTTCCGTATTTTGTCTTCCAACAATCTTTGGTCTGATTTTTTTCGTGCCAAATATCTTCATCATGGCCATTTTTCTACTTACAAGGCGAGGCCGACTGATTCTAGATTCTGGAGATCGATTGTAAAGATGCTGACGGAAGTTATGGATAATGTGAATGTCCTTGTGCGTGGTGGTAATGCTTCGTTTTGGTTTGATAGATGGTTGGCATCGGGTCCACTTTCGATACGGGTGGCAGATGTTATTAATAACAGGTTGCATCTTCAAGATTGTTGGTCCAATAATTTTTGGGATGAGGATTTTCTTAGGGAGCTGGTTAGTGAGGAGGTTGTTGAGGAAATTCTTCAGATGCCTATTAATGTTACATATGGTCCAGATTTGTTTGTGTGGAAACCTTCCACTGATGGTAGGTTTTCTACTCGTATAGCTTGGGAGGTGGTGAGAAAGAGAGGTCATGAATTACCTTGGCATGATTGGTTCTGGCACCAGCTTCTTCCTAAACGTATTTCTATATGCTTGTGGAAAATTTGGATGGATTGTCTGCCAGTGGACGTTCGGGTTCAAAGTAAATGTGTGTCTCTTGCCTCTGCGTGTGACTGTTGTGATAGGAGGTGTATGGAAGATATCAACCATATTTTTTCTATGGGGGCTGTGGCTTTTGAGGTCTGGTTGTATGCCAGTATTGCTTTGGGTATTCCTTGTAGGCGCAGTTTATCGTGGAAAAATAGAATAGCTGCCTGGTTTTCTTATGCTAAAAAATCCTCTTTTAAAGGTACTCTTGTCGGTTTAATTCCTTGTATCATCACTTGGTGCCTTTGGAAGAGAAGATGTAAGGCTAGAATGGATGGAAAGTATGATTCGGTTGTGATTGTTTAGAGAAGTGTTCAGGTGTGGATTAAATCTTGGCGAATAATATCAACTCAGTTAGTAATTTATCCATGCACGACTTGAAGATTTTGGAAGATTTTAATTTAGAGAGGCCTCGCATTCTATGAGACTTAGTAAAATTGTTAAACGGTCCAGGCCTCCTACGGGATGGGTGAAGCTTAATTGCAACGAGAGTTGTAGAGGTAATCCTGGTAATTCTGGAGGGACGGCATTATTAGAGATTGGAATGGTTTGGTAAAAGGGGCTTTTTCTGCTCATTATGGGGTAGGTACGAATAATGGCGCTGAAGTGAAAGCAATTATGGATGGTATTAGATTATGCAAACAGCTCCATATGGTTAATGTGATTATTGAAAGTGATTCTCAAATTGTTGTTGATTGGCTTTGTAAGGGTAAATGCTCTTTGTGGTATCTATGAGATTTTTGGGAGGTTTTGTGCAAGGAGCTTGAGGGGATAAATTTTGTAGTGGCTCATCAATTTCGGGAAGATAACAGTGCAGCGGATTTTCTTGCTAGAGAAGGCGAAATGGGTACGAATGTCACGTATAATAGCAATCAAGACCTTCCCAGGTATTTAAAAGGTATTATGAGGCTGGATTTTTTAGGCATCCCGTATTTTCGGCATTAGTCTACGTTCCATGTTTGCTTTTTCTTTTTCTTTTTTTTTGTTAGGCTTGTTTAGATGTTTTATGTTTTAATATAGGCCTGTTAGATTTTATTTCGTGTTTATTTATAGGCTTGTTTAGACTGTTTGTTTTTTTATTTCTTCTGTTTCAGTTCTTAGTTGGTTCGTATTTGGGAGGTTTTTGTTTTCATTTCTTATCTGTAAACTCCTTTATATTTGGCTTGTAACTACGGTATTCCTCCGTCATAAGTAAAGGTTTATTAATAAATTTGAGACGGGACCACTACCATATGGCTACCGACTCTTTGGTAAAAAAAAAAAAAAAAAAAAGTCTCTTTTCACAATACTATTTTAAATCAAGGAATTTTTTAATAAAATAACTTTTAGATTAGTTATAAAAGTATAACCAAGTCATTAGCTTATGTGCACTCGATTGTTGAGTTAAAACAATGCGCGGTACTCCGTGTGATTACTAGGTCAAATTGGTATTTTAATTTTTTTTAATTTTTTAATTTATATTTTTTTTCATTTTAAAATATTTTAAAAAAATATAATATACTAATAATTACTTCCTTAACTATTAAGTAAAAAAAATTAAAATAAAGAAAGTGTCAAAATAAGGTATCAAATTGGTTTAAACTAAGTTATTTCATACTTAACTTAAACCAATTTGAGGTATCAATGAGGTATCATATCAATACACTTTTTGATATGATGCAGTTTAAGTTATTTTATACTTAAATCATTAAAAATGTGGTTTCATTAACAAATCTAATTAAAATTAATAAAATATAAGATGAAGAAAAATATTTTTCTTTTAAAAAATACTACTTTTTATTTTTAACTTTTGTAATATTTAATTATATTCGTTGATATATATTTCAAACAAGTTGTTCATAACATTAAATATGGAATTCCCCGACCACGGAACATGCATAAATTTTGAGCGGGTAGGGGAGCCGCGTCAGGGGGCCATGCCATATTAATCAGCGGGACCCAGTCTGGCTTCTCCATGTGTCATTTTATCATATTAAAAAACGCGCATATCTCCCTCGGGCATTGCGTTCTGCAACTATACCCAGCGGGAGCTTCCCCCTTGACATTCCACTGGAGATTCGGCTTTTCGCTGATTTTTTATCGGGCAGCGAGGGAGAAGATGAGCTTGAAGAAGAAACCAGCGACGAGGACACGCGTCGGGAACTACGAGCTGGGTAAAACCCTGGGTGAGGGCACCTTTGCCAAGGTCAAGTTTGCCACTAACGTCAACACGGGTGGCTGCGTTGCCATCAAAATCCTCGACCGCGACCAAGTCCTCCGTCACAAGATGGTCGAACATGTAAAGCTTTTATCTTACTCTAAAAACTTCTACGATCTATTGTTCGTTTTCTATCTATTTTCCATTGAATTATGATTAGTCAAGACGTTAAGATTTACACCTTTACACTACATATTTGGGTGTTGTAAATGTGATCCGCGTGCCACGTCTTGTAATGGTGGGACCGAGCATGCCAATGTGCGTCTACGGCTGAGTGCCACGTCTCACTCATGGGACCCAACATTGCGCATGTGTGGTGGCAATAGTTGCCCTTGAAAGGTCTACAACTGATTATCTACTTGTAATAGATGGTGTAAAATGGCATTCCCTGTTTAATATTTATTATTTTCATGTTCTACGAGCTTCGCAAGGTTAGAATAATCTTGTATTGTATATATGATTAATTACTGTTAAACCCAGAACAGCGGATGTTGTATTCACCACTTATTGCAAAAGTTTAACATGATGAGAAAAAATAGATTTTATTATTTATTTTTATATTTTTCACTTCCTTACGTATAGGCAGACTCTTCCTTAATAGGTGGGCTAACATGTAGAATATTTAATCAAACAGGGTAGAGTGTAGAGTTTGAGTTTGAAATTAAGACCTCTGTTACAATATCATGCGAAATCATCGCTTATCATAAAATGTTAAACTGATGAAAAAAAGTAGATTTTATTATTTATTTTTATATCTTAACATTGATGCATATTTTCACAGCTAAAAAGAGAGATTTCGACAATGAAGCTGATCAAGCATCCAAATGTTGTTAAACTTTTTGAGGTACCTGCAGTTACTTCTATTTCTTCCTTTCTTTTGATTTTTTTCCTAATATAATTTTCTTCTTTTTCCTTTTTTTGGTTGGGGTCATTGTGGCACGGTTTGTTCAACAAAGTGCATTCTGGTTTATTTACGCACAAATTAATTTACGTCGTGGTCAAATAAAAGAGAACTGAACAGCTTGTTCAAAGGAACTGAATAGCAAGATATAAGCCAATTGATTGGTAATCTTTTGCAAAATGTTGTTTCTATATTCAGTTTATTTCTATTCTATATTGTCGTAAAAATTATGAGAATGTTAAGTATGCGGAAAATTACACTTCACCCCTCAAACTACCACTCCTTTTGCAATATTGCCGCCGTGCTAATAAAATTGTTGCTAGATATAAGTTGCAGTGAATCATTTGTTAAGATATGGATGAAAAATAGGTGTTCAACTCCTTAAAAGAAAATATTCTATAAGTTGGGCCAATGTCTTAAAAGAAAATCTAACTCACGTGAGAGGGAGTGCTGGGGTACTAATTAACTGAATAAATTCAAATCTTCTTTTAAGTTTGATTTTTTGGGACAGTTGCTGATTTAATAAGAATTTTTTAATTAAATAAATGGGTTCGTATTTGGTAGATAGAATTTTCTTAAATGGGTTTATTATTCGAACTTTGAGCTTTAACCTTTACTTTTAAGGTGTAGCCATCATGCAGTGGGTTGGGCTCAAATACTCTTTTTTTGGCAATGGAGAATTACAAGTAAAATGTCAATCAAGTGGCAAAGTGCAGTTTCTTGGGTGGAACTTTTAGCTTAATTTAACTCTCTCTCTCCCTCTTCCCCACCCCCCCCCCCCCCCCCCAAAAAAAAAAAAAAAAAACACTCTCCGCATTGTCATTAAACATACAGATCAGGCATTGGGAATTTGGGAAGGTTATGAATAGAACACAATTTTCCCTTTTTGCATATAAAATCACATGCACACAAATGCTCAGACACATGCATCTACTCTATTGTGGGCATCACAAGCTAAGAGTTATCAATGTGCAATGCACTCCGAGTTGCACGGTAGTGAAGATGGTTTCAACATATATTTTTGAACTCATGTCTTCTGTTCTCATGCATAGGTTATGGCAAGCAAATCAAAGATCTACATCGTTCTTGAATTTGTTGGTGGCGGCGAGCTCTTTGACCAAATAGTAAGAAATTGAACTATATAATTGAATGATGTTATATGTGCAATGTGCATCCCATGGTATTTATATTTTGTGGTCGAGAGCTGCTAAAATCACGGGAGGAAAATCACAGTTCACGGGCACTGTTCATGTGAGTGTGCCCTCGTAAAATTCCCACGTGATTTTAGCATTGGTGTCATATGACAAGTTTCATGTTGGGTTCTTGTATGTGTAATCACCAACCAATGGTTAGTAACCTTCCATTTACACAACAGATTCCCTTATTTGTTCTCTCATTCAGGCCAAGCATAGGAGACTTAAAGAGGATGAGGCCAGGAGATATTTCCAACAACTCATTAATTCTGTGGATTACTGCCACAGTAGAGGCTTGTACCACAGAGATTTGAAGGTTTAACAAACTTCCTAACCTTTCTGCTTCGACATGATGCTTACTGGGTGTTTTCAGAAATGATCTCATCTTTCTTAGGTAATTGATTTAGTAGGTTGTGAATTATCATTAATGTAGTGTTCTGCATCATTTGCAGCCTGAGAATCTTCTTCTAGACTCATATGGTGTCCTTAAAGTTTCAGATTTTGGATTGAGTGCGATCTCACAGCAAGTACGGGTAAGTGGTGTTCCACTATTCCCTAGATTCTACTGGTGTACATCTTTTACCATTGGCTTTCACTGTTTGGGTTAGGTTTTCATTCCTGTATTAAAGCTGCTGAGATATTTGAAGTCACTTCTAATCTATAAGTGGTTACAAATGCCCACAAACACAGAGGTTCAATTTTTGGGGAAGAAGGGGTGTCTTATGGTTGGTGTGAAAATTTCTATCCTTCTTCCCATTGTACTTTGTGAAACCTCTCATGCATCATTCTTTTTTCCTTTGAAAGAAGTAGACATAATGCAGTATACATTTCATTAGCCTCTTTTGGGGGTTTCCACTTTAGCTGCAATTGCCAACTCTCTAAGGTGAATCATGTCAAAGCCTTGTTCTCGTATAGCTGCTTTTAGTGAAGCTACCAAATATGGGAAAAGGAAAAGAAAAAACTTAACTCTTGATTGTGCCCCTAATGGTCACACTCTATTACTATGCTCTGAATTCATATGCTTCTCCCATTGCATTCTTGCCTATAGAAGGAACTCAAATGTGATAATTCATGCAAAAGAAAGAGTCCTTTCTTGTATACATGCTCTTGAACCCTTCTCTCTCTTTCTTTGATCAAATTACTTGGTTACTTATTTAAAAAGAGTTGTCCCCTGTTGTCAATATTTGTCATTGTCTTTACTAGAACTTGCATTGAAATTCAAGCTTATAAGGAAATTCCAGAGCCAGTCTTCCTGGATATGCTTCTGTCATTGCCTTCTCTATTACAGAGGAGGGCAAAGAAGACCTGTGGATCTCTTTGAATTCTTTTGGATAAATTCCGTTTAATGTTAGTAGCACTGCTTTAACAACTTGCTTTTGATTTTCCTTTAATTGCATTGTCAAAGGATTGGATTGCTTTAACTCAATCCTCATTAGCTCATTCAAACTAGTGATGAGGCTAAGTTTTAAAACAGATTTTAGAGTTTTCATAATTAGCTCACATATTTCCTACTTTTACCGAGTCAGTTGATCACTTATTTCGACGCCTCATTCAGAGCTGTGAGCAAGTTGAGTTTTAGAATTTTGGATGGTGGTATTGAGTTCTTTACGATATTGTGACCACTCATTCTTAGTTATTTTGTGGTAAAAAATGTGGAAAGCTCTCATGAGCCTGTATATTTTCATATTTTTATATAGGATAATTTGTATTTGTTTTATCTTTAGTCATACATGTTTCAGTATAGATTACATAGGGCTCACTTATTTGTTTTTGTTAGTGAAAACCGTGTTACTTTTCCAAGGTGAATGGGTGATTTATGGGGGACATAAGCATTATACATCATGAAGACCTTAGTTAAATTTCTCTTATTGCAGGAGGATGGGCTGCTTCATACTACCTGCGGTACCCCCAATTATGTTGCTCCCGAGGTATCTACCTAAAAGTTTATGAATCTAATAGAATGAATTAGTGAAACTCTGTATTTGATTTCTGACATGTGATGCTGTTGTATTAGGTGCTAAATGACAAAGGTTATGATGGTACAGCGTTTGATATTTGGTCTTGTGGGGTCATTCTCTTTGTTGTTATGGCTGGGTACTTGCCTTTTGATGAACCAAATCTCGCTGTTTTGTATAGAAAAGTAAGTCTTTCCAGATTTTGTATCCCTTTTTGAACAGTGAGAATCTCATTTGTCTGATCGTTGCATTCTTTTGAACTTCAGATTTGCAAGGCTGACTTCACATGCCCATCATATTTTTCAACTGGTGCAAAGAAACTGATAAAGCGTATTCTTGATCCAAACCCTCTTACAGTGAGCTCCACAGCTTTTCTTATAAGAAATTTCTTATAAGAAATTTATTTACCGTCTTTCTATCCCCTCATTTCCTAAATTTTATTACATTGTAGATAGGTTAGGTGAGCAAAGGGTAAATGAAATGCTTCTTTTTCTTCTTTTTTTTTTTTTTTTTTTTTTTTTTATCAGGGTATATGAAATGTTTAAGATACGGCATTCATAGCATTCATTATTTTTGTTAAAATTGTGGTGCTATATGTCAGCGGATAACAATTCCTGAAATCTTGGAAGATGAATGGTTTAAGAAAGGGTACAAGGCAGCATACTCTGAGGAGCAGCAGAATGTAAATCTTGATGATGTAGATGCTGTATTCAATGACTCAGAGGTAAGACTTCTTGGTCCTGTTTTCCATTTATTTATCTTAGTGAAGATGTCCGGTTAATGTGCTAGTTACTGGCTTTTAATAAAAATTAGTTCACCTTCCTAGTTACTGGCTTTTATCAAAGTAGTCCATCTGCTAACATAAATATGAGACCAAGTTCCTCCTGAATTTTGTTCTATGTATGCTTATTCTGCAGGAACATGTTGTTACAGAAAGAAAGGAGAGACCTGTATCCATGAATGCCTTTGAGCTTATATCTATGTCCCGGGGTTTTAGTCTTGAAAATTTGTTTGAGAAGCAGACGGTATGTATGCATGTAAAATTTCTCTGTTTTCTGGTCATGCATATTACTATTGGCATTGATGTGTCACCCTTCGAAATTTCGGGAGAGTGAATTATCAATGGTGCATCATATTGGTGCTTTGGGATTTTTCATGGTCTTTCTGGAAACCCATTGTGGAAATCTATTTTATCTCACCACAGGCAAAATCATCCTGAAACTCAGATAACCATGGTAGTTTAATTTTTCCAGGTGGATGGCATTTTCTGTACAGATTTATGTTATATGTATTATGGATATCTGTTATCAATGTTTAATGATCCTCACTATGTTTCTATAAATTTAACTCTACAGGGTCTTGTGAAGCGAGAAACCCGTTTCACTTCCCAGCATCCTGCAAATGAAATCATGTCTAAAATTGAGGAAAGCTGCAAAGCCTCTTGGCTTTAATGTTCACAAGAGAAACTACAAGGTAATAATTCTCACATTAGACGTATTGATTGAATTTCTTTTGGGTAAGTTCATACTGATTGGATTTGCTTTGTTTGAGGTGGTATTTTGTGTCCAAGTTATTTCATTCTGAACTGTAAGTTCTACGTTTAGAAATTATTATGTGCACATGTTTCTTAATTTCCAACAATTCCAGATGAAGTTACAAGGTGACAAAACTGGAAGGAAGGGCCACCTCGCTGTCGCAACTGAGGTATGCAGTTATTCTTCTGATAATATAACCTAAAAACGCTAGGGGCCCTGCTTAAAAGTTTTATGGTACCATATCAGAATATTGTGTGCAATTGATGTATTCTCAACTTCAGGTGTTTGAGGTGGCTCCTTCCTTGCACATGGTAGAGCTTCGAAAAACTGGCGGCGACACATTGGAGTTTCACAAGGCATGCCAACTTTTCTTCTACTTCTATTTTTTTAGCTTTGCTTGGTTTGGTTAGGTTCGTGCTTGTTTGGATACAAAGGTAAGATGAAACGCTTTATCTCATCTCATCTAATTTCAATTAATAATTTCACTACTATTCACAAACTATCTCAACTCATCTCATCTCACTATCTAAACGGACATAATGCCTTAATTTTTCTCGAGTTTTTAAACTTTTAAGAAGTGAAAATTATAGTAAACAATCATGTGAAGAGTTTTCTGTATTACCTTTTTCCTCTTTTCTGTCTGAACTAAATTGAAGGGTGTTGCAAAAAGTATTTGAATTGCTAAGTTTTTGCTATTTATTGATTTGGTTATCAATGCTCTGGTCATATGGCAGTTCTACAAAAGTTTCTCGTCTGGATTAAAAGACATAATGTGGACCAGTGAAGAGTATACTGATGGACTGAAGTAATCTCTATCTTTCTCTCCCTCTCTCTGCGTGTTTTGTGTGGACACTATATTTCATTGACTCCACTGATTAATTGTCCAAGCAGGTCATAGTCTACTGTGCCTTTGAATAGTGTAGAAATTGCATTTGTGGACAAAGTAGCAGACGGATATCCACTTTTGGAGAAACTAGCAGCATGTGTCCGCTACTATCAGTCTGAATGGGTTCTTGGAAAGCAATACCAAAGGCAAAGAATCACAAGCCATGGAAACTAGGATTGAAAGTAAACAAAACTACTCAACAAATTGCACTAGATCGGCCGCTTGGTCAAACTCAAATTCGACTCCACTCGATTTATTTACTAGATTAAGTGGTCATGACCACATTATTATAATTGAATATTAAACAATAGAATGCCTATAAAACTAGGCCCGGCTCATATAAATTTGAATAACTTCAAAAAAAAAAAAACTTGAATAATTTCGGTTATAGTATTATTTTTATATCTATAATAAGAGTTTGTCACCTATATAATTTTTGAATAAAGCTAGTCTGCCATCCCAATTATATCGCTCAGTTTGACTGCTTGCCAAATTTTTTTTTTTTTTATTTAGTAATTAAGGAAGTGATTTTAAGTGAATTGTGATTTTTTTTTATTTTTTAAAATATTTAAATATATTAAAAAAATGTGAAAAAAAATAAATTAAAAAATAAAAAAATATTATCATATTTTGTGAATGGGTTGTTAGCCTATCACTACTTTTTTTTTTTTTATTGTATTGTCTTTACTACTATTATAATAAACCCGCTTCATTTTTTGAATTTAAGATGGAAAACGGTTTAAAGACGTATGATTTCCTTCTATTTACAATTACTAATTCAATAGAGGGGAAAAAAGCTTTTTTCCAATATTTTGAATACCGTACCGGATGTCATATCGGTCAAGGCACTGGAACGAAATATTTCGATACCGGTACCGTTTTGTGTAACGTTGCGGGATAGTCGATATATGAATAAATTATATATAAAAATATATGTATATAAATTATATTTCAAAATAATAGTCTATATATGAATAAATTATATATAAGTATATATATATATATAAATTATAAATAGTCTAGTCTAAATTGAAAGTCAACAAATGAGTTTGTAGTGTGAAAAAAAAAAAAAAAAAAATTAAGACCGAAATATCGGCCGGTGTAGGCCGGTACACAAGCTGGTATAGGCCGAAATATTAGCCGGTATAGTCGGTATTTGAGCCGGTACGAAATATATATAGTACCTGTACTAGCCAGTATTAATAACAGTGCTTTTTCCTCTTATAGTTGTCTCTATTTTGTAGGCATCTTATGGGGGTTATTGGGTTTCCATTACTAGTCATTTTGATATTACTTTTTCAATAGAGAAAAAAGATTATTAATCTTAGATTCAATTTGAATTGAGAAACACTCTCAATCTATTTTATTTTAATCTATTTTATTTCATCTCATCATTATAATTTTTTACGTAAAATATAATAAATAATTTAACTTTTCTAAATCCTAAAATAATAATAATATTAAAAAATAATATTCTAATAATATTTTATTCAATTTTCAATTTTTATCTCAATTCACTATCTAAACCACCTTAATGTAGCTATTGATTTATCGTTACTTGCCCTTTTAGTTTTCTCATCTTATTATTATTTTAATTACTTTAATTATGCTTGCGGATTGCATGGGTTAATGACTAGTATTTATTTATGAAATTAGCAGAAATTATGTACTTAATTCTTTTTTTATATATATAGGAAACATTACAAACTTTTCATTAAAAACATCAACCATTACAGCTGTTTATCAACCCAAACAGGTTGTTTAATAGAAATAGGAATATCATCACACTAAACATTGACATCCTGGACATTCAAAGCTAATCTAGCTAACTTGTGAGCCACCACATTGGCATCTCGAAATACATGTTGGATCGAACACTTGGACACTCTTTGCATTAATTATTTAACATCCTGAAGTATATGCCCCATCAAAGATGAAGAACCAGTTGGAGCTTGGATATCTTGAACCACCAATAGTGAGTCACATCCAATTTGTAATTTATGAATATCCATAGGAAGACAAAATTGCATACCTCTCAAGACTGTAAGCAATTCTACTTCATATGAATCTGTCACAACTAATTCTTTCTTTGACACTGCCATAAGAACCTCTCACTTACTAACTCTTAGTACTAAACCCACACCTGTTGCACATTGTTCATGAAAAATTGATCCATCTACATTCAATTTGAGAATTTTCTTTGTAGGAGGAGACCACTTTGTAATTCTATTTTTCCTGGTTATTGCATCTGATTTGATAATCTTGCATGTCTGTTTCATTGAGACAGTTTGAAAAACCACCCATTCAGTTTATAGCAATTTGTCCTAAAATATTTTCTAGTTTCTCCTAAACATGGTACGTACACACTCTTATGATATATGTAAATACAATTTTTTTAAAAAAATATTAACAAATAGGCAATGTATGTTTTGTTAAAATCTGAAAATAAAGTTACAAAGATACAATATAGATAATCTATTTTCTCAAAATGAAATAGCTCAGTAAACTTGCTAGAATAATAAATAAGTTGTGTATGAACATAAAACATACTTCGGTGATAAGTTTGAACTCTACCCACAAACGAATTCATAAGTAAGATAGTTTAGAAGATGGAATGCTGCATGCAAGATCTAGACTGGAGTTTCACTTTCAGTGATTTGTGAAGAGTTTTTGTTTGGACGTTATGTGCTTCGTTTGTATTCAAAACTCACTTCAACTCATTTTATCTCATCTCATCAATACAATTTTCTCAAATTCCTATATAAAATATAATAAACGATTCAACTTTTTCAAATTTCAAAATAATTTTTTCAAATTCTCACATAAAATATAATAAATAATTCAATTTTTATTATACTATTTACAAACTATCTCAACTCATCTCTAAATTCAAACCACTCTTAAGAGTATGTCATATTACTTGTAAATAATAAGATGATTCGTAAATAATAATGAAATAATTTATGAATAATATTTAACTGTTCGATCGTGAACAGAAGTCTGATTACAATCGTCTTTCCAACCGAAGGGTGAGATTTATGTCATTTCATTGGGCACAGATGAGGAGGGGTCACTTCCATCAGGCATGCGTTGTGTTAGATAACGATCATTAATAGAATCGGTTTCTCGTTAGCGGATTGTAATACAATGCCATGGTCCCCAATGAATCGGTTTCTGGTTAGCATGGATTCCTTTTTTAGTTTATTTGATAATCATAACCTCTTTCTTTTTTCAGTTAGGTTGGAGAAATTGATTTCCGGACAATGTCATGATCAACATTAATAACAAGATTGAGAATATGGTAAATTACTTGGTGAATCATTTAGATATTAACTCATTTTTAAAATATATATATATTATTTCAGTTTGGATTGAGAAACGCTCTTAACTCATCTCATCTAATCTCATATTATCATTACAATTTTTATAAATTCTCACATAAAATATAATAAACAATTCAACTTTTTTAAATTTTAAAATAATAATAATATTAAAAGATAATATTTTATTCAATTTTTATGTTAACTCATCTCATCTCAACTCAATATCGAAACATAACTAATTCAGACAAAGTTAAGATTGGGTTATGTGGGGATGAGATGGACGGATTGCAGTTGTATTTTAAATTTCTATGATAAAGCCGACGATGGATTTAAGTTCCTTTATTTCCACTCAATTCGCAGGATTAAATTCAATTTCTCCCAAAGCACACTACTAAAAGTCAGTGAAATTAATTGAGCAATAACAGCTTTCGCTTCCCTGGCTGTTTGGTGGTGCTAATAACTCTATTCCGTCGTAGGGGGGAGACGGTACATACAGAGAGACAGAGAGATTCTTATCCGATCCTTTAACAAGCAATTATGTAGTGTTGGAATTACGCAAAATGCATTTGATTATGTGTTAAGAAATATTAAAGCACCGTAAGTCGTCTGCCCCACAATTGGGCACGTTTCGTCTACCTTTGTTCTCGTTTTTATTTTTTTAGATATTTAAATTTTCGTTCAATTATATATATAATTCAAATGCAAAAATCAAAATAACTTTTACAAAATTTAAAATAAAAATTACTGTATTTATTAATTATAATGACTCGTTTAGATGAGATGAGATGAGATGGTTTGAGATTCTGTATCCCAACGAGCCTTAAGTAATACACAGTTGCACAATATTAATATTTTTATTATTCATATATTGTTCAGAACAACATATAAAATTTACGCATCCAACTCGTGTATTATTTATTCTAACTAAAACTTTCATTTTTTTAAAATTATATTTAAATAATTTTTCAACTTTATAGTTTATTTTTACAAATTCCAATATAAAACGTAGTTAAAAAAATATATCAAAATTATCTCTTTCTCTCACAAGATTTACTTAATAATTATCAAAGTTTTCTAAAGAATTATGAAATTAAAATACTTTAATCACAAAATAATTACACAAAATCGACCCTACAAGTTGATGTAGCTTAATCTGATACATCATGCTAGCTCTTGAAGAGTTGACCATTCTGGTCATGGCCACCCAAGTCCAGCTAGCATACAAATTTCCAGTAAATTAAGTTCCCTTGCCCGCCTATTTTTCTTTAGGTACCTTGGGTTATACATGATTTGTATATCTCTATCATATCCCGCTGATTGAGTCATACTTAATCTAAATGCATATTACAAACATACAAGACTAACTCTCTTTCGGATTCGTGGAGTTTTTTTTTTTTTTTTTTTTTTTTTAAATACCATCTTTATTACTTTTGCTTTACTCTATTCAATTAATTGAGCAAAACCTTATTTTACTAAAAAAATAGCAAAATCTTATTTCATATTCAGAGCCTGTCCAGATTTAATTGGGACCCAGGATAGACTCTTTCATGTCTAAATGCTTGGAAACGATTGATATATAATCTTTTAGTCCGAACTTGAACGTCACTATAAGAAAAAATGCCTTTTCCAGCAATTTTTAGATCACTGCAAAAAAAAAAAAAAAAAAAAAAAAAAAAAAATTGCCGCAAATAATAACTATTTGCGGCAAATTCTAGCCTAAATTTGGAAAATTCTGAGGGAGAATTCAATGTTAAGTTTTTGCAGTGACTTTTTTTTGCCGCAAAAAACTATTGTGGCGAAAATTGTGGCCGCAATAGGAATTATGCAGTTAATTAATGTTTATTAGCGGCGATATGTGAAGCGTTGCTTTTACAAATTATAGGAGACACTGTACAAGACTATTTGCAGCGAATTTTTGTCGCTGCAAATGAGGAGTGCCAACCATTTTTGTATTTGCGGTAATTTGTTTATTAATTACGGCGATATTATGTAGCCACAAAAAACTAATAATTTTTAATTCACCCGTTCGTTTTTCCTTGGTCATTTCCCTCCCATCTCCCCCCACCTTCCCCCACTCTCTCTTCAATCCCTCTTCTCCCTCAAGCCTCCACCGCGCACAACCCACTCTACCGCGCACGACCCCACCATGCCACTAGCACCTCACCTCGACTGCCACCCCCTCCTTCTCCCCCAGCCCCCTGCCAATCTCTTTCCTTTTCCCCCCAAATCTAGCCTCACCTCTCTCTCTCTCTCGGATTTCTCTACATCGTCGCCGCTAAGGGCATCGTTCACCACCACCCACACCTCGACGACGTTGCCAGTCCTTCGTCGAAGCCCCTTTCTCCTCCATGCAAGGTCAAGCAATATAAGCACGCCCTGGAGGTTGATCTCTCTCTCTCTCTCTTCGGAATAAACTGTCACCATTCTCTGCACTCTCTTTATTTTGCCCAAGTTTATATTGTGGGTTGTTATCATTCGCTTATTTGTTTTCAGCTTTGTCCTATGGAAGCATTTAAAATTGTTGTTAGAAACAGAGTCTGAGTTTTTTAAATGCAGAATTCTTGGGAGTTCTTTATTGATTCATTAAAAAAGATTTGCATTTCAAGTTGAATGTTGCTACTTTATTTGGTTTAGGATTTATTCTTGTGTTCTTGATTGGTAGAAGTTGCTTTAGGATTTATTCTTGCGTTGCTTTGACTGGACGTTGGGTTTGTTGTGGAAGATTGCTTGTACTCGTCTACTTGCCTAATCTGTAATTATAATTTCTGGAGAAATTTTGGAATTGCTGTGGAGCTACTAGTGTTGTTGAAGAACTATGGTCATCGTGGAAGTTTTGGGTGATGCATCTCACTAGTTGTTTGGCTTTTACATTATGCATTTTGCATTTTGTTTGGCTGCTTTTCTCGAGCCGTTGGTTTTTTCCCTTCTCTATTTTTTATATCGGCTCTAATCCAGTAGTGTCATTATGGCTTTAAAGTTGCGGTATTCTTCTAGTGCTACGGGATTCTAAGTGGTTGTTTCCTCCCTCACATTCTATATAGTGGGCTATTTACAAATAGTAAATTTGTATTTTATTGATGAAATAAGGGCTCAATTGATCTGAGTAGAATGTGAGGAGTCAAAACTGACAACAAATCCAACCTTGGAAGTACTAATTAGTAATTTATATTACATTTATATTTAGATTATTGTAGATGCTTTTACAGCCATGATGATACTACTCGTCTGATTCTAAAGTACAGATTTTGATTATTTAGATTCTTGATTACTCTTCACTATGCATTTTTTACTTCATGTGCAAAAAATATATCTGTTAGGCTATGATGTAGATAATTGCCTATGGATGGATTAGATTTATACTGCTTGAGGATGTGATTAGAAACATTACAAATTTAGAGAGGTTAATTGTAAGAACCAAAATAGTAATATAGGATATTTTACCCTTCTATATACACACACACACACACACACACATATATATATATATACATGTGTGTATCATGTGTGTGTTTTTACTGTCTGTGGCATGCAAGCAACAATGATGGTGATCTTATGTGCATATGGTTCAAGCTATAGTATTATTTCTTTGGAGTTTGTAATTTTTTTCCTTTTAGAGCTACACATATATATATATATATATATATATATATATATATATTTAGGATGTTTGAGATGTTTTCCATGCACAAAGAGTTTCTTCTCGACTATATTAACATTGCTGCTATAGTTATTTCCTTTAGTTCCTCATGTTAGAGTTTATTACAAAGAGTGCTCATACTCGTAGATAGTTTGGGCATGACGGATGATAGAACTTATTTTTAAATGTTGCACTGTTTTCTTATATCGAAAGTATTTTCATGTTTATGCCGCTGTGACAGAAAGTTAGTATTGATTTAAAATCTAGGCTATTTTTGTTGTAGGCTGCTGGTGTCGACCTAGTAGAAATTCTGGCATGTATGTTTATGGCCATGGCTAAGTCCTACTCATGTAGCTATCATGAGGATCTCTTCGGTGGCTAATATTCTATTGAGTAGCTCAAGAGTGCGATTAGGTACATTAGGTGTTTTCATTGTCTGTGTTTTTCTTACTTGCAAATTAAGGTATTATAGAAATTGGATACATTAATATTTGTCATGGCTCTTTTCTTGAAATTTCTTATAACCGTAATTTCTTCATCTAAATTTCAATGATTGCTTTGAGACATTGACTAAGCTGTCCCAATATATTTTAGCTACTCAAGAGAATAGTAGCTATAAATAATAACAAGTACTTAAATAATATCGATTGAAGTTTTCAAACGCTAATGTTATTCCTTGTTTTTTTCATTTTTGTCAAACCAACCCCAGGACTCCCTAAAGAACTATTTTGGTTATACAAAAGTGAGGTTTTTTTTATCTCTCTCTATAGATAGACTGTGATACTGACATAAATAAAATCATGTTTCACATTATATATAATTGCTTTGATGTTTAGTTGATTTCTAAGGTATTATGTAACTTATATATAATCGCTTATTAATAACTCTTTTTTGTTTTAGCACAGACAGACCGCTGTAAGAATCCATACTCTCTTTTATTTTCTTATTATTTTTCTTCTTCAGTTTATCATTCTTTTTTAATCTTTTCATTTTTTATGGTACATGAAGTGAGTGAATCATATATATATGACAAGGAAAGAAAACTGTACAAAATGCTGACGCAACCAATAGTGAAAAAATATCTTGTACTGACACATGTCCCTAATTAAAAATAGTTACAAAAATAAACTGAATCCCTTGTCGTATCATTCATATAAAGCGTTAATGTTAAGTGTGATATTAAGCAGTTCCAGTATTTCTTTTAACAAAGCAGTTCCAAACACTTGATGTTCTTCTTTTCTTCATCAATACAGGATATAAAGTCTATCGTCAGATCAGACTTGATTTAGATTTCCGTGACAGAGGTGAGGTTTCTATGTATAATTTAAAATCATGTTGTTTGAAGGATATATGATTGAAAGGCATGACATGAATTAATGACCTAGAAGAATTGGATAATAACCGAAGTGTCTACCCAATGATGGATCTGATCTTGCTTTTGTATTTGAAACCTTGTTTATAACAAGCCTCAATTATGAGCCACATGATAGCTCAAGAACATCACAAGCTGGCATATATAGAATTGAGCTCAACTCAATTTAAAACTAGCCTAGACATTTAAATCTAGAGGTTTTAGTTTATATATATATATATAGTGCAGATTTGCACTTACAAGTATTGGGGTAGATAGGGAGAGTCAAGAACAAGGTTGAGAGGATTAAGGGTTTCTCTCACGTTAGTTAGACTCCATTTCCTAGCTGCCAACTTTTCTCAGCCTTCTTAAATTTCCAGTACTTTCTCTTATCTAGCAAGAATTTTCAACTTTTAAATTCAAACTTGTTTTCTTCAAGGGCACATTTTCTAATGTATCTCTTTGTTGTATTACTAATTGGAATGATACAGGTCGTTGAGATCACAAAGGGAAGTGAGGTGAAATATGAGCTTGACAAGAAGACATGACTAATTAAGGTATTAACCATTTCGTCCTCTTAAATGGAAGATTTTAGTGTTAGTCTGAAAAGTATATTCTTTTGGTGTTGAGTTGAAGCATACTTAACTAGAAAAGGTTGGTTCAAAATGCTTCCAGTCCAAATACTTTTTTGGGTGTTTCTGCTAAATGAGGACTGTAAGATCTTTGCAAGGGTTTTTGAGTTACACTTCTATTCTGGGAGAATCTTTGTTCTTGCATTTTGCTACCTTGTACTTTGATTAGATATCTTCCATCAGATTGATCTTACCATCTGCATCAATGGCTCTGGTTGATCATATTTTGTATTCATTAGTAGTATATCCACCTAACTATGGTCTCATTCCTCGCACATTGTGTGAAGACAATGACCCATTGGATGTTTTAGTTCTAATGCAGGTAGTTTTTTAGTGTTCCTATTTATGTATTCAATAGAAAATTCTCATTTCTCAGTTCTTTCAGTGTTAAAAAAACAAATCTCACTGTCATATTTTCTAGATAATTCTGATATTGTTAACTTTTCAACAAATTTCTTATTGAGTATATAAAAGAATAATTTATTGTAGAAAGTTTCAATATTTACCTATATTCCATTTCCAGATATCCCTGAATACAAATTGTAAATTCCTGGGTTTTTCATTTATGAGACACAAAGTGCACATTGCTCTTCACTTCTTCGTTTTTCACTTTTCTTCAAGTCATTGCAGTAGTTCAACAAATTTGTCACAACTCTACCAAATAAATTGCCAGTGATGAATTTGCCACCACGTACTACGTTCATTGGAAGCACTTTCGTAATATTTTTGAGTTAAATATTTATTACCATAAATAGAATGACTATACGTGCAAGCGGTAAGTGTTTCCTCCAGCTCTTTACTTAAACATGGACTATTAAATACATGCTTAGTGTCTGATACTACTATTCCCATCTGTCATCACTCTTCTTTGATGAATACAATAATTTATACTCTTGTTAACATTTTTGAGTTGATGAATTATTTGTTGTTTGGCTTGGTTTCTTAAAAATCATTTTTTATACTCAGATATTTTACCTACTGGCTGACACTTGTTATTAGTTTTTAGATCATTTGTAAGTCTGGTTTTGTGCTTTCCCACTTATACAATTGCTTTTTTTAGCAAGAACATATAATTTGGATGTATATTATATTTTTTGTGGGTGTTGTTTTTGTGCATTTTTTTTTTTAATTTTTTGGAAAACTCTTTTGCGGCGAGTAAATTTCGCTGCAATTAATTTTTTTTCAGCTATTTTAGTTATGTGTGGCGATACTTAATCGTCACAAATAGTCTTTTTCGACAACAATTACTGCTGGAAATACATAATGACGACGATAATTGAAAATCGCTAGGAACATATTGAGTCATTTGCTGCGATTTTCTAACCTTTTACGATGATGTATATCGTTGCAATGGAGTTTTCTCAACGATTTAGAGGTAAACGAAAAGTTATTTTCGTCAATTTTTTAGACAGTTGCGACAGAAAAAAATCGCCGGAAATGGTAGTTTTTTGTGAGAATTTTCGTCTATCACTAAAATTGATTAGAAATGGCACTTTAATTTTGTTGAATATGCAGCGAATTAGAAATCGCAAAAAATGATCAATTGCAACGATTATTTGGGGTATTTGCGACGAATTTGAACGCTGAAAAAGACCTAATTTATTATAAGTTAGAGAAAATAATATAACAATATTTATTATTATCAGTAAATAGAACCTTTATGATAGAGCTTTTAACTGTAGAATTCTGTTAAGAAGTTATAGTATTGAGAAGTTGTTTATGATTTTTTTATTAAATATACGTCACTTGCATAAACTTTTCAATAAAATCTTCAATTTGAGTTTTTTTTTTTCCATAAAAAAAAAAAGATTTTCAATTTTTAGATGCTTGAATCACTTTTATTAAAAGAACTTTTAGATGGTTAAAAGAATTTTTTAAACTCTCAAACTCAAAAACTAAAACAGCACGAGTTCTTCTACATGCAAGCGGATGTAGATAACATATTCTTCAAACCTAGTTATCCTTTTTTTT
Source organism: Juglans microcarpa x Juglans regia (assembly GCF_004785595.1). Lineage (NCBI taxonomy): Eukaryota > Viridiplantae > Streptophyta > Magnoliopsida > Fagales > Juglandaceae > Juglans > Juglans microcarpa x Juglans regia. The sequence goes on from NC_054595.1 coordinate 7,995,699, forward strand.
TTTTTTTCTTAAAGAAAATTGTCATCATTCATTCATCAGAGAAACTTACATTTATGACCGGATACATTCTGGGATATCTCCATATCAAACATGACATCATAAACTAAAATAATGCATCTGGAGCTCTAACTGTATATTATTTCCTTTTGTGACTGGTTTGATCTTTATTATTACTGATACTCTCTACAGACAAATGTTCAAGAGACAACACTCTCTACTTAAACAGAGACTTAACTTTACCTTTCATAGAAAGAAAAGACTCAATCTCTATTATTAAAAGTTTAAGAGACGAACTTTATTTTTAAATTAACAATAAGGAAATCAAAAAGAAAAATAATAAGATAGATGTGAAAAAAATAAATTACAATTTAAATTTGTGACGGCCGGTAAAAGTAATATATTTATCTCTTTTAAGCTATAAAGGTCATATCTAAAGTTTATATTGAAAAAAAAAAAAATTAAGTAAAAGAAATTTAATAGATAAAGAAGATAAACGGAAGGAGGAAAAGAGAGGAGGCAGGGGAGGCCTAGCTAGTTACCTAACAATATTTAATTTGTAAAGTTTAAAATATTAAATATTCAAATCTAATCCTATCAACAGTGAAAATGACGGTTCATAAATAGAAATTTTGTTTTGGGATTCGCCGGGACTGTAGAGATTTATTAGATCCTTTGAATGTACTGCAGAAGTCATCGTAGTCCTCCGGCTTTTTTAAAGAGAATGCATGCATGGGTTTTGTGCCTAATAACATTTTGTACTGTCCAATGTTGAATCTTTTGGTCAATATTGTAAGAGTAATAAATAATATCCACCCAATAAATTTTATAACATATTTCATAATATATATTATAAAATAAAAAAAAATATTTTTTATTTTAAAATATTATTGTGTAACGAGCGGTGCTACTCTACTGTCTAAGTAGCACACTCCATTTGACCGCTAGATCAAATTGAACTTTTTATTTTTGTTCAATTTTTTTATTAATATTTTTTTATCATTTTAAAAAATATTTTTAAAAAATATAAAAAAAAATCAATACATTATATATGTGACGAAATATATAGTATTTTCTGTGTACGTACGTAGTGCATTGGATTTTTGAAAGGTTAGAAGTTAACAGTTAGCAGTTACCGTATTATAGCTAGCTATAGTCTTGGATTTGCGAAAGGTTAGAAGTTAGCAGTTAGCAGCTACCGTATTATAGCTAGCTATAGACCTTGTCCGCCCACATTTATTGTTCCTTGATGGATGGCCACCTACGCCACCCACCAATTTATTTTCTTCCTCACATATTAACCCCTTAATTCCCAATATATTCTTCAATTATCCCCTAATTCCAATGGAATTCCAGGTGGTAACCCATTTGATCTAGTTTTTACTTAAATTTGCATGTGAAACAGTACCTATCCATGCAGACTATTTCCAAGATAAAAAGACAAAAAACTACTTGCCCCAAAAAAAAAAAAACAAAAAACATCTCGACATTCCAAAGTGAACAATTCACAAACCAGATTTTGATTTAATTTTTTGAATATTTACTACCAAATTAAATAACGTAGGGTTGTTGGGCTACATTATCCATCCCTTCTTCGAACTACCTCGACCCCATTGATTCAAGAGTATAGGGTGATAGACCATCACCCCAACGTTTCAGTCAATATATATTAAATTATTCCAAGCATAGCTGTCTTCCTTATTCCAGCTCCCCAGTATTAATTTCAGGTTCAGATTATCTCTCACGCAACAAACCGTACGTGTAGGGTTCTGCTTTCAATTCAGCGTGTGTGTATGTGTATATATATATCCTTTTTCTTTGGAGGGTTAAGATAGCTCAGCTTCCCCCACCGACTTTGTTCAAGAACCCAAAAAGAACAAGCAAATTGTTCACTACTACTGAAAATTTAGATTATGAATAGCATAGAGATGGATAACGAGAGACTAACAGCGGAAATGGCGTTTAAAGATTCGTCCTCGGCTGTTATCAAAATCCGGCGACGTTTGCCGGATTTCTTACAGTCCGTGAAGCTCAAGTACGTCAAATTAGGCTATGGGTACTCATGCAACCCTGCCACTATTCTAATGTTCGTTATGATTTTGCCTCTGGCCTTTTCCTTATTGCTTCAGGTCACTGGTTTAAAGCTGGACGGAGTTTCTGAGTTGTGGATAAACCGGAGGGTTGTGTTCGATGACCTCGTTAATGCAGGCACAAAACCGGCCGCTTCTGCTTTGTTTCTCATCCTTTTTTGCATCTATCGAGCCAAGCGTTCCAAGGCCGTTTATCTCGTAGACTTTGCATGTTACAAGCCGGACAACGAACGGAAAGTGACCGGCGATTTTTTCTTGAAGATGAGTGAAGATAGTGGAGCATTCCAGGAGGAGAGTCTCCAGTTTCAGAGACGAATAACGGTCAGGTCGGGTCTTGGCGACGAGACATATCTGCCAAAAGGAATTACGTCCAGACCCCCAAAATTAAGCATGGAAGAGGCCCGATCCGAGGCTGAGGCTGTCATGTTCGGAGCATTGGATGCGCTTTTTGAAAAAACTGGCATTAGAGCAAAAGACGTCGGAATCCTTGTTGTTAACTGTAGCTTGTTCAATCCAACCCCATCTCTGTCCTCCATGATTGTCAACCATTACAAGCTCCGAACCGACATTAAGTCCTACAACCTCGGCGGCATGGGTTGCAGCGCCGGCCTTATTTCGATCGACCTCGCGAAAGATCTTCTTAATGCAAACCCCAACACGTACGCCCTCGTTGTAAGCACCGAAAACATCACTCTCAACTGGTACTTCGGCAACGACCGGTCGATGTTGTTAAGTAACTGCATCTTCCGCATGGGGGGTGCGGCAGTGCTCTTATCGAACAGGGCACAGGATCGGGGCCGATCTAAGTATGAGCTTATCCACACGGTTCGAACCCACAAAGGCGCAGACGACCAAAATTACAACTGTGTCTACCAGAGAGAGGATGATAAAGGACTTGTCGGGGTTTCCCTCGCTAGAGAATTAATGGCGGTGGCCGGAGAAGCATTGAAAACGAATATCACGACCCTGGGTCCTCTGGTTCTGCCATTTTCCGAGCAATTCATCTTCTTTGTTACGCTGGTGAGGAAGAAGATCCTGAAAGCGAAGGTGAAGCCATACATACCGAACTTCAAGCTGGCTTTCGAACATTTCTGCATACATGCAGGCGGAAGAGGGGTGCTGGACGAGTTGGAGAAGAACTTGCAGCTGAGTGAGTGGCACTTAGAGCCGTCGCGGATGACCCTGCACCGCTTCGGAAACACGTCGAGTAGCTCGTTGTGGTACGAGCTGGCTTATACGGAGGCGAAGGGCCGTGTTTCATCCGGTGATCGAGTCTGGCAAATTGCGTTCGGCTCGGGATTCAAGTGTAACAGCGCAGTTTGGAGGGCGCTGAGGCCGATTCCGGTGGGCGACAGCCGAGGTAACCCCTGGGTAGACTCCATTGGTATCTACCCGGTTAAAGTTCCTGTTGGGTAGGATATATCACTGTACGTGTGGCGCAGCTGTACGTGGAGGCCGAGACGGTACGCCATGTGCCCCTGTGGGAGTTACAATATGGCTGTTTTTTTTTTTTTTTTTTCTTTTTCTTCTACCCTTATATTTGAGAAGTATATTGCTATTTTAGTACGAGTTCTTTTGTTTTTAATCATATTAATTTATGTGAAATATGAATTAATATGATTTAAAATAATAAAATCTACGATATAAAATAATATTTTCCTTTTTTTTTGTTTTTACGATCAATTATATATGATATAATAACATGCAAATATTTACTAAAATACTCTTCTGTATATTCTTATGTAATTATAATAAATAATTATGTGACCTTATTATAAATAGATACAGTGGTACTCATGATTGCTGCACGAGAGTGGAATGTTGTATACATCTCACAATTAGATAGGTAAGTGCATTGAATATTGAATGAATATATATCTTATTGAGAATTTAGGAATGACAATTTGTGTTGTTGTATGGATTTTTGTCGTGTCAAATTGGAATCGTGCTGTGTATAAGTCAATTCTAATTCAACTTATTTAACTAAATCAGTCAGATTATTCAACTTCACTCCTTAATTTCGAATTGGGATCCATTCATGGGTAGTCCAAGTGGTAGGGGCGAACTTGTGTGCACGAACTCCATGCATCTCACAGTAATTTTGATTCTCTTTGAGATCAAATTGTGATTTAAGTGAGATGCCATGACGGTGGGTTGCTATACTAGTCTCTTCAAGAGTAGAGTTATAATCGAGTTCTTCTGAGCCGGTATTTAGCTTATTAAGCTCTACTCGACTCAAAATATTCGAATTCAAAATTTTTATTTATTTTTTATTCGAGTTTTTCTTTTTTTTTTTAATTGTTAGATGTCATGAGAGGCGTAAATGAATTACATAACATTTATGAGTCTTCGAGTGGCTGGCCAACTATTTTTTCTCCATTTTAGAAAATAAAATCGAGACAAACTTGAGAAATTCTAAATTTGACCTCCAACTGCGAGCAATGGACACGTACGCTTAATTAATAGTGGCCAAGACGAAGAGCCCTTTGCTATGTTGTCGTTTAACTCTGGTGAAGAAGACGTGTAGTTTGGCTATTTTCTTTTGTATAATTTGTTTGATATATCTACCCTATAGTCCGAACCTCTGCTTAATTTGTGGCTATGGGTCAAGGATGGCATGCATTTTTGTCACATTCTTTATGCTAGTGGTAGCTTTATCAACGGCTTTAATTGGTTCCATCCACAGCTTGATTGGGACTTATATAGGCAAGGTTTGTTCACCCAATCTTTTGCCCAAATTCTGGAGTCAATTTTCCTTTGTTAAGTTTATTTCTCCATTTATATATTTAATTTTATTATTCACAAATTGTTATGTAGACATATAATCTGCTGCCAATCCATTATATATAGTTGTAAAAAGATTTTTTTTTTTTCTTTTTCATATAAATTCTAGATTTGTCAATTTTTTCAAAATAAGTCACAACAAATAAACTGTTAGTTATTTTCCTGTCAAAATGATTATTTTTTACTAAATAATTATATTTTTATCGTAAATAATCGTTTTCGTTATAAATAATTCGTCATAAATATTTATTTTTTTTGTTGTGAGCGTTCGAAAGTTATACTTTCTAAAACCGTAGAAATCATTTTCTTAAATCATGAATCATATATATTTAGAATACGTTGAATGTATAAATAAACAGATTTATAAATAGTTTTTTTCTTTTTATATTGAGGTCTCTACCACGACACCCTGTTTGTTTCAAAGTTAATTAGGTGACAAGAAACTCGAGCTAATTAATCATTTCGATCAAATAAAGGAGCATGTTTAGTGGAACATTATGTGACATGTTAAACGTTGTAGGGATTCTGACAAGTTAGGCCGCTGAGCTCAAATGAGTTCAGTCTAATATTCAAACACTTAATTTTTAAATTATTAAACTTATCCTAATTTAAAATTTTCTTATACATGAGACTCACAATATTTTTTAATTTAAAATATCTTTATACATGGAATATCAAACCTTCTTTAATTTTTCATAAACAGTACTAAATTCATCTTAACATCCAAATATATTTTAAACTCAATTTAAATGAGTCACACATAACACATTTTACTACTCAACTTATTAATATTATTAATAAAAAATTCAACTCAACTAAGTCACTCAACGTATAAACGCATCCATACTTTTCTGAACGACGCAAATAATTCTCGTGTATGCAAAGTCCAATCAGTTCTTTGTTTCTTTAATTGCACGTGTATGGTGTTTCGTAATCTAGAAGCTTGTTTTTTTTTTTTTTTTTTGTCCTTTATTAGTTTGTTAATTTGTTTTTGCGTAATTTTACGAATCCTACGCCATTTTTGGTCTGTCCATGTTTTAGGGAATTAAATTTAAAGAGTGCAAACGAATTTTTTGAGAGGTATTGTTTTGGATTTTGTGAAATGAGTGACAAAATTTTGAAATATATTTTGTATTAGAATTTGTGAAAGTGAATTGTTATATTGAAAAGTTATTTAAATATTTTTAAAACTATTTTTAATTTTAATTTTCGTAAACATTATTTTAAATTTTGTGTTTGAGTATTAATTAGATAAAATGTTGAAAAATCTTCTATATACTTTTTGGTCTTTTTAATTTTTCTTTATTTTATTATTCATTTCTTTCATATCTTTAAATTATTATTTTTTTTAAAAATCACAATATCATTAAAAAATATTTCTTTAATTATAAAATTATAGGGATCACTGTAGGAGTAGCTTTTCTCATACTTTTTTGGGTTTAAATATGTTTAGTTTGATTTTAAAAATTTTATAAATATTTTTTTAAAAAAATGGTCTAACCAGAGAAGTTTTTTTTTTTTTTTTTTTGGGTATAAAACCAGAGAAGTTCTTTGTCCAGCCGATGGATTCTCTTCTTCTGCAAAGATTTGTTTCTTTCTGATTAGGAAAGTCAGTGGAATTCATCAGCCAAGTTATATATATATATATATATATATATATATATATATATATATATAATTTGCCTCGCCTTTTGAGTTATGCTGTATAAATGATTTCTCAATCTCATTCCCATTACATTATATTGATTTGATATGGTTTATAAATAGTTAGATCAAATTTTAAAAATAAAAATAAACTCAAAGGTCCACAAATAATTTAATCAAATTAAAATAATATATAATAATATTCAAGTCCCTTTGCAAATCCACATTTTCTTGAGTTAGCTTTTTTATTTATTTATTTATTTATTTTAACCTAAAAAAAAAAGAGTTGATAAAAATAATTATAAGTGATGATGCATTTTTCTAATAAACAATAGCCAACAGTTGATTGTTAATTGCATGACCCATGTTCATCTGTGACTTGCACGGTAAAAATAAATGTAGAAAATAACAATATCAAAAGACGCAATGATTTATGTGTTTCGATACTAAAACTTACTTCGAAGTGAAATTGACCATATAATATTATCTTTAGTACAAGATCTCATTTTCTTTTTAATCTTATGATAAAGTGAGTACAGAGATGACCCATAGTTATTGTGCACATGGTGTCCATCTGTGACTTGCACGGTAAAATAAATGCAGAAAATAACAATAACAAAAAACACAGGTTTGATATTAAGGGCCCGTTTGGTTGTTAAAATCATCTAAATTACTAAATTCATCTTAACTCAAAACATTTTTACGCGTGGGACCTACAACATCTTTCAATTTAATACTTTTTTACACGTGAGATTCACAATATTTTTCAACTTCTCATAAATATATTTAAACTCATCTTAATATCTAAACACATTTAAACTTATATTAGGTAGACCCCACAAAACTCACTCTACTATCTCAACTTACTACTATTCATAAAAAAATCCAACTCAACTCAACATCTAAACACAGTCTAAAACTTACTTCCATAGATTTTAAGGAAGTGAAACCAACTCTTTAATATTATGAGTACTGCTAGGGTGCCGGCTGGCAGTAACAGCTGAGCGTGTCTCTAGGCAAAACTCTTTTTTTTTTTTTGTCATTTTTTATTTTTCTTATTTACATTTTTTAACATTTTTAAAAAATATAGAAAAATAATCAATATATTAATAATAGTCAATTTCTTAATCAATAAATAAAAATAAAAATAAAAATAAAAATAAAAATTAAATACATGAACAATCAAAATGAATAACAAAATAGGACGGTATATTAGCAGTATTCAAATATTATCTTTTTTACAATATGCCACATTCTTTTTAAACCTCAGATAAAGTGATTACAGAGGTAGAAGGTAGTAAGAAGCCAAACATGCTCAAACCCTCCTTTGCTTCTGTTTGTCCAGCTTCACCTTATCATTTATTTCTTCTCTTTTGTCAGTTGTTACGTACTCTTCTCCTTCAGCCTTGTGTCCTTGTTGAATGACAACTTTATATACCTTCTCTTTGCTTTTGGCAAGACTTTAATTTGTTATAGAACCATGATTGGGCTTTATCCCAAATAAAAATGTAGCATATAATATTCTCTCCTCTCTTTTTCTAATTCCTTTTTGATTTCAAACTACTCATATCAATCTTAGAAAGTGGAAATTGTCTTCACAAGTCAATCAAATTCCCCTGCTCACTATCTACCCTTTTTGGCAGAAGCGTGTGGAAAGACTAGCCAGCGGCTTTGACAATATTACCTTGGCCGATTTACAAAGGGATGATGAATACGCAATTTACAAAGGGATGATGAATACGCAATCTTTAGACTTTAATCCTAAAATTCTAGAATTTTTTTTTTATCAACCAGGTTTCTTGTCTATGTTCGCGGCGTCATAAAAAAGAAGATCAGTTTTCATCAGTTAAAAAAACTCAATGACCTCTATTTATTTTGAGAAAATGTTTGGTCTACAACTTCGTTAAAGAGACACCTCGGCTTATGAACTTTTTGTAGTAGTTCTCTTTGTTCTTTATTTGAGAATGTTCGTTGCAGGACCAACTTCATGCCCTTCTACTTTAAAACATCTCAGACCAGAGGAGGGGAGTTGGAGCTTAGACTCCTCCCTTCCTCCCTCATCTCTCTAGTTTTTCTTTTATATTTTTGGTTTTGTTTGTTTTTTCATTTACAATAGGGCAAAATGCAGATCTATTGTTTTCCTGAGCCAGAAGACCACCACGCGCCCCCCGCAAGATTCCCAAGGCGCCGATCCTTCAGTGGACGAAGAATCTCGTCGAACAGAGCGACGCTTGAGCTACACACACAACCCAAAGTGCGCGCATCACATCCACGTGCCATCACAATGGGAGCTCTATCGTCGCCAAGCAAAGCTTTTTTGGGGGCCAGGGCCATCGGTTTCTTCAAACCTAACATTCCGCCGTACTTCCAGGTCACGTGCCATCACAATCTCGGTGTTTGTATTTTTTATTTCTTCTAAAGTTGAGAATGTGGATTTATAGCTTTCCAAACTGTAATATACTATTTTTTCATGTATCTTTTACGTTTTCTGTTATTTCCTTTGTTATAGGTTTAAAAAAAAAGTCTCTTGAATCTTTGTCCATAGAGTGTGTCTGTGTGAAGTTGTTTAATTCTGCCTTAAGACAGAATGTGAGGTTTGTTAAATCTGTCTTAGGACAAATGACTGTCTCTCAGATAGTTTATCTATAGAGAGTTACAAGAATGAACTAGACCATGTCAATCACAAAGAAATTTATAAATTAGAAAGTCTTAAAAGCAATAATTAGCTTGTATTTTATATGTTTCATATCAAAATTGTAATGTTCCGTTATGAATGAATGGAATTTGTTCTACCTTAAAAAAAAAAACTTCATGCCATTCTGTCTTGCAAGAAAAATAATTTTACAAATTGAACACATCAATTTGTCAGCTTTCTTTTTGTAAATTTTCACTTAGGCTATTTATTTTCATCAGGGTTTCAGTGAGTGATTCCCTGTTTAGCAGCTGGGAAGGTACGGGACATGATCATTAAACTTTCCCGCTGTCAACTTTAGAAAGTCCTAAGCATTGTGGACCATGCACCGGAGTTTCTATTATCAAGATCGTCACTATCACATTTGACAAGCTCCTAATCCTAGTGTAGCTGCCATAAAATTAAGAAACCGCATTAAAAATAAAGTCGGACATGGATGCATAATGGTAGCATGTCTCTATAGCTCTTGACGGCAAAAGTATCAACAAAAAATGCAAAGAAATCCTAGTACACGCAGAAAAGATGTGAGTTAAATATTCATACCGTTAATTATCACCTAATGGGACTTGGGCTCCAACATTTGTAGGACATTTCACTTCTAAATTCTACATTCTTTTTCTTTGGTTTTTGCTTTATGCCAGAGAGGGTTGGGGATGTTATTTTGTTTCATTTAACACATGTTTGCTTTCCCAAAACAACAACACGGTTTGCGGGTCCTCGACCACTAATAGGGTCGGTATCTCCTGCCCCGATTGCCTTCATCACTGCCACTACCTCCTGCTCGAGCCGGCGGTCCACTTGAAGGATTGTTCCGATCAATTCTACGAGGCCGAGGAGGCGGTATCTGTACGCCAGGCTGCTGACTTCAAAAGTCAAAAAAGATTGTTTAAAATCTTTAAATGATAACAAAACTTAGAAAGAAAAATCACTTGCAATATAAATTAATGGTAACTTACAGAACATAGCCGATGCGACCATCTGGTAATACCATCGGAACCATGTGCATTCCTGCTGGCATTGGACCCCTACCATATATCATTGGCTGTTCAAGTGTAAAAATCCATGAGATGGTTTCGACCAGTACATTGACTATGTGAGAACATGCATACAAATCCATGCAAATACCTGCTGGAAACCAGTGGCGACACCATATCCAGCCCCTACTGACCCATACTGATTACTGGCAAAACCACCATAACCAGAATGTGGAAGATGGTTCGGATGAGGCGCAGCATTATAGGGATATGCACCATCAGATTTTTTATCAGTCTGAGGTTTAGCAAGTACAACCTCCAACAATTGGCCTGCAGTTCAAATCCCATTGAAGAAATTACTGGTGGAATAACAGGCAACAAAAAAAAAAAAACCTTCATAGCCCTGTTCATTAACTAACTCAGAGGTTTTTTCATCGGACAAAATAACATCTAATTAAGAAATAAAAGAATATGGAGTTAATGAAAGCAGTCTTCATTAGTTCTTTGACATTAACATAAATACCTCTGCCAAAATGACTACGACATTTTCATTCCTCCAAGATTTAGGTAATGTTTGGCAAGTTAAAATCCCTCCAACGCGGGGAGATGATTTTTGAGTCAAATATATATTCATTCCCAAACATGCATATGAAAACACCTATATATTTTCAATAACAAAAAAAAAAAAAAAAAAAAAAAAAAAAAAAACCCATCTTCAAAATAACATTTTTTTTTAGAAAAAAACTTGAAACATAATAAAATACAGAAGCCACCCTGTGGAGGCAGCCACCACGAGGTGGCTGTGTTTTTCCGGTACTCTGTTTTTGATCCAATTTACTTGTTATATCATCCAAAAACATTAAAAATTTACCCTTTTTTTAAACTCTAAAAACATCCTCTATAATAGATTTTACAACTATTATAAATACTTCAATCTGTAAAGGTTCCATAAGTTGTAGTTTCTCATCACAGTCATCAGCTCGGAAACAGTTAAACATAGTAATAGAAGTTGCTGGATTTCAACTTTTTGAAAAGAAAGGATAAATACATTTTGCACCCTCAAACTATCATGGGTTTTGTACTTTGAAGCCCAAACTACCAAAACTGCACATTATATCTCAAACTATGCAAAACTAAAAATTTTGGACCCTCGTTTAATCCTAGCCGTTTAGATTAATGAAAAATATGTGACGCAACACAATTTTGATGGTCAAATCTTAAGGGAGGGTGCATAGTGTCAATTTCGGTATTTTGAGGATGCAATAAGTAAGTTTTTGTAATTTGGGGTGTAAATTGCAAAACCCGTAGTAGTTTAAGGGTGTAAGTATAATTTTCCCTGAAAAGAATAAACTCTAACAGCAAATACTAGAACTGTGAGACAGGCATTAGATCTAATCGTTCCATTTATAAGTCAAAATGATGAAAAAGCATTGCATTCTTCATCTAGAAATGTATGATCTAAGAACCTTTTCTGTATGGATTCTTCTGCCGAGAGAAAGCCTAGTAGAGAGAAAAACCTAGAGTCCCTAAACAACGCCGCCACCCACCCTAGACCGGCGAGTGACAACTCACCGCCAGCACAGACAAAGTTGATGGGCCCCGGCGACTTCGCCGAGGGCTATCTGGCGTAGGTCCTCTCTCAAGCGACCTGGTTTTCTTCTGCAAAATCCGTTCCTCCGTTTTTTACGAAGGCAATATCGCCGTCGATCTTGTGCTCCCGCCATTTCCACCGCCATAGACAAAGCCGACGAGCTCTGGTGAACCCTTTAAGGGCCCTCCGACGTCGGTCTTCCTCCGACGACCGTATTTTTTGGCTGCTTTAGTTTTGCCGATGCAGATCTGGTAACTCCGGCGCAAAGCCAACCGTATTTTTTGGTGCACCAGATTTGCCTTGCATTGTGCTTGTATCTCTGCATGAACATTCATCAAGAATGGAGTTGGGGAAGCTCCTGCATTTGATATCGAAGCTTTGAAATTAATATGGGTCAGGTGGTGCGTTTTTGGGTGGAATCAAAGGCTTTTGAGTTTTTACTAGAAGAATGGAGGTCCTCAATGAAAATTGTGGAGAGGAGCAAAAGGGTTTGGAGGTCGTTAGCTATGGGGCATAGTGGTATAGGATGGCTGGTGGCCACGATGGAAGTAGTTTTACAGGCGGGGATAAATTTGGAATTCTCAAAACATTTGCGTGAAGGGAACAAAGCATTCGTGGCTCAATGATGCTAAAATGTACATGGTAGATATCTAATTAATTGTCACTCATAAAAAAAAAAAAAAAAAAAAAAAAAAACGATATCTAACTGCCACCGAATATGGTGGAGGCCAACAAAGTGTTGTAGTCATTCCTGAAGGGTTTGAAGGTCAGGTCTAGGAGAAGTTTGCTGTTGAATTATGCAGAGCTGCGGATATGCTTTTTTTCTAGGAAGGAAAGCCAGAAGAGGACATCCGATCATGAGAACATCAACTTGGCGAGGCAATCATATGCGACAGCTTTGAAGATGGGTCAAGCTTCGGTGACTCAGAGTGTGGGGAATTGTGTAAGTGGGCTGCAAATCACGCAAGCCCATAACCAACTTGTTGAGATGCACAAAACTTTAAAGGAGATGGAAACCCAGCTTGTCGAGTTGAAGGCAACGATCGCTTTCTTGTCTTCGAAAATAGACTTGCCATCAATTGGAGGCAACATGGTCGCAAGAAACAAGCCTAAGATAGGCCCGAATCCTTTAAGCTCATATAAAGGAAAACGGAAAATTAGATTTGGCCCTATCCCTATAACCAGATCCACGAGAGTGTGGTAGGTCAAAAGGAAAACCGGGTTATTTGAAGTGGGTTCTACGTCGGGTACTAGGGTTGAGACATCCTTGATGGAATGCCCTTCGCCACAGGTGATACAGGAAAGACTGATAGTCTGTATTACACCCTGGGTCAGTCCCGAACCCACGTCTGAAGGAGATGTAGGGTTCATCGAAGTTGCGCATACACGGTCGCTAGAGGTGAAGGGACTTGCTGCCTATCCAGAATCTCCAATGGAGAGTACCAATGGAGTTTTTGAGGAGGCATGGGATTTGTATAAGAGTTTGTCGTTGGTGCCTTACAAGGGTAAATGTTTAGGACCTAGTGTTCCGTTGGGAACTATGTCAGGGGAAGATGTTGTCCCCCTGGTATCTCTTCCTCCATTAAACAATATAGTTGGATCATCATCAGATTGGGTTTTGCAAAAGGTTAGTGAGATCAAGCATATCGTGGGACTCTCACATGGAGGATGTAAAGACCAATTTAAAGCACCACTCACTGTGATTGAGGCGAGCCACTCACGTTATACCAAATCAAGTTTTAAGAAAAGCAAGGAGTTGAAGCATCTTTCTTGGGGAATCAACTATGATGCTAAGGGCAATAACTCAAGTCGAGGGAAGACTAGAGGGAGGGCATTATGAAGACGTTCTCATAGATGGTGTTTCGGGTGGAGTATTAGTCTCTAAGAATCAATGGGTTGGGGTTGGGGAGGTGTGTTTTATTCCAACTCAGGCTTGGTGTATTTTGGGTAGTTTTACACAGGCTTTTTGGGTCATTAGGAGCTCTCTAGTATTGGTTAGGTGTTTTCTTGTATACATCTAGTGTACTTGGTTACTCCTATTGATATATATAATATTTTTACTTATAAAAAAAAAAATGATGTAAGAACCAAATAAAAATAGAAGTATGATGTAATAAGCCCTTCGATTATATTCAAATTGATGTTCGAACATATCCCTATATTACCTATAGATTCAAAAGTCTAAATTAGCCATTTCTTTTATTTTATCTTTAATTGAAGCTTTCTTGGAAGTTCTCGAGATCGACCCAAGAAAAATTGACCCTGATCATCATGTCTTCAAGTAGAATCAGCTATACACATGTACATTCAAAGACAGAAATCTCAATGTAACCAAACATCAGTCATATATGTGTTGGAAATGTACCATCAATTTCATATTTCTCTGTATCTTTAACAGCCTTCAACGCACTTGACCTTTCAGCATAATGGATGAAACCAAAGTCCCGTTTGCCACCAGCTTTGCCAGGTGGCATGACCACTTTTGTCACCTCCCCATGGCGCTGAAATAGTTCCTTCATTTTTTCAGTGCTAGTGTTCTCAGGAATGTTTTTGACATAAAGAGCCTTAACCTGAATGCCAAAATAAAACATACAGTTTTGTAAGACCGGAAGCTCATATTTGTTAGGTATAAGCACCGAACGGAGGAATTCAATCTCCATAAATTTTACACAAAAGTACATGTAGCACTCATCTGTAACTTAACAGAAAAACAGAAGTGATTAATGATTATTAACCAAAGAGCATGCAATTTAAGAAGTACAAATAAAAGCTTACATGGGCTAATACAACAACAAAATTTCACAGAAGCTTGACTAACATTACGTCCATCAAACATACAGTTTGGAGTATATCACTGAAACAAAATCCTTCATGTACGTGAATGTAATGCCCAAATGGAAAGCCGAAACCACATGGCCTATATTCCAAAAAGACTAGTCAATGATATAATTGAAATCTCATTGGAACCTTATAAAGAGTAAGAACAACAATGCGGGATCCCAAACACCACCTACCTTTATATTTATTATATGGGATATCACAATCTCCCCCCCCTAAATTCTCAACGTCCTCGTCGGGCCAGTCTGTTAGAGGTGTCATGGCTCAAGTCTCACATTTCTGGTTGGAATAGGCTCTGATACCATTTGTAACGCCCCAATGGAAGACCCAAACCACATGACCTATATTCCAAAATGATTAGTCAATGGTACAATTGGAGCCCCATTGGATCATTTTATAAAGAGTAAGAACTTCTCCTTCCTAAGCAATGTGGGATCCCATACACCACCTACCCTTATCTTTATCATATGGGGTATCACAGTGAAACACCCTTACATGATACTTAAAATCAAGAAATCTAGTCACTGTCTGAAACTTAAGACCAAGGCCAACTAGGTCAGTCAAAGTCGCTGGTTATAAATAACCTTTTTTTGATAAGTAAAAATGTATTAATATTAATAAGCGTAACCAAGTACACTAGGTGTATACAAGAGAAAACACCTAGCCCATAATAGAGAGCCTCTAATGAACATCGCCCAAGAGGGAGAAATTAGAAACCTCCCTCTTGGGCGATGTGTTAATAACTTAAGGGTATTGGCATGGTGTCAGATGCAACCAAAACATTCTACTAGACAATCCTAAAGAGCCCTTAGGTTTTCAATCAAGGCTCAAAACTCAATTCGGATTCGGAATCAAGCAATGATTGATTTGTTAAAATGTGTGATTCATGAAATTTTGAATCAGGCATTTCAATACTAACAAAAAAAAAAAAAGGAAAATTACCGTACAGGGCCTACGAGGCTAACCTCTCTTCAAAATGATTTCTACAGTTAAAAAGTTTCACAAAGATCCCTGGTATTAGATTTGTAAACCAAAAAAGATCCCTTAATCCAAACTCTATTAATCTAGTGATAGAAAACACAATTTGTCACATCATAGCCAACCATAGATGGATCATGTCATATATATACACAATCAGCTTTTAGAAATTAAAAAATGCAGAGTCAACATGCCAAGTCAGCATAAAATAAAAAGTATTAAAAACCTTAAAAATACAAATTATACAACAAATATAATGAATTGAAAAATCTTAAAAAGATTAACTAAATTAGCAAATAAAAACATAAAAAAATTTCAACTTAAAATAAAAAAAAAACCATAAACTATATTTAAAGAAAAAAACCACAATAGTTAAAATTATAAAATAAAATTAGAAAAGATATTAAAGACCTTAAAAAAACAAAAAAAAATTTGAAAAAAAATAGAGAAAGGAAATTAAAAAAAATAGAAGAAAAGCAAAAAAGGGGTAGGGCTAAGGACCGACCACTTCGGAGTCAGAGGGCCCAACCTCCGACTCCGACTTTGTCGGAGGTCGAATCCGACCTCCGACTCCGACTTGTAGGAGCGGAGTTGGATTTTTGGACTTTTTTTTTTGTTGTCTTTTTTAACTTCATATTTGAGCCACTTTTTAAAAAAAAAAAAAATTTGGGCTTTCAAATTTCAATTTTCTCAAAATTACAATTTAAACTTATTAAACTTCTGATTATAACAAAAAATACAACTAAATAAAACAAACAACATACTAACATGCATTCAAAAATTAAAAATAAAAAGAAAATCCTATTTTTACATGTACTCCCATCATCCATGATTCCATATCCACATCCAACTAATCACTACAATAAACAAAGGCACCGTATACGGAATGAAGATTAAAAAAAAAAGGCATCGTATAGCTACTATAGTATACTATTATAATTACTATGAATCTATTTTTAATTTTATATATTATATATATATATGAAGATTCATAAAAAATATATGATAGATATATTATTATATATGAATATTAAAAAAAAAATGGCACCGTATACGAAATGAAGATTCAAAAAATAGTATTACTATTTTATATATAATATAGTATAACTATAATATACTATTATCTATTACTATATCTTATAGTATCATTACTAATACTATTGTATCATACTATTAGTATGTTAGTGATTTAATATTATATATATATTAAATCTCTAATATCTTATACTTGATATATATATTAATATATATAAATATTAATAATACACTAATAGTATTAGTATATTAGTATTAGTATTAGTTATACTAGTAGTGATATTAGTTATACTAATAGTTATATTAGTATTAGTTATTATTAATACTATATATTATACTAATAGTGATATTAATACTATATATAGTTATAGTGATTAGTATAACTACATTAGTATTAGTTATGTGAATGAAAAGTTCTTGCTCTTTATAAGGTTCTAATGTGGCTCCAATTGTATTATTGATTAGTCATTTTAGAGTATAGGTCATGTGATTTGGGCCTTCAATTGGGGCGTTACAAATATACTCTCAGCTTTTCACATTTTCATACATGAAAAAAAAAAAGCCTCAATTTCAAATTTGGAATCAGGAAAGGAAAGATTCATCGAGTCGCGTGATTCAAAAAAATTTTGATCAGGTATTTAAATGTTGACTAAAAAAAAAAACATATACAATGCTAAAAAAATATGTACTCATTAACTGGCTTCAATAAGAATATGGTCTGAATCCAAATAGCTTCACTTAGGGTACGTTTGGAGCCTAGACACATCTCAACTTATCATTACAACTTTTTCAAATTCCAACACAAAATATAATAAATAATTCAATTTTTTCAAATTTCAAAATATTAATAATATTAAAAAATAATATTCTAACAATATTTTATCATCTCAACTCAATTCATTTCAACATCCAAACGCAGCCTAAGAATGCAATTCATGTACGTGATCTCAAATGTCCACATTTTTATTTTGGCTAGAATAGACTTGTTTAAGAAGAAGATAAATACCTTTCAATTTGCAAATCCAATACAAAATACTCATTTCTCTACTAATTATTCTGTTCAACCAAATAAAGAATAAGATTCCATACTAGTATCCTTTAGGCCCCATTTGGTTTCACAGACGGTCTCAACCTATCTCATCTCATCTCAACATCCAAACACCATTCAAATACAAACTTTTCAATTTCAATTTTTCAACTTTTCAACTTTTTCATCTAATCATTACAACTTTTTCAAACTTCCAAACAAAACACAAAAAACAATTCAAGTTTTTCAAATCCCAAAACAAAAATAATATTAAAAAGTTATATTCTAACAATATTTTAACTTTATAATATTTTTATTCAATTTTTTCTCTCATTTCCCAAAACTCCATAAAATATCTTAGCTCAAACCATTTCATTACTATTCACAAACTATCTCACTGATATTTATAGATTTTTCATCTCATTTGTGTAACCAAACGAGGCCTTAATGTTTCTACCATTTTTTTTTTATAAGTAAAAATATTATATATATATATATATCAATAGAAGTAACCAAGTACACTGGACGTATACAAGATTAATGGTTCTAAAACATTAATGTATACAAGATTAATGGATGTAATTTTTCATCTCATCTCATCTCATCTCATCGGTAAGAATGCTTCTATCATTCTAACCGAATACAAAGATGAAAAAGTTAATATACCTTCAGTAATTCTCTCATATTTTCATACAAGATGAAAAAAAGAATAGAATCATGGTTCTAAAACAGAATATAAGAAAGAGAGTTCTGAATTTGCTGGAATCAACCTGGAGTGGTCGATTTAATAAGTTCTGTGGTCAAACAGAACAATACATTTTTCTTATAGTTCATAATTCTTTCTCCACAGTTTTTATAGATTTATATCAATGGTTGTGTGTGAGTGCGTGTAGAGAGAAAGAGAGGAAGATTGACTTTCATACTAATAAATTATAAATCTAGTGCTCACAACAGATTGTGCACTCCCTTGGAGGTTCAATCTTTGATTAAGTACGGCCAATGTCATCCCCAACATCATTGTGCAGGACAACAAATTGCTTCTCCAGATTTAGATTGGAGAAAATCAAATAAATAATAATAACTAATAATCCCCCCTTCCCTCTTCAAAAAACAAAAGGGATGGGAACCACATGACGATAAACCCTTCATTGACCATTTTGATTCCAGTTTGAAGTTAATAACTATATTTTGTAAGGACTCATATAGTTCCACAGTAACTTATTTACCTGAGAAGCAGCTGAATGATCAGGTGCACTCTTCGGATCAGCCCAGGTGACAGTTGGGGTATTGCCATCCAACTTAAAATTTGAGCTTAGCATTTTCTGCCTTGAGTAATCGGCACAAGCATTATTGTAATATAACACAAAAGCAAAACCACGATTTCGGCTTGGATTTTGAGGATCCTGAAAATAGCCAAAGCAATGTCGCCCACAAGTTAAGCATTCACAACCATCAAATGTTATAGTGTCGTCAAAGCAATATTCAATTTGAAACCTACCCTTATAAGTTCAATGTTTTCAACTCCAGGACCAGCCTCCTCAATGAATTTTCTAAACTCATCCTCAGTTAAGCTCTTAGGAACATTACCAATGAATAATCTATGCTTGGTTTCAGATAACGAACACCTTAAGTTTTTACCCTGCAGTAATAAAAGATATCAAATAATACCGCCAAGCAGCAATAGTCTAACAAGAAGATAGTACTTTCTAAAATAAGCACCATGATTACCTTGAATTCTTTGTTATGTATCTCTTCAATGGCCTTTTGTGCAACCTCTTTTGTTTTAAATGCTATGAAAGCATAACCCTTGGCATCACCAGTGTCCTTATCTTTCATCAGTCTTACCTGAACAACAATAATAGAATAAAACCTTGCAATACCAATGGAAAGAGGAGAAAAAAAGATTTAGCAAGCAAAAGTGGGAGCAGTTCCAACCTCAAGAATTTCGCCTATTGGCTCACAGAGATTCCTCAAATCTTCTTCCTGGGCATCACGGGGAAGTCCACCAATGAAAACTTCAGACCCATGGGGAGGAAGGGCAAGAAGTTCAGCATGCTTCTCCTTCTCATAATTGTCAACAGAAGCAGCCGGCTTTTCTTTATCTTCAATGGATTCTGAGGCAATGTGGCTTCTATCTGCCTCTGGTGATTGGTCTTTCCCACTAGGCTCGATTACAGAGTCCTCATGTACTTCTTCAACATTCTCTTCGACATTTTCATACTCACCTCCATCTACTCCATCATCATCTAATTGTTCTTCAACATCTTCGTCTATCTGTTCTTCAGCATCATCGTCCATCTCTTCCATGTAATTCTCCTCATCAAGATCCACCCGCTCTTCAACTTCCGTGCCTTCTGCCATATCTCGCCTTCAGGCCCTATGCTTTTTCATCCAATTACTAATCAGCACAAAATATCAGCAGGCACAGATGGTATTGACGGAGGATACAATGAACAAATAAGAATTGGCATAATTTTCATGATAATGAAAATGGCGAGAAGCAAGGAGAAATCGAGGGAGAGAGCCTTTTGTACTCAAAAAGGGATTTCATGGTAGCCTCCACGCACTGTCCAAAAGGACGTAAGGATGGGAGTAAGATATGATACATAGTGCAACGATGGTACACGAGTCGTGTGAACACTTTGGCTGCAAGAATTGCAACTCCAACCTCCCACTTTTTGTCCAAAAATGTTGATCAATTGCGTGCACAAAAAGCTATATGTAAATGTCACGTACCTGCTGCTTCTCCACCAACCCAGTAACTAAACTGATGATCAAGAACAATCAAGAAACTCAAGAATTAAAGATGAAACCCAAGAAACCATTTATCATTTCTTGGAAGAGATTTTCAAGTAATCTCTCAAACTCCAAAAACAATTCACCCTTTAACATCCAAGAAACTGAATTTAGAATACACTACAATCATCCTTTTATACCTACGGCTACTCTCATTACACGCATCGTTTCATTCTAAAATTACAGCTAAAACGACATTGCATCTAGAAAAAACATTGCTGCCTGTGTACAGCTTCCACGCACCGTTTCATTAAAGCTCCTCCACGCACTGTTTTGATGCCAAAGGCAGTTGCCTTCTGTTACTTTCTGTTACAACTCGCGTGGAAGCTTAACACAGGCAGCAATGTTTTTACTAGATGCGACGTCGTTTTAGCTGTAATTTTAGAATGAAACGATGCGTGTAATGAGAGTAGCCGTAGGTATAGAAGGATGATTGTAGTGTATTCTGAATTCAGTTTTTTGGATGTTAAAGTGTGAATTGTTTTTGGAGTTTGAGAGATTACTCGAAAATCTCTTCCAAGAAATGATAAATGGTTTCTTGGGTTTCATCTTGAATTCTTGAGTTTCTTGATTGTTCTTGATCATCAGTTTAGTTACTGGGTTGGTGGAGAAGCAGCAGGTACGTGACAGTAAACTAACTCTAACATAGACAAGATACGAAGAAATATTTGTCTCCTTCGTTCCTTATATAATTTATCAAAATAAACAACGAGAAAAGCTCAGCAAAAAGATAGAAGTGTTCTTAAGATGCCCAAATCCTAAAAACTAATGCAATTAGACATATTAAAAAAAGATGACCTAAATGCCTTTGCATCGATGGGACTAACCCATCGTTAAGCACTTTTTTTTTTTTTTTTGGGGGGGGGGGGGGGGGGGGGGGGGGGGGGGGGGGGGGGGGGGGGGGGGGGGGTTAAAAGCACTCATACAAATACAAGGAACCCATGATTAAAGATCTTCCAAAGTGCAACAAAATAAATCTTGAGCCCTATCGAGAAAGAATACTCACATATAAGAGATGAGATATCAAATCCAAAGCAGACATAGAAATGAAGGGGTTATGAAGCTAGAGGAGCGAATAAAACCCACAAATTGATATTATTTTCTGAGACAAAAAATGAGGAGGTAGAAATGGGAGAGATTTGTAGGATTTGAGCAATGAAAATGATCAGAAGCAAAACCAAGAATATATATAAGGGGTGATTTTTGGCAAATAAAATTGAATGCCGAGAATGAAAGGAATATAGAAAGTGAGAGTTTTGCATACCATACCAGTGGGGTTAAGGATTTGGTTTTTGCTTTTGGGGGTCTCTGTGGAGAGAGCGAGAGAGAGAGAGACTCGAGGGATGTATTTTATACGACGAACGCGAGACCTCCAAATGGGGTTTTCATCATTCCCTGTGTTTGGGAATGCGACTACGAGAGGCAGCCGCCAGGATACAGAGCGGATGGGTTTAGCCCCGAGAGGGTTTACACCCCTACGCAAACCGTGCGGCTTTATACCAACTCAGTTTAATTTTAGCTCTCCTACACATCATCCTCATACACTCGTACGTCATATTTATTTTTAATTTATTTATTTTTTATTCTTCTTATAATAATTAATTTCTTCTACCTATCATCTATATATTATATATTTAATAAAAAATAAAAAATAAAAAAATTATATAGGAAGTGTAGTGTAAAGAGGATGAGTAAAATTTTTCTTTTAATTTAATCTAAAAAATCTAAACAAAATATTTTACTTGTATTTTAAATTTTGTATAGTTTTTTTATATTTTGTATTTAAAAAGAGTTGTAAAAAAATTATACTATGTCGCGAATAATCCTTTCAAATTATAATGTACCCCTCGTTTTCATTACAAAAAAATGACAAACAATGTTGGGTCAAAAAACCACCTTTTTAAATAATAATAATAATAAAAAAAAAAACCATGATGACGTTGGCAGACTGACCCCTGCCATTTTGGGTAGCTACTAGCTATTATTTCTGGTTTTCATTTTTTCATTTTCTTGATTTCTTAGGCAATATTTGTGCCAACTAGAGATATGTTTTGTAATTTTATTGGCATTTGAAAGGTAATTCTAAATTTGATAGCTTCCAACTGAATAAAAATTATAGGGTATTTCTAGAGAGTCATGTATATTTTTCCCTTAATTTTTAGTTTGCTTAATTTATTTAGAATTAATTGCAGATTTAGCTTTTGAAATTGAACGTTTTTATCAAAGCCTTCATGGATCTCTAACTTTCATAATTAAATCTCTTCACCCATCTCCATATAGGATTTTTTTAAATGAGACAATTGCCATACAACTTTTTTTTTTTAATTTTTTTAAAGGAACATACTTCATTCATTAAAGTAGATACCGAATACAAGAAGGATAATTCTCAATAAGTATACAGTCTTATGAGCAATTGAAAGCAAACTTTGCCAAACAATAGGAAATAACATTAACTTACCTAGGGACATATTGAATAGACCAGTTACGGGTCTTGGAAAGCATGAGCTTGATGTCTCTGATAACAATATCAGTGGAACTCCTGCTATCTTCTTTGCTTTGAACAACCTTCACCACAGCAAGAGAGTCACCTTCTAAGATGATTTGATGTAGCCCCAACTCAGCACATAAGGAAGTGGCTCTACGTGCAGCTACTGCTTCCCCTAGAAGAGGACTAGGGTTCAATGGCATAGATGAACATAATGAGGCAATGATGGAACCCGATGAATGAACTCAACACATCCCTCTCTTTTGCCCCAGGCAACTTCATATCTAAACACCTTCTGCTTAGGAGTTTCTGATTGAGCAGAATTCGAGCATTGGATGAAGAGAGGGTTGTGATCTGAACAATGTCGTGGCAGAACAAAAGCCTAATTGAATTCAAACAGATTTAGCCACTCATCATTAACCAGGGTCCTATCTAGTCTAGACTTAGTAAATTCAGACCCCTCCCTTCTGTTACACCAGGTAAATTTAGATCCTATGAATCCAATGTCCACAAGATTACAATCCATTAGAGCCAATCTGAAATCCTCCATTTGCTTAAAGGGTCGTGCATGTGAGCCAATTGTTCATCTTGGTACATAATTTCATTAAAATCTCCATGCATGGCCAGGGATTCTAAATTTTTGAGTGGATTAATCTAAGTAGGGCTCCACTTTTACTTCTTTTTGCAGTAACAGATTGCCCATGAAAACTTGTTAGAGTCCATCTCTTGTCCAAGACATTAGAGAAGATGGAGATAGAAATGTGATGGTTGGAATAGGACTCCAAACTAGCATCCACCTCCTTCTTCCAAAGGATGGCTAGACCACCACCCTTTCCAATACAATCAACAGTAAAACTATCGTCAAAGTTCAACTTGTTCCGAACGGTCTCAATCCTTTCTCTCTAACATTTGGTTTCACTAAGAAATATTACACTTGGGCTCTTCTTGTAACCCTCGCTCCCTTCTTCTTATGTAAGCTTCTCTCTTTCTTACGTAAGACTCATATTTTCTGACGTCAGCAAATTTCGATGATTGAATTATGCAACAGTCTGCCATTTTTTCTGGCGACTGTGAGCATCGTCATGTGTGCCAAACCATGATGACATGCCTCTCGAGATATTAGGTGACTTCTAAGGTACGCCCAGTGTTTAAATGTATTGAAAATATTTATATGAGGTGTTTCCAGTATCGTTGAGTTAAACTTGTTTTTAAAAGAAACAATTATAATATTTTGAAGAGTTCCAAAATATTATAATTGTCGGAGATCATTTTAATATTAATTATTAAAATGATTCCAGTTATTTGAAATATTATTGAGATTTAAATTATGTTAAAAGCTTTAATTAATTTAATGGTTTTATTCTCTTAAATATATTAAATAAGACTTCATCATTTTATTAATGATGAAGAAATATTATTTTATAAACTAAAATTAGTTTAAAATAATATTTACCTTAATTCCTCTAAGTGCTTTTAATTAAGTTAACGTTTACGCATTTTCAAATCAGTGTTTTAATATCTCATCGTTAGATTGTTTTGAAGACCCCAAGATGAAGGGACTGGATTATAAACCCAGACCCTCTCTCTTTCTCCCTCACTTTTCCCCAGCTCTTTCTGTCTCCTCCCTTTGGGCTTGCACAACACGTAGCTCGTCCCCCTCCCTTGTCGAATGCTCCATGCCTCAGCCCGGCGCCGCCGTGCGTTGGCAGCCCTCACCGCCGGCACCATCAGCTCCCCCTTCCTCCGGCGAGCACACCACCACCGATCTCTCCCTCTCATGCTTTCTCTTCCTCTCCCTTGGAAGTGCAAAGCCCGAATGGGCTTGATGCACGTAGCGCCGCCGTGCGCCGTCCTACGGCGCCACCTCTCCCACGACAACTTCTCCTCCTGCTGGCCATCATCCTTCACCGAAGCCAGCCCCTGTTGCACAGCCCTCCCTCTCCTTCCATGGCAAGAACCCAAAATAGGTCTTTAACCCATTTCCTCACCGTGCGCCACCGTGTGTAGCTCCCATGGCCACCAGGCACCACCATGGATGTAATATTCGAATCCTACTATGTAAGTCTTTACGTCATCTACTAATATTTTTAAGTTGATACTTTGAAATAAGGATTTTTATTATTTTATTATCTCATTATTTATTTTAAGAAGTGTGTGCTTTTATTTTATGAAGGTCATTAAAAATAATTTAAGGATATATTTTAAGACTTTATAATATTTTCTTTAAGCCTTCTATTTTTATTTAATTGAGAAGTGACCCAAACCCTTGGATGGGTAGGTGGGAGGAAATATCTCCCTAGATCTAATCATGACCATCTAGCCCTTAGTTTGTGAGACAAGCCAATTGACTTTCCATCCCTTTCTTCAGCCGTCGGCTTCCTCAAGAAGCTAAGTGAATTCCTCATTCTTCTCCTACACGCTGGGTTCAAGAGACAAGAGAAAACAAAATCCTCTCATTTCCCTTTACCCCACTGACGGCTTCCAAGACAAAAACCAGAAAAAACTCTTCTTCACTCCTCTTCACCGTTGATTCCAAGGCACACGAGGGAGAGAGATCAACTCCTCAAGCTTTCATCCACACAAAAAACCCTTCGGTTTCTCCTAAGCGCGCGACCTCTCTCATTTCTTCTAGCCGATTCCTCCCATTTTGTACACCTAAGCTTCCACCGAAAGTCTTCAAGGAAAGATCCACCATGTAAGTGGATTTCTATGGCTTCAATTTCTAGTTTCGAAATCTTAGATCTATAGTTTTAATTAGGGTTTGTTTTGTGAAATTTCTCTGTTGTTTCAGCTTAAAACTTTCGGGTTCTTCTTCCTTTTTCGTGGCTGTGCTTTCTGTGGCTTCAAGAGGGACCCAATCAGGTATTGTGCTTCCATGAGAAATTTTGTAAATTGAGACTTCGGAATCTATGGGACCCGATTGCTGTGTAGTGAGTTGGGTTCTCTTTTTCCCTCTATTGGTCACTTTGGTTGGGTGGTAGCTGAATAGAGGAATGAATATGTTTGTGAGATATGCTCTACTCTGTTTTGGTGTTCCAACTGCTTGTTGCACAAAGCAAAAATAGTAGTCTATCATTGTGTTTTATCAAAGCTTAAGCCATGTTTTAATTTGTTAAAGTTATGCCTTTACGTGTTAATTTTATAGAGTTAAAGTTTATAGTTTTAGACATGTTTTCCCTAAGATTTATGGCCTAAGTAAAGCCACCAAGACTTTTAAATCAAATTAGTAAGCTTATCTCAAGAATTCTTATTTTGCCAAGAGTTGTGTTTCTTTATTTGTATTGTTTTCAAAATATATGTACATAAGGTTTCTTGAGTTTTTACTACTCTTGAGATATTAAAGTATATGATTGAGTTTTGGTTGGGTAAAGGGTATTTAAGACCATGAATGCACTGAGATTGCTAGCTGTCCATGTATTACGGAAACTTGGAAATATATTCTGTTTTGAAAGCTTAAACCAGCCCACTTAACCTTACTTAACTTCACCCCTTTTTGGTTTAACTAAAGATAAACTTTAGCATGAAAAACCATTGAGGAATAAGTGACAAAAGTCAACTCTTTTATGAGCATTATCCCTTGTTGGATCTACCTTCCACATGATGATGCAAAACTGTCAAAATGCTTTTCCTTATGAAAATTTCAGATTTATAATACCTCTTCGTTCCTTATCTCTTCCTAAATAAATCCCTACTGTCTTGTACATTTTGACTTACGATTCCTACTGATCCCTTGTGTATAAAATAGTAGTCTTTAAAAAGGGACAGCAAGCAAGCTTCGTACTTTCATGGATTTCTTAAAGATTGGAATAATGATACTAAGGGTTGAATTAGTGCCATGTTGTAGCTAAATGGGTTAATGAAAACATTTTAGTTCCAATATGGGATTAAGTGAGCACGTGAGGATGTTGGATAGCAAGACTTGATATGAACGAATTTTTAATACGTTCATTTCATTTTATTGGATAGGAGTCTATTTCAAGAATCAAGGAACGTAAGTGTAAAGCATTGAGGTAAGTAGCTATAACCATGCTCCTTACACACAAAGCTCTTTTATGAAAAAGTCTCTCTCTCTCTCTTTCCAAATGTTTCTCTTCTAAAAGAATAGATGCATGTATAGTATGTATAAGCCTTTCTTGGTAACCCCTGTTAAGTACCTTAATAATTATCATTGTGTGTATATAAGGTAATGCATCATGAGATTTTATGCATGCTCTCTCTTAAGTAATTATGCCTTACCTATATGTAGCATGACATAAAACATTCTTTTCAAAGAAACGCATACGCGCTGGCATTAAATGAAGATAATGAAAACGTGATTTTTCTAATGAAAGGAAAGGAAAAGAAATGAAAGCTTGAATGTATGAATGTACGTAACGACCATATGAATGAGAGGGTACCAAAAGAATGGGCAGATTGTAATGCCGGGTAAGTAATACTGGTAGTGCACCCAGTGCTGCCCCTATGAAAAGGGATTCCTAACCTGTGGCCACGGGCAGGATCCAAGTCCAAAAGACCACTAACCCCAATACACGGGGCGTAATAGTGTGTACTGGCCTATGAAAATGGAATGTAAAGTAAAGAATGCATTTAGGAAATGCTTAAGCATGAAAATATAGCTATGCCTTAGACTGTTTATGCATGAAAAGATAGTTAATTATTTATGCATGAAAGTGATGGCAAGAACTATAAATGTTATGTATGCATATTTTCAAAAGAAAAGATTATGTGAATAATAAGTTAACAGCATGGTGTACTGCTTACTAAGTATTAGACTCACTTTGTGTTTATGTTTTAAATGTCCAGGTACAGATGATGAGGTTGTGGAGCAGGGCACTGCGGAGGAGGGTGGGGCTGATGCTTAGGGTCTCCCTGATGGTTTGACTACGATGAAGATGGTTATGTTTTCTTTTTATGTTTTATGATGGGTCCCATGTCGAGACGTTTTTTTGGTTTGACTTATATACAATATGCCCACGGGCATGATGTAAATACTATGGTGGGGTGATGGTAACCTCACATAAGATGGTTAAATGCCTTTTGTATGGTTTGTAGGGATTGAGTCCCCTTTCCTTAGGACTGTTATGTTTGGTAAATGGATGATAGACTCTGAGAGTCCTTTATTTAGAATATTAAAGAAACTGTTCACCAGGTGTCCTTGTTAAATTAGAAGTACAGAGTGCAGGCATGACATGTTCACGCATGTCCCTTTCTACCAAAAATATATATATATATATATATACATAAGTATATACATAGACATAAGAATAATAATAAATAAAATAGCACTAATAATAATAAGGAAAGAACAGGTCACGCGTCGTGATCCCGTTCTAGTAATAGGACGGGGTTGTGACAATGGACCTCTCCTTCACTTCCCCTTCCTCCTCCATGTGACTCGAGGCCAGTAGCCTCTCTCCACCGCACGGCTTTCTCCCCTTTGCATACACGGCTTTGCACTCCTCCACCGCCGTGCATTGCCACCCACGGCAAATGACCGCCACCTTCAGCCTCTAGGCCACCACCAAGCCAAGCCAACCACCTACGGCCCCGATCTGTCACACATGCATTCACACTCTCTCTCACTCTCCCATGGCTTCTCCTCCACTGTGCGGCCAGATCCGCCGCCGTAAGCCACCGTGGCGCCACCTCGACGCCACCATGAGATCCACCGCATTTTCCTTAGCCAAGCCTAAGGTCCCAAACTACCACTTTATATGGTGGGTAATCACTGCACGTGATGGACGGTTACTATGTGTGACTGACCGCCACTATACACGGTTAGGTACGCTGTGTACCGCCCTTCAAAGCCACCAATACAGGGCCTTCACAAGCCCTTCCAAGACCACACTTAGCTATCCAAACACCCAAACAGTCAACGTACGTGGGTTAGCCGCCACGTACGACCTCTCTGACGTCATCGGCTGTGATGATCAGCGAGCAACGCACGAGTTATCCCGTCGATGGTATAACTCTCTATCCATTTTTATTATGTTAGATATTGATTAGTAGACTAGGTTGTGGACTGTGCTGTTAGTATTAGGGGATTGACTATATAGTATGGAGGTGTGATGTACTGTGAAGTGTTGGGCATATTTGTGAAGTGTTGTGGACTGTGCTGTGTAATGCAGTTGTGGAATTTGTGCTATAATTATGGCGTGGTTGTACTGTGCAGTATAGTTATGGGGCATGTGCTGTATTGGTGTCGTGGTATGTGGAGTGAGAATAGTACACGCTGATTGTACTCTGTGTGTGGTGTAGTGTGAGATAAAAAAAGTGTATGTAGAATATACTCTCCTGGCGTATTATGGAATGGGAAGAGTACACGCTGAGTGTACTTTGTATGACGTGGTGTGTGAATAGAGTACACGTGACGTGTACTCCATGTGGTGGAGTAATGCACTATGAGGCGAATATGCCATAATGGTGATGTGGCGTGGTGTGTATGAATGGAGTACTTGTGGAATGTACTCAATGTGGTGGAGATATGCACCATATGGCAAGTATGCCATAACGGTGATGGGTCATAGCGTGTATGAATGGAGTACACGAGGAGTGTACTCCATGTGGTGGAGTGATGCATCGTATGGCGGGTATGCCATATTGATGATAGGTTGTAGCGTGTGAAAAGGAAGTACACGCGGAGTGTACTCTATGTGATGGAGTGATGCATCATATGACGGGTATGACATATTGATGATGGGTTGTAGCGGGTATGAAGGGAGTACATGTAGAATGTACTCCATGTAATGGAGTGACGCACTATACGGCGGGTATGCCGTAGTGGTGATGTAGCGTAACGTTTGTGAAGAGAGTACACATAGAGTGTACTCTATGTGGTGGAGTGATGTACCATATAGCGAGTATGCCATAATGGTAATGTGGCGTAATGTATGTGAAGGGAGTACATGCAGAATGTACTCCATGTGGTGGATTGATGCACCCTATGGCATGTACGCCATAATGGTGATGTGGTGTGTATGAAGGGAATATACATGGAGTGTACTCCACGAGGCAGTGACACTCCGTGTGACGTGTCGCAGAGATAAGGATGGTTGTGCAGTTGATGGGCTTAGAACGTGGTGAATAGTGTTGAGAATTGTGGAACAATGTCTCGAAGTAATTATGGCGTAGCCTGTAATCTGAGGTGACAAGTGTCACTGTAATTGACTTACGGCCGGAAGTATAGGTGTAGTAGCAGAATAAGTGTAAGAGTGCGCAAAGAAAGCATGATTGGGCAACATCACGAAGTGACGTGGTTACTGACAGTCGTGTTTATGATGGGTGAAGAGTTAGCTTTGGAATGGCGTAACAAGAACGTAACGAGATGTCACAATGTTACGAGACTACGTGGGAAACCGTACTTGTGATGAGTTAAGGGTTGATGAAAGAAATGACGTAGCGGGATGTCAGGTGATGTGACAAGGTCACTGTGTAGCTTGGGAATAGTCTTGAGCTATCTGATGTGACATAAGGCATAGTTGTGAATGAAGCCTTGTCGCACTAAGTGTTGGGATGAACTATAAGAAGGGACGGATAGCATGAAGAGTCATGCTAGCCGAGTTAAGAGAATGTTGGTATCAGAATATGGCCATCATCCATACGAGTAGGTGATCAACATGTTATATGTTGATCTCAGGTGATAAAAGGGTAAGGTACATATATAATCTGGTGAGACATGTATACCAGACGGATTCATCATATGTAATGGGTAATCTGTCCACAGTATAGTTGTAAGGTGCTTAAGCCTCAGAGTTGGCTTAGAGCCGTATGACTTGTATGGATGGGAATGAGGTTTTAACGTAGAAAATGGCACGTAAGTGCACGGGATAGAAGGAGAGTGTTTCAAGTATAGTGTAGTTCTATTTCTAGTTCAGTTGTTTATGCATTAGATAGAGAATGACGTTAAGGTGATATATGCATATAGGTTGCTAGCTGACACGTGCATGAATGGACTGCATGGTATGAAAGTAGCATGGAGTCCAAGTAAGTATTACGTTCTTGCCGTTCTAGAGTTTTATAGAAATTATGAAACGAAAAGGAAAAGCTTTTATCTTTAAGAAAATGCTTACGAAAGCAGATGTTATGCTTTCAAATGTATATGTACATACGGCCCCTTTATGAAAGCCCATTTTTATGCACCCAAAGTTATTAATTGTATGCATGCGAATAGATAGATGTATCTATTTTACGTATTTTCAAAGAAAACGAACTGATGTAAATGCATGAAAGACGAGCTTGAGCCAACGCCTTTGTGGATCCTACGGACCGACGCTGTCGCGAGCGCCGTGAAGGCCGACGTTCAAGGTGATGCTTATGGGTGTCACGAAAGGTGAAGTTTGAGCTCGTGCTTTATGTTTTATGGACGGTACGAACTGATACTTTTGTGAATGTCGCGAGGTGATGCTCGGGAACATCATGAAAGAGGACGTTCGAGCCCATGCTCACGAAATGATGTTTTCTCATGAAAAGAAATGTTTTCTCATGTTAAATGAAAGAAAGAACTGAATGAAAGGTCCAGCTCTTTAGAGCTGGCATGAATGAATGAATGAAAGCATGAAATGTATGAAAATACGTAACAGCCACATGAATGAATGAAAGGGTACCAATGAATAGGCAGATTGCAATGCCGAATAAGTAGTACTGGTAGTGCACCCAGTGCTGCCCCTATGAATAGGGATTCCACACCTGTGGCCACGGGCGGAATCTAGGTCAAAGGGCCGCCAACCCTAACACACGGGGCGAAACAGTGTGTACCAGTCTATGAAAGTGAAAAGAAAGAATATATGTATGTACGTATGTACGCATGCACGAATGCACTTTAAGAAATGAAGGCACTGACGGGTGACACGTTTTACGAAAAGAAAGGAAAACCCAGTCCAGTGACTTTTTCAAATGAACGCACGTATACACGCATGCATGTAAGTATAGTATGTACAAATGATGAATGCATGAATGAAAGCCTATGCTATTATATTTTAACTGCATGAAGTAATACTTACGAGTCTTCGGCTCATTTTAATTTTTATGCATGTCCCCCCCCCCCCCACAGGGAAGGAAATGAAGTACGCGTCGGGATGGACATGGCCAATGGGGAAGAGCACGGAAGTCTAGGCACGAGCATTTAAATGTAAGAGAGGCATTTTTATTATTAAAAATGATGTTTTCCACTGTAAACCTCTTTTATTGTAAAAACACATTTTGATCTTATAAACATAGAGTCTTGCACCCTGGGAAGAAGCAAAAAGTTTTAAATCGGACGGTAATTTTCGTCGTCCTTTCTCAAAATATTTTATAAAAAGACCCACCACAAGGACGGACGTTACATAGTGGTATCAGAGCAGAGCCCAGGTTATGCTTGACTCTATAGTATTCTTTTCAAAATAAAAGAGAGAAAATCATTTTTCTTAAGAGAAAACTTTTTCCAAAGAGAAAACTTTTTTCTGAAGAAAGAAAACTTTTGAAAAGAGAAACGGCAATTGAAGGAAGAACCTAGACTGACGTCTTCCCAAGGCATGTCTCGTCCTGCAGTAAGTACAAGAAAGTATTTTTATTATAAATGTTATGATGTTTTCAATGTATGACTTAATGAATGCATGCATGTCAAACTGGCAACTAGAAAGAGGTAGTCATGCTAAGTGCTTAGAATGTAAGAGGTATTAGAGACTGAATATAGTTAGAGGATAAGTAAAGAATGATGGAACGTTGGGACATGCAGCAATAGCTGCATGCTAAATGAGGAACGGACTAGAAACGTTAGGAAGACTGTAATAGTTAAGAAATGCATGAACGACTATGAGCTAAGCTAGGACCGAAACGTAAAACGAGATGGCAGCTACAAATCTCACCGCCAGGAATGTTAGAGTGGAAGGTACGAACGCTACATGATGAAGGGACTCAAGTACTTCAGATTGATGTTAAGCATGTCGATGGAGGAATGACAAGACGTGAGGACAAGTCCTGTATGAGACGTGATAAAGATACCGAACGTACGTGGAGATGCGTCCAAACAACGCGAGGACATGTACTAATGGATCCCTAATAAAGATGAGCAAATCCTTAAAATGCTGCGCAAAATTTTTGGAACGCTAAGCAAAATCTTAGAGCGTTAAGCAAACTCCCTAAAACCTTAAGCAAATTTTGAGGATGAAATTTATATAAGGTGGGGAGAATGTAACCCCCGCTCCCTTCTTCTTACGTAAGCTTCTCTCTTTCTTACGTAAGACTCATCCTTTCTAACGTAAGCAAATTTCGATAATAGAATTATGCAACAGTCTGCCATTCTTTCTGGCGACTGCGAGCATCGTCATGTGTGCCGAACCATGACGACGTGCCTCTCGAGATATTAGGTGACTTCTAAGGTACGCCCAGTGTTTAAATGTACTGGAAATATTTATATAAGGTGTTTCCAGTATCGTTGAGTTAAACTTATTTTTAAAAGAGACAATTATAATATTTTGAAGAGCTCCAAAATATTATAATTGTCGGAGATCATTTTAATATTAATTATTAAAATGATTCCAGTTATTTGAAATATTATTGGGATTTAAATTATGTTAAAAGTTTTAATTAATTTAATGGTTTTATTCTCTTAAATATATTAAATAAGACTTCATCATTTTATTAATGATGAAGAAATATTATTTTATAAACTAAAGTTAGTTTAAAATAATATTTACCTTAATTCCTCTAAGTGCTTTTAATTAAGTTAATGTTTACATATTTTCAAATCAGTGTTTTAATATCTCATCGTTAGATCGTTTTGAAGACCCCAAGACGAAGTGACTGGATTATAAACCTAGACCCTCTCTCTTTCTCCCTCACTTTTCCCCAGCCCTTTCTCTCTCCTCCCTCTGGGCTTGCACAACACGTAGCTCGTCCCCCTCCCTCGCCGAATGCTCCATGCCTCAGCCCGGCGCCGCCGTGCATCGGCAGCCCTCACCATCGGCACCATCAGCTCCCCCTTCCTCCGGCGAGCACACTCCCACCGATCTCTCCCTCTCACGCTAAGCTGTAGCTGTAACGCCTTGGCCTAGCCAAGCCACTTTACAATTTTTTTTTGGGTCTATAGTTATGAAAAATCATTTGAGATAACGAGTAATTTTTTTTTTTGGAATAGAGTTTGGGCCTAAGATATTTTTGGTGAAATATATTTTTTCAATAGGTTTGATAATTAGGTTTAAAATCTTTCAATGGACCAAGTGGATGTTCACCTATAAAATTTATGGGACAAGTGTATTTTTTTTTAGGTTGAGTCGAGGCCCAAAACTTAAGGTAAAAGCTCATGCAATAATCCTATACATGTTCCAAGACGTGGGCCAAATGTATTTTTCTTTTAGGCTTAAAAGCCCAGGCCCATGGAAGCGAGTCCAGACTTCACGTTCGCACGGTTTCAAGTTGTTTCCATTTTCATGCACGTCCCTCCTTCCTTCATCTTTAGGTTTTATCTATTTTCTACTTATAGCTCATATTTATGTTAAGCATTCTCAACCCTAGAATAAGTGCCGTTGCCCTTGTTTCACGCCCTCAGCCATCCAAACTCCTTTGAGCTCCACCCTCCATTGTGAACCATGGCTACCACCTCAACTGAGAGACTAACAACTGAAAACCACCTTGTTCTTGCAGTTCAAATCAAAGCACCTGCTTCCACCACATTGAACCACAACCCAGTCACCCACGGAGCCAGCTCTCTTTGTGTTTTCATTACCAACCCATTACACACGAAACCGTTGCCACCGTCCTCACCCTTTTGTAAAGCACCAAACCGCAAGCCTCGGTTGCGTTCAGCAGCCCCGCCACCCGCATAGCCAAGCCAACGAGTCGTTACTCCACCGAACTCAATCCACATACAGAACCTCAGCCACTCAAAGTCCACCACTCCAACCGTGCGCCACCACCCTCTTAATGTAAAACACCACCGAAAAGCAGAGCACCATATCTCTGTTTTTCTCACTCAAAACAGAGAGTTCTTACCACTGGACAACTGTACCTCGCCAGCCGCTCCAAGCTATCACCACTTGCACTTAAAGGGATCCGTCGGACACCCACAGGCCACCTCAGCCCGTAGCAACCCCTCACGGTGAGTATCTCTCTCGGTTACTCTCTCCTTTCTCTCCACCCTCTCTCATGCTCACCTCTCCCTCTCTTTCTCTCTTGCTCAGCCCAACTCAACGGCATCTCCGCCGCACTCCTGCTCTTTAGCTGTGACACCACAGTCCCTCCAGCCAGCCCCGTCGCACCTTACCCCTCCACGTGTGCCTCGGTTTCCCTTGGGTAAGCCCCTACTGCCGCATACTTGTTTTTGTCTCCGTTTATTTGTTCGTCTGGTTTTCATGTTCTTATAAGTTATATATATATATTTATATATATATATATATATTCAAGTAACTATGTTAACCTAATAGAAGGAAGTGCTATTACTTTTTTACCCCTTAGTATGCATCCATATTTATTGTTTAGGGCTTAGTTTAAATGAGTTTTGTTTTAAGTCTCAAAAATATTATATTTGTGTAGATAATATTTTGATAATATTGTTAATTAAAGGAAGTAAACCTATTTTTTTGATAGGAGTTTTTCATGACTTATTTTATGAGAATTTTTAGTGGCCAAAGTATTTTATTAATTTATAATACGTTGTTGGTATTTTAGATATTTTAAATATTAGTATTTATTGAGTTCCGTAATTATCATAATACTTATTCGATAAATTTCTTTTTTGGTACGAATTCGATTAAATGAATATTGATGGTCTTAGAAAATGATTGTATTTTAGAAATTATGAGAATTTTAGGTTTTAAGGTTTTAAAAATAGGTTCTTTTAGCATTTTAAGCTTAAATATCGAAATATGCAGTTGATTGGAAATTTATTGGAATTACGTGACTTTTATAGGTGACGACTAATATTTGTTCGGCATTGTTGAGGAAATTTTTTTGAAAGACTAAGGATTTCAGATAAGCAGGGTTCCTATACTACACTTTGCATAAAATAAAATGATTTGAGGTTAATTTTGAAAAATATGCATGTTTTGTTATGAAAAGAAATTTTGGAAACAACCTCAGTTATTTGTTCTGCATTACTCATAAAACTCTGTATAAGAAGGAAATATTTTCTATCATGACTGGTGTAGACATGAGCTTATTTAGACATTTTGTTTCCGAACTGTGCAAAAGAGAGCGAATATGAAATTTTGTGCATAAAATATATTTTTGTGATCTGATTCTGTTCTGTTATGAAAATGTTTTGTACTCTGATATGATAAGATGTGATTTTTGAAACCTCTGGCATGACATTTTGTTTCTGTTCTAACGGGTGTAAAACTGTGGCCTTTGTTTGGGTTGGTACCAACTTTTCTGTTTCTAGTGCACCCACTTTAGAAACAAAGTGGTTTTCTTCGTGGTCTTTCCTATGTGCACACTCGGAGCTCTGAAAATAATAAAGGAAAGATTTATATTCTATTTCTTCTCGGTTGGCAGCCAGGGTTTATATAACCCTATCACGAGGGTTAAAATGGAATTCCGTTTTGACATGATGTTTCAGTTATGCTGTGCCAATGGAAGTTTGAATAAGAATATTTTTTTGAACTTTGATATTTCTGATAACATGTTCTGACTTTGCATTCTAAAAGTAAAAAGGTTTTTGTTCGGCATTCTGAATTTTGTAAATGCTCATGTTTGCATACTAGTATATGTTCTCTGCTTACTGAGTTGTTGATAACTCACCTCCTGCTCTCCATAATATTTTTTAGATAATTTTGATGCATCGGCTGTGAGTCAGGAATAAGGAGTACTTGCAAATTTTGTTATCATAGAAGATTAAGTGCCTTAGGGTACAAGGACTTTTTGGAGAGTCTTTTGGTAGTGTTGACTTTTTTTATATGGCTTTGGTGTTTTGAGTAATGGATACTCCTAGTCTTTGTGGAAATGTTTATATATATTGTTGAGACACTTCTGATGTGCCCTTATGTAGGAACATGAATATTTGTGTTGAACAAATAGGTTAATATGTTATGGAGACTCTGGTTTATTTTTAAAAGTGTTATTGGAGATAATTTTAGGTAACATGAGTTAACTCTCCAGACCCACGGGGACATGGCATTACAGCAGCAGAGTTTCCAAGAGCATTCTGTCCCATCCCACCATCATTGTACCTGCTATCCTCAGGTTTGTTTTGGTGCCAACTCTCTAAATTTTCAAAATCATCCTTTCTTGCTGAAAGTCTGAGAACTTCTCATTTGTGAACTAGCCCTTAGCCATGATCCGTATTGGGATGCAGCTCCTTCACATAATTTGCCACCCAAAGGAGAGCTTGGGCATGAAGGACCATCATGTTTAATGTTATTGTAATGGAAGCAGAACAAAGACAGCCTTTCATACTTGAAAGGAATCCAGAAATGTTTCTCTCCCATGTTAATAAACTGATCATGAGTAAGGGGTTTAGAGATGTCAAGTAACACTTTAACCCTAAGGAAGCTACCCCAGGCCATTCCACTAGCATCTACATCCACTGATAAAGTAGTACTCGCAGCTACACCCAACCTTTCCCTTATGGTTTTATTCATACCAGCAAAAGACAAATCATGAAGCCGTAGCCAGAATGGTTCTTTGTTGGAGGCAATATCCTTGGGAGCCAAACAACCTTCACAGTCAAACAAACACACCAAAGACCTGTCAAAAGACCAGGGCTATCCCAATAAAACTTGAGCCTTTTCCGTGGTACTTTGAAACTCAACCAGAAATTTGTTGATACCAGCATCCTGAAAAGAAACCTGGCCCTCCACTTTGCATACCTTACTCATAGTAGATTGAAATGCTTCTCTGTTTACCTTTTTTCTGCTACAACA
Organism: Juglans microcarpa x Juglans regia; assembly: GCF_004785595.1. Taxonomy (NCBI): domain Eukaryota; kingdom Viridiplantae; phylum Streptophyta; class Magnoliopsida; order Fagales; family Juglandaceae; genus Juglans; species Juglans microcarpa x Juglans regia. The sequence goes on from NC_054595.1 coordinate 8,033,467, forward strand.
AGAGTAGCCAAGCACTTCTTACTCTTTTCAATAGATATCAAAACTTCCTCAGTCAGAATGAAGACTTCCTGTTTCTCTTCCTTTGTGAGACATAGGCCCTTGTACAGGTTGTCAGGCTAGATAGTTCTTCAGCCATGAATAGAATTTCAATAACGAAGCTTGCTACCAATTAAAATAGTGTGCTCTTCAAACTAAGTTCAAGAGAGAAATCTCTACGTTCAGAAGAACAGTAGAGAGAAAACACCCCACCTTTCTAGGAGAGAGAGAGAGAGGACTAATTGCTATACAACTTAGAATTCACGTGTAAGGCAATCAAAACTTAATGTAACACTCCGCCTAATTAACCATTAAAATTAATCTTTAAACGCCCTTAGATTTAAGCTTATGATTTTGGGCTTTAAATATTTTTTTATTATTTTTATTATTTCTATTATTATTATATTATTTTGTTTGCTTATTTAATTTACTTCAATGTTGATAGTTAGGTTTATTTAGGCCATGACACTTAGTGTCGTTTATTATTAAGCATGAAGGATAAGAAAAACAAGCCCATTAGTAATTCTATTAAGACCTTTAGAACCTTAGGACATTTATGGGCCATGTCTTAGAAGCCTTAAACCAAGCCTCATAGGAATGCAAGTCTTGGTAGGATAGCCTTGGCCCAAATATAAGGAAGGCATAAGGCCTTTGGGCTAAGCTTGGTATAGGTTTGACCCATGGCCTAATTAGGTTAGTGTAAGCCTTTTAAACCCCATCTTTGTGGATTTTGAAGCCTCTTTTAACCCTTAAAAATCTAGAAACAAGGGCTCCATTCACTCAAACCCAAAAGCCTTTGGACCATAACCCACACTCATGGGCCTCTTAAGCCCACAAGGCCCAAAACCTTGTTTTGCTTCTATTTCACTCTTCAATTTGAGAGCCCAGTACATTATACCATGGGTTTCCTCAAGTCCATATCATATCCTAAGTACCCAAATTAAATTTTAAAATTGGGTTAAGACCATTAATCACCTTACCCATGATTAGTGACCTTTAAACTATGTTTTAGAACTTAATTTTCTATCTTAATCTTTTTAACCTTTTTTATCTGAAATTTTCTTGTTTCATTATTCAATTACATCATTCTTAGATCATATTAGGAGCCTCGATAAATCTTCACACGTCATTAGAAGAAATGACATATCAAATCCCAAACTACACCAATCGGCACACATGTGTGCCCTCTGTGTGCAATGGACTGGTTTGCCCTTAAACTCAATCTTTTTGTGCCTTTTTCTCAAGGGCACTATGGTCTTTAAACATCTCATATGATTCCTTTAGACCCAGACCAAGCCTTGGATGAAATTTGATTTCAAAAATCAATCCAAAACCCCAAATCGAATGCACCTTGGACACTAGTTGGATGGAAACTGAATTAGTTAAGTTTCAACCTCCCTTCTGCCCATGGTTGAGCCACCACCCCATGCCACCTCTTGCACCACCCATGGGAGGGGTTCACCGGTGACAGGGGAGGCTGTTGGTGGTGATGGTGGCGCCGGTAGGTGGCTCACGGCGGTGGAATGGGCATGCCCATTCGGGCATTACACTTCCGAAAGGGAGAAAGGGAGAGCGTGAGGGAGAGAGGTTGCCACGGGGAGGCTCGCTGGAGGAAGAGGAGATCAACGGCGCCGGCGGTGAGAGTGGGCGGCGCATGGAGGCGCCGGGCTGGAGGAAGGAAGCTTCGGGCGGAAAGGGCTGCGTATCACGTACGCAGAAGGAGAGAGGGAGGAGAGAGAGAGAGAGGGGGTCTGGGTTTATAATCCAGTCCCTTCGTCTTGGGGTCCTCAAAACGATCTAATGTTGAGATATTAAAATACTGATTTGAAAATGCGTAAACGTTAACTTAATTAAAAGCACTTAGAGTAATTAAGGTTATTATTATTTTAAACTAACTTTAGTTTATAAAATATATTTCTTCATCATTAGTAAATGATGAAGTCTTATTTCATATCTTTAAAAGGATGAAACTATTTAATTTAATTAAAGCTTTCAACATAATTTAAATCTCATAATATTTCAAATAACGGGAATCATTTTAATAATTAATATTAAATTGATCTCTGACAATTATAATATTTTGGAGCTCTTCAAAATATTATAACTGTCTCATTTAAAAACAAGTTTAACTCAACGATACTGGAAATACCTCATATAAATATTTCCAGTACATTTAAATACTGGATGTACTTTAGAAGTCACCTAATATCTCAAGAGGCACGTCGTCATGGTTCGGCACACATGACGATGCTCGCAGTCGCCAGAAAGAATGGCAGACTGTTGCATAATTCCGTCATCAGAATTTGCTTACGTCAGAAATGAGGAGTCTTACGTAAGAAAGAGAGAAGCTTACGTAAGAAGAAATGAGCGGGGGTTAGACCTTCTTATTCTTGTTCTTACATGATATAGACACTCCATGGTTCCCCATCAACTATGTGCTCCTACTGATACCACATTACATCACAGGTCCTTGCACCAGCTATGAGTACCTCATGAAAGTTTTACCTCATGGTAGTTCCTTGTCTTAAGTCATGTTTGTCACCCACTAGCATTTGGTGCCTTTGATTTTGCTTCGAAATCTTTTGGATCCATTTAAAGTTTGATTAATGGTTCTTTGTCAACTCTGAGGATTCCAATCCATTTTAATAACTTTAGAGTGGACAAGAGAGTTCCACTAAGATAATCCCCCATCCTAGCATTTGGCGTCGTGATAAAACTTAACAGCTTATGCTTGACTAATTAGAAAAATGTTTCATGATAGACTCGTATGCTTTATGACATGTATTCATGTTATATGACAGATATTCAGATTTGAAATATATGGCAACATGGCATGGTATAAACATTTCAATATAAAATAAACCATGATTATAACATGGATATACTTGCATAAATCTTACCATTTTACATACTATAATACACTACAAGTTAGAAGCTAACTTATAGTTACTTGTACGTAATAACATAGAGCATGCTGAAATGAGAGATATTCTACGGTTAGGAATACTCATTTAACTTAGAAAATCATAACTTACTAATACTAGGACATTAATTGCAAAATTTCCACTTAACTCTTGGGATTTTGCAAATAAGCCCCTAAACTTTCAAAATTTACAAATGGGCCTCAAACTTTTCAAATATTTTACATACTTAATTAATGTATTTTTCATTCTAATTCCATCAACAAAAATTCACATCTAGTATAAAAACCTCACATGGCCGAAACATCTAGCCCTAGTTTTTCACTTGGTTTGATGTTTTGCTCTTATGCACACTATTTATTCCAAAATCCAAAATTAACAAACAAACTAACATCCAATTCCTAGTTTAGTAACATGCCAAGACTCCAATCATATATTTTTCCAAGGCCATAAACCTGTCATTTGAAAGAATCAATACAAAACAATAAGAATAGGCCAAACCAAACCTTAACATGGTGTCTTTGGCCTTTCATTTGAAGTTTGACACTAAAGACTCCAAATAAACCTCTAACATGTTAAACACTCAATCTTAGTTGATATTATGCATGAATAAGCAACAAAAATCATTTTGTTCAAGCGTTGAAAAATCAGCTTGCACACCAACCCTAGGACCTGAAACATGTTCATACTTGGCTTTGAATAAAGTGACTAAATCCCTAAGTTGCACGCATATTTTTCTTGAAATAACACATCTATACATCTCATATTCATGTTCTATCTTGGTCTTAGAACCATTTTCAATATAACATAAAAAGTCAAAATCCTCAAAGCTTGCATAAAAAATCATATCTTTGCATGTTCATAAAAAGCTAAATCTAAAACCCTAGTTATAAGGCTAAAAATCCAACTCAAATAACGGACTCAATCTTTATGAAAAAGAGTTTATAGGATCAAGCTATTGATTCAAGTTCTCTAGAGTTTAAAGGACAAGCGTTAAGGTTTTGGTTTCTAACACCCTAGAGGAGCATGCAAATCTTTCTATTAAGACCTCAAATGCCATAAATCCAACGAAGGATTTGTATAGTCATCAAATTACCACACTAGAGAATTGAAACACTTAGGATTAGACAACACTTCATCAAAACTTCCAAGGCACACCAATGATGCTCAAACCGAGAACCTCAATACCAACTATCAAGATTCAACCATCAAACTTTGAAGAAAAATAACTAACATACTACTAACAAGCTCAAGACTCAAAGCATCATAAAATAGAAGAGGTTGAAGTTAGAAAATATACTTACAATCTTTGAATGACCAAGAGAAAACTTAGTACCAATCTCCCTCAATACTTACACTAGGGTAGCTTTCAAGAAAACAAAGTGTGAAAGTCTTGTGTGTGAGAAATGAAGAGAATGGCATGGGGCTATAGGAGAAGAGACAAAGGGGCTGAATTGGGTGGTTGATGATAGGTTATGATGATGATGGAAGGCTTGCTTGCAAACTTGGTGAAGCCTTGGTCAGCTTTGGCTTTGTGCTTGCTGAGTGTGTGTGTGAGGTGGAGTGTTGTGGCTTGAGTTTCAAGTACACTATTGGGCTGACCATAAAGTACAAGGTTGGTCAAGAGAGTGGTCATTCAAGGGAGGGTTGCTTACAGGAAAAACCAAGTGGTTGGGATGTATTCGGCTGAAACAAAAGACATCACACCTAATTGCCTCTCTTTAGGGTTTAGTTAGGGTTTTATTTAGGGTTTCAAGTTCAAACCCAATTGGGGTTGGTCAGGGGAGAGTACATGGTGTAAGAGAGTGGATGAGGGTGTAAGAGAAAGTATTTGAGATGATCGTTGTTTGTAGGATTAGCTTCACTCCAAGAAGAAAGCAAGAAATTTCAGACCGAGTGGCATCCAATTTGGGGTTTGGGGTCTCAAATCCTCTTTGGGAGCCGACCATGGGTGTACTTAGGTAGTTGGAATAGTGTGAAGGGTCTAAGAGAGCATGTAGGTTGCTTGATTTTCACTCAATCCTCCTTACACAATTGTACTTCACTTGACAAGTGTAAAGTGTATTCTAAATAGAGGATTGTGATGGTGCCATATGTCCAATGAGATTCCCTAGTGATCTTTGGCTAATTTGGACACCCTACATGGCGATGTGATGGCTATTTGGTGTTGTGGTGCTATCCAATTGGCCTATTTTTCACTTGGAAAAATTGAAAAATTTTATTGCACCATAAAATCTTAAAAATTTATACGAGTCTAATGGTGTAATCCGTTTCATATAATTATGATCCTAGGTGCCTCAAAAAAGAAAAAAGGCAGCCTGTCCCCTTGGCATATCATAATTTGACTATACTAACAGATTAAAACCTAATCAATTGCTCCATCCGTGAAATCCTCATAGGTTTTCATGGAATTCTTAGAGTCCAAAGAAATTCCTTCTATTGAATTTCTTTCAGGGCATTACAAAAGCCTTAATATCATTTACGGCTCACTTTGTTGGTTTTTGTGGTTTTGTATGAACTTTAGTTTATGTGGTTGATTCTCTGTGTTATATTAGGTGTTTGATATTTTGAAATGGATAGTAGTGATTGTGATAGTTTTGGTGATCATGTCACTTCTCTAAGCTCAAATAGTTCAAACACTAGTACTAGTGTTATGACCCCTACATCTACCCCTACCCAAACATTCATGGGTTCGCTAAACAAAAAAAGGCCTCCATATTGTGGGACCATTTACTAGATTAGAGAATAGTGATCATGATGACCCACAAGAAAATTGTAACTACTATAGTGTTGTTTATAGTTATCACTATAAACGATATGGCACTAAAATAAAAAAGCATATACTAAACCAATGCAAGAAGAGTCTTATAAGACGTATCGTATCTAATAAAAATTGAAATCGATAGGGGATAAGACTTAAAAAGGCTATGGATGGGAGTAGTAGGGGTAACACCTTGAAAGTGTTTGTGAGGTTTGACCCAGATAGATGTAGAAGGTCTCTAACACGTATGATCATAATTGTTGAGCCACCATTTAGATTTGTGGAGAGTCAAAGGTTCCAAGTCTTCTCTAAGAACTTGGAGCCTAGATTTAATATTCCATCTTACCACAAGGTTGTGAAAGATGTGCTTAAAATATATGTGCTTGAGAATGATTTGTTGAAGAATTTATTGAAGGGTCAGAGAGTTTGGCTCACCACTGACACATGGATATCTGTCCAAAATTTGAACTATATATGTCTTATTGCACATTTTGTTGATAATGATTGGAAGTTACACAAATTTTTTTTTAAGTCTCGTCTAATTTCCAATAACAAAGGTGATACAATTGGGAAGGTGGTTGAGTCCAGAATAAGGTAGTGGGGTTTGGAGTAGGTTTTAACAATTACGGTGGATAATGCATTTTCTAATGATATAGAACTTGAGTATTTGAAGAATTTGGTTAAAGAGGAAAGGTTGTCCATCTTGGGTGGTGGGTGTTTACATGTGTGGTGTTTTGCACACATCCTTAACCTTATTCTGATTGACAACTTAAAAGATGTACATGAGTCGGTTGCAAAAGTAAGATATGCAGTCTGGTTTGTGGGTTATTCACTAGCTATACTTGAGAAATTCAAGATGTTTGTTAATGCTATGAGCTTAAAAGTGAGGTATTGATGTTCTAAGACATCGTGCCTTGATGTTCCTATAAGATGGAACTCAGTTTCTTTTATGTTAGAAATGACCAAACAATATAGAAAGGTGTTTAGGGACATGCAAAATGTTCGCCACTTTGATGAGGAGGAAGGGAGTGGGAGGTTTGGGCAGCCTAAAGATATGAATTGGAAAAATGTTAAGGTCTTTGTTGAATTTGTTAGACTTTTTTATGGTATAACTTGTACTATTTTTGGTTCTTTATATGTCACATCAAATGAATGTTGGCAACAAGTTTGTCAGGTTAAGGAGCAATTGGGTGGGATGTGTGAAAATGTTGATCCTACTTTAAGTGTGACACCCCCAAACTCTTATTGCAATTCGACGAAGATTGAAGCGTCGGGACATGCAATATAATATTACATACCCCCGTTCATAATAGTTAAGGTGCAATGCATCTAGTGTGGTATTAATAGTATGCAGTGAACGCAGCAGATAAATTCTTTTTTATCAACAATATTGTACCAGAATGCCAATCCCAAAATATCATTACGTTCCATTTATATTCACATAATCAAAAGTTACATCAATGGCCCAACCAGTTTGTAAACAAAATGAACATAGTACTGGAGTCGGAAATCCTTAGTTACAGATAAACAAAAAACTATTCTAGATGCCAAGTTGCTCACGCAACTCGTTTATTAACTCTAAAATGATATCCAAAAGCTGGAGAATCAACGTCGTCCAATTTGGGGCTCGATGCTCTTTCATTCCCTGACACATATTCTACCCGTGGGGGGGGGGGGGGGGGGGAAGGGTTTGATCTTAGGGGAAGCCCCCCGTCCATGTGCTAGGGTGTGGGGGTGGACCCTTGGCCATCCACCCCCCGTCCATTGCTTACACATTGATGTCACAACCATAAAAACTATAAAGAAAAATCAAAGAAAATAGAAAATTCACAACAAAATCCACAAAACATCTACAACAATGAACAAAATCCACAAAAAAATCTAAACTAGTAAAACCACGGCCATGGCCCCACGACGATTACGAGAGGGACTCAGGGAGAATGTGTCTAAGGTCTTAGGAGAAGCTGAGGAAGATGAGGAGGATGAGAAGAAGAGGATGCAGGCTATATCGGCGCGGCGATTGCGAGAGGAAGAGAGGGTCTGAGAGGGCAGCAACGCAGAGAGGGAGAAGAGAAACTGTGGGAGGAGGGTTAGGTTTAACTAAACCCCCATAATGTCATTTTGGTAATGATTATATCTATAAATATGTGTGTGTATGTGTATATTTATATAATTGTATGTTTATATAATGTGTTTTTGGGTTGAGGTAAGGAAAGCATTAACCTAGTATTTATAAAAAAAACCTAAGTGAGCAAGAAGGGTAACCCCAATTTCAAGTATATGTTTGAGTTTCATTTCTACAAGACCATTCTGGTGGGAAGTATGAGAGCATTAATTACTATGAACTATACCATGTTGGGTAAAAAAAGACTAAAATCAAACGGAGGTAACTACCTACCACCATCCACTTTAAGCTACAGGATTTTGGGCCAACTCAGTTTTCAATAAGTGTCTTGAACTCGATTAAACATTCATAAGTTGCAGTTTTTTGGATTGAAGGGGCTACAACCATGTATAATATGAGAAATCATCTATCAACATAATGTAGTATTTGCAGCCTCTAATTAGCTAATGGGAAAAGTCGATAGGTCAATATGGATCAATTCTAAAGGAGAATGTGTGATCCGTGTGGACTAAAGATAACCTTTTACCATTCCCAAGTTGGCAATCCCAAAATTTGCAAAAATCATAGAAAAACTCATTGTGGGCAACATCACGTGTAAGGGTGAAAACAAATCGGTGAACTTGTAAACCGGACCGAACGGGTGGGTTTGGTCCGGTACTAGGTTTGGTTTGGTTTGGTCCGGTCCAGTACCGATTTCATTTTTCTCAAAATTGGTCAAAATCGGTCTGATTCTGATTTTTTTTCCCTAATACTGGACGAGATCGGACCAGTTCATATATATATTTTAATTTTTTATATTGTATAAAATATTTTTATATGATTTTTATATTATATAATTTTTATATATAATTATATATTAAATAATTTTGTATTGTATTATAAATTACTAATTAATATAATATTAAATTTTAAAGTCCTATATCACTATAGTCTACAATACAATTATAATATATAGTATAATATACTATAATATATTATCATTATATTATTATATACTATAATATACTATATTATATATATATATATATATATTATATAATATACCGAATATCTGGATTGAACCGGACCTGAACTAGTAAAATTGGAAGCACCAGTTTAGGGGTGTAATTGGTGTGGTATCATTTTTTCAAATCTCAAAACCGGTTATATCAGTTTGGTTCTAAAATATGTCCAAAATCGGACCCAATCGGACCGGTTACACCCCTAATCACATGTAAGAGTTGAAACAAAGTCTTTTATTACACGAGTGACAAGTATAAGAGAAGGGTGTCCTAATCTGAAATGCCACATAAGAATTGTGGCTTCCTTCCGTAAAAGAACAATGAATACATTATTGTTTCTAGATGAGAGTCTTTAGAACTGCAAAGGATACAAGCTATTCTCAGCTTGCCTTCTAAGTGTTGCCTTAGTCCAATTGTGCTTCACAAGGAAATAGGTGGAGGTAGTATAAAGTGACAATTACTATATGCACAAAGCTTCTATATTTAAGTTGGAATGAGGAGTGTAGAGGGTAGAGGAGACATTGTTTTGAATTTTGAGTCTAGCTACATAACAACAACTGTTGCTTGATGACCTTGATAAGGCTTTTGAACGGTCAGATCTTCAAGTTGATTTGTTATGTGGGCATTAGCTCCACTATCAAAATACTAATTATGCTACCATTGCAACAAATTATGGAGGGGGATGACGCCCTTGATAGGAGTGGTCCATACAATGAACTAAAGCTTGGTGGTTTAACTTGCCACAAATCTCATTGGAGCCTTAATGGAGTGTTCCTAAAGGGTTTGTAAGTTCCATTCCTTAGAAGGAATCGAGAGTTGTTATATGATTTTGGCCATTTCTAGTGAAAGCTTTGAGAGTTGTTGTGAGGATCCGGATATCTGTTGACGAATAAAAGACTTGCTTTTGTACAAATAATTCAAAGTTGAAGGAAACAAGAGACTTAGCTACATGCATTGCACAAGGTATAAAAGATTCCGATATGAAAGTCATAAACAAAGTACTTTATTGAAAGAAAATATATGAGAAATAGTTTTTAGTAGCACTTATTGAAAAGAGTCTAAAAGTTATGTGTTACAATCACTCATTATTGAAAAAGAAAGCAAATAATATCTCAAATTCCTCAAGCCTCACTGTCATCCACTAAGCAGTATCCTCCTGCAACATCCTTATAATCATCATCACCTGGGTTAGACACATAAAAACATAAATGAGTCGAATACTCAGTATGAACTACATCATATAGTAAATATAATAGTAGTCTAGGCTTTCAGTCAAACATTAAATAGTCTCAATCAACATTATCATCATATAACACCCCGCTCTCCAATAAAGACTTTTTTTTTTTTTTTATAATTTTTGGGAAGCCAGTGTGTTACTAAACTTGACTAAAAAATTTTCTTTCTAATGACGCAATAGATGCGGAAGATTCTATAAATAAAACAAACTTTATTAAATACTTAAAATCCATAATAGAGTTTGCTGAAGCACTTATTTAAAAAAAAAATACTAAAATCTCATGTGCTTATCAAAATAATTTATTTAAACCTTAAATCATATACTGAACATGACATAAACTATCTAGGCGTCTGCCTCGCCTCCTTGGGTCAAGTCTTATCCTGCAGTCTCATCCTCATAAATGTCATCACTTGAGGTGATTTAAAAATATAAAAATATACAAAAATGAGTCGAATACTCAATAAGCAACACATCATACAGTAAACATAATAAACATAAGGTTTCTTGAAAAACTTGCATACTCATAAATACATACGTAAATACAATGAACCTGAACATGAACTTATCTTATACTTATCATAGGCCGATATCCACTGTTGACTCCCGTGAGTTAGGGTTAGCGAATCTAAGTAGATTTCAATTCTAGCCATGGCCGCGGGTTGTGAAATTCATACCTAAGGAAGACATACTGGGTGCACTACCAGCATGTACGACCTGACAAAGCAATATGCCCATAACATACCGTCTTCATATCATAACATAGGTTGTTACATATCTTATCATTCATACTTCATCATAATCATACTTGCATACTTGTCATATCATAGATTTCAAAGAAATTGCATGCATACTTGTCATATCTTTTCATATATTTCAAATGAAATCGCATTCTTTCATAAATTTCCATGATACATGTTTCCCCACATAAAATAATGATTCTTCATAAATATTTTAATGCATTAATCTTCACATAAAATCATGCATGGCTTTTAATGAATATTTTAATGCATAACTCTCACACACAATCATGTCTTTTCATAAATCTTTTGATGCATAACTCCTTTCATAAAATTATGATTTTTTATAAATGATTTAATGTATATATTTTCACATAAAATAATGGATTTTCCTAATATTATCATAACTTGGGTACGTAAAAATGGGCTTTCAATGGAGGGCGTACATGCATAATATTTTTATAAAAGACATGTCATTTACTCTACATACACATAAGGGTATGATCATACTACTTACCTTGTTGAACTAATCCACTATTTTTAGCACGTAATCGGTCACTTATAAAAATAAATATGTAATTTGAATAAATTTCTAATCATGGCAGCGAGAGGAGCGGCTTGGACTTGGATATTGCAGCATGGGGGAGAAGGTTTTTTTTTAATCATGTAAAGGTTGAGGGGTGGTGCCCGACGTGGTCTATGGAGGCTGTTTGTCTTGAGAGAGGAAGGGATGGTGGGTGATGCCGTGTGGGTGGTCTGCTGGATGGGGCTGAGGGGAGGTGGTTTGTGAAACACTAAAATAATGGTGTTGTGTAGTGCGACAGTGGTTTGATGCGTGAAGGAAAAGACTCACGGTGGAGGACTTGGGAGACTGAGCGTGCTGTGTGTTGTGCTTGCTAGTTCAGGTTCCATAATGAATAGAAGGGGGAATATTTATACTGTTAGGTTAAGGCTCTTAACCTAGGATGAATGTGGGGTTGTAGTCCTATTAGGAGAGCTATATTGGGTGAATTTTAATTGGAGTTTGAGATGTCCATGGTTATAGTTTATAGTGGAAAATCAGTTTGGGGTTTTATTATGAAGTGGAATCTAGAATGTTAATAGTGTTTGGAGTCTAACACTCACGAGCTTGCAGTTTAAAAAAATAAATTAATGGAGCCTTAACTCTAGGTTAAAATAAATATAACTTATCGGATACACTCTCTTATGGGCTTTAACTCATTAATTGAGCCTAATAAAATTATCCATAATTTATCCCTAATAATATAGGATCGGGTCATTACACATCATAACATACATGATCTTAGCTCTCAAAAAATAGATATTCTTTAACTTCATATCCTTAATAGCCATTGCAGACTATTAACCCTGTGTATTATGAGTAGCGATCATTGCGGTCTTGGCTTTACCCGAGCTAGCGGATTAGAACCTAGCCCTCCTCAGGAATGGACATCACTAGGTGCATCACCAGTGATGCACTCTAGCATTGCAATATGCCCTTTAACCTCATGGTATCGTCTTCACTATCATGGCCAGATCATTTTGCCTCAACAATCTCATATAGTTATTACTTTCCTTTTATTTTCTTTTTCTTTAACCTTACCTTACCTTACATTTCATTCATTTAAAAATATATAGTTGTACCATATATTGTTCAGTCCATCATCAATCATGTATTGTCACAATCACATACATCACATCATTAATAATAATGCCAAGAATGGTTGATAAGTATAAATATATCTTTATGAACATATACATTACTATAACCAAATTAGATAAAATGATATGGAAAAGTATGATCATAGTTACTTACCCTCAATCCTTGTGCATAATAAGTTAAAAGCACGAGTCACAAAGTGACATGAAACCTATAATATTTTATATATTCGGATAAGAATTTTCTCAAGCTACAAGGATGCTTGGTAATAATTCTCATCCCATCTCATTTTCTTCCCAAACATCACTTAAACACAAATATTTTCAAACTAATCATGATAACTTTTCTAAATTTTCAAACAAAAAATAAGAAACAATTCAACCTTTTCAGATTTTAAAACAAAAATAATATTAAAAAATAATATTCTAACAATATTTTTAACCATATAATATTTTTTATTTAACATTTTCTCTCTCATTTTTCAAAATACAAAAAATACTTAAATTATCTCACTACTATTCACAAAATGCAATACTATTATTCACAAAATTCTCATCGTATCTCATTCTCCAAATATCTCCTTAAATGAAATATGCCTATGCGACATGCAACTAGGCCTAAAAAGGCTACTCGTGACATCTAAAACTCCATTAATTCCACCCTAACCATGGGCATGACCTTTAAACCTAATTTCCTTACAACTTGCCCTCTTCCTTTATTCCTCACATAAATCATATCACATGACCTCAAGGCATCAACAATCATCTTTTTCAACCTAGAATCATGCACATAAAATAATGAACTCCAAGGCATAATCTCACCATCCTTTGTTACACAATCACCTAGCACTTCCCATCACTTATGCCCAAACCTATACCACATACTTTTACCCCACATTGCTCGATATTTATAAGACATGAGCACTCATGCACATACTCACAAGACTTGGAAGACCCCTAATCGTTGCACGTCTCTTACATGGCTAGTGCACACATCCCACCCACGGTTACACACTTCCACCCAACCACACTCTTGCACTTGAGTTAAACACCATGATAGCTAGCTCTTGAGTCACTTAGGTACATATAGTTTTGGTGCCAACCACCTCGTGCATACACACAATTCCCTGTCATGGAACACAAACCCTTGTATATACACACACATGGTGCCCATTAAAAAAACTTACCCTAATTCTCTTAGGGACTCACTTGACCAACCCAATCCATGAAAGGTCTCCAAAAAGTCCAACCCAAGCCTACCTTCTTTCCTTATGCACACTCACTTGGCTCTATGCTGGTTGCACCTTCACTCCCACATGCACAAAACACGGTCCCCCCCTTAGCATCACTTGATATTAATTCTGAACACATATAAGGTGAGGGAGAGGGAAAGGTTTATACCTAGAGAGAGGAGGTTTAAGGCTACGACAAGGAGGTTTCTGAACATTGGGACCAATAATTTCCTTCCCTATTTTTGGTTGGTAAAATGAGATATTATACTCACAGTTCACATCACATGGGACCTACAAGGTTTTGAGCTAGAGGAAGAGGTTGAGGATGTAGGTGAACCAACCTATTTTAATGGTGAAGAAGGTAGAAGGTTGTGCGCTTCAGTTGGTTGTGGTGGTGAGAATTACCTATTGGGTTTGTGTCGTGTGGTTTACCCTTACCTACGGTTGTATGTGCATGAAAGAGCTGGGTGGTCGGCGGTGGGTGGTGATTGACTTGCTGGAGAGTAGTTGTGGGGTGCAACGCAATTGAATTTTGGTGGGTTATGGTGAATTGGGTCATGGGTTTAAGGTGTTTTCACTGGTGCGCTTGGCTAGGTCCATCACAAGGGTCTTGGGTAGGATTGGGCCATGGGCCATGAGCTCAACCTCGGGTCCTTGTTTTTAATATGGCTTGGGCCACTACCCTAATGCTAACCCCTCTCACACTACTTCTAAACCCACTAACTTAAACCCTAAAAGTCTTTAAGGTCCTACTCCATTTTCTTCTATTTAACTTCAATAAAATAAAGTAAAGCCTAATAAAATATCCAAACTTGAGTTAGGCTTTCCTAAACAAAAACCCTAATTGAATTAATTATAATTGGCTAACTAACTAACTAGTATGAAATAATAACTTACAACCATACATAAAATAATAGCAACAACAACAATAATAAATAACCATGTTAACAATAAAATAATAATGCTCTAAATTATATCCAGGTTCATTAACAATGTATTCCACACTTGACGAGATGTGTGTAGTTAGACAAAAATGGATAGAACATACTCATATAGAGCTATGTTGATCCACTTAAGAAGCTTTTTTTCCTGTTTCATCAAGTAGCATGTGTTGCATTGGGATCTCATTGTCTTTATTCGTTTTTTTGGCTGGCTTAAACTCGTTAGTCAAAGTGTTGAGTAGATGTTGATAAACTTGAAGTAGTTTTAGATGGTAATGTAATACTTAGCCAAATTGTTTTAAAGATAGAATTTCAGGTTCCAACAAAGGGGTAAGGATTACAGTCACTCCAAACCAAGGATAAGCCATTCAACAACCTGTCGTAACAAGGCTCTATTGTAATATCAATAGAGTGATTTTCTAACCTATCGTGATTTTCTAATAAAGTGATAACAATGAAAATTAACCATCAAGTCTATAAGATAGATTGATGAGTGTTGGAAGAGCGAGAGTGAGATAAACGTGTGTGCCAAGAAGTTAAATGTGTGAAAGACTAGGAGAAAATGATGCTCACTTAATCGTGTACTGAAGGAGCAACTTCTTGGACTAAGAGAAAGAATTTTTGTGTTGTGGCTGTGTTGAGATATTTCTCAAAGGTTTCAACCACGGGATGTTTCAGGAGAAGAAGCCAAGTTTGGAGATTGTCAAAGATTCTGGTTGCTACTGTGGAAGGAACAAAACGGGTCATTTTATTCTTCAAGTAAGGGATTTATATTACAAAGGATTTGTAAGAAACTTACTTGTACTTATCTTCAAATAGGGAATTGGTTAGTTCTGGGGTATGCTAGGGGTGGTTTTACCTTTAAATAGTTCTTTAAAGGGTTTCTCATCGTCATTAATTTTTTATTTTTATTTTTTTTGGTGATCGATTTGCTTTAATAATTATTCGAATGTTCATTCCATTGCTAATATTTGACATGGGTTAAAAATGGACAAAGATTTGTGACATACACCTATTCACTTACCTCTAGGTAGTACCTAGGATCAATCTAGTAATTTCAGCCTTGATCATCAACAATGAAAGCATGAGTGCATGATTTAGAACTATCCAAAATGCCCATCATATCATGCTAACTTCTAAGTATGGGAACCATCCCAGATAGCCATTGGAGGTATAGTTAGCACCATCTAACTTCGCAAGAGAGAATTGTGAAAACAGGAAAAACATCAAGAGTATGAGATTCCATTTGAGCACAATGGAGTAGTGGACCTAATTTGGGTTCATAATAAACTAGAACTAGTAGAGGACATTCAGGTTGAGAAACCAAGACACTATCGAGCATAGACAACAACAATGAACACAGCCACAACCACCTATGTCGCTTGTGATGTCGAAAACTAACAAAAAATGCATTCACACTGTGACACCCCTAAACCCCGCTTGGGATTTGACGGAAATTGAAGCATCAAGATATGCAACTTAAGATTACCTACCTCTCGTACATGACAATTAACATGCAATGGACTTAGCAAGTGTCTAACAGTATGAATAAATTCATAGCGGAAATAAATACATAAGGGCTTGAGCTATGAACTTGATACCAAAACATAATCTATTAATCCCAAACATGTCATAGTTTAAACATCCTTACAAAAGTAGGGTCCCAAAACTCGACCCTTCAAATCATCAAAATGTAGTCTTGTGCAATATAGTCAAAATCATTATGCTAAGGTCTCTTGGATCTCTACTATCAGCTTCATAATGGTCTATATAAATTTATCAATCACCTCTAGGTGATTCTCAACTATGACACATTCTTTGACCACTGGTGTCCAATAGGCCTAATATGACCCTTTGAAGATCTTCTTAAGATCCTCCAATAATCGCACAATGATTTCCATGTTGAAATCGACTTCTTCAAAACGAGCTTGGAGTGTTTGGTTTAGTTGTTGTTTTAACCCTAGGATCTTTATTTTATGGCTTTTATTTTTATAAATCTTATTCTTAAAGCTTTGATCTACGGATTAAGAATGAATTTTTTGAAGATTTATGACTTAGGTCTTGGTTGAATTGTTGATGAACATGCAAGGGTATGATTTTAAGCATGACTTAGAGGCTCTCAGCTTTGATGTTTATTTTAATGGATTATTTGCTATAAAATGCTAGATTTAATGCTTAGATTAAGTTAGAACTTGAATGTGAGGTATATCGTTGCATTCTTTCAAGATTTATTACATGAAAATCGAGGATCTAGACACTATGATTCAAGTCAATAGCATGCATGATTTGGTTTCAATGATTTCATGCAAATCGATTCTAAGTTGTTGTATTTTGAGATTTTTGACGTTAGTCAAGCATGCTATCACCTAGAATTGATTCATAAAAATCTTAGGAGTTAGATTTGTTGGCTTTTGGAGTCCTTGAAGTTGATATGAAAATATTAGACCAAGAACATTAAGATTAGGTTTGGTTTGACCTAATCTTGATGTTTTGGGTTAATCTTTAAAGTGGTGAGTATAAATTTTTATGAAATGCAGGATTTTTGTGTCTTGGCATGATTTTAGAACTAAGGATATGATTTTGGGAGTTAGTAATTTTGGTTTAAGCATGTTAGTGTGTTAAATGATCAAGTAGCAACAAAATTATGGATGCCTTTAAGTGAATAGGCTGAGGAGTGTTTTCATACTTGGGTTTAGGTTTTAAAATTTCTAAGCTCATATTTGGATAAAATGTAAACTTTGAGGAATGTAAACTTTGATAAGTTTTAGAGTTCGTTTGCAACTGTTTTAAGTTTAGGAGCAAATTTGTAATTTCCCAAAAGTTAAGGGGTAGCTTTGCAAATTTGGCCCTAAATTGGTAAGTTTTATATTTATGAGGAATAAGTGAGATATTCTAACTCTAAAACATCTATCATTTCAACTTACCTTTCTTTATGCTACACTTCCATTATATGTGACAATCTATACGTTAGCTTCTAACTTATTTATGGTATTTTTACATATGTATGGTGATAAGAATTCATTGATTATACTCATGCTCATTTATGCCTATTTAATTGTTTATAATATGCCATGCTATGTCATCTTATTCTATTACATGATTATCTGTTACATGCCATGATTCCCATGTCCTCATTTGTGCCTATTTAACGGACTCATATGATTCCCACGAACCATATGAGTCCGTTATGAAAATATTTTTCGAGTCAAATATGCATAGGGTACTTGTGATGAAAGCCTTCTGCTTGTCAGAGTATCTATAATAAAAACTTGAATAAGGTGCTCATAGTGGAGGCATTTTGCTTTGTCTAAGTACCTCTAATAAACTACTCAGGGTGTAGGCAATTCGACTTTGTTTGAGTATCTTTGATGTAATATTTTGGGCAAAGGAAGTCTGCTTTGTTTAAATATGTTTTATCTGAGCAAGCATGTCACGTTCATGTCAAGTCATGTTATTTTCATGTCAAGTCATATTATTTTCAAGTCATGTCACGCATGTGCAAATCCATGTCACGAAACATACATGTCATATTACTGTCACGCATTCCTATTCATACTACTAGTAGCTTAGGAGTTTTATTTGCTGAGATTTTATAAATCTCACTTGGTAGTCCCAACTACCATATCCTTCGGAATGGTAGACGATGTGTCAGAGGACAGGGGATTAGGACACGACCAATTGGACGAGCTCGAGTAGGTCACGGAGGACACTTGAGGAGCATATGGAGTTGATCTTCCAGTTCTTGGATTATATTTTGGTGATCATTGCTGAGCTACATGAACAGCTTGGTGTTTAGTCTTGTAGTTGTATTTTATGTTTGTACTTATGGAGTGTTCTCTCGAGTACATGTTTTGATTATAGACTTATTGGATAACTTTTGGATATGTGAATATTTATGAAAATATGTTCATGTTTTGGGATTTAGCATTCTGGTACATTATGTATTGCTAAAAAATATTTATCTGTTGCGATTACTGCATTTTGTTAGAAGCATACTAGGTGCATTGTATTCTTAACTGTCATGAACGAGAGTATGTGACCTTATATTGCATGTCCCAAAGCTTCAAGCTCCATAAAATCCCAAGCGAAATCACACTAATTGTCTTCTAAATCTGTCATAACTCCTACCACAATGAGATTTTGAGGAATTCTAACAAGTTATGTCACAAACATACATAGAGATAATGTAAGCATGCATAAGGCAAACATGACCATGAATGCATGAACATGAAAGTGCCATTTCATAAACTGTATTTTTCACCCATTTAGATTCCTTTTTTAAAAACGCACAACAATTTCTAGTAACAGAAAATAGTGTAATCATTTATTTCCATATTCATTCATAGACTCTTATCTTAATACACACTTGGATACCTCACAGTCATCCCACAACTGTGTACATCTGCTAGTTACCGTATCACATCATAGGTCTCTTGACCAGCTATGAGTACATTATAACTAACGCACCCAGGCAGATCGAAACGCCTTCACCATGAGCTTTCTTTTGCACTTGGCAGATCGACTCGCTTTCACCAAAAGCTTGTAATCTACAACATATCATATTGCCTTCACTGTACTTATCACTTTTTGCATGCACTAGTGTCAGGCACTACAACTTTGCTCTGAAAACTTGGTTCCTTTCGAAGCTCGTAGACTGTACTTTGTCAACTAGTGGATACCAGCCCATTTTCACTCACTTCAGAGTAGACATGAGAGTTTCACTAGGATATTCCTCTATCCTAGCATTGGATCGTGTCAAAAGTCTTCTAGATGCAAAGACATAACTTGTAACTTTTTCATGTGATCTTATCATGGCATGTAAATGACATGTAATATGGCACAATATTTAGTGATTCCAACATATGAACAACTTGAAATAATTAGAACATTCATTTAAACATATTCCCAATGATTACGACACATATCATGAGCAAGAACTTTATTATCAATTAATTAAGCAACATGGCATGACATGGCCAAATACAAATCATGCAAACCAACCAATATTTTAAAACAATAGACCATAGATGCCACGTTAACTTAATAGACGCGAACATATTATCGAAGAGTAAGTTAGAGACTAACTTACAAAGCCCCTATTTTAAAATAATAATCCCAACGATCAAGCAAGCTGAGAAGTATATGTTCTAAATGTTAGAACTTAATTTGAAAGAAGTTCTTGAACTTACACACTAACTTGAGTACTTAGAAGATCCAAAGTTAGCTTACTAGCAACTCTCAACCTATTCGGTCATAAGAGTTTATCAACCCTTTCAATCTCTTCTTTTACTCATACATTTGGCTTATTCACACATATAGAAACAACCCTAGTGAGGCTGAATGACAATAGATTTGTCACCAAGCTTCACCTTCACATGGACAAAACCCCAATAGGCCAAATATTACTAGGTGTGCAATAAACCAAATCGCCTTCTAAACCATCTTTAGAAAATGGTCAAACAAGTGGTATATGCAAAAGAACTTTACACCTTATGGACTCTCTAACCAAGACTCATGAAACTTTGAAAACAACTTTGGGGAAAGAAGTCTTCCTTACCTAGCTAGGGCTCCTCGAGATGCTTGGCTTCTAAAACACCAAATCTTGAAGCAAGTTAGGTGTGTATGATGTTTGTGTTGATGGCAGAAGCAACTTGGCTTTTTCCTTGGAAATGTGCATGAGAATGGGGACGGGAGAGTGAAGAAATTCTAATGGAAATCAAAATGACCTTTTGGTTTCTCCTCTATGAGTGTAACTGAGTGCCATAAATGCCTCCCATTAAATACTCTCTCACCCATTGTTCTCTCTCTTCCTTTATTCTCATGATTGCTTGCCTTGGGAATACTAAGAGTATCAATCTATGCTTGCCATGTGTCTTGCCCCCTTTCCTTGTTTGTTGCCTATAAATTTTGGGCAACAAGTGGTGAAACTACCTATTTCCTTCCTCATTTCTTTCTATTTAGAACTCAAGGAACCATTGCATGAATGCCATGCGGTGAAACCTGGCCAAATTGAGCACAACTCTTGAAACTCTAAGGAATACCTTGCATGAATGACAAGTGGCATGACCCTGCCCAAAATCGAGCACCCTCTTCATCTCCCTCATGACTACTTCCTTAGGGAACCCAAAAGGCGTCTTGAAAACATAATCATTGCTCTCTTGGAAACATAAGAGTCTCACATGAGCATGGGCACCAAGTGTCATTTTCTTGCCGAAACTACCTCTCTCTTTCTCTCCCTAATCATTCTCTCCATTGGAAATCTAAGGGACATGTAGCATGGGCACCAAGTGGCATAACCCTAGCCAAACCGACCACCCTTCATCCTTCTCATAAAATTTTCCTTAAAACCTTAAGAGACACTCTACACAGGAATGGCAAGTGTCATAGCCAAATAATTTCCCTCTCTTCCTCAAGATTTTCCTTTTGAAACTCTAAAAAATTCTTACACTTGGATGCCTAGTGGCACCCTAATCCTTAAAGCTAAAAATCACATGGTCCTAAAAGGACTTGGGCGGCAAACCATTCCAAAGTGTAAGGAACATTCCTAGGTTTTCTAACAAGTAAGTTTTAACTACCATGGATCCTAGCTCCACTAATTCTATAATTACTTAGACCCAAATAAAAACTAAATATCACTTCAAAGTCCTATTTTTAAATCGAGGTTTCACACACACCATGGTGGGATGATGGAAGCCTCACTCTCACTCAAGTATTTGTGGCATGTTGGGTGATTGAATCTAGGGTTACCTCAAGACAACACCAAAATCCGATTGGTATGATGGTGAAAATTAAGACTAACTTAGCACTCAATTCTCAAAAATTGGGGTGACAAAACATAAGCTTCACCTTTATTCAAAATAGCATAATGCCTCAATTACAATGCAAACCCGAAATAAATAGTACTAGGGTTCGGCTAGCCTTCCCCCACTTATTCCCTCTAACAACGTCTTTTAAAATTTGAAATCACAATCCCAAAACAAATCATATTTCTAAAATTAAGGAAACAATCCCAACAACTCTTAAAATAAAGGAAATAAACTCAAACAAATTAATAAATAGATAATCTCCCTAATTTGAAGGAGATATTAGGTCAATTCTCTAGCAACCACTCAACCCCTAAAATCAAGGGGTTTGCTTCCTCCCTATATACAAGAGATTTGCCACTCAACCCCTAAAATCAAGAAATTTGGCTAACAACTTGATCATTTTCTAGTTGACCTTATCTTGCGAACCCAATGACCCATCATCCGAGCCATGCATGCACCCAATGCCACCCGCCTAACCTCAGCACGCCTAGCCCTTTTAGTGGCATTATGAATGACCCTTCTTGGATCTCCATCATGGGCCATGAAACCACCGTTACCGGTGGCTACATCGTACTCTTAGTCACCACAAAACAACATTAGCTCCATCAGTACACCAAATTGGCTCTAATGGGCCGCAAGGATACCTTTTTTTTATTATATAAGAACTACAAAATAAAAATTATTAAAAGGCTAGTAAGCTCTTTATGATACTGTATCAGAGAAGACCAAACTCTAATACAACAAAACAAAACTTCTGAACCATGCTAATGTTTCTATAATTTGCACACCCACAATACTCTAACTAAAATAAGTCACCATATATAAAAGCATTTATAACATATAACTAAAATGATGTCCAATCAATATTAGCTACAAGGGATATCAATGTGACGCCCCCATGTCACACTTGGGTTGTAATAGAGATTTTGAGCGTTAGGACATGTAACACATAGTTATATACCCCCCTCACGATAGTTAATATGCAGTGCATCCTAGTATACAATAACTACAGTGAAATAAGGGTGAATTATAAAAATTTATGCCAGAATGAATTAAACATCGCAATAATATTAATAACCATCATAAGTTCAAACTTAAGGATAACATTTCCTTAATACAAAATACTGAATCTTGGTTCTATAGTTAGATCAACTCTGTTATTCGCTCTACAGTATGAAGAGTCAATTCTTTAAAATTAAATCTAGCCTTTGCTCAAGATTCGACTCCTCGTCAACCATCTATATCCAGAGGTCTATATTGTTTGTCCTCTACTGGTCCTGACACAACTTCTACCATTTTAGGGGCAGGGGGAATGGTAGTGGGTCCACAAAGATGAGAGTTACTTGAAATAAGAGTAAGTTAAATAAACTACCAACTTGCACAGAGATAAGTTATGCATGATAAATAATAAACATGAGATGCATGTTATGCAGCAAATCAATATTTATCTCCCATCCAGATTTATCAACATTTGCAGAAAAATTGATGCACATTTTCTTACAGAGAACATTCTCCAATTCATCTTTTCAAAAACAAAACTTTTCATTATTAATAAAGCCATCAATATCGTTAACAATAACATCATAAAATATGATATCATCATAGCTCCCCATTATGCACTGTGGGTACTTGTCGGTAACCGTAGTACAACTCATGTTGTAACTACATTGTTTGCAGACCCGTTCTTAATACATTGGTAACATAACATTTTAATCATAACATCCTAACATATACACCCACCAGCGTTAAGTGTCATAAATGATTTCGCCCTGGCATTCTTTAAAAAGAATCCATTTGAAGCCGGTTGACCTTTTTTGTCAACTCAAGGGTCTCTGCTCCATTCTTATTCACTCCAGAGTGGACATAGGGCTTCCATTGAGATAGTTTTCCATTCTAGCCTTGGGGTCATGATGAAATTTCTTTTCATGCAATGCTTGAAACTATTTTTCATGACATGTGCTTGTAAAGTATGCTTCATGTAAAAATGACAGTTTCATATGTATGAAAAAATGGTGGAAATTCCACATGTCATGTAAACAAGTAATCAAATACTCAATGTATCATATAACATAGTGTTTCATGCTCAAAATGACATTTAAACAAAAATCATAGATAAATTATTTAAAAGTAAGTTAGAAAATCTAACTTACAAACTTTCCGAAGGTTTCAAAGAATTGGAGCGACTAGAATCAAAGTTATTCTAAGTTAGAATTGGCACCACTAAGAAAGATGTTCATAATCAAAAGGGTCCACAATCAATATTTATAAAACTACCCTTATACTTATCAAAATTGCCACTAAGGTCCTAAATTTTTACTATTTACATTTGAGTCCCAAAATTCAGCAAATTTCACAAACTTAATATTTTCTATATTCTAAAATCATCTATGCCCTTATAATTGTAAGATTCAAATCACAACTATGTCAAAATCATTCAACCCGTGGCATGCATCTAAATGAGCCTATATGTGATTTCAAGTCTAAAACCTCTATGGATGTATGTGTGCTCATATTTCATCAAGTGGCAACTATGAATATAACCTTAGGGACAATTTAAAAACTTAGATTCAAGTCATACTAATTCATCCCAACCCTTAAGCATCTGATTAGGGCCAAATCATCACTAAACCCTCAACTTCGGTACATGCATGATGTTTCTAGCTTATCCTTACCAAAAAAATATTTAAAACCTAATTAAACCATACGTTTTAATCACAAGACTTTTCTAAATGCTAATTACTCAAGCTTAGGCAATTTGATCAAAACTTCATAAAATAAACTTTGACCAAGTAAAACCAAAACATGCTTGATGATTAACACAAGATATGAATTTATAGCCTATCATGGCATGCTTTCTACCTCAAATTTAAACCTTCAAAAATTATTACAAGACACAACTCACTTCAAGAAAACTTTCAAACACACTCAATTTCTCTCTAATTTCACACTAAGAGGGAATGGCTCTCAAGAACTCTAGAGGAAAGCTTTGAATAGTGGTGTGAGGAAGTGAGGGGTGAAGGGGGTATTTATAGGGATTCATGGAGAGTGATGGGTGTGGCTTTGGATGAAAGTGAGGCTTGGGATTGGTGTAGGTGGGCGGTGGAGTGAGGAGGTGCAAAAATCTAGCTTGTGTCATCTTTATTCAGGTGAATTTTGTTCCAATTCTCATCATTTCTACAAGTTTAGGTGTTGTAATGAGGCTATGGGTGCAGGGGCTAGTTTGGTTTTGAAATTCAAAAAAAAAAAAAAAAAAAAAAAAATCAAAGGATTGCAAGGTGAGGAGGTCATACTAGATGCCATCGGGTAGGGTCTTCAAAGCTGGCTAGATTTCACTTCCTTTTTGTCCTATCACCATGGCTTTGTTTTGCAACTATGATGAATCCTTTTGATGGCTTTTTTAAGTGGAGGAAGGAGGCTAGATTGACTACCAAGTGGTCATATATGTGCAAGTCATGGGGGGAAGTAAAATGAAGGTGGTTGCTTAGTGACCTACGAAACCTACTACCATTGCCAATCGGTTTGACATTTCTTTGGAGAATAAATGGTCAACAAGCCTTTGAGTGCTTTGAGGGACCTCTTAGGTATTTGAGGGCAAGGGTGGTGGCGTGTGGAGGTGGGTGAATAAGGAGCAAAAAATCCATGAAGAAACTAAGGGCATTCAATTGGGACTCAATTACACCTCTAAAAGAATTAATTGGCTTTTGGCTTTTTCTTCTTAGTGCAATTACATTTGAAATATGGTGGAAATGGCGTGGGTTAGGGGCTGGTTTGATGAAGTGCACATGGTGGTGCACCAAGGTGCCAATGGTGGTGCACCAAGGTGCCAATTGATGGTTGTTTTGGGTGTAGACATATCTTGGTTCCAATTGCCATGTGTTAGGTCAAGCCTAACCTTCTAGGTTAGTCTAAGAACAATGAAAATTAATAATAAAAACCAAACATCTCAGATCATGAATGTGAAGAAAAATAATTTAAAGAAAATTATGCAAAAATCATGGTTTTGAGGTTAATATTCATGTGTGAGAAGAATAGTGCTTCTTAACTCAAGTTAGAATCTTAAACATGGTTGGGTAGGAATGCTAAGGGTGTGTGGCTCATCTTGGGTTTAAAGGAAACCAATGGTATGGTGTATGTGGGCCTCAATTAGAAGGATGAAATAAAAGACAAGACTTGTTGGGCCAATTGTGTAAGCCTTGGTAGTAAGCTTTGGTGTGGGTTATTATATGGACCTTATATCCAGATTTGTGGGGCTTACCTGTGGACTCAAAGGTCTACTAGGTTGGTTCCCAATCTTAGGTCTTCCTTAAGTTGGGCCAATGGCCTTTACTCTTACCAAGTTAGGCCCAATGGCTTCATACCCATTACATTGGGTCTATTTTCTAGTGTCCATCAAGAAAGACCTAGAACCTTATAACTCCCAATTTAGTCTAGGGCTTTTGGTACCTATTCTTAGTCCATCTTATCCATAGTAACTAGGGTCCTAAATAAAACACTCTTGGGCTACTTCTACATCCATCCAACACTTAGCCTTCATCCATATGCCATGTGTCATGCCATTATTGGCCTCTTGGTAGTCATACTAAAAAAAATGAAAAAGAATATACTAAATTCTTCTAATAATTCTAACTACACCCAATGCGTGAACCTCATGCCAACTTAAACTCTAAAAATAAAAATAAAAATAAAATAATCACATATTAAACTAATTAGGATCTTAGGTGCTAAACTTAAGTCCTAAAGTGATTTTTTAAGTGGGGTGTTACAATCAATATTCGAGTGAAAAAAGGTTTTAGCAATGAGGGATGAGGTCCTTATATCTTTTGTCTTTCGAGTTGATCCACTTCTTTTGATGGTTAGCACAATGCATAATTTTTAGTAGTGGCCAAGTCTCACTCTTAAGTAATGCATGCCAATACATAACATACCACATATGTGATGCCACATATTATACGACAGATGAAAAAGCCACAGATTCTTGAAGTTTTTATTTTTGACGTGTGTGGTTTCAATTGAGGCGACCTCCTAGGTTTAATGGAGATCATGACAACCTTGATTTAAAACTACTAGAGTCCTAAATTCCAAGCTTAGAACTTGCACTGTTTTTGGAAAGTTTTCTATTCTCATTACAAGTTCTATTAATAGAAGTCAAATGTAATTTGTAATGGTTTATCGTACAACATTGTTAAATATTGCACCTAACATGCCATTTCTTTTGCATGTATGCTTTCAATTATTTTGCATGAGGTTCATAGTTCAGAGTTTGTAACACCTTTGGCGTGCAGGTTAAGAGGACAGGGATAATAGGAAATGTTTGGAAGTTAAAGGACGAAGTCCAACATCAGTCTACTTAGTTTCACTTTAGTTCAAGAATTTTATTTACAGTTTGGCTCAGTGTGTTACTGGCCCTTATCTTAGAATAGCCAGTATGGGTTTGGACCCTTTTTTTAACTACTTAGGGTTACTTAACCTCATGTGACGTCAGCCCATGAAGGATCACCTACTATGTATCGAGTTAGAGGCTCCTCTATTTGGTTATCTAGAAAGTAATAGACAAGTTTACTTTCATTTTCATCTCATTCTCTTGGAGGCTTTCTCACCCTCAAAGTGGGAACTTTCCTCTATTAGTTTTACATTTCACAGGTGTGTTACAGTTGGTATAAGAGAGACACCGATCTCTATGAAAAATTTTAATTTTTCCATTTGTTGAGGGTATGTGGCTAAACCAGCTGTAGGATGGCTTGACAGCTCAGAAAAAAGCTACTGATGCAAAGTATAACAGAGTGGAGAATCAATATGATAGCTTGGAAAATGAATATCACAACTTGGAGACTGAGATGTTGGCCATGAAAAGACAAAATGACACTATCATGCAACAATTGGCAGCCTTAAATCTAGAAATGCAGAAAAGGAACAATACATATAGTCCTAGTGGTTCATCCTTGGAAGCGCAAAATAAGGAAGAAGTGAGCAACAAACTAGGTGGGGAGGTACACACCAGATCTGTAAGGCTAGACTTCCCAGTATTTCATGGGGAGGACCCCACGTGGTGGTTATACAAGGTAAACCAACTCTTCTTTTTTCACAACACCTTAACACCACTGAATTTGGTTAGCTTCGTTTCATATGGAGGGTCAAGCCCTCATTTGGTTTCAAGACCTAACAGTATCTAGTCAACTGACTGATTGAGACTCCCTAGTTAAGCCGCCCTATAAATTAAGTTGCTTCTTTAGTGGGTTAAGGGATGTGATTAGGCCCCCTATGAGAATGTTTAATCCCTCAACATTAACAATTGCCTATAGCCTTGCAAAGATTAAAAAAGAGAACCTAAACCTAGACAAAAAATCCCATAAAACACCCTACTACCATTTAGCCGAGCTTGGGCTGCTAAAAAGTCCACCACAGAAAACCAACCTACCTGTCCAAAAAATCAACCAAGCTCAAATGAAGGAAAGGAGAGAAAAATGATTGTGCTACTATTGTGACACAAAATGAAACTCAGGGCATAAATATCAAAACCTTAAATTGTATTTACTGGAGGAGGTGTTAATTGAAAATGATGAAGAGAGCACACTTGAAGAATCCCAACCCGAGAAGGAAGCAACATAAACATTGGGAGAAATAGACACTGTCAAGTTGAATCCCAAGATCTCATTGCATGCTCTAATAGAGTCTCACAACCCCAAGACCATGAGGGTCAAAAGAATAATTGGCTCCACTTGGGTTACCATCCCTATTGACATCGGGTCTACCCATAATTTCCTAGACCTAGTAGTGGTGAAAAGAGTTACCATTTCGTGAATAATGCCTGAAATAGTGAATGTGATGATTGCTAATGGTGATTTACTCCGTAGTGAAGGGAAAAAACAAGGGGTGAAGGTCAAGATACAGGAGGTGGTGTTTACTTTTGATGTTCATGTGTTAATTCTTGTAGGTTGTGACATGGTTCTAGGGGTACGATGGCTCCGAGAACTTGGGTTTATCTTATGGAATTTTGAGAATTTGACCATGCAAGTTGTTTATCAAAAGAGGGTTGTGACATTGAAAGGTTTAGCACCAACTAAATTAATCGATGAGGGGACACTACATCAAGATAGTAAATTAGAGAAAAATGGGTGTTTTTACATCATCTTGAAGGAGAAACAGAAGCTGAGCATGAAGAAATGGAAGGACACTCAACCACTATTCAAGCCCTGTTGCAGTCCTATGGAGATGTATTCCATGAACCTAAAGGATTGCCCTTACTTGAGCTAAAGACCATTCTATTAACTTGCCACCAGGTACCAAACCAATCTCCATAAGACCATATTGATACCCTTACTACTAGAAAGAGGAGATTGAAAAAATAATAAGGGATTTTTTACTTTGAAATTATCCAGCCTAGCCAAAGTCCTCATCGGTCCTTTTGGTTAGGAAGGAAGATGGTTCATAGAGGTTGTGTGTTGGTTATAGAGGGCTGCATCAGGCCACCGTCAAGGATAAATTTCCCATTCCGATGGCAGAAGAGTTAATGGATCAATTGTATGGAGTTGTGATTTTTTCAAAGCTGGACTTGCGGTCAAATTACCACCAAATCAAGGTCAAGCTAGAAGATGATAGCTTTTAGAACCCACGAGGGACACTAGAAATTTCTTGTGATGCCCTTTGAGCTAACCAACACCCCTTCCACCTTTCAAAGCCTAATGAACGAAGTATTTAAGCTTTATCTTTGAAGATTTATCTTGGTTTTTTTTTTTAATCCTAGTTTACATCAAAAGTGAGCAGGAGCATGGGGAACAGTTGAAAATGACCTTGGACATTCTAAGACAACACTAGTTGTATGTTAGACACAGCAAATGCATGTTCGAATGTCAAGAAATAGCCTCCCTTGCCATTTGATTTTAGCAGAAGGTGTTAGGGCGGATCCTGAAAAATTGGCAGCCATGAAAAACTAGCCACTGCTGAGTTTGTTAAAGTCTTTAAGGGATTTTCTTGGGTTGATGGGGTACTACAAGAGATCTATGACAGTGTATGGAGGAATTGCTGCCCCACTTACAGACATGTTTAAAAAGCACAATTTTGTGTGGTCTGAAAAGTCTAAGGCTGCTTTTCCACAGTTAAAGGAAGTGGTGATGCAACCTGTTGGCCTTACCAGATTTTTCTTCTCCTTTAATTATTGAATGTGATGCTTCGGGTTCTACTATAAGTTCAAAGGGAGGCCTTTGGCATTTTTCAGCCAGTTATTAAGGGGAGGACTAAGGAGATACCAAATTACGAGAAAGAGTTGTATGCGATTGTGGCAATAGTACATAAATGGATACCATATTTACTGGGACAACCCTTTGTAATAAGGACTGACTAGCAAAGTTGAAATATTTACTGGATCAAAAGGTAGGCACTCTTGTTTAGCAAAAATGGGTCACTAAATTATTGGGTTACGATTTTCTGGTAGAGTATAAAAGGGGATTGAGAATAAGGTGGTTGATGCCTTATCTCAGAAAGAGGTAGAAGAGAAATGTTCACTTTTTGATACATCAGTTGTTAAGGTAGTGCAAGAACAATGAGTTGGCACCAGTGTATTCCATGAGGGGGCAACTGCTTTTGTATAAAAAATAATTTTTTATTCCTTCACAAGAATCATTCAAGACCAAGTTGTTAGAGTTGATGCACAACGACACTTGGGGGCCACTCAAGGAATGACAAGACCATCCATAGGGTTAGAAATGAGTTTTATTGGCTTGGGTTGAAGAAGGATGTTAAAGGGTTTATAAAGGGCTGTGATCTATGTCAGAGGCTCAAAATTAATAAAACCATGCCTAGTGGGTTACTACAAACCCTTCCGGTCCCACAACAACCCTGGACTCACATCACCATGCATGTACTTTATTGAAGGACTGCCTAACTCTCATAGACTCAATAGCTTATGGGTAGTCATGGAAAGGCTTACTAAATATGCCTATTTCACTACCCTTAAACACCCATACACAACACAAATAGTGGTTGAGTTGTTTTTGAAGAATGTTTTCAAGCTTCATGACCTACCCCTGTCCATTGTTTTAGACAGGGACAACACATTCATAAGCAGATTTTGGCAAGAAGTTTTAATCCTACAAGGTGCAAATGGACAGGAGCACTGCCTACTACCCTCAAACAGATAGGGAGACAAAGGCTGTGAACAAGGTAGTAAAAAACTACCTATGGTGTTTCTCAGGTGATAGGCCCAAAGACTGGTTGATTTGGGTCCCTCTTGGTGAGTGTTGGTACAATTCCACTCAACACCATTCTACTAAACTCACACCCTTCGAAGCCTTGTATAGTTACCCCTCAACAAAGCTCCTCAACTACATACAGGGCACAACTAGGTTAGAAGTTGTGGAAGTTAGCCTATTGACAAGGGACCAAATTCTATAGATTCTCAAACGCAATTTGCACAAGGCACAAGAGCATATGACGAAATATTTAGATCTCAAAAGGAAGGAACAAGAGTTTTAGATCGGTAGCTGGGTATACCTGCGCCTCTAGCCCTATCGACAGGTATCCATCTCTCACTGCCATGACCTCAAGTTGTCCCCAAAGTACTAGAAGTCTAGAACCCCTTCTAGATCCTCCAAAAGGTGGGGATCTGTGGCCTACAAGTTAGATGTACCACCCACTGCAAGGATTTGTTCAACCTTTAATATATCACATTTAAAAAGAAAATAGGAGCCAAGTTCACAGTCTTTTGGAAGCTACCACCCGTGGACTCCATGGGTGTCTTAAAGCCGGAACTTGAAGAGGTTTTGGGCTGCTGGCTAACCAAGGTTGACAACCAAGCACAACATGAGACCTCATTCATTTGCAGGGACGAAAGGTGGAGGAGGCAATGTGGGAGCTATATCACCAGCTCAACGAATCCTATCCTCACCTTGTGGGCAAGGTACTCTAAGGGGGAGGGTTTGTAACACCTTGGCATGTAGGAAAAGAGGACAAGGATGATAGGAAATGATGAGTGTACGAAAGTGCACTTGAAATATCCTAGTATTGGACTAAAATGCTAAAATGTGAATATAAATTATTTGAATTAATTTATATTCTTGGATTTAGTTTCTATTTATTTTGAGATGTTTCTAAGTACATTTTTATATTTAATTTCAGAGTTCAAAAAAGATGAGAGGTCTAAGCCCACTCAAATGAGAGCCCATAGCCTACTAAAGCCCAATTCAGAAAGGAAGTTGAATAGGCGATATGCGAAAATTTGAACGGCTGACTGTTGAGAAGTTATTTGAATTAATTTATATTCTTGGATTTAGTTTCTATTTATTTTGAGATGTTTCTAAGTACATTTTTATATTTAATTTCAGAGTTCAGGAAAGATGAGAGATCTAAGCCCACTCAAATGAGAGCCCATAGCCTACTAAAGTCCAATTCAGAAAGGAATTGAATAGGTGATGTGCTAAAATTTAAAGGCTGACTGTTGGGAAGTTGTGCACTATTTCAAGTTTTATGATTTGAGCGATTTGATCTCCAAGAGTCTTAAAGAGAAGATAATAACACTTTTCAGAAAGAGGATATTAAGTTGGTGAGGTACAGGTGAATTCAAATATACTGATGATTAGAAAAAATGAAAAAAAAAAAGAATTCAAATATACTGAATTTTAGGAAAGTTGGTAGGTGGGAAATGTGTGCATAACATTTAAGGTGGATAAAATTAAGTAGGCTCACTTTCAACATCGGGTAGACTTTTGAAAAATTAGATATGGATTAGTGAGGATACGAGTTTAAATTCAATGTGTGGTTGGGACTACAATACGTGAAGTAAATTCCAATTCAAATGGTGGCCAAGACTTCCAACATACAAGGGACTCTTCAACCATTTGACGGCACGTACGCAAGGAGTTTTCATATTATTCTAGTTTTTTTTTTTTTTTTTTTTGCTGTTTTTTCTAGAGAGTTTTTGTTGTTCTTGCTCAAATGGACAGCTAAGTTTTCAAGTAGGTCTAGGGATGAACTTGCACATTAGATAATATTTTTAATTTATATTTAATTTATTTATTTGATTTTCAATTACTAAAACTATTTCATTTTATCATTCTCAATTTATTGTTGATGTTTTATTCTCCGAATAATCATAGAATTTATTTTGTTTATGGATTTAATCATGCTTTCTCTATTGAATGGATTAGCTCTTTGATTATGTTTGAATCAATTATTTATCTATATTGATTTAATTTTTTGCTACAATATTACTTCCTGAGTATATTGTCGTCGTTGGATTTTCTCAATAGTGGTAATAATCTACGTATTTTAAAAGTGGTGAATGATTTTTCAAAAGGTTACATTTGGTTTATAAATCTATACCTTCCAATTGAAAATTTTAGGAATTCAGTTCTCGATTGAGTTATTCAAAGAATTAAGAATAATTAAAATACTGAATTTGTTTCCAGACTTTCTTTCTCAAGCTATTTGGCTTGATAAATGTTTGTATTCTCTTTTCTATTAATGAAATGTTTGTTTTTTATCAAAAAAAAAAAAAATACCGGATTTGTGTAAGGGATTCCCGACGTTTTACTGTTCGTCAAACTTGAATACTTTTTCCATTAATCATTTTGTTTAACTTTAATTTGTATTTACAATTAATTTTTTTTCACATTAATTATTTAATATTTTTAAATTTTTTTTTTTTTAAATTTATAGCTTGATAGAATCGATATCTGAAAACTGTACTACAACCATTTGTCTCCGGAAGCTAAAGGACGAAGTACATGGCGTGGCAGTCTACTTAGTTTCACTTTAGTTCAGTTAGTTTCGGGGACCATGGGCCAGTTATGTTATTTCCTTGTGTAGGTTTAACCCTTTTATTTACAGTTCGATCCATGTGTTACGGGCCCTTATCTTAGAATAGCCAGTATCGGCTTGGACCCTTATTTTAACTACTTAGGGTAACTTAACCTCATGCGATGTCGGAAGGGTCACGTACTAATTGCTATGTATCGAGTCAAGAGGCTTTTCTCTGTTTAGTTATCCAGAAAGTGGTAAACAAGTTTTCCTTCCTATTCCTCTCATTCTCTCGGAGGCTTTCTCACACTCGAAGTGGGAGATTTCCTTTATTAGATTTACATTTCACAGATGTGTTATAGAGTTTCAGGTGGATTAAAGAGAATGTAGTAATTGATGCCCAATGAAACGTGATTGATGCGATTAAAAGATAAAACTAAACAAAACGCACCATACAGACTTAGAGATAATATCTATGAGAGACATCATACTTAGTAAGGGTGTTCAACCGGATCCGGATGCTAAAATCTGGACAGTTATCCTTCCGGATTAATCCGGGCGGATAACCGGATTCAATCCGGATCCGGATTAAATCCAACCGGATTAATCCGATTTTAATTTTTTATTTTTTTTAAAAAAGACTTTAAAACTTTAAAAATGTTTTTCTATCACTTTTTGTTAAAAAAAATTCTGATATGCTTAAATTGCTCAGATTTTTAAAAAAAAAAATAATTTAAACACTTTTTAAAAGATTTTTATAAAAAAAATAAATAAAAAAAATAAATAACATTTTTATTACATCACAATGCAAAACATAAATTTAAAAATAATAAAAGAAATAATAATACATAACAACTAATTAAAATAAAACATAAATTTACAAAAATCAAAATGCATTAGTCTTCACATCTTGAATCTATAATAGGGGAAACATTGATTTCTTTCACCTTGATCTGGTGATGCCATTGAGCTACTTACTTTGTCCATTAATTAATGTTGAACAAACTCCTTCTCTGGCTCCTCCCTTAAAAATGAAACAATCAGCTCTGATCGTATTACACAAACTAATTTTATCATACTAATCGTATTACACAAACTGATTTTATTACACAAATTCTAGTACCCAACTCAGACTGTGGAGGCCAATTGCTTCCTCGACTTTATACCCCTCTTAGTTCTAATTTCCCATTACATGTTTTTAGAAAACTGGTTTTATCATACTAATCGTATTTGTAGATATTTCCATCATATAAGGAATCCATTTAAGCTGCCAGTAAGAAGTTTCTAAGAATCACTTCAAATTTCAAAGTAATAATACTTGTCCACATATGCAAATACTAAAAACGAAGTCGAGGAATCAAAAATAGCAGAAATAGTAGTCACTTTTGTCATGATAACATACCTGACGAACATTTTTAAGCACATATTTAGCAAGTGTGTTAGCAATAGCTGCAACAAACCAAAACACACAAATATTAATACAAAGAACTAAGAAACTCATGATATGGTTAAATTAAATATGGCATGGTTCCAATAACTTACTGCATAAGGAGAGTGTTCAATGCATAGGGTTAGAGTCCATATGCTTAAGTTGCTGAAGTTGAAGGAAGAGGGTTACCTTAAGCAGAAAAAAATGTAGAGGTTAAGTTAAATGGATAAATTAATAACAAAAAATCAAACTTAACAAATTAAAGTGTTTACCTTCAATGTCAACGCGTTCTACATGCTCCTCGACCTCCCAAGAACTAAGTGGTTCACAAGTCAACCAATTTTGCATGCAAATTAGTGCTTGGACAGTCTCTGGAACTAATGAGCTTCGATATAGGTCTATTACACTTGGACAGTCTCCTCCAATTCAAAGATTACTGTTTTGAGGACAAGCCAATCCTATATCTGAAATGGTCTAGGTTTTTCACTCTTAATTTATTCACTACTTGTTCTAAAAATTTAAATTAATAAAAAAATATAAATTTTATTATTTATGATATACAACTTTTTAGACCATTCTAATTAGCATAAGTACTGCCACAAACTACCCCAACTCAAATAAATTGCAATTGAGAGTTACCACTTACACATCAAGGCCATATAAATGGACAGGAATCGACTCTGTTTTTTTTTTCCCCTTTTCATTTCCCATGATTCCTTTTATAAGATTCCATATGAATTTTGCTTAACACGATATTTTCCTTACTGTTCTTTCTTCCCCTGTTTTATTCTCCTCACTGAAATTATTATAATGTTCCCTCTACAAAAAGAGCCAACATAATTGCATATTTTAAACTCTTTATGCTTATGGATATTTATGGATATTGACTAGTGTAACACGAAATGGTTTTTCTGTATTGACTGGGCAATTATGAATATTTGGATTACTCTCTAAATGTATCCAAGTGTCTCTGTAACACTTGGTGGATACATAGGAAAAAATTGGTGTATGTCCCTAAATAATAAGAAAGGTAAAAAACAAAATAGATATTATGGCAGCAACAGGTGAATATATGCAGGCATTATGTATAAAATGAGCTGCTATGGGAACCAAATGCACATAATGCCATAAATGCTTTTTTCATTCTCTCTTGCACATAAACATGACGTTTGCATATCATCAAACACAATCCAACATGAATGATCATTAGGTGCACATTGACATGTGAACTAGCATGAAGTTCATAAATCCAGCAAAAAGAAATCTGGGTAGTCTCATAATCAGGTTCTTAACTGTAACGCCCGTCCTTGTGGTGGGTCTTTTTATAAAATATTTTGAGAAAGGACGACGGGAATTACCGTCCGATTTAAAACTTTTTACTTTTTCCTAGGGTGCAAGACTCTACGTTTATAAAATCAAAATGTGCTTTTACAATAAAAGAGGTTTACAGCGGAAAACATCAATTTTAATAATAAAAGGCCTCTCTTACATTTAAACCTCGTGCCTAGACTTTCGTGCTCTTCCCCATGAGCCGTGTCCGTTCCATGCTTCATTTTCTTCCCTGTGGGGGAGGAACATGCATAAAACTAAAATGAGTCGAAGACTCATAAGCATTACTTCATGCAGTTAAAATATAATAATGTAGGTTTTCATTCATGCATTCATCATTCGTACATACTATACTTACTTGCATGCGTGCATACGTGCGTTCATTTGAAAACGTCACTGGACGGGGTTTTCCTTTCTTTTCGTAAAACGTTTCACCTGTCAGTGCCTTCATTTCTTAAAGTGCGTTCGTCCATGTGTACATACGTACATACATACATTCTTTCTTTTCACTTTCATAGGCCGGTACACACTGTTACGCTCCATGTGTTAGGGTTAGCAGCCCTTTGGACCCGGACTCCGCCTGTGGCCACAGGTTGGGAATCCCTTTTTATGAGGGGCAGCACTGGGTGCACTACCAATACTACTTATCCGTCATTGCAATCTGCCCATTCATTGGTGCCCTTTCATTCATTCATGTGGCCGTTACGTATTTTCATACATTTCATGCTTTCATTCATTCTTTCATTCATTCATTCATGCCAGCTCTGAAGAGCTGGAACTTTCATTCAGTTCTTTCTTTCTTTTAACATGAGAAAACATTTCTTTTCATGAGAAAACATCATTTTGTGAGCATGAGCTCGAACGTCCTCTTTCATGACATCCCCGAGCATCACCTCACGGCATTCACAAAAGTGTCAGTTCATACCATCCATAAAACATAAAGCACGGGCTTAAACTTCGCCTTTTGCGGCATCTGTAAGCATCACCTTGAACGTCGGCCTTTGCGGCGTCCACGAGCATCACCTCACGGTGCTCGCGACAGCGTCGGTCAGTAGGATCCACGAAGGCGTCGGCTCAAGCTCGTCTTTCGTGCATTTACATCAGTTCGTTTTCTTTGAAAATACGTACAATAGATCATCTTATAGTCATCCATTCGCATGCGTACAATTAATAACTTTGGGTAAGTAAAAATGGGCTTTCATGGAAGGGCTGTATGTATATATACGTTTGAAAGCTTAGCATCTTCTTTCGTAAACATTTCTTAAAGATAAAAGATTTTCCTTTTCGTTTCGTAATTTCTAGAAAACTCCAGAAGGGCATGAATGTAATATTTACCTGGATTCTATGCTACTTTCATACCATGCAGTCCATTCATGCGCGTGTCAGCTGGCAACCTACATGCATACATCACCTTAACGTCATTCTCTATCTAATGCATATGCAACTGAACTAGAAATATAACTACACTATACTTGAAACACTCTTCTTCTATCTCAT
Source organism: Juglans microcarpa x Juglans regia (assembly GCF_004785595.1). NCBI lineage: Eukaryota > Viridiplantae > Streptophyta > Magnoliopsida > Fagales > Juglandaceae > Juglans > Juglans microcarpa x Juglans regia. Next base: position 8,070,908 of record NC_054595.1, read on the forward strand.
ACACTTACGTACCCTTTACTATGTTAAAACCTTCGGGGACCACTTACGGTCACCACATCTTCCAACTCAACGTCTTGCCTCGAGTGCTTATTCACTAAAGTGAACCCATGATTCAACTTAGAATTAAGACACTAAGACCTCTGTCTTATTCTCCTTATTGAACTCATCTTGATGCATGGCTCAGACCAACTAAGTCACGCATCTCAATCCTAGATAATACACCTGTCACTATCTCTATATATCTTAGCCCATACTAATCCTCATTCTCATCCATACAAGCCACACGGCTCTAAGCCAACTCTAAGACTTAAGCACTGTGTAACTGTGCTCAGGACAGATTACTCATTACATATGGTGAATCCGTTCGGCACATGTGTCTAACTAGATTACACATGTACCTTACACCCTTTACCACCTAAGATCAACATATCACATGTTGATCATCTACCCAGAGGGACAAGGGTCATACTCCGATACCAACATTTTCTTGACTTGGCCAGCATGACTCTTCAATCTAGCCATCCCTTCTTACAGTTCATCTCAACACTTAACGCGACAAGACTACGTTCACAACTACGCCTTGCATCACGTCACATAGCTCGAGACTACTATCAAGCTACACCATGACCTTGTCACGTCACCTGATATCCTGTTACGTCACTTCTACGCCAACTTCTAACTCATTACGAGTACGGTTCCTCACGTACTCCCGTCACATCGTGATATCTCGTCACGTTCCCGCTACGCCATTTCTACACTAATTTCACCTATCATAAGCCTGACTGTTAGGAACCACGTCACTTCGTGACGTTGCCCAGTCATGCTTCCGCTGCGTACTCTTATACTTGTTCTACTACTTCACGCATACTCCTAGCCATAAGTCCATCACGGTGACACTTTTCACCTCAGACTATAAGCTACACCATAACTACTTTGGGACACTGTTCCACAGTTCCTGACACTACTCATCACGTTCTATGCTCATCAACTGCACAACCATCCTTATCTCTGCGACACGTCAGACGGAGTGTCGCTGCATCGTGGAGTACACTCTACGTATACTCCCTTTCCAAACGCTACAACCTCTCATCAATATGGCATACCCGTCATACGATGCATCACTCTACCATATAGAGTACACTCCGCGTGTACTCACTTCATACACACCACACCACATACCATTACGACATATCCGCCACATGGTGTATTACTCCACCATATGGAGTACATTCCACATGTACTCCCTTCATACACACCACGCCACATTACCATTATGGCATATCCGCCACATGGTACATTACTCCACTACATGGAGTATATTCCACATGTACTCCCTTCATACACACCACGCTACATCACCATTATGGCATATCCACCACATGGTGCATTACTTCACCACATGGAGTACACGTCACATGTACTCCATTCACACACCACGTCATACATAATATACTCCACATGTATTCCATTTAAACTCGTTACGCCACATCACCATGAGGGTATACCCGCCATATGGTGCGTCACTCTACCACATGGAGTACACTTCACGTGTACTCCATTCACACATCACGTCATACAGAGTACACTCTACGTGTACTCTTCTCATTCAACAATATGCCAGGAGAGTATATTCTATATACACTCTCTTTATGTCACACTACGCCACACACAAAGTACACTCAGCGTGTACTGTTCCCACTCCACATGCCACGACACCAATACAACGCATAGTTCGCAACCACACTACACCGCACAGTCCACAACACTGCACAGCACAATTCCCAACTAAGCTCCATACTTCACAGCACACTACACAGATAAGCCCAACACTTCACTACATAGAATGCCCAACACTTTACAGCACACTACACAATGAGCCCAACACTTCATATACACGGCACATCACATCACCACACTACACAGATATGCCCAACACTTCACAGCGCACTACACAGCACATCTCAAAACTAGACAATCATTCCCCTAATACTAACAGCAAAGTCCACTAATTAACATCTAACATAATTAAAAGGGATAGAGAGTTATACTATCAACGGGATAACCCGTGGGTTGCTTGCTAATCGTCATAGCCGATGACGTTGGAGAGGTCATATGTGGCGGCTAACCCACGTACGTTGACTGTTTGGGCATTTGGATAGCTAAGTGTGGTCTTGTAAGGGCTCGTGAAGGCCTTGTGATGGTGGAAAGGAGCGTAACACTGCGGATCTAGCTGTGTACAGTGGCGGTCAGTCACACGCAGTGACTGTCCATCACGTGCAGTGATTACCCACCACGTAAAGTGGTGGTTTGAACCTATGGCTCAGCTAAGGGAGGTGCGATGGAACTCGTGGTGGCGTCGAGGTAGCGCCACAGTGGCTCACGACGGCAGATTTGGCTGCATGATGGAGGAGAAGCCGTGGGAGAGTGAGAGAGAGTGTGCGTGCATAGGTGACAGATCAGGGCCGTGGGAGGTTGGGTTGGCTTGGTGGTGGCCTGAGGAGGTTGATGACGGTGGTTACCCACCGTGGGTGGCGGTGCATGGTGTGCAACCCGTGAGTTAGAGAGAGAGGGAGGCCGTGCGATGGAGGAGGGCTACTGGCCTCAGGTCACATGGAGGAGGAAGGGGGAGGTCCATGGTGGTGCTGGGTGGCCGTGGGTGGCCGTGTACAGCGGTGCATGGTGAGGAAATGGGTTAGAGTCCCATTTCGGGTAATTGCCGGGGAAGGAGAGGGAGGGCTGCATAACAGGGGCTAGCTTCGGTGGAGGATGATGACCGGTGGGAGGGGAGGTCGCCGTGGGAATGGTGGAGCCATTGGGCGGCGCACGGCAGCGCAGTGGCCATCAAGCCCGTTCGGGCTTTACACTTCCAGCGGAGAGGAGGATAGAGCGTGAGAGGGAGAGATTGCCATGGGGAGGCTCGCCGGAGGAAGGGACTCTTCAACCATTTGACGGCACGTACGCAAGGAGTTTTCATATTATTCTAGTTTTCTTTTTTTTTTTTTTTTTTTTTTTTTGTTTTGCTGTTTTTTCTAGAGAGTTTTTGTTGTTCTTGCTCAACTGGACAGCTAAGTTTTCAAGTAGGTCTAAGGATGAACTTGCACATTAGATGACATTTTTAATTTATATTTAATTTATGTATTTGATTTTCAATTACTAAAACTATTTCATTTTATCATTCTCAATTTATTGTTGATGTTTTATTTTCTGAATAATCATAGAATTTATTTTGTTTATGGATTTAATCATGCTTTTTCTATTAAATGGATTAGCTCTTTGATTATGTTTGAATCAATTATTTATCTATATTGATTTAATTTTTTACTGCAATATTACTTCCTGAGTATATTGTCGTCGTTGGATTTTTTCAATAGTGGTAATAATAAATTATATTTTGTGAGCAAGGTGCTGTAAGGGGGAGGGGTTTGTAACACCTTGGCATGTAGGAAAAGAGGACAAGGATGATAGGAAATGATGAGTGTACGAAAGTGCACTCGAAATATCCTATTATTGGACTAAAATGCTAAAATGTGAATATAAATTATTCTTGGATTTAGTTTCTATTTATTTTGAGATGTTTCTAAGTACATTTTTATATTTAATTTCAGAGTTCAGAAAAGAGGAGAGGTCTAAGCCCACTCAAATGAGAGCCCATAGCCTACTAAAGCCCAATTCAAAAAGGAAGTTGAATAGGCGATGTGCTAAAATTTGAAAGGCTGACTGTTGGGAAGTTATTTGAATTAATTTATATTCTTGGATTTAGTTTCTATTTATTTTGAGATGTTTCTAAGTACAATTTTATATTTAATTTCAGAGTTCAGAAAAGAGGGAGGTCTAAGCCCACTCAAATGAGAGCCCCTAACCTACTAAAGCCCAATTCAAAAAGGAAGTTGAATAGGTGATGTGCTAAAATTTGAAAGGCTAACTGTTGGGAAGTTGTGCACTATTTCAAATTTTGTGATCTGAACGATTTGATCTCCAGGAATCTTAAAGAGAAGATAATAACACTTTTCAAAAAGAGGATATTAGGTTGGTGAGGTACGGGTGAATTCAAATATACTGACGATTAGAAAAAAAAAAAAGAATTCAAATATACTGAATTTTAGGAAAGTTGATAGGTGAGAAATGTGTGGATAATATTTAAGGTGGATAAAATTAGTGGATAAAATTAAGTAGGCTTACTTTCAACATCGGGTGGACTTTTGAAAAATTAGATATGGATTAGTGAGAAAACAGGTTTAAATTCAATGTGTGGTTGGGACTACAACACGTGAATAGCTGAAGTAAATTCAAATTCAAACGGTTACCAAGACTTCCAACGTACAAGGGACTCTTCAACCATTTGACGGCACGTGCGTAAGGAGTTTTCATATTATTCTAGGTTTTTTTTTTTTTGCTATTTTTTCTGGAGAGTTTTTGCTGTTCTTGCTCAAATGGACAGCTAAATTTTCAAGTAGGTCTAGGGATGAACTTGCATATTAGATGGTATTTTTAATTTATATTTAATTTATGTATTTGATTTTCAATTACTAAAACTATTTCGATTTATCATTCTCAATTCATTGTTGATGTTTTATTCCCCGAATAATCATAAAATTTATTTTGTTTATGAATTTAATCATGCTTTTTCTATTGAATGGATTAGATCTTTGATTATGTTTGGATCAATTATTTATTTATATTGATTTAATTCTTCGCTGCAATATTGCTTCCTGAGTATATTGTCGTCGTTGGATTTTCTCAATAGTGGTAATAATCTACGTATTTTAAAAGTGGTGAATGATTTTTCAAAGGGTTACATTTGGTTTATAAATCTATACATTTCGGTTGAAAATTTTGTGAATTGAGTTCTCGATTGAGTTATTCAAAAAATTAAGAATAATTAAAATATCAGATTTGTTTCTAGACTTTCTTTCTCAAGTTATTTGGCTTGATAAATGTTTGTAATCTCTTTTCTATTAATGAAATGTTTGTTTTTTTATCAAAAAAAAAAAATACCGGATTTGTGTAAGGGATTCTCGACACTTTACTATTCGTCAAACTTGAATATTTTTTCCATTAGTCATTTTGTCTCACTTTAATTTGTATTTAAAATTAATTTTTGTTTCTCATTAATCATTTAATTTTTTTCTTTAATTATTTTTTTAATTTATCTCTTGATAGAATCGATATCTCAAAATTGTGCTACAACTATTTGTCTCCGGAAGCTAATGGACGAAGTACATGCCGTGGCAGTCTACTTAGTTTCACTTTAGTTCAGTTAGTTTTGGGGACCATGGGCCAGTTATGTTATTTCCTTGTGTAGGTTTAACCCTTTTATTTACAGTTCGACCCATGTGTTACGGGCCCTTATCTTAGAATAGCCAGTATCGGCTTGGACCCTTATTTTAACTACTTAGGGTAACTTAACCTCATGCAATGTCGGAAGGGTCACCTACTAATTACTATGTATCGAGTCAAGAGGCTTTTCTCTGTTTAGTTATCCAGAAAGTAGTAAACAAGTTTTCCTTCCTATTCCTCTCATTCTCTCGGAGGCTTCCTCACACTCGAAGTGGGAAATTTCCTTTATTAGATTTACATTTCACAGATGTGTTATAGAGTTTCAGGTGGATTAAAGAGAATGTAGTAATTGATGCCCAATGAAACGTGATTGATGTGATTAAAAGATAAAACTAAACAAAACGCACCATACAGACTTAGAGATAATATCTATGAGAGACATCATACTTAGTAAGGGTGTTCAACCGGATCCGGATCTGGATCCGGATATCTAGCCATAACCGGATCCGGATGCTAAAATTCGGACAGTTACCCATCCGGATTAATCCGGATTTAATCCGGGCGGATAACCGGATTCAATCCAAATATCCGGATAAATCTGGTTTTAATTTTTAATTTTTTTAAAAAAAGACTTTAAAACTTTAAAAATGTTTTTATATCACTTTTTTTTAAAAAAAAAATTCTGATATGCTTAAATTGCTCAGATTTTTTTAAAAAAATAATTTAAACACTTTTTAAAAGATTTTTATAAAAAAAATAAATTAACAAAAATAAATAAATAAAAATGAAAAATAAATAATATTGTTATTACATCACAATGCAAAACATAAATTTAAAAATAATAAAAGAAATAATAATACATCACAACTAATTAAAATAAAACATAAATTTACAAAAATCAAACTGCATTAGTCTTCACATCTTGAATCTGGAATAGGGGAAACGTTGATTTCTTTCACCTTGATCTGGTGATGCCATTGAGCTACTTACTTTGTCCATCAACTAATGTTGAACATACTCCTTCTCTGGCTCCTCCCTTGAAAATGAAACAATCAGCTCTGATCGTATTATACAAACTGATTTTATCATACTAATCGTATTACACAAACTGATTTTATTACACAAATTCTAGTACACAACTCAGACTGTGGAGGGCAATTGCTTCCTCGACTTTATACCCCTCTTAGTTCTAATTTCCCATTACATGTTTTCAGAAAACTGGTTTGATCATACTAATCATATTTGTAGATATTTCCATCATATAAGGAATCCATTTAAGCTGCCAGTAAGTAGTTTCTAAGAATTACTTCAAATTTCAAAGTAATAATACTTGTCCACAAATGCAAATGCTAAAAACCAAGTCGAGGAATCAAAAATAGCAGAAAAAATAGCAGAAATAGCAGTCACTTTTGTCATGATAACATACCTGATGAACATTTTTAAGCACATATTTAGCAAGTGTGTTAGCAATAGCTGCAACAAACCAAAACACACAAATATTAATGCAAAGAACTAAGAAACTCATGATCTGGTTAAATTAAATATGGCATGGTTCCAATAACTTACTGCATAAGGAGAGTTTTAAATGCATAGGGTGGGAGTCCATATGCTTAAGTTGTTGAAGTTGAAGGAAGAGGGTTACCTTAAGCAGAAAAAACTGTAGAGGTTAAGTTAAATGGATAAATTAATAATAAAAAATCAAACTTAACAAATTAAAGTGTTTACCTTCAATGTCAACACGTTCTACATGCTCCTCGACCTCCCAAGAACTAAGTGGTTCACAAGTCAACCAATTTTGCGTGCAAATTAGTGCTTGGACAGTCTCTAGAGCTAATGAGCTTCGATATAGGTCTATTACACTTGGACAGTCTCCTCCAATTCAAAGATTACTGTTTTGAGGACAAGTCAATCCTATATCTGAAATGGTCTGGGTTTTTCACTCTTAATTTATTCACTACTTGTTCTAAAAATTTAAATTAATAAAAAAATATAAATTTTATTATTTACGATATACAACTTATTAGACCATTCTAATTAGCATAAGTATTGCCACAAATTGCCCCAACTCAAATAAATTGCAATTGAGAGTTACCACTTACACGTCAAGACCATATAAATGGACAGGAACTGACTCTGTTTTTTTTCCCTTTTCATTTCCCATGATTCCTTTTATAAGATTCCATATGAATTTTGCTTAACACGATATTTTCCTTGTTGTTCTTTCTTCCCCTGTTTTATTCTCCTCACTGAAATTATTATAATGTTCCCTCTACAAAAAGAGCCAACATAATTGCATATTTTAAACTCTCTAAGCTTATGGATATTTATGGATATTGACTAGTGTAACACGAAATGGTTTTTTGTATTGACTGGGCAATTTATGGATATTTGGATTACTCTCTAGATGTATCCAAGTGTCTTTGTAACACTTGGTGGATACATAGGAAAAAATTGGTGTATGTCCCTAAATAATAAGAAAGGTAAAAAAACAAAATAGATATTATGGCAGCAACAAGTGAATATATGCAGGCATTATGTATAAAATGAGCTGCTATGGGAACCAAATGCACATAATGCCACAAATGCTTTTGGCATTCTCTCTTGCACATAAACATGATGTTTGCAGATCATCAAACACAATCCAGCATGAATGATCATTAGGTGCACATTGACATGTGAACTAGCATGAAGTTCATAAATCCAGCAAAAGGAAATCTGGGTAGTCTCAGAATTAGGTTCTTAACTGTATCGTCCGTCCTTCTGGTGGGTCTTTTTATAAAATATTTTGAGAAAGGACGACGGGAATTTCCGTCCGATTTAAAAAATTTTGCTTCTTCCCAGGGTGCAAGACTCTACATTTATAAAATAAAAATATACTTTTACAATAAAAGAGGTTTACAGCGGAAAACATCAATTTTAATAATAAAAGGCCTCTTTTACATTTAAGCCTCGTGCCTAGACTTCCGTGCTCTTTCCCATAGACCATGTCGGTCCCGTGCTTCATTTCCTTCCCTGTGGGGGGAGGGACATGCTTAAAAACTAAAATGAGTCGAAGACTCGTAAGCATTACTTCACACAGTTAAAATATAATAACGTAGGTTTTGAAAACGTCACTGGACGGGGTTTTTCCTTTCTTTTCGTAAAACGTGTCACCCGTCAGTGCCTTCATTTTTTAAAGTGTCTTTGTACATGTGTACATACGTACATGCATACATTCTTTCTTTTCACTTTCATAGGCCGGTACACACTGTTATGCCCCGTGTGTTAGGGTTAGCGGCCCTTTGGACCCGGACTCTGCCCGTGGCCACAGGTTGGGAATCCCTTTTCATAGGGGGCAGCACTGGGTGCACTATCAGTACTACTTACCCGGCATTACAATCTGCCCATTCATTGGTACCCTTTCATTCATTCATGTGGCCGTTACGTATCTTCATACATTTCATGCTTTCATTCATTCTTTCATTCATTCATTCATGCCAGCTCTGAAGAGCTAGAACTTCATTCATTCATGCCAACTCTGAAGAGTAGGAGCTTTCATTCAGTTCTTTCTTTCATTTAACATGAGAAAACATTTCTTTTCATGAGAAAACGTCATTTCGTGAGCATAGGCTCGAACGTCCTCTTTCATAACGTCCCCGAGCATCACCTCGCGGCATTCACAAAAGTGTCAGTTTGTACTGTCCATAAAACATAAAGCACGGGCTTAAACTTCGCCTTTCGCGGCATCCGTAAGCATCACCTTGAACGTCGGCCTTCGCGGCGTCCACGAGCATCACCTCGCGGCGCTCGCGACAACGTCGGTCCTTAGGATCCACGAAGGCGTCAGCTCAAGCTCATCTTTCGTGCATTTACATCAGTTCGTTTTCTTTGAAAATACGTACAATAGATACATCTTATAGTCATCCATTCGCATGTGTACAATTAATAATTTTGGCTGCGTAAAAAGGGGCTTTCATGGAAGGGCTGTACTTACATATACGTTTGAAAGCTTGGCATCTTCTTTCGTAAACATTTTCTTAAAGATAAAAACTTTTCCTTTTCGTTTCGTAATTTCTAGAAAACTCCAGAAGGGCATGAACGTAATATTTACCTGGATTCCATACTACTTTCATACCATGCAGTCCATTCATGCGCGTGTCAGCTGGCAACCTACATGCATACATCACCTTAACGTCATTCTCTATCTAATGCATATGCAACTGAACTAGAAATAGAACTACACTATACTTGAAACACTCTCCTTCTATCCCATGCACTTACGTGCCCTTTACTATGTTAAAACTTTCGGATCACTTACGGTCACCACATCTTCCAACTCAACGTCTTGCCTCAAGTGCTCATTCACTAAAATGAACCCATAATTCACCTTAGGATTAAGACACTAAAACCTCTGTCTTATTCTCCTTATTGAACTCATCTTAATACATGACTCAGACCAATTAAGTCACGCATCCCAATCCTAGACAATACACCCGTCACTACCTCCATACATCTTAGCCCATACAAATCTTCATTCTCATCCATACAAGCCACATGGCTCTAAGCCAACTCTGAGGCTTAAGCACTGTGTAATTGTGCTTAGGACATATTACCCATTACATATGGTAAATCCGTTCGGCACATGTGTCTAACCAGATTACACATGTACCTTACACTTTTTATCACCTAAGATCAACATATGATACGTTTATCACCTGCCCGGAGGGACAAGGGTCATACTCCGATACCAACATTCTCTTGACCTGGCCAGCATGACTCTTCAATCTAGCCATCCCTTCTTACAGTTCATCTCAACACTTAACGCGACAAGACTCCGTTCACAACTACGTCTTGCGTCACGTCACATAGCTCGAGACTACCATCAAGCTACACCGTGACCTTGTCACGTCACCTGATATCCTGTTATGTCACTTCTACGCCAACTTCTAACTCATCACGAGTACGGTTCCTCACGTACTCCCATCACATCGTGACATCTCGTCATGTTCCCGCTACGCCATTTCTACACTAATTTCACCCATCATAAGCCTGACTGTCAGGAACCACGTCACTTCGTGACGTTGCCCAGTCATGCTTCCGCTGCGTACTCTTATACTTGTTCTACTACTTCACACATACTCCTAGCCATAAGTCCATCACGGTGACACTTGTCACCTCAGACTACAAGCTGCGCCATAAGTACTTCGGGACACTGTTCCACAGTTCCTGACACTACTCATCACGTTCTACGCTCATCAACTACACAACCATCCTTATCTCTGCGACACGTCACACGGAGTGTCGCTGCCTCGTGGAGTACACTCTACGTATACTCCCTTTCCACACGCTACAACCTCTCATCAATATGGTATACCCGCCATACGATGTATCACTCTACCATATAGAGTACACTTTGCGTGTACTCCTTTCATACACACCACACCACATCACCATTACGGCATATCCGCCACATGGTGCATTACTCTACCATATGGAGTACATTCCACATGTACTCCCTTCATACACACCACGTCACATTACCATTATGTCATATCCGCCACATGGTGCATTACTCCACCACATGGAATACATTCCACATGTACTCTCTTCATACACACCACGCCACATCACCATTATGGCATATCCGCCACATAGTGCATTACTTCACCACATGACGTGTACTCCATTCACACACCACGTCATACAGAATACACTCCACATGTACTCCATTTATACTCGTTACGCCACATCACTATGATAGCATACCCGCCATATGGTGCGTCACTCTACCACATGGAGTACATTTCACGTGTACTCTATTCACACACCACGCCATACAGAGTACACTCTACGTGTACTCTTCCCATTCCACAATACGCCAGGAGAGTATATTCTACATACACCCTCTTTATGTCACACTACGCCACACGCAAAGTACACTCAGCGTGCACTGTTCCCACTCCACATGCCACGACACCAATACAACGCATAGTCCGCAACCACACTACACCGCACAGTCCACAACACTGCACAACACAATTCCCAACAAAGCTCCACACTTCACAGCGCACTACATAGATAAGCCAAACACTTCACAGCACACTACACAATGAGCCAAACACTTCATATACAAGGCACATCACATCACCACACTACACAGATATGCCCAACACTTCACAGCGCACTACAGAGAGCATCTCAAAACTAGACAGTCATTCCCCTAATACTAACAGCCGATGACGTTGGAGAGGTCATATGTGGCGGCTAACTCACATACGTTGACTGTTTGGGCATTTGGATAGCTAAGTGTGGTCTTGGAAGGGCTCGTGAAGGCCTTGTGATGGTGGCAAGGAGCGTAACATGGCGGATCTAGCAGTGTACAGTGGCCGTCAGTCACACGCAGTGACTGTCCATCACGTGCAGTGATTACCCAGCACGTAAAGTGGTGGTTTGACCCTAGGGCTCGGCTAAGGGAGGTGCGGTGGAACTCGTGGTGGCGTCGAGGTGGCGCCACGGTGGCTCACGGCGACAGATCTGGCCGCACGATGGAGGAGAAGCCGTGGGAGAGTGAGAGAGAGTGTGCGTGCATGGGTGACAGATCGGGGCCGTGGGAGGTTGGGTTGGCTTGGTGGTGGCCTGAGAAGGCTGATGACAATGGTTACCCACTGTGGGTGGCGGTGCACAGCAGTGCACGGTATGCAACCCGTGAGTTAGAGAGAGAGGGAGGCCGTGCGATGGAGGAGGGCTACTGGCCTCGGGTCACATGGAGGAAGAAGGGGGAGGTCCATGGTAGTGCTGGGTGGCCGTGGGTGGCCGTGTACGGTGGCGCATGGTGAGGAAATGGGTCTCTATTGCCGTGGAAGGAGAGGGAGGGTTGCATAACAGGGCCTAGCTTTGGTGGAGGATGATGACCGGTGGGAGGGGAGGTCGCCGTGGGAACGGTGGAGCCATTGGGCGTAGTGGCCATCAAGCCCGTTCGGGCTTTACACTTCCAGCGGAGAGGAGAGAGCGTGAGAGGGAGAGATTGCCACGGGGAGGCTCGCCTGAGGAAGGTACTCTTCAACCATTTGACAGCACGTACGCAAGGAGTTTTCACATTATTCTAGTTTTTTTTTTTTTTTTTTTTTTGCTGTTTTTTCTAGAGAGTTTTTGTTGTTCTTACTCAAATGGACAGCTAAATTTTCAAGTAGGTCTAGGGATGAACTTGCATATTAGATGGTATTTTTAATTTATATTTAATTTATGTATTTGATTTTCAATTACTAAAACTATTTCGATTTATCATTCTCAATTCATTGTTGATGTTTTATTCTCCGAATAATCATAAAATTTATTTTGTTTATAGATTTAGTCATGCTTTTTCTATTGAATGGATTAGCTCTTTGATTATGTTTGGATCAATTATTTATTTATATTGATTTAATTCTTTGCTGCAATATTGCTCCCTGAGTATATTGTCGTCGTTGGATTTTCTCAATAGTGGTAATAATATACGTATTTTAAAAGTGGTGAATGATTTTTCAAAGGGTTACATTTGGTTTATAAATCTATACATTTCGATTGAAAATTTTGTGAATTGAGTTCTCGATTGAGATATTCAAAAAATTAAGAATAATTAAGATATCAAATTTGTTTCTAGACTTTCTTTCTCAAGTTATTTGGCTTGATAAATGTTTGTAATCTCTTTTCTATTAATGAAATGTTTGTTTTTTTATCAAAAAAAAAATACCGGATTTGTGTAAGGGATTCCCGACGCTTTACTGTTCGTCAAACTTAAATATTTTTTCCATTAGTCATTTTGTTTCACTTTAATTTGTATTTAAAATTAATTTTTGTTTCTCATTAATCATTTAATTTTTTTCTTTAATTATTTTTTTAATTTATCTCTTGATAGAATCGATATCTCAAAATTGTACTACAACTATTTGTCTCCGGAAGCTAATGGACGAAGTACATGCCGTGGCAGTCTACTTAGTTTCACTTTAGTTCAGTTAGTTTCGGGGACCATGGGCCAGTTATGTTATTTCCTTGTGTAGGTTTAACCCTTTTATTTACAGTTCAACCCATGTGTTACGGGCCCTTATCTTAGAATAGCCAGTATCGGCTTGGACCCTTATTTTAACTACTTAGGGTAACTTAACCTCATGCGATGTCGGAAGGGTCACCTACTAATTACTATGTATCGAGTCAAGAGGCTTTTCTCTGTTTAGTTATCCAGAAAGTAGTAAACAAGTTTTCCTTCCTATTCCTCTCATTCTCTCGGAGGCTTCCTCACACTCGAAGTGGGAAATTTCCTTTATTAGATTTACATTTCACAGATGTGTTATAGAGTTTCAGGTGGATTAAAGAGAATGTAGTAATTGATGCCCAATGAAACGTGATTGATGCGATTAAAAGATAAAACTAAACAAAACGCACCATATAGACTTAGAGATAATATCTATGAGAGACATCATACTTAGTAAGGGTGTTCAACCGGATCCGGATATCTAGCCATAACCGGATCCGGATGCTAAAATTCGGACAGTTATCCGCCCGGATTAATCCGGATTTAATCCGAGCGGATAACCGGATTCAATCCAAATATCCGGATAAATCCGGTTTTAATTTTTAATTTTTAATTTTTTTAAAAAAAGACTTTAAAACTTTAAAAATGTTTTTATATCACTTTTTTTTTTAAAAAAAAATTCTGATATGCTTAAATTGCTCAGATTTTTTTTAAAAAATAATTTAAACACTTTTTAAAAGATTTTTATAAAAAAAATAAATTAACAAAAATAAATAAATAAAAATGAAAAATAAATAATATTGTTATTACATCACAATGCAAAACATAAATTTAAAAATAATAAAAGAAATAATAATACATCACAACTAATTAAAATAAAACATAAATTTACAAAAATCAAACTGCATTAGTCTTCACATCTTGAATCTGGAATAGGGGAAACATTGATTTCTTTCACCTTGATCTGGTGATGCCATTGAGCTACTTACTTTGTCCATCAACTAATGTTGAACATACTCCTTCTCTGGCTCCTTCCTTGAAAATGAAACAATCAGCTCTAATCGTATTCTACAAACTGATTCTACAAACTGATTTTATCATACTAATTGTATTACACAAACTGATTTTATTACACAAATTCTAGTACCCAACTCAGACTGTGGAGGCCAATTGCTTCCTCGACTTTATACCCCTCTTAGTTCTAATTTTCTATTACATGTTTTCAAAAAACTGGTTTGATCATACTAATCGTATTTGTAGATATTTCCATCATATAAGGAATCCATTTAAGCTGCCAGTAAGAAGTTTCTAAGAATTACTTCAAATTTCAAAGTAATAATACTTGTCCACAAATGCAAATACTAAAAACCAAGTCGAGGAATCAAAAATAGCAGAAAAAATACTAGAAATAGCAGTCACTTTTGTCATGATAACATACCTGATGAACATTTTTAAGCACATATTTAGCAAGTGTGTTAGCAATAGCTGCAACAAACCAAAACACACAAATATTAATGCAAAGAACTAAGAAACTCATGATCTGGTTAAATTAAATATGGCATGGTTCCAATAACTTACTGCATAAGGAGAGTTTTAAATGCATAGGGTGGGAGTCCATATGCTTACGTTGTTGAAGTTGAAGGAAGAGGGTTACCTTAAGCAGAAAAAACTGTAGAGGTTAAGTTAAATGGATAAATTAATAATAAAAAATCAAACTTAACAAATTAAAGTGTTTACCTTCAATGTCAACACGTTCTACATGCTCCTCGACCTCTCAAGAACTAAGTGGTTCACAAGTCAACCAATTTTGCGTGCAAATTAGTGCTTGGACAGTCTCTAGAGCTAATGAGCTTTGATATAGGTCTATTACACTTGGACAGTCTCCTGCAATTCAAAGATTACTGTTTTGAGGACAAGCCAATCCTATATCTGAAATGGTCTGGGTTTTTCACTCTTAATTTATTCACTACTTGTTCTAAAAATTTAAATTAATAAAAAAATATAAATTTTATTATTTACGATATACAACTTATTAGACCATTCTAATTAGCATAAGTATTGCCACAAATTGCCCCAACTCAAATAAATTGCAATTGAGAGTTACCACTTACACGTCAAGACCATATAAATGGACAGGAACTGACTCTGTTTTTTTTCCCTTTTCATTTCCCATGATTCCTTTTATAAGATTCCATATGAATTTTGCTTAACACGATATTTTCCTTGTTGTTCTTTCTTCCCCTGTTTTATTCTCCTCACTGAAATTATTATAATGTTCCCTCTACAAAAAGAGCCAACATAATTGCATATTTTAAACTCTCTAAGCTTATGGATATTTATGGATATTGACTAGTGTAACACGAAATGGTTTTTTGTATTGACTGGGCAATTTATGGATATTTGGATTACTCTCTAGATGTATCCAAGTGTCTTTGTAACATTTGGTGGATACATAGGAAAAAATTGGTGTATGTCCCTAAATAATAAGAAAGGTAAAAAAACAAAATAGATATTATGGCAGCAACAAGTGAATATATGCAGGCATTATGTATAAAATGAGCTGCTATGGGAACCAAATGCACATAATGCCACAAATGCTTTTGGCATTCTCTCTTGCACATAAACATGATGTTTGCAGATCATCAAACACAATCCAGCATGAATGATCATTAGGTGCACATTGACATGTGAACTAGCATGAAGTTCATAAATCCAGCAAAAGGAAATCTAGGTAGTCTCAGAATCAGGTTCTTAACTGTAATGCCCGTCCTTTTGGTGGGTCTTTTTATAAAATATTTTGAGATAGGAAGACGGGAATTACCGTCCGATTTAAAACATTTTGCTTCTTCCCAGGGTGCAAGACTCTACGTTTATAAAATAAAAATGTACTTTTACAATAAAAGAGATTTACAGCGGAAAACATCAATTTTAATAATAAAAGGCCTCTTTTACATTTAAGCCTCGTGCCTAGACTTCCGTGCTCTTTCCCATGGACCGTGTCGGTCCCGTGCTTCATTTCCTTCCCTGTGGGGGGGAGGGACATGCTTAAAAACTAAAATGAGTTGAAGACTCGTAAGCATTACTTCATACAGTTAAAATATAATAACGTAGGTTTTGAAAACGTTACTGGACGGGGTTTTCTTTCTTTTCGTAAAACGTGTCACCCGTCAGTGCCTTCATTTTTTAAAGTGTGTTTGTACATGTGTACATACGTACATGCATACATTCTTTCTTTTCACTTTCATAGGCCGGTACACACTGTTATGCCCCGTGTGTTAGGGTTAGTGGCCCTTTGGACCCGGACTCTGCCCGTGGCCACAGGTTGGGAATCCCTTTTCATAGGGGGCAGCACTGGGTGCACTATCAGTACTACTTACCCGGCATTACAATCTGCCCATTCATTGGTACCCTTTCATTCATTCATGTGGCCGTTACGTATCTTCATACATTTCATGCTTTCATTCATTCTTTCATTCATTCATTCATGCCAGCTCTGAAGAGCTAGAACTTCATTCATTCATGCCAACTCTGAAGAGTTGGAGCTTTCATTCAGTTCTTTCTTTCATTTAACATGAGAAAACATTTCTTTTCATGAGAAAACGTCATTTCGTGAGCATAGGCTCGAACGTCCTCTTTCATGACGTCCCCGAGCATCACCTCGCTGCATTCACAAAAGTGTCAGTTTGTACCGTCCATAAAACATAAAGCACGGGCTTAGACTTCGCCTTTCGCGGCATCCGTAAGCATCACCTTGAACGTCGGCCTTCGTGGCATCCACGAGCATCACCTCGCGGCGCTCGCGACAACGTCGGTACTTAGGATCCACGAAGGCGTCAGCTCAAGCTCATCTTTCGTGCATTTACATCAGTTCGTTTTCTTTGAAAATACGTACAATAGATACATCTTATAGTCATCCATTCGCATGCGTACAATTAATAATTTTGGCTGCGTAAAAAGGGGCTTTCATGGAAGGGCTGTACTTACATATACGTTTGAAAGCTTGGCATCTTCTTTCGTAAACATTTTTTTAAAGATAAAAGCTTTTCCTTTTCGTTTCATAATTTCTAGAAAACTCCAGAAGGGCATGAACGTAATATTTACCTGGATTCCATGCTACTTTCATACCATGCAGTCCATTCATGCGCGTGTCAGCTGGCAACCTACATGCATACATCACCTTAACGTCATTCTTTGACTAATGCATATGCAACTGAACTAGAAATAGAACTACACTATACTTGAAACACTCTCCTTCTATCCCATGCACTTACGTGCCCTTTACTATGTTAAAACTTTCGGATCACTTACGGTCACCACATCTTCCAACTCAACGTCTTGCCTCAAGTGCTCATTCACTAAAATGAACCCATGATTCACCTTAGGATTAAGACACTAAGACCTCTGTCTTATTCTCCTTATTGAACTCATCTTAATACATGACTCAGACCAATTAAGTCACGCATCCCAATCCTAGACAATACACCCGTCACAACCTCCATACATCTTAGCCCATACAAATCTTCATTCTCATCCATACAAGCCACATGGCTCTAAGCCAACTCTGAGGCTTAAGCATTGTGTAACTGTGTTTAGGACAGATTATCCATTACATATGGTGAATCCGTTCGGCACATGTGTCTAACCAGATTACACATGTACCTTACACTCTTTATCACCTAAGATCAACATATGACACGTTTATCACCTGCCCGGAGGGACAAGGGTCATACTCCGATACCAACATTCTCTTGACCTGGCCAGCATGACTCTTCAATCTAGCCATCCCTTCTTACAGTTCATCTCAACACTTAACGCGACAAGACTCCGTTCACAACTACGTCTTGCGTCACGTCACATAGCTCGAGACTACCATCAAGCTACACCGTGACCTTGTCACGTCACCTGATATCCTGTTATGTCACTTCTACGCCAACTTCTAACTCATCAAGAGTACGGTTCCTCACGTACTCCCATCACATCGTGACATCTCGTCATATTCCCGCTACGCCATTTCTACACTAATTTCACCCATCATATGCCTGACTGTCAGGAACCACGTCACTTCGTGACGTTGCCCAGTCATGCTTCCGCTGCGTACTCTTATACTTGTTCTACTACTTCACACATACTCCTAGCCATAAGTCCATCCCGGTGACACTTGTCACCTCAGACTACAAGCTGTGCCATAAGTACTTCGGGACACTGTTCCACAGTTCCTGACACTACTCATCACGTTCTACGCTCATCAACTACACAACCATCCTTATCTCTGCGACACGTCACACGGAGTGTCGCTGCCTCGTGGAGTACACTCTACGTATACTCCCTTTCCACACGCTACAACCTCTCATCAATATGGTATACCCGCCATACGATGCATCACTCTACCATATAGAGTACACTCTGCGTGTACTCCTTTCATACACACCACACCACATCACCATTACGGCATATCCGCCACATGGTGCATTACTCTACCATATGGAGTACATTCCACATGTACTCCCTTCATACACACCACGTCACATTACCATTATGTCATATCCGCCACATGGTGCATTACTCCACCACATGGAATACATTCCACATGTACTCCCTTCATACACACCACGCCACATCACCATTATGGCATATCCGCCACATGGTGCATTAATTCACCACACGACGTGTACTCCATTCACACACCACGTCATACAGAATACACTCCACATGTACTCCATTTATACTCGTTACGCCACATCACTATGATGGCATACCCGCCATATGGTGCGTCACTCTACCACATGGAGTACACTTCACGTGTACTCCATTCACACACCACGCCATACAGAGTACACTCTACGTGTACTCTTCCCATTCCACAATACGCCAGGAGAGTATATTCTACATACACTCTCTTTATGTCACACTACGCCACACGCAAAGTACACTCAGCGTGCACTGTTCCCACTCCACATGCCACGAAACCAATACAACGCATAGTCTGCAACCACACTACACCGCACAGTCCACAACACTGCACAACACAATTCCCAACAAAGCTCCACACTTCACAACGCACTACATAGATAAGCCAAACACTTCACAGCACACTACACAATGAGCCCAACACTTCATATACAAGGCACATCACATCACCACACTACACAGATATGCCCAACACTTCACAGCGCACTACAGAGAGCATCTCAAAACTAGACAGTCATTCCCCTAATACTAACAGCACAGTCCACAACCTAGTTCACTAATTAACATCTAACATAATTAAAAGGGATAGAGAGTTATACCATCGACGAGATAACCCATGCGTTGCTCGCTGATCGTCACAGCCTATGACGTTGGAGAGGTCATATGTGGCGACTAACTCACATACGTTGACTGTTTGGGCATTTGGATAGCTAAGTGTGGTCTTGGAAGGGCTCGTGAAGGCCTTGTGATGGTGGCAAGGAGCGTAACACGGCGGATCTAGCCGTGTACAGTGGCAGTCAGTCACACGCAGTGACTGTCCATCACGTGCAGTGATTACCCAGCACGTAAAGTGGTGGTTTGACCCTAGGGCTCGGCTAAGGGAGGTGCGGTGGAACTCGTGGTGGCGTCGAGGTGGCGCCACAGTGGCTCACGGCGGCAGATCTGGCCGCACGATGGAGGAGAAGCCGTGGGAGAGTGAGAGAGAGTGTGCGTGCATGGGTGACAGATCGGGGCCGTGGGAGGTTAGGTTGGCTTGGTGGTGGCCTGAGAAGGCTGATGACAATGGTTACCCACCGTGGGTGGCGGTGCACGGCAGTGCACAGTATGCAACCCGTGAGTTAGAGAGAGAGGGAGGCCGTGCGATGGAGGAGGGCTACTGGCCTCGGGTCACATGGAGGAGGAAGGGGGAGGTCCATGGTGGTGCTGGGTGGCCGCGTACGGCGGCGCATGGTGAGGAAATGGGTTAGAGTCCCATTTCGGGTAATTGCCGGGGAAGGAGAGGGAGGGCTGCATAACAGGGGCTAGCTTCGGTGGAGGATGATGACCGGTGGGAGGGGAGGTCGCCGTGGGAACGGTGGAGCCATTGGGCGGCGCACGGCAGCGCAGTGGCCATCAAGCCCGTTCGGGCTTTACACTTCCAGCGGAGAGGAGGATAGAGCGTGAGAGGGAGAGATTGCCACGGGGAGGCTCGCCGGAGGAAGGGACTCTTCAACCATTTGACGGCACGTACGCAAGGAGTTTTCATATTATTCTAGTTTTTTTTTTTTTTTTTTTTTGCTGTTTTTTCTAGAGAGTTTTTGCTGTTCTTGCTCAATTGGACAGCTAAATTTTCAAGTAGGTCTAGGGATAAACTTGCATATTAGATGACATTTTTAATTTATATTTAATTTATGTATTTGATTTTCAATTACTAAAACTATTTCATTTTATCATTCTCAATTTATTGTTGATGTTTTATTTTCTGAATAATCATAGAATTTATTTTGTTTATGGATTTAATCATGCTTTTTCTATTAAATGGATTAGCTCTTTGATTATGTTTGAATCAATTATTTATCTATATTGATTTAATTTTTTGCTGCAATATTACTTCCTGAGTATATTGTCGTCGTTGGATTTTCTCAATAGTGGTAATAATCTACGTATTTTAAAAGTGGTGAATGATTTTTCAAAGGGTTACATTTGGTTTATAAATCTATACATTTCGATTGAAAATTTTGTGAATTGAGTTCTCGATTGAGTTATTCAAAGAATTAAGAATAATTAAAATACCGGATTTGTTTCCAGACTTTCTT
The DNA here is from genome assembly GCF_004785595.1 of Juglans microcarpa x Juglans regia. Taxonomy (NCBI): domain Eukaryota; kingdom Viridiplantae; phylum Streptophyta; class Magnoliopsida; order Fagales; family Juglandaceae; genus Juglans; species Juglans microcarpa x Juglans regia. The sequence goes on from NC_054595.1 coordinate 8,091,935, forward strand.
TCTCAAGCTATTTGGCTTGATAAATGTTTGTAATCTCTTTTCTTTTAATGACATGTTTGTTTTTTTATCAAAAAAAAAAAATACCGGATTTGTGTAAGGGATTCCCGACGCTTTACTGTTCGTCAAATTTGAATACTTTTTCCATTAATCATTTTGTTTCACTTTAATTTATATTTAAAATTAATTTTTTTTTCACATTAATTATGTAATATTTTTTTAAATTTCTTTTTTTTAATTTATCTCTTAATAGAATCGATATCTCAAAATTGTACTACAACTATTTGTCTCCGAAAGCTAATGGACGAAGTACATGCCGTGGCAGTCTACTTAGTTTCACTTTAGTTCAGTTAGTTTCGGGGACCATGGGCCAGTTATGTTATTTCCTTGTGTAGGTTAAACCCTTTTATTTACAGTTCGACCCAGTGTGTTACGGGCCCTTATCTTAGAATAGCCAGTATCGGCTTGGACCCTTATTTTAACTACTTAGGGTAACTTAACCTCATGCGATGTCGGAAGGGTCACCTACTAATTACTATGTACCGAGTCAAGAGGCTTTTCTCTGTTTAGTTATCCAGAAAGTAGTAAACAAGTTTTCCTTCCTATTCCTCTCATTCTCTCGGAGGCTTTCTCACACTCGAAGTGGGAGATTTCCTTTATTAGATTTACATTTCACAGATGTGTTATAGAGTTTCAGGTGGATTATTTATTCTTTTTAATATTGTTCCAATCATTCGATGACACACCAAGAAATTATTATACGTAGACTGTAGATTAGTTTAGACGCTGGGGGACGTTATAACCGGCTTTTTTTTTTTTTTTTTTTTTTTTTTAAGTTTTGTGAATTGTGTTTACGTGTAAAGAGGGACGGCTTATCGTCAAAGTTCTCTTGGATAACTTTTCGGTCTTGATAGGGATATGAACAGTCAGGTGCTTCAAACGATTGTGGAGGCAGAAGAAATGCTTCTGCTGCTCCGTTCTCTCTTATGATGTTCTGATGATAAATCGGTACAGTTGAAAGTGCAAATTAATCATGGGCAGCATTACCATGTGGATATATAATGTAAATAAAAATTAAAAATGACTAAGTTTTATGAATAAATATTTTTACAATTTGAAGAGATATAAGTACATGATATACAACAAGTGAATCTTAATGCAATTAATACTGGGGTCCAATACACTTTCTATAGATATCATTTAAATTTGAGAAATGTTTGGTCTAAACACAAATTTCACACAAGGAAGCTTACATATTGGCGGGGTTTACGGTAATCCATAAGATTGTAAATTTTTTTTATTATAAAATAAATCTCATATATAAAATTAAGTTACGTCAGTGTATATAAATCGTTTTGTGTGATATTTATGTGCAGACCTAACGCACGTGATTTATCTTTATAAAAATCCGGATGGATAAATATATACAACCCTTGTACATTGTAGGGTAAAGGGTGTCTCCACCAATGTTTTGAATATTGTTTCGATGACTGTTTTGATTAAGGTATTAGAATGAAATAATTCAATATCCATACTGTTTCGGAATAATTTATATATAAATATATATATATATATATAAACTATATTCTAAAATAACAATAATATAAGAAAAAACTTAATAATACTTTTCAAAACAAGTTATCAATAATTTTAGTAGAATGTAATTCAATCAACTACCAAGTTATAATATGCTTGACAGTTCACAATATTAATAGGAATCAATTCAATCAAATAGCAAGTTACAACTACCAATCCAGCATATTTTTAATGACTCATATGGTATTTTGATTTTTAAATTTAATGACCCATATAGATTCTGAAATGTGATGTAAATCATCCATTTTGCGAGCCTAATAGAAATGGTAAGGGAAGAGAGAGAGAGAGAGAATCTGAGTAGTTGAGGTTTTGAAAAAATTAAAAATCGAAAAAGTCCCTCATTTTGATTTCATCTTTACGAAAAGCCTTTGTCAACAAGTTTATTTACAAAATTGCCATCCACTAATATCACGATTCACGTTACTGGGTTTTACATACCGGCCGAAATACCAGAAATCCACTCGTGCATTTCGAAATAGCCGGTATTTGACCCGGTACAAATACAGACCTCCTCCATGCCAGTTATTGTTTCAATGTGATATATTTTGGCCGTAAAAATACCTCCATGCCGGTATTTGGTGCTCTTTGTTTTAGGTGATTCTTTGTTTTGGTGCTATTTGTAAAAAAGAATTCAGATAGGAGAAGACGCACTCAGATGGAAATTTTTTATTATTATTCTTCCTAGAAAAAGCTATATATAAGACGCCAAAGATGGTTCCAACTTTTACTTACCTTTCTCAGTTGGAAGAAAGAAGATGCACTCAGTTGGGAGAGAGGTAGAACGAGAGAGGCATTTTCCATTGAGAGAAGATGTAGAACGAGAGGGGTAGAACAACAGAGGCCTTTTTCAAAATGAGCATACAGTTTTGCCTCTCGGTAAAAATTCAAAAACAAAGCTGACGGGGCACTTGCCATATCAGTACGCAAGCAACATTATGTTTTTTTATCAGTATATTTAGTATTTCTCTAAAAAATTATATTAAAAAAATTATATTCTAATAATATTTTATTTAATTTTTAAATTTTATCTTCTCAGTTCTATTTACTATACAAATCTCTCATTAGCTTGTCCTTTTTTTAAAAAGAAAAATTATAATCCTAAACTTCATACATCTCACGTCATATTTTTTTATTATTTTTTTAATTTTTTTCTTATCAAATATGTAATATATTGATAATGAATAAAAGAATTTAATTATTTTTAGAAGAATAAAATAAAAAATAAAAAAAATTGTAACATATAGTGTGTGAGATTTATGAATAGCAATACACATTTAAAAAGGTATGGATTAATCAGCAAAATATAATTTTCAGATGTAAACACCTTTGCTTGCGTCGGATGGCCCCCCAATATTACCTACCGTGATTCATTCAGTAAAATTGGAGCTGCTTTAGCTGTAACAGTACGTTATGTCGGCATAAATTATGACAGATCAAACTGCAACGTAGGCTCTCCGGAAACTCGTAGCCAACAACCGCCTTTTGTCTTGAGAGCATGAGTTCATATGGGCGTCAGCTGTGACTGGCCAATTATGGGTAGATTTTGGAGATTGTTTATTATATTTTATATAAAAATTTAAAAAAAAAAGTGTAATGGGAAGATAAAAATTTTATATTTTATTTTATATTCCAAACCTGCCCTGAGTCGTCGATTGTTACATACATACGTAGATTCTGTCGGCTAATCCCACAACACAATTGAGAGAGACGCAATATTATTTACTTTCTATAATTTAAAGAGAAATACATAATATGAATTTTACTATATTGAATATTAAAATTTACATTGCTAATACCACTATAGAAATATTTTAGTTATAAATAGAAAATTTTATAAAAATAAATTTATAAATTGATGTGATTTAATGTTATACGTTAGATTGTAAAATTATTTTAATTATAAAATAGATCAAATATATCATTGATGTCGTGTTACTTTAATTAATATGTTTATTTTTGTGAGAATTCTTTATAGTTTTAACATTTCTTGTTTCTTTTAGTCTCTTAAAGTCGCTTATGTGCCACATGTTAATGTTAAACGTTAGGTTATCTTCAAAGATTTTTTAGTAATATTTAATTTCCGGTAATCAAATCAAAGATTACTCATTATGAAATGTTTTCACTTTTTGGCGATTAATCAAAGGTTCACTTCGGAATTAGCTAACGCTTAGAAAACTTGTTTGTATGGGACTTGGTCTATCTATAAATAAACCTGTAATTCCCCATTAATCGAATAAAGAAACAAGTTGTATGTAACTTACTTTCAGTAATGAAGGCTTGGATTTTTTATTGACCGAAATTAGCTTCAGTTTATTTACCATTTTACAGCGAAATAATTAAGCGGTCCTGTTTGAATTTAGAAACAGTTTCATTTTATCACATCTCATCATTATAATTTTTTCAAATTCCAATATAAAATATAATAAACAATTTAATTTTTTCAAATCTCAAAATAATAATAATATTAAAAAATAATATTCTAACAATATTTTATTTAATTTTTAATTTTCATTTAAAACTATTTCATCTCATATCATCTCATCTCATCTCATCTCATTATCTAAACGTCACCAACCTAATTTTCACATATATACCTACATAAAAGAAAAAAATATTCTAGAAACAGACTAATAAGGTTTGTACTAATGATCTTTGGGTTTAAAGTCCAACCAAAAGGGCGACCATAAATGGTGGTTAAAGTTGGTGTACTCCCAAAATGAGTTGCTTAATTTGAGATGTAGAGTTGCATGCATGCATGGGTTGGTAGTACCGATTTTGACCTAGCTGGCCACCAGGTCAGGTCAGGTCAGGTCAGACCCAAAATAGCCTTGGGCGAACTGGGTTACAACATTAGTTGGTACTGTTGTGGGTATGATGACACAACTAGTGTCTAAGGTAATAAAATTTGAAACTCCCTGAGGTCTTTAATCTTAGATCTCTTTTATTAAGTCCTTGTTAACGAATGGTGACAAAGTCGGCTTTATGTTGCTTCATCTTTTTTCTCTTATTTTCCTGTCACCTCATCTCTTTTCCCTGACACATTTTTCCTTCCTTAGCGCTTGGGATATCATTCGGGTCAAGGCCTCCGTTGTACAAGATATGGATTGATTTTTTCATGGGAAACTGCCGAAGAGGATCTTTATTTGTAATTGGAAAGCTATATTTAATTGCCTCCCAGTTGATGACATAATACAATCGGTTGGCATCTCGGTGGCGTCTAAGTGTGATTGTTGCAGCAGGGGACAACTGGAGTCTGTCAATCATGTTTTGAGTAGAGGGGAGGTCGCGTCTATGGTGTGGAATCTTGCGGAGGTTGAGTTTGGAGTTCCTGGTTTGCAAGCAGTCAGCTGGAGGTCTTGGATGGTGCATTGGTTTGTCTATGCGTGGAAATCTTCTCTGTGTGGGCAGTTGCTTGGTCTCTTGCCTAGCGTGATCACCTAGAGGTTGTGGTTCCGCAGGTGTAAGGCTTAGATGGGGGGTCAGTTAGAATCAATTGCTAGTATTTGGTTGGTTGTAAAGGCATGTCTGAGGAGCATTGCAGTGCAGATGCAGAAAGTTATGCCTGTTACTACTTTGGACCGAGTGGTGCTTCAGGCTTTCGATATTCAGTCAAATTCTGTCGAGGAGCATGCTTCGTGTTTAGTGTGACGGAAGAGATCAGCGGAAGGGGCGTGTGAAACTTAATGTGGATGAGAGTTGTAAGGGAAATCTTGGCTGATGTGGGGTGTAATTCGGGATTCTAATGAAAGATTTGTTGCTAAGTTTGCTGCATTTCTAGGGTAAGGCACGAACAATCTAGCTAAATTGAGAGCCCTTTCTTGTTTGTTTGGAGTTGTGTAGGGAGTTGGGGTTCATGAATATTGAAATTGAGTGTGATTCACAGGTGGTGGTAGATTGGGTTACGACTAGGAAATGCTCAGTCTGGTATTTATAGGACTATTGGGACTCTCTTTTGCAGTTACTTGACGGTATTAATTTCTCTATAGTTCATCAATATAGAGAGGGGAATTTGGTTGCAGATTTTTTAGTACGATGCGGGGAGGAAAGCCTAACGAGGAGATTTGAGGTCCTAGAGTTACTTCCTAGATTAGTGAGAAGGATGATGCGTATGGATAGATTGGGCCAAATTTTCATACATGGTAGTTGCTAGTTTTTTTCTACTTGATTGGTTGGATAGGGGTCTACTTGTGAGTATTGTTTATTGGTTGTGGTTGGTTATGGGTACATGTATAAGGTTTTTTCTCCATCATAAGTGAAGGTTTTCCAATAAAGTTTGGGGGTTCTGTCCTCCTTCATTAAAAAAAAAAAAAAAAAAAACCCTCTTGTCCTTTGCTTGTCACTTCCTGATGGCACCTTATGGGCTGGATTTAGGGCTTTATATATGGGCTTAGGGAATTTATCCCTTCCAGTAACCATGTGATTCTCAGGGACCTCTTGCTTATTCAAATCAACCTACCAGTAGAAAAAATAAACATCAAACCTTGGTCATTGGTTTTCCGCTTGTCGAAATGATGATGATTTCTGAGTGATGGTCTTAGTTTGGAGAGCTGGGTCAGAGTTAGACTCGATCACACAAGGTGGTGACCGTTAACTTGATAACCAATTGCTTGACACTTGTTGGAGAAGATGTTGTCGCTGAGGTGCGAGTGCGAAGCATCTTCCAAGAGAAACAAGTGGAATCTAAAATCAAACGCGTTGGGTGTAGGAGACGAAGCTCAACTGCACTGGGTGTGAGAGATAAAGCTCGACCACGCGACTGTGGTGGGAGACAAAGCTCGATCGTACGTTGCGGACCAGGCAATATCTAAAACCGACCACGCTGGGTGCGAGATACAAAGCTCATCTGTACTGTAGTGGATCAACCAGGATATGGAATCGACTGCCTTGGGTGTAGATGACAAAGCTTGACCTCGCTATTGTGCTCCAAGAAGGATCTAAAATTAACCACACTAGGTGCAGAAGATGGAGCTAAACCATGCTTTTGTGGAGGGAGACTGAGATCGACCGCACTGCTACACAACTAGGCTGGAACTGGAATAGACTGTGCTTGGTGCGGGAGTTAGACTTCGACCATGCTACTCTGGCGGGAGCTGAAGCTCGACTGCGCTACTATGGATAGGGCAGGATCCAAAATCTACCATGCAGGGTGCGAGAGATGGAGCTCGACGCACTCTTGTGGTGGGAGACAGAGCTCGTCGAGCTGCTATGAATCAGACGAGATCTAAAATTGAACCGTGCTGGGTGAGGGAGATGGAGCTCACTAGCAATGAGTGTGTTTTCCTACGGGTGTTCAATGGGCTTCCGCCCCTAGATGTGAGTTGTTGTTTGATGTTTATATTTTGGTATACATGTTAGAGTTTGTTTGTCCTAACCCGTACTTTAGTTGTAAGGGAGCCCACTCGAGGCGGTTGTGGCATGAGAGCAAGCACTCGGCATTTGAGAGAGAAGATATTGTTGCTGATGCGTGAGCACGGAGCATCGCCCTAGAGAACTAGGCGAATTTGAAATGCACCCCACTGAAGTGCCATTTGGATACAGAGGCGCAAAGAGAGATTGACTCGATTGCGTTGCTGCCACGAGAGATAGAGCTCCATCACATTATTGCAGCAAGAGACTGAGTTTGACCATGCTACTTCGACTGGTGAGAGGGCTTGACTGAGCTACTTTGGTGAGAGATTGGACTCGACCGTGCTACCCCAACATCAGACTAGACTCGACAGTGCTGCTTTGACGGGAGACTGGACTCGACTGCACTACTCCAGCAAGGGGCACCACTCAATCATGTTGCGTCGGCGGGAGATTGAGCTCCATCATGCTACTGGGGCGGGCAATGACTCGATTGCTCTGGTGCAACGGGAGACAAGGGTAAACTATGTTGCTACAGCGGGAGGCTAAACATGACTACGCTACTCCAAGGGGATCTGAAATGGATCACGCTGCTAGGACAAGAGATGACTTGACCGTATTGGCGTGAAGGGAGACAAAGATCAACCTCGCAGCTTCATCGGGAGGCTGAACTCCACCGCAATACTCCAACGGGGGACTAGGCTCTACTGCATTGCTCTGATGGGAGACTGAACTCCACCGCATTGACCCGGTGGGAGACTGAACTTCACTGCGCTACTAGGAGGAGATGACTCAACTTCGTTGGTGCGATGGTAGATAGAGTTCAACCGCGCTTCTTCGGGGGGATCTGAATTCACCTCGTTGTTAGGACAGGAAATGGCTTGACCGTGCTGACATGATGGAAGACAGAACTCAATCGCACTGCTGCAGCGGGAGACAGAGCTTCACAGCCCTACTCTGGGGGGATCTAAAATTGACCATGCTACTCGGGCGAGAGATAGAGCTTAATCGTTGCTACAATGGGAGATAGAGCTCAACTGTGCTACTTCGATGGGAGACAGAGCTCAACCGTGCTACTACGATGGGAGAGATAGCTCGACCGCACTACTCCGATTGGAGATGACTCCACCATGCTTGACTGACAACCACGCTGCTACGGCGAGAGACAAAGTTCAACTGCACTACTCTGATGGTAGTTTCCACAAAAATCCAAATGAGTCAGCACAAATAATCAAAATTACAATTTTGATATTTTGCAAACCCGAGATGGTTGGTGTGATATCTGGTGGTGGTCTCGTCATTTCACTGAAGATGTCCTTGTGGCCTTCCAAGATGCACGATGACACACATCCTCTACATGCTTTGTGTATGGCGACTAGAGATCGGGCTTTGTGGTCGGTAGTGCACATTGATGGTTGATGGCTATGTTTGGATGGGCCAAGCAATGTGGTTATGACTTCACTCTTCGTGAGGCTTCGAAGGCTCAGGGTTAGTCAACAGGCCATGCTATGTACGGCTTCGCGGTGGCGAGATGTGGTGGGGCAACTTGTTGCAAGGCTGAGCAATTATTATGGTGGCAAGATGTGGTGGTCGGGTAGCTTCTGGCTGAGCATGCTGTGGTCAAGGAAAGTTGGCGAGGTGCTTCCATGATCGAGCATGCTGTGGTCGAGTAGATCATTGTGATAAGGAGGTGGTTGAGCAGACCACCAGGTGAAGGGGCAAACCCTGTGGGCGAGAAGCTCATGGTCGAAAAGAGTGGTTGAGCTCCCCCCTACATGCGAGGTACTCGTGGCCGAGGGAAGGTAGTGAGTTCCTCCCTCCAAGGCGAGACATGGTCAGGCAGGTAAGGAGTTGGACCGTCGTGCATGGGCTAGGAGGTGCTTGTTGTGGTGGGGAAGCTATGGTGAGGTCCATGGCGTGGTGCTCCCATGGCTGAGGGAGGTGGCTGAGCAGGCCACCGTGGAGAGGAGCTCCCTCTGCTGTCGAATCTGCACAAGGGTGGTGAGGAGTTACGCCCACCTATTGCCTGCGCCGCTCGAGGAGGGGACAGGGGTTGCGGTACACTCTGGAAGCAACAGAAATCACTAGTGGTCCTGAGGGAAGCTAGTGGTGGCCCCTACCGACCTATCGATGCAACTATAGAAGGGACTCCACGTGCACACAACAACGTGTATCCGCTGCATGCATCACATAGCTCCCGTGCGGCCCGGGGGGGGGGGGGGGGGGGGAGGGAATCGCTAGACAAATGATGATGGCGGTTCACATGGTGGCCGTTGGCGCGGCTACTGTGCCATGGCTAGGCGGGTCAAGTCATCTTGACCAAGTTCAATTCCACGCATGTGGTTTGTAGCTTGACGCCGCCCCAATGGGGGGTGATCGGGGACTACCCCGATATCGATAGAGCTCGCCGACAGTCCACGAGGTGGCCTCCCCATGGCAGGATGGGCTGTGACCCTCTTGGACACATGGTGTGTACCCAGCCCGCACTATGCATAGCACTATCCAGCCATGCATAGTCGAGATGTCGCTTATTGCATTGTGCACTTTAAGTGCACAATGCATGTGGCGAGACTCTTCTTGATATGGTGTGCTTGGGGCATTTTTAAGTGCACAATGAGTTTTTTTTTTTTTTTTTAAATGCATAATGCATGGCTAGGCTCTGGAAACTCTCCACTTAATTTCCTAGCAATAGTATTTATAAAAATAGGAGATATAGAGTTGAGAGCACTTATTTGAGGGGAATTTCATTTGCTCGTTTAGGGATGATTACGTACGCCTAAAAATCCTCCTTCTCCCACTTCCAGAAGTGGGAGATCCCACAGATGACGTCAATTGTTGATGTTTGTTTTGTAAGAACAGGCTGAAGAGGGAAAATGAGTCATTTCTAGTATAGAGTGGCAGTTCAGGCCTTGATCGGAGTGGTTTGGGCCCCACGATGGCGGTCCAAAGTTGTGGTATGGTGTTCATACGTACATTCATTGCAATAAATAGAAGCTAAATACATTAAATATAAATGGAGAGCAAGGTACACAGATTTATATTGTTTTACACAAGACCTATGTCCACAGATCGTTGGGGCGCAAATCCACCGTAAATAGGAGTATTATATTATCTCTCATGGCTCACTGTACAAATGATTAAGTTGAAGTTTCCCTTCTGGTGGTTGAAAAAGCTCTCTCTCTAGCCGCCACAAAGTCAAGAAGAAGAAGAAGCCCCCCGAGGTCTTTTATCTCAAAACCTTTTATTAAGTCACTGTCAATGGTTGGTGAGAAAGTCGGCATTATGTCGCTTCACCTTTTGTAGTAGTTTCCAACTTGTGAATGCGAGTTAGAAATCCCCTCACTTGCGCTAAATTATAGTTTGTGAATGTTTTCTAGAAATTTTCCCACTGTACTATTAGTCACCATGTATTTGTCGTTGTATTCTTGTCAATCATATAATTATCTCTTAATATTTATTTTTGGCCTATTTTATGATTTATATTGTTTGCTGAACTTCTTACTATTGAACTGTGAATTACGCTTGTAAATTGGATTTTTTATTTTTAATATTGATCGTTTTTTGATTAAATGGATTTTATGTGAGGTGTGTGAGTATCAAGACCCCAATTCAAGATGGGGCATTATTTCGATAGAGCTTCTCTAGTCACTCAGGATCGCTTAGTACTAAGTGACATCCCCCTAAGTTGTTTCTAGGCGATACCAGGTTTGGGTTAGACGGTAACACTCTTGGGTCGACATCATTGCCCCTTTGCTTTTGGAGGCTAGAGAATTCTTGGCCACGAATCCGCCGAGCGCAAAACTAAGCATCGTTTGTTACAAAATCACACGTACGGTTGTTACTCGTGGGTATGACTAAGGGAGCTAGAGTAGTGTGTAGATGGTCCATATAGGGGAGACCATAGTGCACATATTAACAAATGAATGTTTTGAAAATAAAACGAGATTTTTGGGTGTGTAATAACTTGTGTGAAAAATCTTATTAAATAGTTGAGTATTTTGCGGGGCAATCCTTTGGATGTCATTGACAGCTATTTGGTTAACTATGATACATAATTATCATTTTTCCTTGTATTAAATGTTTGCATAATTTTCATTTCCTCTATTATGTATATTTGAGTCTCATGTCTCGTTTGAATTCAAAACTCACATCAACTCATCTCATCTTATCATTACAATTTTCTCAAATTTTTACACAAAATATAATAAACAATTCAACTTTTTCAAATTTAAAAATAACTTTTTCAAAATTTTACATAAAATATAATAAACAATCTAACTTTTATTTTACTATTTACAAATTATTTTAACTCATCTCTAAATCCAAACCACTCTTTAGTCTTAGTCTCACTTGTTGAGATTTTGCGAAATCTTACCGTGATAGTCTTACCATGATCTTGCTCCTTGGAATAGTAGATTTTGTTGCAAAGAAAGGGTTATGGTGGTAGTTACAAGCATGGAGATCTAGCACCTCTAGGAGATTGAAGATTGGGACTTTTCTTAAACTACTAAGGGATGACTATAATATTATTTTACTTTTAAGGATTTGAGACGTGTGACTTATAGATATTGCATTGATGTAATTTAAATATTTTCTAGTACAGTTAATTAGATTTTGGGCAGGTTTGGCGGGTGAGATGAGAATTTTATGTTTTGTTTGAGAGTTTAAAATATTGTGTTTTAATATTATTATTGTATTAAAATTTGAAAAAGGTGAATTGAGATTTGAAAAAGTTGAATTGTTTATTATATTTTGTATGGAGATTTGAAAAATGTGTAATGATGAGATGAGAATTTTGTGTCTCATCCCATTCCCCAAATCTACTTAATGACTATCAACTTCTTATTTTTCAGTACGAATTAATTATACGCTTATTATTAAATATGTAAATATACATTTATTGTGATATTACATGAGAGATGTGTGATCCGTGCGGCCAATATTTCGACATCGTGGTCCTTGCCGAGACAAGGGCCGATGGTGCCATATAATTTATCCTTACTTTTTTCTCGAAGTCCAGAACACCCCCGCATTGAAAGCTGAAGCTTCGAAAATTTTAAAAGAAAAAGAAATTAAAAACCGAGGAGGGCCGGTTCTTGTTCGATCGTTATCATGAGAAAACAAATAGGACGACAAAACATACGTACGTGAAGTTTGGTCTGCCGTGGTTGGTGGAGAAGGTTGATTTTGGCTTATTAATTCGTGGAGACAATTTGAGCTATAGTTGTACTAGTGGGCCTTCCTAGTTACCTACCTCTATATATGTATATAATCATCAGCATTAGAAATACGACTACATATTTTGGATTCTTCTTTTTTAGTGTGCTGGTGTTGACGTGACAAAGACAATATGGTTTGTTGGTTTTTGCCTTTTCTTTTCAAAGCGGTCATCACGGTTTATTGGAAATAATATGTTGGGGACAGCCAAATGTATGATGAAAAATGTTAGTCTTATTGAGAATACTAGAGAGGGTCCTGATTGTATTTTTTTTTTTATTTAATAGTTAAGCAAGTGTTATGTTAATGATTTTATAAATTTTTTTAAAAATATTTAAGGGGTTTAAAAAAATATTTTTTTTAAAATAAGTAAAAAAATATATATATACATTCGGTGAGAATTCTCGATGGAAGTATTAGTCCTATTAGTCCCCATATACAATACTATCATGTCTAAATATATGCTATATAGCATATACAATATTACAAGAAATACCATGTTTTTCCATGAATGATTTTGGTGGCAAAAAACATAATTTTTGTGGGAAAAACTCTATTCCCACCAATTTTATTTGTGGAAGGCTTGTGGAATATAAGTCGCCACAAAAAGTATTTTATCCTACGAAAAGTCGAAGTCGTGGAACATACCAGGCTATTTCCACGACAAATCCTGTGACAATAGCCTACTAAGCTCATCGCAAAAGCACGTTTACATTCATCATTGCTCATGGGAATATGACTAATTACCGCGAGAGGTATAGTATTACCCACTAGATTTGGTGGAAAAAAATTCTTCCGGCAAAAGAAAAGTATTTGCCACGATATGTATTTACGGCAAATGCTAAAAGAATTCAGAATAATAATGATTGAAAAAGCAAACAAAAAAAAAAAAAGAAATAAAAAAAAAAAGAAGACTGAGCCAAAAATAATCATAAAAAATTGTCTAATATAAGCTAAAAAAAATTTATACAAACCTTGGAGATTCAAATTGACCTTAATAACAATTTCAAAATAAAATAAAATTAAATTAAATTGTGCTAACATGTTTACAAGAAAAACTCCTAATGAAAATCCAAGAGCAAGAAAGAGTTTAGTGCTTTGGCACTAATGAGAACATTCAAGTGGAAATGAAATATGCTCCAACCAACTTGATTAAAAGTAGGAGACAAGTGTCATGAGAGATGACAGAAAAGAAAAAAGAATTGATATTCATCACTTAAGTAGAGAATAGCCAGAAAATATTGAGCAATTTCCCTTTCTCCTACCAAGCAATCTCCGATTGATCCTACATTTGGTAATAAGAAAATCTGAGCTAAGAATGTTGGATGCTTTTGGAATTTTCAATAACCATTCCATGTATCCAACAAGTTGCACTACAGTGCATGTGATAGTTACTCAGGTTTCAGACCAGAGTAACTAACTGAGTTAGACTAGCTCTAGGACTCATCCAAATTTGTGGAAGAGAAAAACATAGTAGGTATTTTGCCCCTAAGAACAACAGCCATGTATAAAAACAAACTTTAAACATATCAAGTAATATAGAGACTATAATGATCAGTTACAAGCATACAAAAAAAATACTAACTTGATTAAAAAAATGTAATATTAGGCTCAATCAGGAGAAGCATTGCTTACCTAATTAGGAGAGATTATAACATATCAGCACAATATACGACAAAATCCTATGAAGTAGACCACAAACACACCATTCAAAATCCACAGTTCACAACGCAACACATTCACAAAAGCCCAAGCATACTGAGTGGATAGGTTGCCAATAAAATAGAGAACCAGTTATTCTGCATTAAGCACCATAACTAAATTACATAACAATTGTAGCTGATATGATGCCATTGAACCAATACTTTTATTCCAGGGGTTTTCAAAAATCCATAGATTAAAGCTGTTTTCCATTGAAGTAGGTAGAAGCATCCCATCCTCTATTTCTAGCATGCTAAATAGAGCCCCCAAACAAATGTAGAATGTCTACTTGGGTTTTTTGAGAAGAGAAGAATAATGTAGACCCTATAATTGAAGCAGTCAAGAATCAAATGGTGACATCTAAAAAATATTATATAATTTAGAGAATACTTCTTTAAAGGAGGTTTCTTATTTGAGCATGCCACTTTGAAATCTGTATTACATCGAAGTATGCCAAATTACACAGATGAAAGACAAAAGATGGGTCAAAGGAAGGCATACTGAGCATAGAAATACAAAATGCCACCTCCAGCGAATGATCACAAACATAGAAGAAACAATAAGACACTATAATTTACACAAAGATAAGTTGATGGGCACCAAGATAGACATAGTCTTAAAGATCATTTCCAAGTTTCAGATTGGCCAATTACAAGGTCAAGAGCCAAGAAGATCAAGGAGACAATGCAAGGATTGGTGCAATCCACTTGAGACGAGTCTAGCAAGAGCCCAACATTCAAGATGGGCTTGCAGGATGAAAATCCAGTTTTGATTCACTTGATACAAACTGTGGAAGACATAACTTAGAGTTATTGTTTGGGCCTAATGTTATTGAAGGCTTTCAATTTGTTTAAATCATTTAAAGGATTTATTTTATTAGTTATAAGAATTAGTCTAGAATAATCGAGCTTGAGGATGCTTGACCCACATATGTTTTATTTTATTGAACTAGTGTTTCAAGAGTTACTGTAGCCCGTTACTGTAGCCGTGTTACTATAGCCTTGCACTATTCATCCATAATTGGGGTTTAGGTATTTAAATACCTTGTAGCCGTCCAACACAAACCATTCAGACAATATTGAATTTTTATTGTCAGTTGAGTTTACTCCTCTTGCTCTTGATTGAACTTTTAAACTTATCAAAGGTAAATCACAACCTTTGTAGCGTTCCTCCTTGTAATCTGGGTTCTTAAGACATATTTTTTAACAAGTCTAGATTATAATCTAATCTAGGTTCTTGAAATGTGTTCTTAACGGGTCGAGATTCTCCATCCATTGACTTGATTTTTGGCTTTCTTGAGTGAGTTTTCAAATTGATTCTGGGTTCAAGGGATTCCATTCTCATGAGTTCATATCATTTGATATTCAGAGCAAGGTTTCCAATCAGGTTTGATTCTATCTTTTAATTCTCGTATCTTTAAATTTAATTCTAGGGCTTCATTGTTCTAGGGTTGCAAAACAAAAAAAAAAAAAAAAACAAAAAGTAGGCTGCCAAAATTCTTAAGGTTTTTGGTTTGGCTGAAATTTGCATCACCTAGGGTTTCAAAATTCTAGGATTTCTTGGATATCTAAGTTTGTCAATTGCTTGGAATGTCGTTCCATTGATTCTCTTCTACTTCATTGTTAATTATTGTGTGTTTAAATTCAATTGCTTGATTTTCAGAATTGAATATAGTTGTTTGTGATTGAATTAGAGAAAATAAGAGAAAAGAAAAGAAAAGAAAATTCGAAAAAAAAAGAAGAAAAGAAAATGTAGCATATTCAAAAGTTGCTACATAATTACAACAAAAAGAAAGAAATACATTTTTTGATTGAGTTTTATCCTCAAATGGGCTAAATACATCTTTCTTGGTGATATCTTGTTTTATAATTACTCTTTCCCTCGTATAAATTCATTGAGTCTCATATTATTTTATTCCTTCCTTGTTTATTATTCTTGTCTCTTGAACCTATTGTTGATTGGAATAATATAAGGTTGTATTGTCTTGATTTAGTTCAACTAGTTCTTAAAGTACTTGAGCGGAAAAACTATTAAGGTAAAAGGCAAGAGAGTGTGATACTATTATCGAAAAAAAACTAATTACGAGTGAAACACGAGTGGAGTGCTATTAGTCGAGTATAAACACGTAAGGGAGTGTGTGAGTTTTTCCACTAACATGATTTTTGTGTAGCACATTACGATATCTCATAGGAATGACTTATCACAAAAGGGGATGACAGATAACTCATCCTTTGTGTTGCAAGCCATGCAACAACAGTTTGAGTAGTTGAACTTGGTGTTGGATGAAGTGAGAGATATGATGAATCATTAAGAAACGGTAATTAGAAATCTACAGGATATAAGAGATAGGAGGCGATGTGAGCCTAGTATTGAACATAAGTGAAATAATGAGGAGTATGGTGAGTCTCTTGTTGCCAGCATGCTCTCGATACACAAATTAAGATAGATGATATAATGTAGCAGAGTGAGAACATTTTTCATACTAGATGCCACATCAACAACAAGGTATGTAGTATGATCATTGATGGGAGGAGTTGTATTAATTTGGCTAGCACTACTTTAGTTGAGAAATTGAATTTACCTACATTGAAACACTTTAGACCATACAAGTTGCTGTGGTTGAGTGATTGTGGGGAGGTAAAGGTAAATAAGCAAGTGATAGTTTCTTTTTCAATTGAGAAATACCAGGATGTGGTATTTTGTGATGTAGTACCTATGCATGCTGGCCATATTTTCTTGGGAAAGCCGTGGCAGTAAGATATGAATGTGATCCATGATGGATTAAGGAACATGTACAGTTTTGAAAATGATGGAAAAACAATCAAACTTGCTCATTTAACTCCGACACAGGTCCATGGGGACCAATTGAAACTAAAAAGTGAGATTGATAAAAAAAAAAAAAAAGAGTAAAAGTGAGGATGAGATTGAGGAAAAAAGAAATGGTGAAACCGTAAAGGAAAGAGATAAAATGAAAGAGAAAAAAGATGAGGGTGAGGCTAAACCTTCAAGGAAAAGAGAGAATAACTTGAAAAAAAATTTTGAGGCCGAGAGTTCAAAAAAAGAGGGTGA
Organism: Juglans microcarpa x Juglans regia; assembly: GCF_004785595.1. Taxonomy (NCBI): domain Eukaryota; kingdom Viridiplantae; phylum Streptophyta; class Magnoliopsida; order Fagales; family Juglandaceae; genus Juglans; species Juglans microcarpa x Juglans regia. The sequence goes on from NC_054595.1 coordinate 8,108,861, forward strand.
AAAGAAGAAAAACAAGAGTGAAAAGAAAAAAGAGAGTGAGAGGAAAAAATAGAATGAGGCCGAAACATCAAGCGAAAGAAATTGTGAAAAAAAAAATAGAGAGGTGGCTGAGAGTCAATAAAAAAAAGTTGAGCCACGAGAGGAAAAAGAAAGAGATATTGCAGAGAGAAACAAAAAAACAAAAGTGAGTTTTTATGCTAAGACAAGCTTTTATACTAACGAATTTAATGACTCTTTGCCTAGTATTGTTGTTTATTTGTTACAGAAATATCATGTCATGATTCTTAGCAGTGTGTTTAGTGGATTGCCACTTATTAGAGAGATAAAGCATTACATTGATTTTGTGTCAGGTGCAACAATCTCTACCCAACCTTTCTTTGAAGAACATGAGTCCTTGACGCACTTCAATGGACAAGGTATGTTGAATAGAATGCATGCCAAGTAGGTGCGATTCATTGAGATATTTCCTCATGTAATCAAGTACACACAATGTAAGGAAAATTTTGTGGTTGATGTTTTAGAAAGAATGTATGTCCTTGTCATCATTTTAGATGCAAAGTTATTGAGACTTGAATATGATAAGAAATTGTATGTTAATGATGATGGCTTGGCTAGTGTGTATGGAGTACATGAGAAAGCATCGTTTGGTCAATTCTATAGACTAGATTGGTATTTGTTTAAAGAGAATAGACTTTGTGAGCCTATTAGTCTTATGCGTGGGTTGCTTGTGTATGGATTTGATTTGATAGATCATTTTGGTATAAAGAAGATTTTTGACATGTTGCATGAACGTTTGTGAGAGTATCATTTGTCATTCATTGACTTGTTATAAGAACATTTACGGGAGTATCATTTAGCCTTTCATTGAGTTTGCATATGATTAGAGTGGTCATTTTGGTGTAAAGAAGATCTTAGACGTGTTGCATGAACATTTGTGGAAGTATCATTTGCCATTCATTGACTAGCTGCATGAACGTTCACAGGAGTATTATTTGTCTTTGATTGAGTTTACATATAATTAGAGTGATCATTTTGGTGTAAAGAAGACTTTAGATGTGTTTCATGAACATTTGTGAGAGTATTGTTTGTCATTCCTTGAGTTTACATATAATTGGAGTGTTTATGATACTACTAAATTTTCACATTTTTAAATTGTTTATATACTTAATCCATTTACTCCATTAGATTTAATGCATTTACCTGTTGATGACAGGAGTAGTTTGGATATACTTTTTCAAATTCTTGAACAAATTAATGATAATGCATATTAAGTGGATCTTCCAGATAAGTATCATGTTTATGCTATTTTTAATGTCACTAACATTTTTTCCTTTGATGCAGGTGGAGATTTGAGATCAAATCCTTTTGAGGAGAGGGAGAATGATGGGCACAAGATGGACCTAGTCTTAAACATCCTTTGCAAGTTTCAGATGAGCCAATTACAAGGTCAAGAGCCAAGACGATTAAGGAGGCAATGCAAGGATTTGTGCAATCCACTTGAGACGAGTCTAGCAAGAGCCCAACATTTTGGATGAAAAATTTAGTTTTGATTCATTTGATACAAGCTATGGAAGATATGACTTAGAGTTATTGTTTGGGCTTATTGTTATTGAAGGCTTTCAATTTGTTTAAATCATTTAAAAGATTTATTTTATTAGTTATAGAAATTAGTCTAAAATAATTGAGTTTGAGGATGCTTGGCTCACATATATTTTATTTTGTTGAACTAGGGTTTCAAGAGTTACTGTAACCGCGATACTATTCATCCAGGGGCATTTTGGGTAAAAGGAGTCTTGTTTTGGCCTACGATTAATTGGAGTTTAGGTATTTAAATACTTTGTAGCCTTCTAACACAAACCCTTCAGACAATATTGAATTTTCATTGTGAGTTAAGTTTACTCTTCTTGTTCTTGATTGAACTTTTGAACATATCAAAGGTAAATCACAACCTTTGTGGCGTTTATCTTTGTAATTTGAGTTTTTGAGACAGGTTTTTCAACGGGTCTAGATTTTAATATAATCTAAGTTCTTGAAACGAGTTCTTAATGGGTCGAGATTATCCATCCATTGACTTGATCTTTGGTTTTCTTGGATGAGTTTTCAAATTGATTGTGGGTTCAGGGGATTCCATTCCCACGAGTTCATATCATAAGTGTCAAGAGTTTGGGAAACAAATAAAGAATATAAAGTGTTAAACAAATAATAGGAAAAAAAACCACCATTGCTTCACCCAATAGTCAATGTTGTATTTGCCCATCTTTTTATTTTAAATCAAACACATTCATTATTCAAGCAAGAGTTCAAACTCTGTTTCCTTTTTTTTAACAAAAAATTCAAACTTTTAATTTTTTAGCATCATATCTCTACTAAAAATTTTAATTATCAGATTTAGAAAATATTGATATCTAGTTATCTCTGTGACTCATCCAAACAAACAAAAAAACTATGAGCAAAACAGACCCAGTTAAACTACTTAGGCAAAGCTAGAACTAAATAAGAAAATACAATCTTAGAGCTAATATTAAAGCAGATTTCAATTTTTTTTTTCATTTTTTTATTTTTTTATTTTTTTATTTTTTTGCTTTTTCTTGGACAAAAATCGTTGAACCCTTGAATCTATACATAAGTATCGTAAACAAAAAGAATATGAAAATGATTGAAGTTTCTATATAAATAGGCTCATATAAAATAGATTACAGATCATATATATTTTTTTATAAGTAAAATTATGTAAAGGTTGTTTAATGGTTTTACATTCCACGCTTGTAAAGGTTGAAATGGGTTGTTTAGAACAAGGAGATTAAGTCGTTTTGGTAAATGAATACAAACAAATATCTTATGCACCATTAATGAATACATGCACGAATAAATCATTTTCTCAAAAGTTTAGGTAAATGAGATAAATACCTGAGATAAATAAGGACATCTAAGACAAAACAAAATGGAAACAACAAATAAAGGCACGTATATCGTAATCAGTGGTGGGTTCTTCCTACAACTAGATTTTTTTTTTTTTTTTGAAGGAAATATGGCAGGAGAATTTTTTTTTTTTTTTTTTTGACAAGTAAAAAAATGGGAATAAAATATAATAGATTATTTCCATCTACCTATAGAACCAAGACACATAATAGATTTTTCTAACTAAAAGCTCCTACCCCAATGGGATTAATAGCATCTAGAAGCCATGGTGAAAGAAAACTGCAAGCTGCGAACCTGGGAAACTACAAACTACCTAAACAATTTCTTTGACCCATATAGTCATTAGTTGATACATATCTAGAAAAACTAACTTCGGTTCTTGACGTTGATGATAGAGTGAGACAAAGTGATGAAGAAAACGGCCACGAGGCAACACAACTTCGAATGACAAAGGAAGAAGTGGCTGAGTGTGGGTTGATCAGTATAGGAGAAAGTGAGAAAGGGATGCGGAGGAGCTGTCCGCGACCATGGTGTCGTGCCATGGAGGATGGTGGCGGCGGAGCCCTAGTTTAGAGAGAGAGAGAGAGAGACATAGAAGAGAATGGAAGGAAGAGAGATCTGAGAGAGGGAGAGTGAAACCGAGAGGGATGAGAGGAGGTGGTGGTGGCGCTACATTTGTGGTGGCAGTTGAGAGAGAGAGCGAGAGAGAGAGAGAGAGAGAGAGAGAGATGGCAACGTTGAGCAAGTGAGGGGTTGAGGGAGAGGATGGGGGTGGTTGGCCGATGACGACATTCTAGTTGTGGCCAGAGAGGTTGCTAGCGATAGCAGCGCTAGCTGGTTTGCATGGAGGGGCTTTGGGGAGTTTTTGACTTTGGCCGGGGGGGGGGGCGGGGGTTGACGGTGCCTAGAGGGAGGGGGGGGGGAGAGAGAAGAGAATAAATAAGGGAGGGAATTAGAGTTTTATCCAAGTGATCCAAGCCCGACATTCTAACTCTAATCCAAAGTGGGCGTTAAAAATAACTCTTTTCTAGTGTGATGTACGGAATACTTATTTGTGGCGACAAGAAGTCACCGCAAAAAGTTAGTATATTCTCGCTAACACTGTTATTTAAGTGTCTTATACAGCAAACTTACTTTCGCAGACACAAACTCGCCGCAAAAAGTTAGTTTTACTTACGAATTTTTGGTCGTCGAATGTGATTTCATGGTGAAAGGTTAATTTTTTTTTTTCACGAACGGTGTTTGTAACATCAAGTAAGTATTTTCCACCAACCTATGTCTTGGAAAAAGAACTTGTGGAAAATTGGTAAATTTGTTGTAGTATATAGGCATAAACTAGGTAATAAAATTATTGTCTCTCTAACCTTGAAAACTTTACCTTTCAAGTAAATTGAACAATATTTCAATAAGCGATCAAGTAGTAGTAAGTGTAAAAGGGGATCTAAATTTAAGCCCAAGACTTTTTTTAAGTATGAGAATTTGATTAAAAAAAAAAGATGGATTCCATTTGAAAAAATTATCCTCATTTTACGATCGATTGACTTAATAATTTTTCATAAAAAAAAATTATACCTGCTAATGAAGAGATCGACGTTATGCGATGAGATTCATAATGTGTTTTTTTTTTTCAACTCATTATAAAGTGATATATTTAAGATACACTACAACATATATTGCCTTTTCTCACAAGCTTTTTTTCCAAGGCAAACCATGGTGGGAAATAGTTCCATTATTATACTAACATTGTGCGTGGAAAATGAATTCACCTGTTGCAGCAACTTATTGAGCGACGAGTTATAATTTGTGGAAAAAAGGGTTTTTTGCGACGAATTCTTGTCGCCACAATAAAATTTGCCCACAAATTTCCCTAGCTATAAAAATTAGACCCATCTCACGAAATCATCAGTGACAATTCTCTTTTGTTCCTTTTCCGTGGGGAGAACCAAACAGATGAGCCTTGCTTCCCTCCCATTCTCAGACGTTTTTTTCGTGGAAACCATTACTGTTAAACCAGTGGGTTAAGGAAATTACGGCTGAGGATCGAAGAGATCGATCTCTGGAGCTTCGAACGGCCAGCGTCGGCGTCCACGAGTTGAGTTCCTGTCCCACTGCTAGCGTCCGCCCTCAATCAACCCCAGAAGACTCCGCTGGAACTTCGAACGAGCAGAGATCTCTGGAGCTTCCAACGGCCAGCGTTGGCGTCCACGAGATTACTTCCTGTCCCACGGCCAGCATCCACCCTCAATCAACCCTAGAAGACTCGGCTGGAGGTTCCAACACCGACTTCGTGTATACCACTCAACTTAATTTCTTCCCTCGCCTGTTTCATTATATCCGTAAATCTCTAGCAGAATTTTTGTCATGCTTTACTCATCTTCTAATATCTTCTATAGGTAACTCATCTTCTAATATCTTCTATGGGTAATTTCTTTACTCATTTCAGGAGATTCCCTTCCCTTAGCAGTAGGCAAAGATTGCCCCCTTGTAACCAGTCTCTATGGGTATTTGGGTCTGGCCACCTTGCTTCTGCCGACATGTATTAAGTCAGGTAAGGAATTCCCATTCATGGTGTTCAATATCATGTTTTTAAAACTCATGAATCCTTAGTGTATCTCGATGATGCTGTTCTGTGTTAACGTTATATCATGTTGATGGTTGTTGGGTATAAAAGGGACTGTCACTTGTTGGGTATATAGGCCTCGTGTCACTATAATCTAATGGACACAATTTCTTCAATGAAAGACCTCATGATCTTCAAAAAATAAGAAGATCGATGCTTTATTCCAAACCACCATTAGCCCGGTTGTTTTTGTTTTCCCCAACATGAGTCTATGCATCATGTGTTACTGATGTTACTAACTTCTTAACTAAGACAGTGATAGAAAACATTGGTAGATAATTTTTTTACCCACTGAGAATTAAAAACTGTGGACTAGGATTTGTGTACCCTTTTTCCAGTTCCATCCAGAAGACAATTGAGGTCAATTCATATGATAACCCCTTCTAAAATTTTAACCTTTAAAAATTTTTATGACGTTAATTGATTACAAGATAGAATTAATTAATTTATCTAATCAAAAGTATGTACTATTTACTTTTGGGGTGATTATTTATATGTGCCATGATTTGCATCAATATTATATTAACTTAATTTTCTCCATATATGCTATTGATCAACTACCTTATTTTTGTTTTATTGAAATAATAAGAGGCCGATAAGAGAGAAAGATATAAAAAGGAATTGAAGGAAAAAAAAAAAAAAAAAAAAAAAAAAAGCAAACAAGAGGTAGGCAAAATAAAAATAAAAATAAAAAAGTAAATAAAAAACACAAAAACTAAAATAAATTAGACCCGAAATACTTAATTAGATTGTAATTTTTTATTTAAGGAAAAATTAAATGTTTTGTGGTTTTTACAAATTGATGACACTTGTTTTGATCATCTTGATCATGATCATGTCAATCTTTCTTTTATTTAGTTATAATTTTAGACGTTATATCATGATCATGTCAATCTTTCTGCTTAAACTTATGACAATCCCATAAGGCCTGTAGTTCACTTTAGCCAATGATTGGAGTTGGTTGCTATTGCCATTATCCACCAAGGAGTCCCCAAATATGAAGTAGCAAGGTACTTGAGGCTCTGCTCCTGCCAGCTTGCACCATATATTTAACACAAAAACCAGCACACACATCACACCCATTTTCTTAAGCACCCTCGCCATTGAAACAAGTTGTAGAAAACAAAATAAAACAAAAAAATCCGCTGAGTTGGAAGGAAATACTGAGTCTCATAGAGAGACTAAGCAAGATGCTTAGGCATCTGCTGAATTTGGGTCTAGCAGAATTTTTTGTGGGCATTTTTTGTGGATTGTATCAATCCAAAGGCCATGGCAATTTGTAGGGGGAAATATTTTGATGGGGCTTAGTGGAAATATTTTGTGGTAGGGACTGTTAGAACAAGTGGCAAGGAAAAGTTGGTGGTTTTAAAACTTTTGTCTAGAGCGTGAGGAAGTGTGTGGGATTTGACTCTAGGTTGGTTGCGTATATACATTTAGGAAAGAATTTTATTGTTTCAGAAGACTTCTAGTTATCATCAAGGGGTGATTATCTTATACTTTGTTCCAAGTTGGTTTGTAGACTTTGTGTATTGGTTATTTCAAACTTAATACTAAAATAGCATTAGTCTTTTTATTCTATGCAGGTTCTAGACCAGGGCACCAGCCTGCATTAAATCAGATATTCCTGCACATCTTTTTGTTGTATTCCTTGTACAGGAGTAAGTATTTTTTACTTATTTGCTGAAATTCTAATTATTCACAATTAACTTAGTCCATGAGTTATCTTAGTACATCTCTGTTTGCACATGGAAGGTGGTAATGTTCTTTTCAATTTGGTTATATATGTATAAATATAAAAATATATCAAATAGTGGTTGGAGTATGTGGAGATAAAAAACTGATGGTGCCACCTTAAATAGATGCAGTCAAAATGGATAAGGCTGGGAATAAATTTAAGGTATGTATTGCTTCAGATGTCACAACTCATGAATTATATGGCTTGGGGGAAATAAAGTAAATAAACATATAGGGCAGCAAGTATGTAAAAGCAGTAAAAGGTGGTTATTTATGAATCTAAAAAATGGTGAGGTGTTTATGGCTGGAAAAATGGTGTTGTATAAATGTTTTATGATCAAAATTATTACAATGAGTTATAGTTTGAAGTCTGGTATAATCTTGTTCAATGGCTATTAAATAGAGGTTGTAAACCACAAAACAGCTTGTTTATATCATCTTTCTAAATATGATTTGCTAAGCATAAGTCCTAGTAGTTAGGTAAGAAATGTTTTCTAATGGCTAATACAGATCAGTAAATGGTATTTTCAGGTAATTATGAGTCCCTCATATTTGTGGATTAAGAGGCTTTGCAACCAACTATGAATGGAGTTGAATTGAAGCACACACTAAATCACAGTAATGTGTCTAGAAAAAAAAATATGTGTACATGTAGCTGGATTTTGTTATGAACATTACTGATGTAGTTGGCTTACCTCCTGTACTCTCCTATTTGTAAACATATATTGTAAATCAGCAGGCCTTGATTGATTGGTTAATCTAGTTGAAAAATGTGTAAAAGTATTATGATATATATAATTTATATTTCTGATATTTTTGTTGAAGTTATTCAGGTGTTGGTTTTATGAAGTGAATGTCCATTATTTTATTGTATAGTTGAGTTAGTCTTAAAGCTATGATATTCTTCTGATGGTTGGTAATTTGTAGCTTCAATACAGTGATGGTATTAGCAAAATACTCTTTTGATTATAATCCTTTTTGGTAAATGTAGATTTCTCTATAAGCAGGTTGCTACAAAAAATTGGTCTTTTTAAGAAAAGAAAAATTGGTGGAAAATATCCATGTTGCTTGCCTTTATTTTTATTTCCCATGCCAATCACTCCGTGCAAATTAGGCTTCATTGACGAGATTTGGTCATAACAAAAAGTATTTTCTCTCAACTATGTTTTTGTACTTATTCCAAAATTGGCCTTTTGCCATAAAATCTAATCATGTAATCAAATTAGTTTTGACTACGTATTTGGTTGGAAATGGTTATTTCTCATGAACACTGGACATGCAAAATTTGTAATTGCATGACTATTTTTCTTGGGAAAAAAAAAATGCAAGCATTTTCCTTGAATATGGTCATGGGTAAAACAATTATCCACCATTGAATTTCATGGGAAATTCCCTCATTTCTCACGAGCTGAGAGTAGGTCTAGTACTATTGGTCATGAATTTTTGTATGTTTTTTCCGCCATTAATGTTGTGGAGAAAGATAAGTTTTTGTCATGAACTAAACTTTTGGTGGAAAAAGAGACTTACTTCACCAGTTATATGCCACCAAGCTACCACGGATCAATTTGGTGAGAAAAAACTTTGTCACTGTGGATATATTTTTTCTGACCACAATTCCTCTTGATAAAAATTAGTATATGTTGTAGTGATAATATTTACCAAAAGTGAATTATTGAAAGATCGTACATCTCAATAACGTTAAAAAAATGTTTAATATAGTACTCATGAAGAATAAGCTGAGAATATTCACTGTCCAAGTTACCATGGCCAATTAATCATTATAAAATGTCTATATCAAGAGTACCGAACAAATGAACCACCTAATTTCTTCGGATGATCTTATAATCCAATAGAAGAAATTATATTTGTGTCAAGTCTAGATCATCCTAGCTATTTTCTTCATTATATATTAACCACTATATATATTCACCTCATGAAGATAGGTGCATGCATGCCTTCGAAGCTCATGTCCCGTCTTTGAAGTGATGTTTAGATAAGGGTACGTAGATGTTTTATTGTCCTGGTAACGTGGCGTAGGACCATGAGTAGTTTATCTAGCTGATCTCAGTCTTCGGATACTCTATATATACATACGCACGTACTAATCTATAGAAGAAGATCAAGAAAAGAAGACGCCGCCGGCCTTTAATTTCTCAGGACTAATTAGTAAAGAAATTAAATTTTTGAAAAAGTATCATCAGATCACATCATCATGTGCAAGTACTTCAAGCTAGCATTTTTCACATGGATTATCTGTCTAGCTAGTAATTGTTAGGTGCAACACAACATTCCTTTGAATTATAACAGCAAGTCGAGTCCGTGAATTTTGCCATCAACGGCCATCCTGCTTGTCTTCCTAATTACTAGCTAGCTAGCTAGGCAAATATGAAAGATTAATATTAGTTATAGTACCAAGTTATGCAAGTCTAGCACTCATTTTAAAAAATAATCCAATTTACTGTTAAATAAATAGATTGATTTATCTATTTTTTAAAAAAATAAAAAATTACACGAAATTTTATATATTTTAAAATTATACAAAATATTTCTTTATATAAAAAGCCTACTTTCTGTTTGATTCTCTTTTGACTTCGTTAAAAAGCAGGCAATCCATATCTCTCTCTCGTGAGTGTAATTGGATTGTACTTATCCATGTTGTGCGGAGGCCATGTTATGTTCAGTCATAGTTTGATGGACCAGAGAGCTGCCGATCTAAACATGAGCTTTGTAGCACCTTTCCTCAAACAAAGCGACAAACCACGTGACTTAAAAGATAAAAATGATGATTAAGTAAACGACCAAATTGATGATCATCATAGGAGACAAAAAAAAAAAAAGAAAAAAAATAGTTGCTGTTAGAAAGGGAATATTATATTATATTACCAAAACCACCCAGAGAGATTGCTATCTAGCTACTAGCTAGCTAGGCCAGCTTCTAGATGGAATTTTGAAAAAATAATGGTCGACATAGTGATTAACAGAAGATAATAATGACTGACAATGGCATCCCATCTAAAACGTGTTCAGCTTTCTTTATCCCAACACATCGCTCAATCGCTAGCTAATAGCATTAACATCACAATTATAAACTGCGGGTAAACAAAAGCCTGCTGGCCTAGCTCTGACTTCATCATCAGGTACGTACGTACTTTATTGTCCGAATATTACACATTATATATATAATGTATACATGCAATATTAAGGTTGTTCTGTTATACCTGAACGTTTGGCACGTGGCATAGTGAGTCGGAGGATGAGAATGATGACGAAGATTGAGCAAAACTCCACAGATCTATCTCGCTGTTGTTGTAGTCCTGCCCGGAATTAGGATGGTAGGATGATCTGTTGGAAGATGATGATGACGATCGAAGGGTTGAAAATTGGAGATTAGTATCGATGCAATAAGCCATATTGGTGGGGTCATGGAAGCAAGATAATTGCCTAGAACCCTCTGTGACCTGTCCATTGAGCTGAGAAGCTACAAGCCTATCAAGGGCTGCCCAGTTGGTGAGGGCAGCTGAGTTGACCAGGTGATAACCCGAGTTGGGATGTTCAGTACTGGCACTCACCTGCAGATGATTGGTGACGACTATGCCTTGATCATCATTTTCTGTAATATTATTAATCTCTGGAGAAATGGGTAACTGATAATTATGATTTTGATCAGTGCTGTTAGAGTTTGGGCTCTCTAGGCTTGGGAGTTTCATGAAATCTCTCTCATGGTAGCCAATTTTCTTGCCTGTGTCGATGGGATGGAGAAATGTTGCACTTCGTTTTCCTTCTTTCTGATCTAATAATTTCTTGCTGGAGTTTCCCATGTCTTTGAGTACTTGCTCCAAGTCTCCCCCTCCATCACAAGAATCGTCAAACATCAGGGTTCTGGTTTGTGCAGTGATGATCGAGCCAATAGGGATACTGTCTAGGGTTTTCTGGTGATTTTTCTTCTTGAATATACGGCACACTACCCATCCTTCCTCCTGAGCTGCCTCCCCTACAGCATTGGAGATCTTCAAGAAATTGCCCATGAAATTTATCAGTATAATTGAAATATTAAGAATGCTAAGATCGACTTTGCTTATATATATTTCCATGAAAAAATTAAGGAAGAATGGCTTACATTAGTACTGTCGGTCATATTGTCGTCCAGTCTATACTCGTGCATGATCCAATCAGATTTTAGCCCATGGGGGGCTCGGCCTTGGTAGAAAACCAAGGTCTTCCTCATTCCAATACGCCTGCAATTGCCGTATATTACTTTGTCACGGCCAGTGGCCTTCCAGAACCCGGCAGCAGTTGCACGATTGGTGCGAGTCCCAGTGGGATATTTCTTGTCTTTGTGGCTAAAGAAGTACCAATCGTTTTGAGGAGTGCTGCCTATTTTGCAGACCTCTGCAGCAAAAATAGCCAAAATAAAGATCACCAACACCGCTGAACAGATCGACGATTCAGCTAGCTAGGTTAACATATATATCATTAATTAAGAAATTAATGCTGTGAAACAAATGGGACATGTATATATAAAAGAAAATAAAGAAAAATTAAGAGGTTTTTAGCCATTACCTTGAATATCCCATGGCTCGAGGTTATTGAGATCGACATCACGAATTACATCGAGGTCAACCTTTTCATAAGAAACCTTCTTCCTTAAGTAATACTGCAAGAGCTCCTCTTCTGTTGGGTGAAATCGGAAGCCGGGAGGGACTTTGGATTGTCCATTTACTGATATACTCATGTTTTCCGGCATTCGGATATTAAGGTTTAGACAGACACAAAGATAGAACTCCAAGAGGTACAGAGATGCAAAGCAACTAGGATAGAAAACTCAAAGTGGTACAATATATATATATATAGAGGAAGAATGATAACTTAAAATTAAGGTCATGTTGTACCTAAATGAGTATATGTATATGTGTGGGTTGTGGGCATAAAGGCGCCAAAGATACACATGATAAATTATATAAAGCTTGTTTTTCATGAGACACATTGGCTTTTTCTTTTTTCAAAGTGGGGCTAGTTTTACTATTCGCGACCTACCTACATAGATGGAGAAAGGATACTGCTTTCGGAAGATTGCTTTGAGCCCATGATATTATACGTTGTAAAAAAACAGAGTGAATTAATTTTTTTTCTATTCCACTTCTATAAAAATTAATGTTGTTGAAATTTTATTATCTCCAGTCAAATCGGATACTGATATATCATATGTCGAGTTTCATGTTTTGAGTTTAACTTATGTACTTTCTTGGAAAATGACATATCAATCGGTATGAGTACTAACAAAGATAATAAAATTCAATATGAAGAGTAACATTGTTTTATATCTAATTAACTACAAGAAAAAAGACCATTTGTGACGGATTATAATTTGCTACAAAAATGACTATTTGTGACGAAAACAGACTCATTTTAATAGAAAATAGTCATTTTTATAAGAAATAACTTACCATAAATACAATTTTCTTATAGTGATATTGTTACATATATATATATATATTGATTTTAAATCTAAATCAATTGTAGGACTAATATGTGCAAATTAGAATATTCCCTCACTGATTAACAATACTGGCCTGGTCCATGTAGAAAAGAGTGTAAGGGTGCACACCATCATCAAGAACTACGACCCTCGACCTTAAAATCTCCAGAAAGAGTACGACCTCTTTGACAATCATGGACCTCTCTCTCTCTCTCTCTCTCTCTGTCTCTCTCTCTCTCCCCCTTCTGCAACCACCACAAACAGTAAAAAGGTGATGGAGGTAGGGATTGCGCTTTCATGGCCTATTAGACAAGAAGAAAATGTTTAATCAGTGTCGATCAAATGATAGGTGAAGAAAATGAAGGTAAACTAGAAGAAATTGAGTTGAGATTTTTGTATTTCATTATTAATGCTATGTTTGACTTCTTTAGGACCGTACTCTGATAATTATTGTATGAAATGTGAAAGGATGTTTTGTATCTCGTGGCTATCATGTTTATACATACACATATTGTAAGGGAACAAATGTCATGCATAGTTACGATCGAGTAATATTAATATGCCTAATTTTTATTAATATTTCTGTCCATTATGAATTTAGTTATTTTCTTTAATGCACTACAGTACTACAAATGATTTTTGTGATTGTTTTCTTTTTGACTAAAGATTATTTTATTTGTCAAAAAAGAATTGACAATTATTATTTGAGAAAATCTATTTGTAAGTTTTACTTTTTACACACCAAACACACTGTTGATGTGGAAACTATACTAAAAAATGATTGGCATTTTGATTTTCTTTAAAGTTATAATAGATCTCATTATAATTGGTATGTTAACACACTGACTTACGTTTAGCAAAACTTTTAATATTTATGTTAAGACGTCAAAATATTATGTTCAAACTCAACTTTTCGTGAAGCTTTATCCATTTTTAACTTTAATTAAGTGCAACAAATCATGTTCAAACGTCGCTAGCGAGATATATATAACATTTGAGTATTTTTTTTTTTAATTCAACTATGTATGTATTCATTTCATCAATTATTCATGTGTTACATCTTTTTTCTTTACAATCAAATTGTACACAGTTGCTAGAACTTCCTCTATTCAGCATTGTTCATCATTAGACTTTAAGCCTAACTTTGCCAACTGGTGAGCCAATTCATTCCCTTCTCTTCTTATAAAATCAACAGTCCACTACCTCCTCTGCTCCAGTATATTCTTTATATCTTCAATGAGCTACCCATCCCATGCTTCATTTCTCATATCAATAACATTTGAGTATTGAACGTTTATTTGATTTTTATTTGCACAACTTTATTTTAAATGAAGAAAAATATATACACATAAGGGAAAAAAACATACTTGTAAGTGAAACAGTAACAAAAAGAGCACCCACAAAAAAGAATATTTCAATAGAATAAAAAGTATTGTATACATATGGAAGATTATATAAAACCAATGAAACATATGTAGCTGCAAAGGTATTGCTTAGTACTAACTTCTAAAGTTGCGTGTCGGCTTATTGACCTTCTCATTTAGGATGTTCAAATCAAGTGAAGACATCCTCTCATCAAAAGATGTATGGAGAGAACTTATAAGGGTATATGTCATTATATTAATGTTAAAACCTTTATCCAAAATGTTGGTACCATAGTTTTACGAAATATTACTTATATATATGCTTTTGCTATCCAAACCAGTTCTAAAGCATTCTTCATTTCTCTAACTGTCTTCTCCAGTTCTCTAAGCCCTTACGACGTATGACACTAATTTACCAATCACACTCATGATGACGACACCTCCATTTCATCTCTCTCAAAGAAGAACGACACTTCGACAATGTAAAATCATTTATTTTCATGTCCTAAACAAACTAAAAAATGTAGGCTATTGGATTGATTCCAAAAAATACTTACAAGTAAGATTATATCTAAGAATGGGTATTGCGGATAGTGTATAGAGTATTATGAGAACCATAAGGTCTGATTTGGACAGTGAGTTGATATGAAATGTTTGAGTTGAGATGAGATGAGTTATAAATAGTTTGAGTTAAAATATTTTATGGGGTTTTGAAAAAAGAGAGAAAAAGTTGAATAAAAATATTATAAACCTAAAATATTATCAGAATATAATTTTTCAATATTATTTTTGTTTTGAGATTTAAAAAAATTGAATTATCTTTTGTATTTTGTTTGGAAGTTTGAGAAATTTATAATAATTAATTAATGCTTATATGAAAATTTTAAAAATTTGAAATTGAAAAGTGTTTGAATTTATGGTATATATTTAAATATTGAGATAAGATGATATGAGATAAAAACATCTTTTTATCCGAACCAGGCCTTAATTATAAGTATTAGAGAATGAAATATTACAAATATTGAGAGGTCTTGGCTATGATGAATTTATCGTGCTTGATACCAACGCCGGGAATATTATAATTCATCACAAGATAATGATCCTATAGTCACGATACGAGAGCCAAGACAAGACACACGCCCGATGAGAGGCACGTGATAACGGAGTTAATGGGTTTTCTTGACGAGAATGTAATATTTGAGCTAATATTGGTCAGTCCAAGCATCGTCAATTTCAACAAAGAAGATTATGAATAGCAACGTACGTGGACCAATAATTGATCATGTTTCCTGTCTTTTCTACCCATTAATGATCGTACACGTCTCATTAATGTTCATATACTACAGTACTACGTCAGTTTGAAGAAAAGCGTATCGAATCGATCGAACCTAGAAAACAGCAAACTTTTTTTTTATGATTAAACAGTTTTTTGCCGCTTCTGATGATCAGGTTTTTTTAAATCAAAATTAATAAATAAATACAAGGAGAAGTAAGGTTGTCGTTATTGTAGACTAATTTATAAAGATTATTTTTATATAATTTTTTTATAATTAGAGTATTTAATCTCCACTTGTCTCAAAGTGGCTATGCGCGCGCGGGGTTTTTTGTAGGCAATTTTATATATACGAATAATAGAACAATTAATATATTGTCATTATGCCGCAAAAAGAAAAAAAAAAAAATGCAATCCACCGATCTCGTACGATGCAGTAGATCAAATTAATGGCTGATGACTTCTAATTAATGACATGTGTTGATAAAACTTATTATAATAATACTAACTCGTGCTTCATGCCAAATGATATTGCATGCTTTGCTATCTTCAGAACTCAAAAGATGCTTTAATTTCACCCCATGAATGAATTGAAATGGCAGTCTGGAATTCGAATGATTTTAATTACTAACTGATCGATTTAATTTTGATAATCATTAGTTGAAGCGCAGACATCCAGTCCCACAAAGACTTCAAATTATATTAAGTTAATGAATCATGATTGTCTTTTTCTTTCACGATTTGAAAGCTGCTAACTACTGTTGGATACCGACGTACAGACCGTGTATCGTCATTAACAAGACCGCACAAACAGACGGACAATGGCTTTTGTTGCCAGCTTAATTTATAAATTAGCTGCAATGTTGCATATTATATGTTGTTGATTATGTTTTCCGCAGAGATTTGATTTGATTTCTGGGGTTATGGAGATGCTTTGCCAAGTTGAAACTGGCAGATAAAGCACGCACTTCTGCGGAATTGTCTTCATGCATTTGTCACTTGATGACCTTAATTTGTCGACCCAGTTGATTTATAAGTTCGATTTTAAGCAATAAAAATAGGAAACAAACATTATTTTTCCATATTTGAGCTGATCTTCCATAATTTTAGCTTAAAAAGCTTCTGCTTTACTGTCAATATTGATCCCTGGGAAGTACTCTGGATAATTCTGGCTCCCATGAGTAGGAGTGTAGGACTGATGAGAATAAAACATGACTTAAGCCGTTTCCCTTTTCTTTTCATGAAAATGCTCTTTTGCTTTGTGTATGTTTGATTCCCATCCATATATTGAAGGGCCCTTACATGATTTATGGTTTCGATAAAAGGATTCTAAAAGAATATTGTCAAAGCAGTTTCGCAAAAGTGATTATCATCGGGCAATTAATGAGAACTGATTTCTTTTCACTGTCAAGCATTTTGAGAACATTGAGATTCTGAGGGGCCTGAGATAAAGATGAAAAGAGAGATGATTCCCTTGGGATTGGTTATAAAGCTTTCCTGGGCTACATAATGCTTTGACTATAGATCTTTCTGCTCTCTCGAACCTCGAGGTGTTCATTAATCCCTGTGCCATGCACTCGTTGGAATTAAGTTATAATCTGCTCGCTAGCTAGCTGCTCTTTCTATTCGATCTATTGTTTTCAAGGAAAAAAAAAAAGAAAAAAACGGAGTATGGTACGTATCTGCAATTCCTCCCCCCCCCCTAAGTAAGGTATAATTTGCATATCTTATTCTACAAAAATGAATATTCTAAAATATAGAACGTCTTTGAATGCATGCATGCATGGCAGTACGTTGATTAATGGTCATTTTTTCAAGGCTTGATCCAATCCCAGAAGCCAAAATAATATAGAATCTTATGAGCTTATAATATATATTAATACTCAATTAGTAAGAGTATGTAAATGTGTGTGTGTATCCGTAATGCATTGCATGGAGTACTGCCGGTTTTTTTTAAGGTTTTTTCTTTTCTTTTTTTTCCTCGTGTATCCATATTCTGGTGCTTCCAAAAAACCCTGTCAGATTTCACAAAATATCGCAAGTGCTGTTTGGAGTTTCCTGATGAACCTTAAAAAAAAAACTAATAATAATATAAGGTCTGACGTGAAGCTTAGAACTAGATACAGGCTCAACGAACATTAGAATAATTCTACTTATCATCCTTACAAATCATACACCACACCTATTAATTTAAATTTATTTTTCAATAACAAGTTCGTGGTATATGCAGAATGATAAGTAAAATAACTCAATTAATTTAATAAAACTAAAATAAAATAAAAAATAATAAAAATAAAAAATAATTTTAAAATATGTAAAATATATGGTATAAGATGAGTAGCATCTATTAATTATTTGAGTGTATATATATATATATATATATATATATATATATATTGTACGTACGTACGTAGATCTCATAAATCGAACGCCCACTAAACTGCTCTTTAATCCTTAGATCTGTGTATTATAATAAATATTTTTTTTTAAAGAAAAGAATCGAGAATCTTTCCGGCCCCCTGGTTGACCAGCACGTTGAAAATTAAATAGTTTTATTTTTTGGATTTTACTTCAATTACAAACTTATCTTTTGTTGACGACGTGACATCCTACCTTTGTATGGGTGAAATACAGGTAAGAGTCGCAAAAGTAGATGAAATAAAATAAAATAAAGTGAAATAAAGAGTATTTTTCCCATTTAAACATTTAAAAATAAAAAAAGATGCTTATTAATTATCATTCTCATTATTTTACAGCAACTGGCCTTAATTAATTATTAGACGAATATTAACAAAGTTTCGTGGCCAAGTTTATATATACAGTTTTTTATAGTACCAATATGCATGCCAACATACATGCATGCATGCTTGCAATATTCAACAACGATACGGTCGAGATCTCAATTAGGACAAATGCATGCATGCCATGTCGTTCTCATGATCTACTTGGTTCATATTATTGCATGTCCTTCATGATCTCTGCATTATATATAAGTCAATATATATCTTATAATGTTTTTTTTTAACAAACACACTACAAGAAAAATGGATTTTTGTAATTATTTAATTGCGGCAAAAAGAGTATTTGTAATTAAAACAGATTCATTTTAACTGTAAATAGTCATTTCGCTGAAATTAAATAATCACAAATAAACAGTTTTCTTGTAGTGACATTTTAATTTGAATCCTCCTATTTGTTTGTAAAGTACTTTTGTCGGCAATAATAATGCCGATATATCGATCATCTAGATCGCTGACAATGCTGAGTTACCGGCCGCGACCGGTACTAGAAAAGCCCGCCCAAATTATGAAACGGCATAAAGCTTAAAGTAGATGCAGAAAATGTAATATAAAGTCGACAACAAAATGCGATAATTACCAAAGGAATCTGAATTAAGAACCCACGAACCGCATAATTTGTTTGATCAACTTTGTCCTTTTGATTCCTTTTGTGCATGGTTGGTTTGATACGATGGTAGGGGCTGGGCTCCCCTAATTAGATTCTTTTCCTTAGGTCTGTACAACATGCCTGGCCTAATTTGTTCATATAAATATGTGAATAATGCTAGCAAGGAACAAGTCCAAAATGTACATGACTTTTACAAGCCTTTTATAAAAAAAAGTGTGCCTCACCAAAAAAAATAAAAAAGTAAAAAAAAAAAAAGTGAGTTTTTCACTTTTTTTATAAAATACTTGTGCCAAGTTTATACATTTAAATATTGTATATATCATTATTTTCTCTCTCTATATATATATGAAAATACTTTAGTCACAAATGAATTACATAAAGGTAATCTTATAGCAAACTGATATGTTATGACATAGGTCATCAGATTGTAAAGTTATATTTATTATAAAGTAGATCTAACGGATTACATAAAGTCGTGTCAATTTATATAATTACTTTTGTATAATACTTTTGTGGCTATAGCAGTACTACTCATATATATATATATATATATATATAACTCTATCATGCACATTTGTCATTTGTTTAGTTAGTAGTACTCATGTTCTTGTAGATCGAAGTACTTCCACTTCTAAATAACTATCATGAAATCCAGAAGCATACATTCCATAAAAGTTTCTGTATGATAATTACAAATTGTTCTGGTTTATTATAAACTCTCATCAATTCTTGATCACAAAATTATAATCGAACTTTGGAACGTGAGTGGAGAAATTAGCATATATATATATATATATATATATATATATATAAGTTATGAGAGGTAGCTAGAGACATTAAATTCAGAAGTTGATGCAGAAGGTTGATAATTTAATCCCGTTACAATTGAAAATTTCAACGTGACATGCATGGATTGAATCTCTCAATTCATGTATATTTTTACCAAACTTTCGGAACATATGCAACTAATTCATCTCCATGACTCGATTTCATCCATTTCTTCAATTTTTAGATATTGCACAATATATATAAATTGGGGCGGCTTAATACAAATTAAGGTCTAAGGTAAAATTGAAGTGATCATTCATTTTAAATTATAATACACTAAAATATAAATTATTATATTGAATATTTTTCAAAAATTATAATTATATGAGGCTTTATTTAAAATCTTTAAATAAAATTTTGAATTTCTATTTAAAAATTATTTAAAAGTTTAAATTATTCGTTGTATTAAATATTAAATTTAGTATCATGGATCATTGAACACATTGAAAAATATAAGAATCACTTACATTCTTATTTAATGAAATGGTTTTTATAATATTTCTTCTAAAAAAATTTAGGAAAAAACATCTCATGATCACTTTTAGTTTTGAGAGCCTCTTGCATAGGGCGGGGCCAGCTTGCATCTGGTGGTGCCCTAGGCAATGGCCTAAATGACCTTTACCTTGCCCTAAGTTAGTGATCTTGAATTAATGATCCAAAAGACCAGAAGCTAAATTTTCCTTTCTAACTCCCTCGACTCATGTGAAAGACATTACAAGTCCAAGCAAAATCTATGAAAGACATAATGCCTGACTTCTTTCCTCGATTCGACCTAGCTAGCTAGCTAGATGTGATCTCTTAATTATTTTAATCTCTCATAATTGTTTAGTGCAGTACTGTAGGTACGTGCGAAAATTACTTATTTGCGACCAGTTATTTTCAGCGAAAAGATTATTTCTAATAAAATTAATTTGTTTTCGTCTCAAATAGACCCTTTTGTTGCAAAAAAAAATAATCACAAATACCGTTTTTCTTATAGCGGTAGTTGAGGATCCTCAGGAAAGTTCTATGCAGGATAAGGGTTGATCATCCTGATGATCTCCAACTAATTACATCCAACTTTAACCATAATATTTGTAATAAAAGCCCATAAAAAACTGATCAACCACTGGCCATAACATAAAAAGCTTTGCTACTCTTCATACCATGAGAGGTTGCAAATCGAATATGAATTAATTCTAGTTTCATTATAAATGGAATTCATTTATATATATACATGATTTTTCGGTATAATGCTTTATTTCTACAACTAGGAAGATGAATCATGGCGATGATCGATGATGATAATCACTTGCATGTGATATGCGATTCCGTAAATGATTTTCGTTATCCTTTATTTTCCAACTATTTCACATAAACTATGCACGCGGTTTCTCTTCGTATTCCTAAATAATAATTATATATACAAGTTAATCTTAACCTAATTCGTGCACCATGGAGAATTTGCCCCGCCCATGTTCTATTTTATATGCTACCTGCAGATACCTACTCTCTGTGTCGTCTAGTGCAAATTACATTATTTTTTTTTTTTTTTGCTTTTTATTTCAAATAATTTTTAAACATTTTTAAAAGATAAAAAAAATATATATAAATACACTAATAGTCACTTTCTTAATCACTAAGAAAAAAATTTCAAAAAAATCAAATGTATGAGTAGTTAAAATGAGGGGCATAATACTATTATTCTTTTATAAATATATTTTTTTTATAACAATATTCAAAGCATAATCGTCGTTGGACTTGTACCCAAAATAATCTCACTTATAGGCCCATGCGTGTACCACCTCTCTGGTCCAGGCCCAAATATAACTCTTTGTTTTTGGTCCCTCCGAATGGGCCGTTGTGTGTGTATAGTTCGTGCCTATATCTATATTCCTAAATGGACTTTAATATATATTTGTCATCGAAACCCCTTTTAGAAAAATATCAAGTTTAATTCAAGTGTCTATTATAAAAATTCGAACCCATATATTCGAATTATATAGAATATTTTTAATTTAGAAACATCGATATTCAATGTTTTATATTCATTCATTCTCGGTATTACTAGCCATTGTCTTTGAAGGCAGACCTGGAAGTGGAAGACCTTGCCTCGACTATATTAATGCTTCCTCTTTCTTTCAAGATGCCTTTCGCTATGGACAATTCATTTAATAGCTCATATAAAGTATACAACTTTATATTTATTGTATTGTTGATCTATTTTGTTTTAATAAAGTGGATGAGACTGGATTTTATTTTTATTTATAACTCCCACTTGTCTCGGAGAAATAAAATTTATAAACCAAGAGTTTGGAATTTACCAAAAGAAACCAATGCTACTCTCCCTCCTCGAATTGTTGTTCCCTTTTTTTTTTTTTAATATAGGGAAAAAACTTCATTTCATCAAGGTATAAAACCTTAAGATAGTGTACAATAGTGTTGATCAATGAAAATTACATTCTCAATCAATGAAAGAAGGAACACTATTCCACCAAATATTCATATCTTCAATGGACCATGCTTATCTAGCAAGTCGATGGGCAGCCTCATTAGTTGATTTGTTGCTGTGTTGGAGTGTGCACTGAGGAAATCTTAGCATCAGGTTTTTAATGTCAGCAACCACTGATGAAGCATTTGATTAAGCCACCTTGTTAACTTCCTCCACCAAGAACAGGCAATCACTTTCAATAATCAATTTAGAAATACCAATATTTAAGCAAAGTTGTAATCCACTCAACAAAGCCACTACTTCTACTTGCTTTGGTTCCAGTTGCACAGATTCTGCTCTACTTACTAGCATCAAAACATCTCCTACATGATTTCTTAATATAGCACCCAAGCCAGCTATATTCAACTCAAAAAATATGGCCCCATCTATATTGAGTTTGAGAGAATCCTGAGAAGGTGGAGACCACCTATATTGCAGATTCTTTGAAGTAGGAAGTCCCCTCTAATGCATAGCATTCTCTGTCCTCAACTTCTTTGAGAAAGAAAATCCAATGACTTCTTGTGTTGGTAAAAAAATCTGGTCATGAACCATCTTATTCCTTCTAAACCAAAAGCCCCAAGCCATTAAGAAGAAATCTGCTAATTCATCAATTGAACCCTTAAAGAATATTTCCATTGCAGTTGAAATGAAGGAACTGAAAGGTAAAAAAACAAATTTTTTTATCCCAAATCTCATGAGCAAGGGCATAACAACAAAGCACGGGTTAAGTCTTCCATCTGGTGTTGACAGAAACAACATTGTCCACTTATATCTAGCTTTCTGTTAATAAGATTGGCCTTAGAGGGTAAACTCTCCTTTCATGCTCTCCAAGCAAAAACTTTGACCTTATGAGGGATTTTTAAACTCCAAAGAGCATTCCAGAATTTCTTCATGAAAGCACCATTCGAAAGCTCACTACAAATAGGCACTAAGCAGGTTTTAAAGAATCTGTAGGCACTTTTAATATAAAAGTTACCTGACTTTTCATGCTCCCACAGCCACTTATCCATGTCACATGTGGCACTGGGATGCAATCTTAGAACAACATCTGCAATTCTTAGATTGAATAGAGCTCTGACATTTGACAAATCCCACCAGTTGGTACAAGGATCAATTAAAGAAGATACCTAATCCTCCAGTTGACAGGCTTGCTCCTCCCTCTGATTACTACTTTCAGCACACAGAACATGCCTCAGATTTCAAATCCAAGGAATCCAAGCATCTCTTAAGATGTGAATTGATCTTCCATTTCCCACATTCCATCTACCACCTTGCACAAGCAAATTTTTTGCCTCCCATATACCTCTTCAAGCATAGGAAGGGTTTCCACCAATAGCAGCTTCCAATAGGTTTCCATCAGAAAAGTATCTAGCAGCATACATCTTATGGAATAAACTCTCTTTATTCTGTAATAATCTCTAAGCTTGTTTTGCCAACATAGCCATATTGAAGATCTCATGATCCTTAAACACCATCCCTCCAACAGCTTTTGATTGACACATTTTCTTCTAGCTTATCCATTGCACTATATTTTCCTCCTTTTTCTGTCTCCACCAATATCTGGCCATCATACTCTCAATCTCACTACGTAGCTTGGTTGGGAGCTTGAAACAACTCATGGCATTAGATGGAATTGCCAAAGCAACAACCTTGAGGAGAATCTCCCTTCCTCCTTGAGAAAACATATTTCCTTTCCACCCTTGTAATTTTAGCTAGACTTTATGCTTGATATCAACAAAAGCACTTATTTTAGACCTGCCTACCCAATGAGGCAGACCTATTTATTTTTCATATTGTTGCAGTTGAGAAGAGCTCCATAGGTTTATAATAGTCTGCTTCTTATCCATATCTACATTTGCACTGAAAACCATTGATGTTTTCTCTTTGTTTAGTTGTTGCCCTGAAGCCACTTCATACTGATTCAGCAGAGATTGTAGTTTAGAAGTCGTATCCACATCTGCAGCACAGAAAATCAGACTATCATTTGCAAATAGTAGATGGTTTAGCTTGGGTGCCCCACGATAGATCTGGATACCAGGGACAGATTTAGATCTCTCAGCCTCCTTCAATAAGCTAACCAATCCTTCAGTGCACAAGAGGAATAGGTAAGGAGAAATGGGGTCTCCCTGCCTCAATCCTCTTGAAGGAATTATAAAAGCAGTTGGTGAGCCATTACTAAACACAGAGAAAGAAGGGGTCATAACACACTTCATCACAAGTTGGATTAGTTTATCGTGAAAACCCAGCTTTCTCATAACAGCTTCAAGGAAGCTCAGTTCTACCCTATCATAAGTTTTACTCATCTCAAGCTTAAGGGACATAAACCCTTTCTAGGGCTGAGTAAAAATTCGACAATCCGACTCCGAATCCGACTCCGCTCTGGCTCCGCTCCGACTCCGACTTGTCGGATTCGGAGTCAAAGGTTTTTTCCTCTTGAAAGTCGGAGTCGGAGTCGGATTCGGATTCACTGATGATCCGACTCCGACTCCGATCCGATCCGACTCCGATCCTCCGCCTCCGACTCCACCGACGTGTCCCTCCGACTCCGCCTCCGCCTCCGATTTTATACATATTTTATAAACAGATGTGTTTTTCTATATATTAATTATTTAAATTTTATACAACTATATCTTATATAGTTAGTTAAACTCAATAATATACTAGTTAAATAATATATTTATACTATAATATATAGACTAAATTGACTAATAATAGTTTAGTATATGACTATAATATACTATAAACACTAAGATACATAATAACATCAACATGTAATATTGTAATACTAATGAATAAACACTAATCTATAAATTTATAATAACATATAATACTAATGTATAATAACTAAATTATTATTCATATAAATTACTAATAGTATTAATTACTATATATAAATTAGTAAACCACTTTAAGCCTATATATAAATTACTATACAAATCACTATAGTAAATTACTAATATATAATTATGTTAATCACTATAACTAATAGTAATACTAATATAGACTATAGTTTTAACTTATAGTATTATAACTATATTAAATCACTATAACTTATACTAATATAGTTATATTACTATAGGGTACTATTAAGTTATTAACTATAGTGATATACTAGTATTAGTCATTAGACATTAGTGTACTAATACTATTAGTGATATAGTTAGTATAATATTTATACTAATACTATTATATAGTTATAATAATTAAAATCACTATAGCAAATACTAATATATAATTATGCTAATCACTATAACTAATAGTAATACTAATATAGACTATAGTTATAACTTATAGTATTATAACTATATTAAATCACTATAACTTATACTAATATATTATATAGTTATACTAAATCACTATAACTAATACTAATATAGTTATACTAATCACTATAACTATATATAGTATTAATATCATTGTTAGTATAATATATATTATTAATAATAACTAATACTAATATAACTATTAGTATAACTAATATTAATACTAATACTAATATACTAATACTATTAGTGTATAACTAATATTTATATATATTAATATATATATATATATCAAGTATAAGAGATTAGAGATTTAATATATATATATATAGCAAGTATATTAGTGTATTACTAATATTTCATATATGGTGCATTTATTTAATATTCATATATAATAATATATATCATATATTTTTTTTATGAATCTTCATTTATATATATATATATATATCTAATATATATAAAATAGATTAGTATTGTATAGTACAATACGGCGCCGTTTCTACTTGTTAATTAATCGTTTAGTGAGGGTGCCCAAGTTCGGAGTTCCATTTCGGCATTTCCCCTTCTTTCATCTTCAATTCTTATTTCTTCTGTCTTTATCTTCAATCTAGCCCTCCCCTCTCCCCGTCTCGCACAGCGCCGCAGGCCCGCAGCCCTCCCCTGAGTCCCCTCCCTCTCGCAGGCTTGCAGCCCCTCCCTCGCGCAGCTCCTCTCTCAGTCTCTCGCAGCTCCTCTCGCGTAGCCTCTCTTGCAGTTTCCCTTGAAACCCTAGGTCCCGCGAGTCCGTGACCCGTCGTCACCGTCGATGGCCTCTTGAGGTGTAATGCAGCTGTGCAAACACGGAACACCGTCCCTCGAATTCGATCATAGATCAATCACTGCCCATTGAAGATTCGGTAGGTTACCCAAAGTCCAAACCGATGTCTCTGTTTTTGGTAATGTTGATTTTTTCTATGTTTATTTCCAGATTTGGCATTATAGTTTAATACATAACGAAATGATCTCCATAATTTTACGTGTAAACCAAGTGAGGAATTTTGAAATGAAAAAATCCGACTCCGCTCCGACTTGTCGGAGCGGATTCGGAGTCGGATTCTATACGTGCAGAGTCGGAGTCGGAGGTCGGATTCGACCTCTGACAAAGTCAGAGTCGGAGTCGGAGGTTGGGCCCTCCGACTCCGAAAGGGTCGGTGCTCAGCCCTAACCCTTTCTTTCCTTTCTTTTTTCTCCTCAAGAAATGAAGTACTTCATAGGCCACAAGCACATTGTCAGTAATGAGTCTTCCAGGTAAAAAAGCTGATTGGGAATCTGAGATGACAACTGGTAATATTTGCTTATCCTATTAGCAATGACCTTAGATATTAGCTTATATATGACATTACATAAGCTAATGAGTCTAAAGTCACTAACTCTTTGAGGACATTTCTTCTTAGGAACCAGAGTGATGTATGTGTGGTTTACAGGCAATGGGAAATCACAAGAATTCAAAACTTTCAACACAGTAGAAGTGACAGAACTACCAATCTCAAGCCTAAATTTTTGGTAGAATAAAGGTGGCATGCCATTAGGTCCAAGAGCTTTAGAAGGGTGCATCTCTTTCATTGCTTGGAGCACTTCATCTGCTATGTATCCCTTGTCATTTCTTCCAAGGAGACATTTGTAAATGATATTGGCGGGAAGATCATGCAAGAAAAATCAGAAGGACCCAACAATACATCCCTCTTATGAAAATAGAAAAGAGTTTTAAGACCTAAGTCTCATAAGTCTCTTTCTATCAATGATTAAGGAAAATCTAAGAGGACTATCTGCTCTGATTCTGTGGAAGTGGCTAGAACTTCCAAGACTTTGAAACTTTAAGCAAAAATCAATGGGGAGAAGGAAGACAACAACCAACAGGTATCAGTGGAGGCTGGTGCCCAGCCCCACCGAGATCAATGAAGGTCTTAATTTGGAATACACAAGGGCTCCCAAGCCCTCGTGGTATTCGTGCTCTTTCTGATCTTATCAAAAGAGAAGATCCCGATGTTTTGTTCTTGCAAGAGACAAGACTTAATGCTGCCAAGATGGAGTTATGTAAAGTTCGATTAAAGTTTAACTGTTGTCTAATTGTTAAAGCTTTGGGTAGGAGTGGAGGCCTAGCAATGCTATGGAAGAATGATTTTCAATTATCTATCCTTAGTTATTCAGCTTCTCACATTGATGGTAAGGTAATTGAAAATTCAATACAATGGTTCTTAACAGGTGTTTTTGGCCAACCTGAAACTGCGAGAAGAATAGAAACTTGGAATTTATTAAGAAAATTGAAAAAGGGTCCTGCTGATGCTTTGTTATTCATGGGAGACTTCAATGAAATCCTAACATCAGAAGAGAATTTTTCTTTTTTTTTGGGGGGGGGGGGGGGCGGGGAGCCAAACCAAATCATCAAATCGATGATTTACAACAAATGTTTATGGATTGTGAATTAAAAGATCTTGGATTCAGTGGGCCAAGATATACTTGGTGTAATGGTAGACATGATGCAATTTAGATCTCTAAGAGGCTGAATAGGTTTGTCAGAAATAGCTCTCGGTGCAATTTGTTTAATAGGGCTTTAGTCACTCATTGCTCTATATCTTACTCTGATCATCTTCCTATTTGGATAGAGCTAGAAGGTGCAAACATTAGAAGGGGTGGTTCAAAGCCCTTCAGATTTGAGGCTATGTGGCTTGGGGAAGTTGAATGTTAAAAAATTATCAAGGATTAGTGATTCAAGGGTGATCCTTGTAGTGGCTTGCAAGGTGTTATGAACTGTATTTCTGGTTGCAATTCAAGATTACAAAGGTGGAATAAGGAAACTTTTTAAAAGCGAGTGAGGCTTGTGTTGCTACTGAAGAAGTACAGAAATGGATGAATAGGGAAGAGATAATGTGGAAACAAAGGTCGAGAACACTTTGGTTAACTGAAGGAGACCAGAATACAAAATTCTTCCATGCTAAAGCTTCCCAAATGAAGAACAAGAACTGCATGTCAAAACTGATGGATGATGGGGGCAATTGGAAGGAATGAGAGCACTGTGATAATTTGATTATTAACCACTTCTCTTCCTTGTTTACCTCTGTAGGTTCTCGAATTGTTGTTCATTTATGTGTTGGTTTGCTTGATTCTTTTGCCTACCTTGAGCTCTCTTTAGATTTGACATTTGGGTCTGTAAGATTGTCATTTTGTCTATGATATGATATAATGAGACCCGGTTCAATATTTATATGGATAATATTATTAAGCCTAAATTAGTCTTAATGGGCCAATATTTTGGGAAGCCAGATTAAAGTTATTGGAAAATTTTGAAAACTACGAGCCCAAAAATTTATTATGATGGATTATGGGGTTGTTCTTGGGCTCAATAACAAGGCTAAAACCCATTTAACATTTATAGGTCAAGTGTGCCTTATTTAATTAGTATTGGGTCCAAAAAATTATTTAAAGCACAAAAGTATTTATTGGACGAGTGGGGTACATTTTGAAAATTTAGATCGACCCGTTAGAATTGTTACATGACTTATCCCATAAAACTAGACCTAGTCCATGTATATGTGTGTATAGACCGACTTAAGACGCAAAACCCATGAAATAGGCCCACGCATGAAATATAGTGACTAGATCCTTGTCTTTTGTGAAATAAATTTTGAAATAACACAACTATATACCTCACATTCAAGTTCTAACTTGATCTTAAGCATTAAATCTAGCATGATATAGCAAATAATCCATCATAACAAACCTTACACCTGAGAGCCTCTAATTCAATCAAAGACTTAAGTTAAAAATCAAACACTTAAATGTTCTTCAACAATCCAATCAAAGACCTAAGTTAAAAACCATCCTTAATCCATAGAGCAAGGTTTTAAAGATAAGATTTACAAAAATCATAACCATTGAATCAAGATCCTAAAACTAAAATCACAAACTAAACCCAACAAAACTATTTTTGAACCAATTAGCTTCTACCACTTCAAAGATCATGCAAAACCATTTTATAAAGTCCTAACATGCTTTGAATCAAACCATAACTTGTATAAAAATCATGTAAACACTTCTTCAAACCAAGATATACACAACTTCTCATCACAGTAACAAAAACTTCTAAGCTTATAGCCCTGCATTCAAAACCGAACCATCATCACACTAACACCAACAATCAACCTCCAGACTTCCACTAAAAATAACCAATACTCTCCTACACATTCAAGACCCATAACTTAAACAAAATCTAAGAGATTGGAGCTAAGGAAAATAAATTATAAAGGTTGGAAACTCAAGAAGCAAAGCTGCCAGAAAATTCCCTCTAGCTATATCTTGATTTCTCCCAAGAAAATGAATGAAAATGTGCAAGTATGGGGAAGCAAATGAAGGTTGCGTGGGCTATAGATGGAAGGCTAACTTGGTGGTTGGATGAGTGACAAGTGCTTGTGAAAAGGAGGAAGAAAAGCTTATGGGAATGGGTTGTCTTGCTGTTGCTACCGAGTGGCTGAGGGGTTGATTTTGTTGCTTGTTTGACTTGCTATAAATGGCAATATTTGTGGCAGAAAATGAGGCGCATGGTAGCCAAGGGATGGCCTTGTAAGGGGTGGAAACTTGTGGAGGAAGCTTGGTCCATTGCCTAAGGCCCCACCCTATGCAACCCGAAAGGAATCTTTAAAGAAAGCAAATTGTGCCGGATACCCGAAGTTATTAGCTCACTTTAGCCTAAGGAGTTGATAAAAGGGGTTGGGACCTACTGAGTGTATCTAGCCTCAAAGAAAGGGATGTGTAAGGAGGTGGAGGGTATACCACTAGTGAGACAATTCCCATAAGTTTTTTAGGAATTACTAGGGATGCCTCTTGCTAGGGAAATTGAGTTCGCAATCAACTTAGAACTAGGGAATGTCACAAGAGCATCCTATAGGTTGGTTCCGAAGTAGTTGAAGGAACTGGAGAACCAATTGTAGGAGTTATTAGTCAAAGGGTTTATTAGACCTAGTATCTCACCTAGGGGAGCGCGCAATACTATTTGTGAAGAAGAAAGATGAAACTCTTAGGATGTGCATTGATTATTGGGAGTTGAACAAGGTATTACAAGTAGGTACCCGTTACCTACAATAGATGATTTATTCAATCAGCTGCAAAGGGCTGCAGTATTTTCTAAGATCGATCTCATATCTGGGTACAATCAATTGAGAATTAAGGAATGTGATGTACCTAAGACAGCCTTTCGGACTAGGCATGGTCACTATGACTTCACTGTAATGCCTTTTGGGTTAGGAAATTCCCTAGCAGCTTTTATGGATCTCATGACTAGGGTATTCCAACCATTCTTAGATTTATTTGTGGTAGTGTTTATAGATGATATCTTAGTGAACTCCTGAAATGTTGAGTAGCACATAAATCACCTGAGGACGGTGTGAAGGAATCTCCAAAACCACCATCTATATGCAAAACTTAACAAATGTGAATTTTGGTTGGAGGAAGTAAAGTTTCTAAGCCATGGGATTTCCAAGGAGGAATCATGGTTGGCCCAAGTAAGGTGGAAGCAAGGATGGATTGGAAACAAGCAAGGTGGAAGCAGTAAAGTTTCATAGGGTTAGCTAGTTATTATTGTAGGATTTTCTATATTGTCAAGTCCTTCATAGCGCTGACGAGAAAGGATGTTAAATTCTTCTAGACTAATTGGTACGAGGTCTACATAGACCACAAGAGCTTGAAACATTTATTTACGTAAAAGAACCTCAACATGAGACAGTGAAGATAGTTGGAGACCATTAGTTATTACTAGTGTGAGAATAAGTACCACATGGGCAAGGCTAACTTGGTTGTTGATACCCTAAGTCACAAGTCGAAGATTAGGGATGAAGGGGAAACTTTGGAAGTAGATTTGCGGTTGGAAGAAATAAGACACCTATTGGTGAAGAATAGGTCACCAGGAGAGGTTCTCAACGCCCTAACACAGTTAAGGACAAATGGTTTCGAAGAATTGCGAAACTAACAAGAGAAGGTTCATAAGCTATTGGAGATCCAAAGGAAGATTGGTAGAGGCAAAGACCTGCCCATTTTAGCTTGGGTGTGACGGAATCTTATTATTCAAAAGGCAGGAGGTGATTCCAACAAAACCAAAAATTATACAAGGACTCTTGGTAGAAGCCCATTCCTCGCCATACGCCATGCATTCAGGAGGAACTAAAGTGTATCAAGATCTCAAAAAGGGATACCGGTGGAACGGGATGAAGAGGGACATCACTCACTTCATCTAAAAATGTGATACGTGTAGAAGGGCAAAGTCTAAACATCAACGACCAGTAGGAAACTTGCAACCTTTAGCCATTCTCGAATGGAAATAGGAACACATCGCTATGGATTTTGTAGTTGGGTTACCCCAAACTCGTACAGGTAGGGATGCGATATAGGTAGTAGTGGACCGATTGACCAAGCGTGCCCATTTCTTACCG
The DNA here is from genome assembly GCF_004785595.1 of Juglans microcarpa x Juglans regia. Lineage (NCBI taxonomy): Eukaryota > Viridiplantae > Streptophyta > Magnoliopsida > Fagales > Juglandaceae > Juglans > Juglans microcarpa x Juglans regia. The sequence continues at coordinate 8,140,677 of NC_054595.1, forward strand.
GTCACTACCATGGACATATTGAGTGAACTCACCCAGTTGTACATAAGGGAAGTGGTAAGGTTACATGGAGTCCCTAAAACTATAGTATCAGATCGGGACCCTAAGTTTACATCTCAGTTTTGGAGGAGTTTACAAAAGGTGATGGGCAAGGAGGTATTCAAAATGTGTTCCACATCCTCACTTAGGAAAAACTTCGGGAACCAAGCCTGGGTAATTGAAACATATCTAGTTCCATGACAAAGAAATCTTACATACAAAGAATGGCTGGTATGCGTCATATATAGAAAGGAACAAAGATTGACATCTAAGCTCATACTCTTGGTAAAAATACAATGGGGAGATGCGAGAAATGAGGAGTTTACATGGGAAAGCGAGCGGATCACGCATGAGTAGTTCCCATATTTATTCAAGTCGTAATACATGAAGTAAGGGTAAAATGGACAATACACGAGGATGGACGCAGCTATAAATAGGCCATCATTTTCCCAACTCAATGTCAATTAGCTTTAGGAGACAAAATGTTGCAAGAGAAGAAAACCGCTAGGAGCGCAACTCAACGTCATTTTCCCAACTCAACATCATTTTCGCAAATCATACGATAATTCTTAGGAGAATGACGTGAGAAGGAGAGAAGAGAAGCTAAATAACAATGGATGGAGGATGTGAGGAACTGCCTGACTCGAAAGGAGACAGGCCATTACTGGAGCCGAATGGAAGTAAAAGATGAGAAATACTCCAATGGTCTAAGGAATTAGAAGCAGGCACTACAAAATGCAGCAGGTCCAACACATGGGCGAGCAAGCACTTTGCATATGCTCAACTGACAGGTCCCAAAGTGAGGTGGAGATAAGTGTGTCATATTATGAAAGGCGAGCACGAAAATGCCACTTACCATGAGGCAAGTATGAGGAGCCATGGAAGCCAGTAACTATGCCAAGACAAAGAGTTACCGAATGCGAGTAACAGTCTAGGAGAGACTAAGTAAGTAAGGGAGCTTTTTGGAATTACACAAAGTGCTTAGAAAAGTAGCAGCACTACACGTAGAACCCCCACTCCATCCGTTGGGTCACATCTGGAGTGGTTTTACGATGGAGGATTGGGATGTAAGCGGTTCAGTCCGGTCCAGGTTTGGACAAAATTTAAGATCGAACCAGTATGTACCAGTTTTACATTTTCAAAAATCGATTACGCACCAGTTACCCTCCTAAACTGGTATATCTAATTTTACCAGTTCCTATCTTGTTTTAATAAAATGCAAATTTGTAAACAAGAATCAGTTTAAAAAAAAAAAAACTATTTTAATATATTAGACTATATATTTTTTTTCTAAGCATATATTAGACTATATAATAGTACTACTATTAGGCTATTAGTATAGCTATATATTAGTATTAGTTATAGCGGGTTTAATTCATTATAACTATATTATTGATAGACTATAGTGACAGTATATTAGTATTAGTATACTAATACTAAATTACTAGTAGTATTAGTATTACTATATCATTAATTCATATGTAATTATTGAGTATAGTGATTTATATACTAATATATATATAGACTTAAAGTAGATTACTAATAGTAATATAGTATTAGACTATTAGTAGTAGGCCATAAAATGTAAATTATAATTGATATATATTATATACTAATGTATATTAGTATTACTAATTTACTAATGTATTATGTACTTATTGAAAAAAATATATTGAGAATTTATTAGGCCATAAAAATTTGGTAATAATATTTGAGTGATTTTCTTTCTTTTTTGGTAAATAATATTTTAGTGATCTTAATTACAACTTTGCTATATAAATTCAAATCTTTTGATATTTAGGATTCTTCTTTTCAATTTTAAACTGATTTTAAGTGATAAAAAAATATTGATGTGATTTATCAATTTCAATTTATAGTTTTACAATTTCATAAATTAATTTATATTATTATATATAAAGAATTATATATAATACAAAAAATATTATATATAATATTAAAAAAATAATTTGAAATATATATTATATAGAATCGGTCTAGTCTAGGCCTAAAAAGCTTAGAATCAGGACCAGATCGGTTTTGGCCGGTTTTGCCATTATGGAAACGGGTTCCGGACCGGACCAGTCCAAAACTGAACCGATTTGACCGGTTCGGGCTGGTCTGGTCCGGTTTCTCAATTTCGTTTTACACCCCTATGGAGGGTGAAGGCTTGATTGGTCATGTCGTCTAAACGTAGTAGTTTGACTCAAGCCATGTTTGAGACCCTCTTTTGAGGAAAACCAAATGACCAAGCATGCAGACCATGCTTGACAGTTTCTCTCTGTCATCCTGCAGTATGACAGGGAAGGATTAAAGAAAATCTTTACCGTAGATCTAGAGTAAAAATAGGACATTTGACAATCCCACGCTATTTAAAGGACTTGGGTGTGGGATGCAATCTCACCTTTGAGACTTTATTCGCCAAAGAGCTCATGAAATCAACTGTTTCAGAAAGCAAGGAGTAGAGCGGGGACAATAGGATTTTCAATGTAGGTAGGTAGGTTAACTTCTAAGACAGTGCTGGGAAATGTGGGTGAATGTTGTGAGTAAGAGGCATTGCATTATCTCTGAAATTTCTCTCCCCCATTCTAAAAGTATGAATAAATATTTCGATCATTATGTTTATGCCTATATTAACGCACTGATTTGCAGTGTTTTGATTGTTTGAATGCGTCAATTGTTTTCAATACATGACTCTGAATCCTTGTGTGGCAACCCAATATCTTTGTGTGAGAATGTCTATCTCTATGTGAGAAGTCGGTAGTGTGAATCTATAATTATGGGAAGGGATAGAGAATTCCCTAGACCATTCCCGCAAAACGTTTCCATGTGTTTTACATAAGATAGTCGGGATGTAGGATCCCCCGACGTATCATGTGTTGGTGTCTTCGAGTTAGTTGTCCAGGTAGAAGAATTACCAGTGCAACAAGTATCTATGTGTGAGAAGTCTATGTGACGAATACCTATGTGGTGGAAGAATGTCACTAGGGTTGAAATGGGCTGAATAGTCATTTTACAACGTTTTATACTAATATTTGAGACATATTACTCATATTAATACTAATATGTTTTTGTATTTCACACAAAAGAAGGAGCACGTTGCGAGAGGGTGATTCCTCACCATGCCTATATATGTACATGTGTTATCTAAGAGGATGATTCCTCGCCACGTTTGAGGATGCACATAGTTGTAAGAGTGAGGGTGATTTCTCGCCTTGCATATACATGTCCGTCTAGTCTTTTCATGAAAGTGTTCATAGCATTTTCGTTAGTATTATTTCTCATTAGCAATATTGTCATAGCTGCCTAACCTACCTATTGTTTCATTCTCTGGACCATAGACTTTGATCTATATGTAGATCCTGGCATGACGGCTGAGAAAGAAGAGTCAGACCCGCCCAAGTCCTGAGTACGGAGACCAGTAGCCGTCATAGTTACCTTGTAGCTTTAGTTAGAATATACAATGTTAAGTCGGGTGACTACTTGTTAGCTGTCCGGCACTTTAAGGCCACTAACTGTGACAACCAAGATTTTTGCTAAGCTTTCTAGGCACTTTATTATATATTGTTAATTTGGGTCAAGAAATGAGGAGTAATCCATTGAGAAATTAGGTTGGAATAAAAGGCATATGAGATCTTGAGGAAGGCCCAAGCTCGTAAGGAATTCTGCCTTGTAGTGGAATTAGGGTTTTAGAGCCCATTGGAATTAGGGTACACGCCTATCCTAGGGAATGGATTCCCTTTTGCCATGTGTCATACATGCAAGAAGGCTTTCTTGTGAGGTTACAGTATGGTGACACTTGTCACTATGGGAGAGAGTTTCTAGAACTTGGAACTTAAGGGAAGCCTAAAGGGCATGCATGACAACCATAGAGAAATGTGATTTATTTTTTGTCATGTGTCATGCATGCAAAAGGGAAGGAGAAGACGTCTTGTCTTGGGAAAAGGCAAGATCTTGTTGAAAAAAGGAGGCTACACGCTTACTAGGGTTTCTTACTCCTGGCCCAACACTTACCCCTACGCCTATAGAACCTTGCCCTGCCCAAACCCAGCAAGAAACCTGCTTCTATAGTTTGGTCTCATTTCACCAAACTAGAGGGTGGTGACCCCAATAACCCCTAAGTCAAGTGTAATCATTGTGATAAAATTTATAGATGTCACTATAGGAAACATAGTACCTCACAATTAAAGGTGCACTTAGAAGATCAATGCAAAAAAATTCCAATATTAAGATCATTACAAGAGAAGAGCCAATCTAGGCTAGAGATTGGACTTAAAAAATGGCGGATGAGAGTAGTGGGAGTGTAACGTTGAGAGGGTATACTAAGTATGATTCCGATGAGTGCAAGAGGCACCAAGCTCGTATGGTCATCATGGACAAGCTACCTTTTCAAGTTGTTGATGGGAAAGGGTTCCAAGCATATTCTCACTACTTAAAAACCAAGGTTTATCTTCTTTCTCACCACACAGTGGCAAATAATGTAAAAAAATATTATTGGTCTAAAAAAGAGAAGTTGAAGGGTTAATTGGCAGGTCAATTTTTTTGCCTCACCACTGATACTTGGACATCGGTTTAAAATTTTAATTATATGTCTTTGACTATGTATTTTGTTGATTGTGACTGGACATTGCACAAAAAAATTATAACATTTTATTAAATCACTGATCACAAGGGTGAGACGATTGGAAGGGCCTTGGAGGCCGTAATAAAAGAGTGGGGTTGACACGAGTTGTTACAATCACAGTTGATAATATATCGTCTAACGATGTCGCATTGGGACATCTTAAGACCTATCTTAGAGAGGCAAATAAGATAATTATGGGTGGTGATTGTTTACATATGAGATATGCGACACATATTCTGAATCATATTGTCACTGATGGTTTGAGGGATCTTCATGACCCGATTGCTTGGATTAGGACTGTTGTGAGATGTGTGAGATCTTCTCCTTCGAGATTGGAGAGATTAAAAGTTGCTGCGAGATCAGCGGGCCTTACATCCAAGAAGGGCCTTTGTACTAATATGCCTACATGATGGAACTCAACATTTTTTATGTTGAAGGAGGCCCAAGAATATAAGTTGGCATTTGCATTATTGGGTGATGAAGACATCCAATAAGTAAAATATTTTGATGATCACGGGGGATTGGTGAAACTTATGGATGATGATTGGGAAGTTGTATCTATTTTCGTAGATGTTTTAGACTTTTCTACGAAGTCACCACGACGCTATCTTGAACTTTGTACCTTACATCGCATTATTTCTGTCAGCAAATATTTAGGGTAAAAGAAGAATTAGATGACATGGTCGCGGGTGGTCACATTAGGTTGAGGGAGATGACATTGATTATGAGGATGGAGTACGATAAGTATTGGGGAGATTTCATTAGCACTAATATTTTGTTATATGTAGTTGTTGTTGTTGACCCTCAATTTAAGGTGGATGGCATGGTATATGAATTGGGAATTGCGTACGGGCAAGTATAGGCTGAGCATATTGCAGCATGAGTTAGGGAAACTTTAGTAGATTATGTGATGAGTTTACCATCTTGCAGGGTGGTAATATTGCGGCACCTACACCTACCTCCACAAGTTCCAGAAGCCAGGGTTGGGAAAAGACGTAGATTGGACTGGGGTGAAAGGTTGGAGCAGAACCCCTTCGTCCAAAGTTCTACGAATGCTCAGTCAGAGATAGATAGATACCTGGCAGCGGAGTTTCAACCATTTTCACGAGACTTTGATATATTAAGTTGGTGGAAGGTGAATGCCTTGAAGTATTTCGTGCTTGGAGAGACAGCCCGCAGTATTTTGGCCATCCCTATTAGCACCATAGCCTCAGAATCGGCATTTAGCACTAGAGGGCGTGTATTGGATTCATTCTAGAGCTTATTAGCTCCTACCACTGTGCAAGTTTTGATTTGCACGCATAATTGGATCGCGGGGAGTCCAATTCATGTTCCAGATGTTCTTCACTATGAGAAGGCTGACGTCGAGGAGGTGGGTGGTAATCAACTTGGATCTGGTAATCGTGGGACTTGAATTTCATTTTCTTATTTTCATTTAATCGGTATTAATTTCAAATTTAATTGTTATAGTAATACATAAAATGGCATCTACCGCTACCTCCGATGCAGTATGACTTTATGTGTATTTGACCCACCAATGCCAATTTGCCATGGTTTGCACAATATGCATGTATTTTCAATTTTTGTTTCGTGTTTCTAACTTTATAATTCTAATTTCTTTTATTTTTAACTTATTAGTATTGCAGGTTTTATGATCTCGACACAACTTAGTGAGCTCACTGCCAACCCAAATTCATCAAGTTTGATATGTTATGATTTTGTTAATTTATAAATAATTGTAATGTTGATACAATAGTTAGTATTACAATTTGTAATATTTACTATTTTTAGGTGAGTTTGTAATAATGTAATAGTTTATTAGTTCTCTTAATTTGTATAATTGTAATAACTTAGTGCCTTAATGATGATTATTATTTACTACTTAATAGTATTAATTGAAACTTAGTATATAGTTATTAGTTAATATTTTCTATCCAATATCCATATAATTTGTTTTTTGTTTTGTTTTTTTTTTTTTTTTTTTTGCAATATATTTATTTTTGTACTTAAATTTTGGGCCTAAAATGGCCCAAGAACAGGTTTGAATGAGTTCCTGGGCCATTTTGGGCCCAAATAATTGAACTGGGCCAAAGACCCTGTTGGGGGCGGGGGGGAGGGCGGGGGGCGGAGGGATGGAGGTCAACCCATCACCCCATGCAGCAGAAGGGGTACCTCGCCCCCGCATGGGCGGGGGCGGAGTGAGGGGAAAAATATCCCCACCCTCGCCCATGCAGGGGCGGGGGGCTGGTAGCACCCCTAATGCACAATAGTAATATGACATGTATGCATCACAACATGGACTTAAACATGCATGACAGGACTTGCAAATAACATCGATATACATGAACATAATATTACTTGACTTGAACGTGGCATGACTGCCTGAACATGAGACATTGTTAACATATATATGTTTAATTACGGGAACTGGGGATGCTCCACTACTCTCCAACAGTCGTGTGATCCTACCAGTACCGCATTACAACATAAGCATCTATGCCAGCTATGAGTAGGTCATCATAACTGAACTTATAAACATCTAATTTGGTACTACCGCTGTTGAGTGCTTGACTTCACTGCGAAAACTAATTACTTCGGTCTCATTCAAAGCCTATTAACTGTACTTCATCAACCTAGGAGATTCCACATCCAGTTGAAACACTCTAGAGTAGACAGACGAGTTCCACTAAGATAATTCCACATCCCAGCAGTTGGGATCGTGATAAAATAAAAAGACTCATGCATGACTTAAAAAAATTTCATGACATACTCAATGCTTTTGACATGGCATTCATGGCATGCAACAGAATAACATGTAACAGTAAGATGACATGGCATTTGTGGCATGTGACAGATAATCATGTACAATAATAAGTGACATGGCATGGAATACTATAAACAATTATAATATGCATAATAAACATGAATATAAAGTTCTTACCACAACACATACGTAAAATACCAGGAGTAAGTTAGAAGCTAACTTACAAAAATGTAGAATAACGTTAGCGAAGCGTAATAGAGTGAAAGCTGAAATGAGATACATAATAGGGTTATAATATCTCACTTAATCTTCATAATTACTAAACTTGCAAACTTAGGGTCAAATTTGCAAAGTTGCCCTTCAATTTATGGAAAATTATAAATTTGCCCTAAAAAATAAGGATTTTGTAAACTGACTCTAAAACTTACCAAAATTTACATTGATCATGTAACTTTCATCCTAAACCAAAATATGAACTCATAGATTTTTATAACAAAACCGCAATATGAGAAATCCCTCTTGGCCAATTCATGTATACGTTTAAATTCATGCTTTTGTTGCGACTTCGCCATTTAACACCCTAACATCTCAAACTGAAAATGATAACTCTCAAAATCAAATCCTTAGATCTAAAAATCATGTTAAAACACCAAATCACATATTTCATATACACTTGGACTCACTACATCAAAGAAAGTGCTAAAACATCAAGATTAGATCAAGACCAACTCTTGATGTTCTGGGTCTGCCACTTTCATATCAACTCCAAAAGTCCATTATTAACTTCCCTAACATGTTCATCATTTAAAACCTATGTGTTAGCATGCTTGACTAATCAACTAAAATTCACAAAACACAATATAGACCACTCGGTCTGCTTGAAAATGTAGAAACCGAGTATGCATACTTTTGGACTTAAAACAAAGTGACTAGATCCTTGATATTCATGAAATACATTTTGCACTAACACAACCATATACTTCGCATTCAAGTTCTAACTAGATCTAAGAATTAAATCTAGCATGCCATAGCAACAATTTGATCAAAGTACACATCAAACCCGAGAGCCTCCATCATGGAATAATAAATATTTTGTCATTATGTTTACAAATATTTTTACTTCATGTTTCATGAGATTTGAATGCACTTGTTTTTGGTGGAATCTCTATGTGAGTGTCTAGGTAAATACATTAGCTACAAAGATATTACACAAAGTGAATCTACAAACTGACATGGCTTGTGTGGTATGTCAGATTGTAAAGTTACTTTTATTGCAAAATAGATCTAACAGATCCTATAAAGCAACATCAATTTGTGAGTTCATTTTTGTATAATCTTTTTATGTCTCTAGTAGTTATCGAGTATGGAGAATTACCCAAAGCATTTCTGTGAGACATCACCACGAGTTTCATACAAGTAGAAAGAGTCCCCGTGAATGATTGGGGTGGGGCGGTATCGTGTCGGTCTCACCTGATAGTTGGGATGCAGAATCTCCTGGACATATCACATCTTGATGTCTTTGAGTTGGTTGGGAGAGTCAACTTGTGTTGAGATATAAGCGAGCTGACTTGCACCATGTTGGTCAGGTGGGAGAGATTCCTCAATTTCGAACGGTGGAGTGGCACATCCCCTGTTGGCCCATCAAACGATGTATGTTTGTGTGACAAATATCTATGTTATGAGTGTGAACTACTGTGTGACTAGTATTACAGGTTTTATGTGCTTGGGAAAAGGGTGATTCCACACCTCGCGACATGCATAACTACATGTATGGAGTCTGGCAACCGAGGGTGTTTCCTAAGAGGGTGATTGTAACACCCCATCTAAAAATCTCCTTAGGACTTGGCTTTAGCATCCTTGATCCTAGCTAGTATAAGTTGTGATTTTTAAAGAGAGGAAATTTTTGGAGTTTGCGTTGGCAAAGTAGCTTACATTATCAATTTGGTTAGTATTTTTAGAAGATTTTAGTACTTTAATAATTTTGAGGTAAGATGCCAAGAAGCTGATAGAAGAATGACACAGGGCATGTTGATGGGCTAAACAATTGGGTTAAATGTTGGATGGATTTAGAGAATGTCCAAGAGTGGTTTAATAAGGGCCCTAATTTAATAAGATGAGATGGGTTAAGGATAGACACAAAGAGCTTAGGCCTAACTTGGGAGAAATAAGACTTTAGGCCATACTTGATGTATATAAGACTTTAGGCCCTACATGATGGACATAAGACTTTAGGGCCCTAATTCACTAAAGATGTGATGAGCTAAGGATAAGATATTAAAAAGCCTTTGGCCCAACTTGGGATATATAAATTTTTAAGCCTTTCTTGGAGGACTCTAAAAAATAGGCCCAATCTAAAGGCCACAAAGCCATTGGGCCTAACTTAGTAAGAGTGAAGGCCTTTGGCCCAACCTAAGAAAGACCTAAGATTAGGACCCAACCTAGTAGGCCTTTGAGTCCATGGATAGGCCCCACAAATTTGGACATAAGGTCCATATAATAACCCACTCCAAAGTCCACAACTAAGGCTTGCACATTTGTCCTAACAAAAGCTCAACCCTTGAAGCCCAAAGCCTTGTCTTTTATTTTATTCTTCCAATTGGAGCCAACATACAACATACCATGGGTTTTCCTTAAACCCAAGATGAATCACACACCATAGGGTTCCCTCCCAACCATGGTTAAGCTTCTAACTTAAGTTAAGAAGTACTATTCATCTCACACATGAATACTAACCCACACCATGATTTTTGCATAGTTTGCTTTAAATTATTTTTCTTCACATTTATGATCTGGAAACTTCGAATTTTATAATTGTTTTGAATCACTCTTAGACAACCCTTGAAGGTTAGAACTAACCTAATCTATGTCACTTGAGTCAAAGACATGCCATTGCCACCACAAGTTCTCATGTTAATCCTCTATAATCATTCCTTACATGACACTTTTTATGTAAAGCTTACTCTCTAATTATTCAATGAAAACAACCTTCTCATGCAGAGTGAGATAGATTTTATAAAAATCTTTAATTATGGCATACTAGGTCAACACACAATAACATAAAACCCCCCACAACACATACTAACATAAAACCCAAAAATTAATAAAATGCAACAACCCCAAAGACATCCTTGAAGACATGTCAAGATAAAGCAAGTCGTAAGTGAGATCTTTGATGGATTTCGCTGCTGCATATCATTAATACCATTGTAAATATAGCACTATAATTTGAGAGAGGGAGTGTGTGAAAGATAGAGGGGCTGAAAAGAGAGGGAGACTGGTTAGGAAAAAAAAGCACTTTTATCTGGAAGCATCTCTGTTGGCAACTTCTTGGTCCTCATCAAAGCTGCATCGACGACAGATTTTATGACAGTAGTAGGTCCACTTCTTTAGAGAGTGAGGAGGCGAGAGCTGAATGGGAGGGTGAAGGAGCCGAATATGATTTTAAATCAAATTTGATTTCATTCCTTCTTATTAAAATTATAATAATATGACATAACAGGCACTAGTCGCCATGCCATCAATTGAATGGGCTAAAGCCCATGTGGTGAAAGTGTTGTAAAACCTTTAAATCTTTTTGGCGTGTTAGTATTTTAATTTGGAAAATTTTATTCCCCTTCAATATTACTACTGATCTTTACTGATGGACGTGGATATGACATGTGTTAATTGATTTAAAAAGCAAAATAAAACTCCCTCTATAGGAAGCTGTCCCCGAGCTATGTAGGAAGCAAAAAAGCAAAACAATCTCGGCCTCTGGAGGAAGCCCTCATCCCCATCCAGAGCTACAATTTTCCTTCTCCAAATCGACCTCGAGTGAAACCCTAGAGTCTTTCCATCCGTTTTGTTCTTTCCACCAACCATTTCATTGTTTCTATTTTCTTTACAATTACAAAGCTTGGTGTGTAATAGAGCATATAGTGACTCAGCATCCAAAGAAGCTTCTGCAACAAACTCTCAATAGAATTGCACAATAGACGTCCTGGAATAATGTAGAAGATTCTCGAATATTTTCCATAACAAAATACAAGCACATTTTGTAAATATTCTCTAGAATTTATTGTCTGAAATATAGGCTCAAAAAGTCTATAAATATTGTACTGTTGTACTAAGGAATTATCCAAGAATGAAATGAATTCTGCATAGTCAAAAGTCTCTGTAGCATTTCTTCAAACAGGTGTAGTGCTTTTGTCTTCATGGTATCACAGAGCCTTTAAGACTCACATTCATCTACTCGATTCTCCATGGCCTCACAGAACATTCCCTCACCTACTCTCACCATCACCTCCTCTGCTGTCCACCTCATTACCATCAAACTTACCTCTACGAATTACTTTCTCTGGAAAGCCCAAGTAATACCGTTTCTCAAGGGTAACCAACTAATGGTTCCTACCCCAAACCTCCACCTGTTATTAGTGATAAGCCTAATCCCAATCATGACAAATGGATTCTCCAAGACCAATTGATTATCTCTGCCCTGAATTCTTCCCTCACCAACAGTGTTCTTGCCCATGTTCTTGACTGTTCAACTTCTAAGGAGGTATGGACGACACTTCATGGCCTTTTTTCTACCCAGAAAAATGCTCATCTTCAATTATCCACTCTCAAGAAGGGCTCTAAGTCGATTTCTAACTATTTTAATAAAGCCAAAGCACTCTCTGCCTCTCTTCATGATGCCGGTCACCCTCTCCCCCTCTCTGAATTCAATATTTACCTCTTGGCTTGCCTTGGTTCTGACTATGAATCTTTGGTCACGTCTATCTCTACTAGACCAGATCCACTCTCTTCCTCACAAATCTTCAGTTACCTCCTCAATCACGAATCCTAACTTGCCCACCAAACTCAATCGATTCTTTCTGCCAGTCCACTGGCTGCACATTCCACTGCAGTTCGGTCCTTCTCTTCACCCATACTACCAAATTGTAGCCGTGGCCGTAGCTTTCGGCGAGGTCAGGGTGGAGGCCGTGCTCCTAGTTCTTCTCCTTCCTCAAATTTCTTTACAACTCCTTCTTCAAATCATCCAATGTGTCAGGTTTGTCATAAAATGGGTCACACTACTTTAACCTGTTACCATCGCTTTAATCAGACTTATCAATCCCCTCCTCCACAGTCTCTTTCAGCCAACTACACGACCTGCCCTCCCTTTCCTGATTCTTCCAACAGTTGGTTTCCTGATACAGTGGCCACTAATCATTTTATAGCTGATTTCTCAAACTTGAATCTAGACTCCCACCAGTATCAAGGCACTGACCAAGTCAGCATAGGAGATAGCTCATCCATTGCAATTCAAAATTATGGCACTGGCATTCTTCCAACTCCATCTGAACAATTTCTTCTCCGTCATTTATTTCATGTTCCTTCAATTTCTCGCAATTTATTATATGTTCATCAATTTTGTCTCGATAACTCTGTTTCTTTTGAGTTTAATTCATCTGGTTTTCTTGTGAAGGATTTACGCACACATGAGGTCCTTCTTCAGGGTCCCATTAAGGATGGCTTATATGTGCTTCCATCTGATGCTTTGGTTGTGACTTCTCCACCCAAACAAGCACTTATTGGTGAAAGAACTTCTCCAAAAATATGGCATACCCATTTTGGTCATCCCTCTCCACGTACTACCTCATTTACTATTTGGCATTTTCAACTTCCAGCTAATACAAAAAATAACTTGTCTCCTTGCTCCGCCTATCTCCAAGCAAAATCCTATGCACTACCACATCCACCATCACCATCCCGATCCACTCAACCATTTCAACTTTTATTTTTAGATGTTTGGAGACCAACGCTATCCTCTAGTGGTTTTCATTTTTATTTGTCTAGTGTTGATGACTTTAGTAAGTATATTTAGTTTTTCCCTCTTCGTGTCAAATCTGATGTTACTACTATTTTTCTAGCTTCTATTAAATATGTTGCAAATACCTTTTCTTCCAAAATAATTGCAATTCGAATAGATTGGGGGGGTGAATTTCGTCCCCTTCCAAAAGTACTCCAAAATTTTGGCATCTAGCATAGAATTACATGTCCATATTCGCATGCTCAAAACAGTACTATTGAACAGCGTCATCGCTATATTGTAGAAACAGGACTGTCATTAATAGCTCAGTCTTTTGTTCCTACTAGGTACTGGGTTGATGCTTTTGAAACTGTTGTTTTCCTTATAAATCACATGCCCACTTCTATTTTGTAAAATAATTCTCCATTTCAAATACTCTTCAAACAAACTCTTGATTATTTTTTCTTACGCATTTTTAGTTCTGCTTGCTGGCCTAATTTGCGTCCCTTTAATCGTCATAGACTAGACATGCGTTCTCAACTTCGTGTTTTCCTAGGCTACACATCTTATCATAAAGGGTACAATTGTCTTCACATTCTATCTGGACGCATTTATATTTCACATGGCGTTCAATTTGACGAAAATTGTTTTCCATGCTGTCGTTACAAGTCCCTCTATACATACCACTCGGACCTCCATAACTCCCTTGGCCCATCCTGACTTATACACCTTTCCCTTTGAGCCCAATACACTCCCTCAGCCCAGTACCTCTTCCGATACTAACTCACCCTTGTTTTAACAGACTTTATCTCCCTCTACTGCCTCTCAGTGTCCAACCTCATCCCCCTTTTTTGGCCCAAGATCATCAGCCCATCAATCCATTATATCCAGCTTACCCACTTCAGCTCCTGAGTTCTCTCTTCATTGTCCCGAGTCATCTTCTTCCCCATCAAACTGTAATATCTCATCTCCCTTACCAACGCTGTCACCCTCTGTCATTGCCTTGTCTCCTTAGTCAAGCACGGTACCCACCTTATCTCCTATTTCATCACCGATTCTATCTGAACCTAACTCCATTTCATCTTCTCCCTTGGTTCATCCCATGGTCACCCACTCAAAAACAAACATCCATTGTCCTCTACGTCGTTTCGACGGTACCGTACCTTGGCCCCCTCCAAAATCTATCTCTCATTTTACTAAATCAAAGTCCATTCCTAAAGAACTCACCATATACACAAAGGCCTCCAAATTTTCTGCCTAGCATGTTGTCATGGCCAGCGAATTTGAGGCCCTTCTCCACAACCAAACTTGGACCGTTGTCCCTCCACACCCCAGTTAGAATTTTCTTGGCTCGAAATGGGTTCTCAAGACCAAGAGACATGCTGATGGCACCCTAGAGCGACGAAAAGCTTGACTGGTTGCTAAAGGTTTCATCAGCAGGCTAGTCTTGATTACTCTGAGACTTTTAGCCCGGTTGTCAAACCAGTAACGATTCGGTTGTTGCTCTCCATTGTTGTTTCCCGTCACTAGCCCCTGCATCAGCTCAATGTTCAGAACGCCTTTCTTCACAGTGACTTGGAGGAGGACATCTTTATGCAAAAACCAGTAGGTTTTGTAATTTTGTCAATCCTGACTCTCCTCATCGTGTGTGTAAACTCAAAAAATCCATTTATAGGCTTAAACAAGCCCCACAGGCTTGGTTTTCAAAGCTAAGTTCGGAATTAATTACTTTGGGATGCCTCTGTTTTCGATTCCTCATTGTTCATTTATACATCTGCTTCAGCAACTATTTATGTGTTAGTTTACGTCGATGATATTATAGTTACTGCCTCTGATCCTTCCCTTATCACTGATTTCATCACTGCACTTCACACTACATTCCTGGTAAAAGATCTTGGCATGTTACATTATTTCTTAGGAATTCAAGCGCCTCTCACCTCTGCTAGTTTATCTCTTTCACAGTCACATTATATTTCTGACTTACTCTTACGCTCAAATATGCACAATTCAAAGCCTGTGTCTACACCTATGTCTACTTCAACTAAGCTCTCTGCACTTGAAGGCTCTTCCTTTGAGGATCCACAGCTTTATCGTAGTGTCGTAGGGAGTCTCCAATATTTTGTCTTCACAAGGCCTAATATTTTTTTTGCTGTAAACCAAGTCTGTCAGTTTATGCACTGTCCTCGTCTTCCCCATTGGCAAGATGTAAAAGAATACTTCAGTATCTTCATTTCACATCTTCCTTTGCCTTACATTTCTCTCCTACTTCATCCTGTAAACTTACTGCCTTCTCCGATACCGATTGGGCTGGCTGCCCTAATGACCAGAAGTGGTGGTTTTTGCATATTTTTTTGTTCACACTTGATTTCCTGGGACTTAAAGAAGCAACCTACGATTGCACATTCCTCAACTAAGGCTGAATACAAGTTGGTGGCAAATGCAGTCTGTGAACTACTATGGTTGCAATCCTTGTTAAAGGAATTAAGAGTTTTTCTTACTAATCCTCCTACTTTACTTTGTGACAACCAAGGTGCTACTTATCTTTCTGTGAACCATATTTTGCATTCTAGAACAAAGCATGTGGACCTAGATTTTCATTTTGTGAGGGACTGTGTGGCAGCCAAAACACTCAATGTGTCCTTTGTCTCTAGTTAGGACCAACTGGCTGATATTCTTACAAAGCCTTTGCCTACTGGCCGTTTCTCATTGCTACGTTCAAGTCTTACCATACTTCCTATGCCACTTAAAGCAAGGGGGGATAATAGAGCACATAGTGACTCAGCATCCAAAGAAGCTTCTGCAACAAACTCTCAACAGAATTGCACAATAGACGTGCTGGAATAATGTAGAAGATTCTCAAATATTTTCCATAACAGAATACGAGCACATTTTGTAAATATTTTCTAGAATTTACTGTCTAAAATATAGGCTCAAAAAATCTATAAATATTATACCGTTGTACTGAAGAATTATACAAGAATGAAATGAATTTTGCGTTGTCTAAAGTTTCTCTGTAGCATTTCTTCAAATAGGTGTAGTGCTTTTCTCTTCAGACTGTGATCAATTTGGTATCAGAGTATTTCAGTCTTGTGGAAGCCATGGTAGAAGCCATAAGGAAGATCCTATAAAGATTTGCAAAAATGGGTGATTAGAACATTGAGAAGCACTTTGTGGAAGCCATGGCAAAAGCTAAAGGAAGACCGCAAAAATGGGTATCAGAGTATTTCAGCCAATCCCCATCACAACCCTCTTCTATCAGTTCTATCTCCAATGTTTAAAACCAGAAAAATATGAACCTAAATCTCAAAACTGTTGGTACTTGTGTCTGACGGCTTTTTGATGGAATGTTTCGCTTTGGACATGAGAGGATATGGTCAAGGTTTTCCTGTACCATTTGATTAATTTTTCCCAAACATTAAAAGAAAACAAAAATAGGAGGAAAGGATAAAACACAGATCTAAAAGCTCTCTTGATAAGCAAACAACGGCAACTTGGACGGAAAAATTATTCTTCATTTCACTCGAGGTTGACTTGGGGAAGAAAAATGGATGTGCAGACACTGCAGAGAATGGTAATTGAGATCGATGTGCTTCTTCATTTTTGTTAATATAAATATCAATTCTGCTACAGGTACCCCGCGTTGGATACCTGTTGTGGAATCGGCTAACGTGGCATTACCACGTCAGCCGATATTATTTAAATTAATTAATTAAAATAAAAAAGAAAAAAATAATATATTTTTTATAAAAAAAAAAAAAAGAAAAAAAAAAGAAAGAGGAAGAAAACCCCATCCCAGCCATCACCCAAATCGGTCTGAAGCAAATCAAACCCATCTCAGATAAAAGTGTTGGGGTTTACGAAAGGAAGGAATCAAAGGTCCTTGTTCTTTCATTTGTAAGATTCGGCTTCATATAGGAGTAGTTGCCTTGTTCGTTCATTTTTGCAACACTATTTGGGTAAGAAAAAGTCCACTTTCTTATACTCAGGTGATGAAAGCTCCAGATCTACTCACTTTAGACTTCATTCCAACACTACTTCTACCATCAGACTTTGCCTTGTTCTTTCATTTTTTCAACACTTTCATATACCCAGGTGATGAAAGCCCCAAATCATGATGATCAAATTGTTGCCCACGATTACACTTCCACTCTCTTTCCATATTTTGAACAGTGGAGAAAAGAATACAGTATTCTTCTTCTTCTTCATGTTTCTTCTCCACTTGTTTGAATATTCTTGTTTTTCGTACTCTGTCTGGTTTTCAATTCATATCCATGGCAGCCATCATGAGTAGGTCATTGATTCCTACCAATCGTTGGTTGAAGAAACACTACCAATGGGGCACGGCTTGGTCAGAAAATAGCAAAGACGAAGAAGAACCAGTACCCACGAAGAACCTGTCTTCATGTTTCGTCTTCGTCACGAAGAACCTGTCTTCATGTTTCGTCTTCGTGGTCTTCTATGGGAAAGCTTGCTCCCGAAGCCAAAGTGTTGCGTTCTGTGAGAAGAAAATGCAAAGAAGATGCAAAGAAGAAGATGAGAGGTTGCTAATTTGAACGAAACGCACTATTTTATTTTTACATGTGGTTAGACGTGTACGCGGAAGGTACCCCTCCTGAGTGTAAATAGCTTTTATCTATAAATATATGGCTACCACGTGGTTTTGCCACGTCGAGCAGTATAAGAGAGCGGTAATAAGCAGGAAGCCAAGTAGCACAACCCTTTTAATTTTCTCTCTCCTCTTGGAATCTTTTGACCATCATAGATGCCGTCTGCCACGCTTACCTCTTGTTTTCCAATTTTCATTCGATTGATTGACAAACATTGCTGTGTTTTCTTATGTTCTTTTTTTTTTTCCTTACTATAATAATATTGAGCAAACAGAAAAGCATCAAATGGGTGCCCCTGTATACCATGTTCCCACATGGATCTTCTACAAAGACAATGCTATGACAACTCACATGATGGATTGTTCTCTCTCTCTCTCATCTTTAAGACAACACATGGTGAGGTCTGCCATATTTTCTTGCCCTTGAGAAAAGCTTCACCGTTTACTTGCTCTGTAACTGTTATATTTCTATGTCCGCACGCGGCACGCCATAACTTGATTTTTAATACCCGATAAATACAAGGTCAGCAGGTAGACTAAACTTTAATAGGATAATGTTATATACAGTATTAAAATAACTTGATTTTGAATTTGTTTTTTTTTTTTTTTTTTGAAATTTGAGTAAGTTGTAATGATTAGTTTAAAAGTGTTTATGTTTGAATGATGTTTGAGAAGAAAATAAGATGAAATAAAATAAGATGAAATGATATGAGATGAAAATTATTTCCAAACCTTCCGTGCAAATATCATTTCTCAATTCCATTACATTACTTATTGATAGGCAAACATTAAAGAGTAATGCTACATACAGTCGTAGAGTATACAAACATCGTGCAGTTGCTTTGAAAAAGAGTGAAGTTCACTATTAAAAAATTAATTTATTTTCATATGAGTCTTATATTTATTTACTTTTTTTAAAGTGATTGAACGACACTAATACACTCAACTATCAGTTCTCCACATTTATAGGAGGGAAAATGTGTCAAGTAGACCCAATTGAAACTGAGAGGACTTCGGAAAATAGTGAGCCGCCAAAGTAAAAGACTCATTAGGAACAAACATCGCCAAGGTGCTTGCTAAGTGCGGGCCTCACCAGAAGGTACTCGCTAGGGGAAGTGCTCACTAGAGGAAAACCACGCCCAAGATGCTCGTCCGCGATGAATCTCACCCAAAATTAGAGATGTAACCAATTCGGTCCGGTTCGATTTTAAACAAAATTTAAGATCAAACTGGTGTATACAAATTTTCATATAAATTCAAAAAAGTTAATTCATATACACATACATAAACTTCTAGCCATTGGCAACTTGCGGACTCAAGTTCACGCATATGGAGGGGGGATTACAGAAGCTTCTCACCAACAATAAACTGCACTTTCAGGTAATTTCACAATCATAAAACCCTAATAACATAAACACAATCACAAAACCCTAATGATTTATATAACTTGAATTAATTTCAAATAACTTAAATAATTGGAATGAAAAAAAAAAATTAATGGAGAAAAATTACGGTGAGGAATCGAAGATAGAGAGACGTGAGGTGAGGCCATAAGTCTGTGAGGGAGGTTCAACGACAACAATGATGACGTGGGCTCACGGTATGTGCGAGGATCGGTGAAGGGAGGTAGAGAGACGGAGAGTGAGGTAGAGAGATAGAGACGAGAGGGCAGAGGAGAGGCAGAGACTAGAGAGGCAAAAACGAGAGTGAGGAGAGGCCGTAAGTCTATGAGGGGAGGTTCGACAACGACAGTAATGCCATGAGCTCATAGTATGTGCAACAGCCGGTGAAGCTGAGGGACAAGAGAGTGAGGCTGAGGAAGAGAGACGAGAGACAAGAGACAAGAGAGTGAGGCTGAGAGACGAGAGACGAGCTCGTGAGAGAGTGAGGCAGAGAGTTTGAGAACCGAGGCCCGGCTTTAGGGTTTAGTCAAGAAATGAGAATCGAGAAAGGAGAGGAAACAACGTCGTTTCCTTTTTCTTTTTCAATGTGGTTCTTTTTTTCTTTAAATGATAATTAATTTTTTTTTATGGTTTGGAAAATTGATAATTATAATTTATATATATTTGTAATACATTTAATAGACTATAATGATTTAGTTATAGTGATTAGTATTAGTATAACTATATTAATATAAGTATAACTATAGACTATTAGTATTAGTCTATAAAACCAGAACTAGACCGGTTCCAGCCGGTTTCCCTAATACACGAACTGGTCCGAGACCAGACCGGACCAATTTAAAACTAGAAAAATCAAAAAAATGGGTCCGGTCCAATCTTGATCAGTTTTTCAGTATAAATTTACACTCTAGGCCAAAATCGTTCATTGAGAAGGAATCTTACTCAGTGGCCGTTAAAAGAAAGTTGTATCCTGGAACACCCAAATGTAAGGAAAGGCTTTTCACAGTAAAATCTTTCCCTATCAGAATAAGGCAGGTAGGTCCTTGTGTCCACGACTCATGACCTGGCCTTTTACAAGCGAGGCAAGTAAACAACAAGGCACATTTAATGCATAAGCAACCTAATGAAGCATTAAATGAGTATAAATATAAAACTTACTGAACATTATGAAAAAATATTTCCTAATGTATAAGGCACATTTAATGCATAAGGCACATTTCCTTTTTTTAATTCTTTTTAAATATTTCCTTTCTACTAATAAATTGGCAATATCCATATTTTTTTTCATATTTACAATATGAAAAAATTGGTTAAAAATATTTTCAGAAGAAAATAAAATAGATGTGTTTTAAATGATGAACAATAAAAAAGAATTTGTTTATATGGTGAAAATCAAAGTAAAGGAAAATGAAGGAATAAATGAAATATAAATAATAAAAAATATTTACATGATAAACAAATTAACAAATTATTGTAGCTAATTGTATTTTGCATTTCCTTTTACATGAATGAAAGGCAGTTTTGGGTTTTCGGTAGACCTAAATTACAGGTTCACCTTTGGCTTAATTATATATAAAAAAATATAATAATAATAATAAAAATAAAAAAAAAAAAAAAAAAAAAAAAAAAAAAAAACAGGAGGGGAGCTCCCAGAATTGCTCTCCTCGTTCACTTTCCCACCATTTTTTGTTTTTCCAGCAAGAGAAAATTTTCAAGGTTGTCAGAAAGTTTTGGCCAACCAAACACATAACCTAGTTTCTTGTACCTTTTCGATTAATAGAATTCCTGCAGCTACAGAATAGCTGTGTTCCAGAGAGATTGAGAGGGAGAGAATGCGCGCGCGCGTGAATGAAGTGATCACGATCAAAGAGACGCACCAGATGCCATAAACAGAAATGAAATACAGATACTATTGCCATTATTGTTATTGACGTGTATAATATTGCAGCGCAGAGGAAGTTGTGATACAGCAAAAAAGGTTGGTCTTTTCGTCTTTGACATATAAAATTCATTGGACAACCTCTCCATGCTAACCATTGTCTTGGGTGCCCTCTAGCATCTATTCTGTTTTTGCCCTGTTTTTTTCTAGTGTCTTTCTTTATTATCTCTGTCCTTAATATTAATGGTGTACATAAACATTTTCGTAGTAATTTTTTTTTTCTTTTTTCTCTCTTTTCCCATTAAACAGTAATTATTTTCTTGTTACGGGTATCGTTTTTGAGGAATCTGAGGAGTTGTTGTGGCCGTCTAAATTCTATAAACGCATGACGTTAAAACAAAGGAGAAGAACAAGAACAAGAAGAAGCAGAATAACAAGTGCATGAGTCTCTGTGATTACATTGATATGATCTCCGAACCCGAAAAAACAAATTTTCTATTTCTGGCTTTATTTACCAAAATCTTACATTTTTTTTTCCCTTCTGTGTCTTTGGGTTGTGGGGGTTATTTGGTTTTGTGCAGGGGTTTTCTTTCCTTCATTTTAGTTGGGGGTTTGACAGTTTTGGTCTGCTTCTTTTTCTGTGTGTGATATTTCTCGTGTCTCAACAAAGGAAATTTCAGATGGTGGGTGGTAACAATCCGGGGCAGTACAATGACACAAGTTTTACCAAAATCTTCGTGGGAGGCTTGGCTTGGGAAACTCAACGGGATACCATGAGGAGGTATTTTGAGCAATTCGGAGAGATCCTGGAGGCTGTTGTTATCACAGATAAGAACAGTGGGAGATCCAAGGGTTACGGTTTTGTAAGCCCATTTTCTTTCCTGTCATTCCTTTTAGTTTTTCAAATGGCATTTTCTCTTGTTTTATTTACTTCGTTTTTATGGTTTCTTGTTTGTTTTCTTAGGTTACATTCAAAGATCCAGAGGCAGCCTTGAGAGCATGTCAAAACCCATCTCCTGTGATTGATGGAAGGAGAGCAAATTGCAATCTCGCATCTCTTGGTGCACAGAAGATTCGTCCACCAACTCCTCTAGATGGTGTCTCCATTTACCTCTTTTTCTTTTTCACTTTTTGTTATGCTAAGGCTAATAATCCTCAAGTATTCTTCTAATATAGAATCATAAGACAATGGGAAAATAACCAATGTTTGATTAAAGGGTATCCAATCCACAGCATGCCTTTTCCATTCTCATAATGTGGTTTCCTTTAATCCAGCTCATTTTCCTTATGGTCTCTGTTTCAAACAGAACATTAATTTATTTTTATGCTAAAATGAAATAATGTGGATTTGAATGCCATAGTGTATAAAAGGATTTAATTTTAGTTTTGCAAATAATTTTTCAGGTTCAGGAAGATTTAGACCAGTCAGTGGCTTGCTTACTCCACCTGCTTATTATGGCACATATTACCATCAACCTAGGGGTCAATACACATTTCTTTATTCAGCTTATGGGTAAGCTAGGAAGTTCTAAGATAAATGTCAGGATAATGCTCTGTTGTCTTTTCTACATTTTCTTTCCTATCAATCTCTAATATGTGTATATATTTTGTTTCTTTTTTGAAACTTTTCGGTCAATTTTCAGATACACTAGATATTCCAACAATGCAGTGTGTCCTGTGGTTAGTACATAATCTGTATGCATATTTGACAGATGATTTATACCAATTTCATTCAATTCCCTAGTGTTGAGTTTGATGTCATTTTCTCAGAACTATTATAGTGTTTATGGGGATCAACAATCTTCTCCTTTCTATGCCAACAATGGGACAGCAGGGCCACCCGGGATGCTCCACAATTTGTACCCGTTCTATGCACAATATGCACAAAGTGGCCACCCTCATGGTTTTGGAGTTCAATATCCCCAAATGGTACAGTACCCGTATTTGCCTCAGCACTATGGCTCTACTGGGATACTTTCTCTTCCTTCTTCAATGGCAATGCAAACCACAACAACAGGTGTTATATTTGACCCACCTTCTAGTTTTAATTGATTGGTCACTTGGAACGCATTAACCACAACAATAACCTGAGAATTTACATGCAAAATGCAACAGCCGCAGCCGCAACAACAGAGGTGACTACAGGTGCAGGTGCTTCTCAGGCCACCGGAGTAGCATCTGAACAAAATTCATCAACTTAGTCTTTACTGGGGAAAAACAATGCTTTCTTGAAAGACTAAAAACATGGCCAGAAGGGTGAAAAGCATCACAAGCAAAAAACAAAGAAAGTGAACAAGAAAATAACACTTTATATTACTGATTCAAGAGGATGCCTGATCAGCTGGCATAACAAGGGAAGGAGTGCAACGATACAGATTGGAATCATCCATTTATGGAGCAATCGTGCATAGACGTATGTTCAAGCTTGTTCCAATACCCGTCAACTTTGCTTTGTTATTAGTTCACACGCAAGATCATCGTCTCCGTCATCCTATTTTTTGAGAGGTTAGCATTAGGTGAAGAACCATATTCATTGATGTATTGGCATAAGGTTAGAAACTAAATATTGGCTTTGGATTCTACCTTGTAGACTAATTACTAGATGGTAACGTCTTGGATGCAAAGAGCATCCAATGACAAACTTGCTCATATTGGCAGTGATCAAGGGCTCCAAATTAGATTGATTTTATATCTTTGAACCCCCTATTGGTTGGTCAAGTTGAAAAGGAGAGCTTGGATGGCTGAGGCATTTGACTTGTAAATATCGTGTCTGTTCATTGTTCCATGAATCGTTCGTTTTAAGAAGATAGGATTAGTTGAGAAAAGGATTTAGATCGTCATATTTTTTTCTTGATCTTGTGGATAATCATATATTCTGATCTTTCACCTTTCGCTTTCTGTTGACATTCTGTATTCATCATTGTGGTTCTTTTGCATAGCCACATCTTCTGGGCACCATAGAATGTGTTCAAAGTCCAATAGGATCTCACAATGCATGCGGTTAATGGGCGTGGCACTAGTTTATGTTTACAAGTTGCGCATGGGGATGCTTGTGATTTTATTCTTAAAATTCAATTTCACTTTTTCTAGTGGATCCCACTTTTTTTATAAAGGGTCTTGCACCAAACTTGCATATCCTTGATCTGCACAAATAACTTCCCATATTTATATGCATATGTATATATGTTTATATAAAACTCAGCTCCATGAGAGCACTCTCATTGGATTAGCCAAAGTTAAATGACATTTTTTATGAATGTAAGAGAAATTTGACTTTTGGCTATTCCATTCACATAAATCTCCACATTGAAATAACTATTTTTTCATTATATAACAATAAAATAATATAAGATGAATTTGATTTTGATTATTCACATCAAATCTCCACATTAGATTATACATTTATTCATTATATAGTAATGAATAACTAATAATTTCAAAAATATTTAATTTTTTTAATTATTAATTTATTTTATTTTATCATATTTTACTATTATACCTATTATATATTAATTAATAATCATATTCTTATTAAATTAATATATCACTAACTGAAATTAATATATCAATTATGATCAAATATGTGATAGAAAGAAAGGATAGAGAAATAATTAATAAAATATGTATTTAATGTATGTACAGTAACCTTCAAATTTGGAAATACTTTTGAAAGTCACTATATTTAGAATTTAGCTAATCCATTGTGAGTATATTTTTCTTTCTAATAGCTAAATACTCAATAGATTTAACTTTTAGCTAATCTAATGAAAGTGCTCTCATAGAGGCTTGTATAACTTTTAATAACTTCGTATTTACTTTTTTTAATATTCTCTCTTAACTATATAATGAGAATATTTAATGTTTACAGAGATTAGAGGAAATTATATTCCTAATACTAATAAATATAATCACTGATATATGTATATATAAACTTCATAAAGATATTAGGAAACAAAGTGATCAAGATATGAAGATAAAGTTATAAAATACAATATAAATAACTGATTTTATCAAAATGAAGCACCTCATGAACAAACTTGAACTTGCTCGAACATTATAAACAATTCAACTTTTTCATCTAGTATAGAAACAGTAAAATCGAAAAAACCTGATTGAACTAAATTGAAACCAGAAGTTCCGGTAGTGAGTCGATCTGGTATCAGAGCCATTATAAACAAATATCTCCAATGGCGGATGATTCATCCCTGCAAATAATCCCAACCCCAAACTCCTCATCTTCCTCCCCCCTTCTTCCCCATCTCAATCTTGTTTCTCTAAAACTTAACAATGACAATTTTCTTCTCTAGCGAGCTCAGATGGTTCCATATCTGAGAGGCCAACGATTGTTTCACTTTGTCGATGGCTCCAGTCCACTCCCTCCTCGTCTCCTACCGATGAAACCACACCCAACCCTGAGTTTCTGAGTTGGACCCAAACAGACCAAATTATCCTGAGTGCTCTTATCTCTTCTTTATCCGATAATCTCATAGCCCAGGTTGTTGGCTATTCCACAGCTAGAGAAGTTTGGTCTACTCTAGACAAACTATTCACCTCCCAATCTCATGCCCGGGTCATATAGCTTCGTTATCAACTTGCTACTATGTCCAAAGGGTCCACCTCTGTTTTTGAGTATTTTTGGAAGGTTAAACACCTTTCTGATACAATGAGTGCTACAGGAATCCCCCTCTCCCTGTCGAATCCGTTTCCTACTTGCTGGCTGAGCAATGACTACAATGCCTTTGTCACCTCAGTTACCACCCGTATTGAACTATTATCTCCTAAGGAACTCTATGGTCTCCTACTCACTCATGAGAGCTATCTAGCCCACTCCACTCATTTGCCTCACTCTACTGACCTCTCGACCAATTTCACTTACTCTACTCGTGGTCGTGGTAACTATCGTGGCAACTACCGTGGTAGTTATCGAGGCTGTGGTAGGGGTTGCACAAATTCCTTCTCCACTCCCAATTTCGCTCCAAACTCTTCACCTCAAAATACCTCCCCTCTCCCTCATTTGAAGCCTACTTGCCAGGTTTGTGGCAAAGTTGGCCATATCACACTCAAATATTATTACCGATTTGATCATGCCTACGAGAGTAACCCACCTCGATCCCTTACTACCAACTACACTACCTCCGCCTCCACTCCTGACCAGACCTGGTACCCAGACATTGTTGCCACCAATCACCTCACCTCTGACTTAGCCTACCTCAACCTCAACTCCGCTGCATATACTGGTACTGATCAGATTCGTATTGGGGACAACATTGCACTACTGATTTCAGACATTGGTGAATCTGTCTTAAAATCTTCTTTTTATTCATTTTTAGTTAAAAATCTTTGACATGTTCCAGATATAACCAAAGATTTAGTTTCTGTCAGACAATTTAGTTTTCTTTGAGTTTCACAATTCTTGTTTCATTGTGAATGATTCAAAGATAGGGACACCTCTCCTTCGTGGCCCCATGTATGACGGTCTCTACACTTTTCCAGTGTCTTCCTTTCCTCCTCAAGCTCTAGTTGGCGAGCACACTACTCCCTCTCAGTGGCACTCAAGGCTCGAGCATCCCTCTTTCCAGATAGTTCAACGTGTCATCTCTCACAATTCACTTCCAGTCTCCATTCGTGACCCTCCTTCAATTTGTCCAGCTTGCTGTCAAGCCAAAAGTTCTCAGTTGCCTTTTCGAGCTTCTCATCAGCATTCCACCAAACCACTACAACTCATTTACTCTGATGCATGGAGCCCTGCCCTTGTTATTTCTCGTGACGGTTTCCATTATTATGTTGCCTTTTTAGATGATTTTACTAGGTATACTTGGTGATTTCCATTAATACAAAAGTCTGATGTTATTTCTGTTTTTATCCAAATCCAAAAACAAGTTGAGTTACTAATTCCAAAATTCAATCCCTTCAAAGTGATTGGGGTGGTGAGTATCGTACTCTTCACACCTTTCTTAAAAATCAAGGAATTTCACATCACATATCGTGCCCCCACACCTATCAACAAAATGGGGCCGTGAAAAGAAAACACAGGCACATTGTGGAAACTGGATTAGCTCTCATGGCTCACACTTCATTAGCTATAAAATTTTGGGCCGACTCATTTCATACAACGATTTACTTGATAAATCGTCTTCCCACTCCTCTCCTTCATTATCAATCTCCATTTGAGAAACTTTTTTCTAAATCACCTGATTACAGTATGCTCAAGGTTTTTGGCATAGCTTGTTGGCCACATTTTAGGCTCTATAATTGCCACAAACTCGACCTTTGTTCCAGCCAATGTCTATCCCTAGGATACAGTGATAGGTTATAAATGTCTCCACGTCCCCATTGACTATCTTTATATTTCTAGAGATGTCATCTTTGATGAACATCTCTTACCTTTTGCCAAAATACCTGATATTTCCTCTAAGCCCATTTCTGAATGGGATAAGGTGGAAAAGATCAAATCCTTTTTAGCTCATTTTTATAAAGCTACTTGTGGTTTTCTGGTATCAAAGTATCTCACAGCCAACCTGTAGTACTTTCCAGCTATTTTCATGTTTCTGTGAACTTGAAGCAACAAAGTGAAAGGGAATATTGAGTGTAAGAGATGCATGGAAAATCAAATTCTCTCAAAATTTGAGAAATATTGGTTAGAATCCAGTGTGGTGTTAGCCATAGCAGTTGTTTTAAATCCTCACTACAAGCTCCAAATTATAGACTTATGTTATAAGAAACTTTATGGAGTTAGTCATTCTAGAGAAGAGCATTTGAAAGTTCGCGAAAAATTATTCTGTCTTTGTTATGGAATATGGTGGCCCTACATGACCCACAACTTCCATCATATCTATTGAGATGTTCGTGGAGCACAAGAAGGTGCAGTCAGAATACATAACCAACAAATAATACGCGCACAAATATAAAAAGTAGTATCGTATGTCTATGTACTTGAGAACTTATGTCATATGATAATCATGTATTTATAAGCTATTTTGATTGGCTCTTCCGCCATCCGATTTGTTGATAATTTTCAATCGAAAACTAAAGTTGACCAGACACGAATTCGGCTAACTCGACACGAAACCAAATAACATAAACTCGAATGGCTCACATAGTTTTCAAGAGCAAGTTAGGATTGACTCTTACATAACACAGCCCGATCGATACAATACATATTGCTGCCACTCCTACAGACAACACTGAAAAATAGAAGTTCATGGAGTCAGTGAGGACACTAGGCAAAGTTCCATACCATATCATATTATCATGTGAACAAACTCAGAGCCATTCATTGAATAAATATTGTTGGATCGGTGAGTTTCTATTCAAAGCCAAATTAGCAAAAATAGGTTTCCGCACATGAAAGTTTACAATACGGAACTGATCAATGGTGAAGATTAACATCGGTAATATAGATCATCTACAACCATAGACAAACTCTACGGTCATTGTCACATTTGAATGGCAAACCCGGCCTGTTTCCCCTATTAACGTTAAGCCTCATGTAAAAACTTGCCGTTTATGCATGCACTAGAACCTAGGACACAATTTAAAGTACGTAGAAAATAAAGCCTCGGTTGGAGTTTTTTTGTTAAATATTTTAATATGAAACTTTAATCTTTTAGAAAGATGTTCTATAATCTATATTGAATATTCTACAATGTTGAGTCTAACAAATTAGTAAAATGACACAATGAATATACTTGTTTTTAAAGCGATTTGTTAGATACTGTATTTGGCTATAATAGAATCATCACCTTAACAACTCTAATTCAAAGTGTTCCCCATAGCTATAAGCACAAATTTTATTATAGGCGAGAACTCTTAACTCCCTCATAACTCTTAGCCCTAGGTTTTCCCATTCAGTTCCGCTTTGGAGCAGTAAGGCTGTTTTCGGCAACACCCAATTAAAAACTGACATCTCAATGTTACATAAAGTAAAACCATGAGAATTACTGCATAAGATTTTTACCTAAAATTAAAAATCCTAGAAAGTATTTTCCCTTTCCTCTTTGTTGTTACCTCGACGTTGTGCCTCTTTATTCCTTCACCACCTCTCGTCGCCACCAGCTCGTCCGACGCCAGGCAGCCCACTGCCACAAGCCATTCCGCACTGACCAGTCCAACACAGCCACCACCGTCGTCCTCCATGGTTTGTTTTGAAGATGCATTTTCATTTCGGAGTCATCCTCACCAATAACATTAAGATTTTGCACTGATAATGCAGCCCACCTGTGGATTTCGAGTCATCTTCATTTCAGGGTGTTTGCCAAAAACAATAAATTACATTTTCAGTATACCTTTGAAGATGCATTTTTCATTTCAGAGTTGATTTTTAGTATACTCATGTACAATTGAACAATATTTTCAATAATGCAGTATTGTTTAATTAATAATGCATTTTACTTTTCAGAGAGGATATGGGCAATTTGGGTGAGGAGAGAGGGAGAGAGGACGCTCTGTTTTCAGAGGAGATGAATTTTCATTCTACTGTGTCACGCATCCACTGTTAATCCATGGGTGGGCTACGTGGCAAAATATTATTGAAGGCTGTTTTGAGGCCCTTATAAGCTTGACCGGTGAGAAGATATTCCATTTCCCATTATTACTCTTAACCATTTCATAACTCTTAACCATAGGGGATAATTTTTTTCCATAAGTAGTATTACATGTATTTACAATTTTGTGTACAAAATTCATTTTGTCAGTTTTCTTTTGAAATTCAAATTTCATAAATTTAAGCATATCAATAACTAACACGTGGAGAATTAAGTTTTTTCAAGTACAATTAGCAATTTTCTTTTCCATTATTACTCATAATTTTAAACTCTTAATCTTAAATAGGTTTTATGGAGTGTGGGACAATTTACAGAATTAAAACCCTTCCATTTTTATTTATTTATTTTTTATTTTTATCAAATATTGACTTAGGAATAGTCTAGGCGAGATACCCTGGGGTTGACCTGCTACGTTCCACCTGCATGACAAACTTCTTTTAGAAAAAAAATAGTCACTTGTTAGGGGTGATCGGGGAGGAGAAGGGTTGGGGTGTGGGGTCACTGGATTTTTTAGCCTCTATATTTTGGAATGCAATTACAATTTGCTTGCTTCAGTGGAGAATGAAAGAAATGGAGATTAGTGTATTTACTAACGTCAGTAGATCTTTTTTTTTTTTTTTTTGGCCAGGAAACGGATGACTGCCATTTACACTGGAAAATTTGCAAGATTAATGCAAATGTTTTTAATTGAAGTATCTTTTTTAGAAGATGTGTTGCAGAACAACATAGTGCTGATAAATGCTCTAACATGGACAACCAAGTGCTCATAATATAACTTAATTAAATGAGTCAAAGAACATATCAATGTCAGCCATGTTGGAGCACACAGATGCCACCAACGAGTGCCATACAGAGGATTCTGGCCGCATGCCCTGACTAATCATCTCCTCCAACCACATAACAGCTTCGTATTGCCTGCCCACAGAGCAAAGACCTTTGATAAGTACATTATAAGTGTCAGCACCAGGCCAAAATGATTTGATTAACATCTCCTCCAAAACTTGACTTGCCTCACCATACCTACTTTCACCACACAGCCCACTGATCAAAATGCTATATGTTTCCTTATCAGCAGTGCAACCCACCTGTCTGGCCATATTCTTCAAATACCCAACAGCAAGGGTTGATTTCCTTTCATCACAAAGCCCTTTCAGTACAATATTGTAAACTCTAACATTTGGTACACAATTAGCCACCACCATTTCCTTCTCAATTACCTTCAATGCTTCATCAACATTGGCTCTGCTACATACTGCTGCTATCTTTGCTTCATAAATCAAGTGTGTTGGCCTAAAGCCTCTTTCTTGCATTTCAGCGAGCACTTTGTTAGCATCACTAACCTTACCTTCATTGTACAGATCAACAGCCATAGCACTATAACCAGCCAAGCTGGGGATCCCACCTCTGATCAACGCTTCATTAATCAAATTCTTGGTGCTTTTGATATCTTCACCGGCACTGAACCGACTGAGATCAAATTGGCGAAAACATCTCTTAGGAGCCTTTAGCCCCTTCCTTAAGATCTTGCCTAGAATTTCCACAGCCTTTTCAACTTGCCCATCATCACATAGAGCTTCTAATAAGATTCTGTAGATTACAATATCCTCGCCACTACCCTTCTGAGAGATCCTCCAAAACATTGAGTACAACAAATGGGTTGCCTCATTTAGCCTTCCGTCCTCACACAATCCTTTCATTAGGATACGGTGGCTTTCCCTATTTGGGCAGCAACCTTGATAGTTCATCTCTAAAAAAATCTCTAAAGCAAGATCAGAACGATGCTTCCGGCATAGAGCTTCCATAAGCAAGTTCAAGGACGGAATCCGAGACTTCACTTCCCAACCATAAGAGCTCTCTAAGAACAGACGTGGAGCAGCTTCAAGCTTAGATTCATTCACCATTATCTGCAGAAGGGTATTGAAAGACTCTGTCTTATTCACGCAGTTGAACTGAGGAATGCTGTTAAAAAGAGAAACTGCCTCATTTGGCAATCCAGCTTTGGCATAGGTTTTGATTGCATTAACAAATACTGAATCCTTGCACTCACACGAGTCTTCTTTCATCCGCTCAATCACCTCTTTCATCTCACTTATCCAGCCTGCGTTTCCCAGGATTTCAATCATGGTGGCATAGACTGGACCATTATGACGGTAATTGGGATACTTGTGTTTGGCTTCCCTGAAGATTTGGAGCGCTGTTGATGGGTTTTTCTGATTCCGTATAATCTGAGAAAGATGCGTAGGTGTCAGAAGCCTCGGCCATCTCACATTCATGGCTACTCAGCATTCGCTACACCACTGAAACGAGTCCTCCTATGTAAGCTACTTCTGACCGGCAAAATGCAATCATCCGCACGTTATACAAGGGCCACAAATCAATGGATGCACAGTTATGATTGCATTATTTGGCCCAAAATAAATACTGACAGTTGTTTCCATGACTTCACA